>NC_084656.1:18774235-19425929 GCF_019802595.1 Syngnathoides biaculeatus
TGCCGGGAGGGGCTCCAGCACTCCCGTCGTCCTTTTGAGGATAAGCTTCTCAGAAAATGGACGGGTAGACGTATTTATTTTTCCCCATACATTGTCGACAATCACTCAAGAATTCAAACCAAGGGTGGGCTCGCCCAGGGGCAAATGAACGGCTTTTAGGAGACGCAGTTGTCAGAGAGACCAGACATCCATCATCCATCCGTCCGTCCGACCAAATCCCGACTGCCGTTTTGTGGCCTGGGTCACTCACTCCGCGTTTTGTCAGTCCAGTACAGTTTCGTGCCTTTGCCAAAAGCAACTGCAGCATGAAACGCGATCAAGTTCAACTGGAAAGTAATAATGGAGCGCTATTGTATCCTTCTTTGGCCTCCGCGCTCGGCTCGGGCCCCCGAAGAGAGCCGTGTGGGGGGCATGCCGGAGGTCGTTGTGGCGGTGAAAGGCAGGTACAAAAACAACCCTCCAGATAACAGATAGCCCAGAATACCAAAGCTGGGAGTGGAAGGGGGAGGGGAGCAGAGGCAAGAATAGGGAAGGCTTCTTTTTTTTTCTTTTTTAATCTGAAAGGGACACTTATCTTAAACATCTTTTTCACCATTTGAACTTCCCCGATTTTCTAGGTGTGACATCAGAGGGGGTGGGGTGCACACTTTCTAGCACAAGTCTGGTCTTTATTATTCAAAGCTTGAAACCTGATTTTATATTTTTGATTCGCTAAAAATTGGCACGCTTGTTAACATTAATCTTTTCTGCGGCGCGTCAAATTAACATGCCATTTTTTGGGGGGGAGGGGCTGCTGTGCGCCACTTTAAGATTAGCCAATTAAAAAAAAAAAAAAAAAGTTTCCTAAAAAGCTGTAAACTTGACGTGCTTGCATTTTAAAAACCCGAAAGTTCAAGTTCAAGCCGAGCTGAGCGACGGGCACGCCCGCCGGCCCCTCTGGTAGTCGTCACTTCGCACGTCCGACCGCGAGAGAACGAGGCGACGTGCTTGCGGGAACCGCTGGAGTTACATAAGGAAAGTTTTAGAGCGGCTTTGGCACTAAGAAAGGAGCTTCAAATCAGTTGGGAAAACAGCAATTTAGTGCGAGCGTCGTGCAAAACGACTCAAGATTCAAATCTGCGGATATGAACGCAAGCAAACAGCAGATGTGGCTTCAATCTGGTGCATCTGAGGCACTTTTAGTTTTACGCTCACGTGCTGTACTTCAAAATGTTTGCACGTTCATAACCTTTACGCGGCAGAATGTGTAAACACATCCAGAACAGATTTTTGATTCAATTTGATTCTCATCTGAGCGATTCACTGCCAACGTGCCTTTCCGGGGCAGGGGTTGCAAATTTGCAACAGTTTTAATATAATCGAAAATTTGAAGTCCAGAGTATCATTTTCTGAAGGAATCAGATTTTTTCCGCTTTTATTTTGTGTCACTGCCAAAACTCAAAGCGTTTCCCCCTTTTTGGCTTTTTCTGCCGTGAACGCATCGGAACACATTGCAAACAGATTTCGATTCAGTTTGATTCTCACCTGGCGAATCGGTGTGAACGCGTGAGAAATTAAACTACTTTTTTTCGTGACATGACAGTTTTGTAATTACACGGCAAGAACGAGAACTGGTTTGAATTCAAATTGGTGTGAACAGGTTACTAAAGCCAATTTTCCAGAACTATTTATATCCTTTTCAAAAGACGACCAGGTCGCAGAATTTTCTATTGTTGTTGAGATATGTAAATCAAAGCTCCTTGGAATGGAAATGTATTAATTTTGATACAAAATGGAGTCAAGTCGGAAAAAAGGAAGTTTGGGGGAGGAGCTAACGTCATGTGACAGTGTCACGGCCGCAGGTGGACCTTCTTAGTTTTGCAGAATGGCTGATTCATCAATTAATGCTCGCTTGGTAAAATTGATAAAATTTATGACACGTCACGTTGTTATGTGTCATTAATGTGTCACTTGCCCCCTCCCCTGCTCCCTTTTTCATCCAAAACATACAGTATAAGCAAATATTTGGTAAGGAAATTAAATCTGGATGCAAATCATTTTTGTGACCTGAGGAAATGTAAAAAAAAAAAAAAGAAAAATCTTGTGATCCAGATGAATTTGGTTTCAGTCCATAATATTGTGGATATTTATTCTTTTTAAAGCAAGATGGGGATCTGGAAACATTTTTGCAATATGCAAACAACTTGGTGTGAATAAATCTGGATTACATTTGGTGTCATTTGCACCTACTTGCCCAGTACAACTGTATTTTCTCGATCATAATCCACTATTGCATAGTTTATTCCATGATTATTATATTATTCATCTATTACTTGCACCAAATTTCACTTAGCTGATATCTAGCTATATTTTTGTCTATATTTATTAATCATTACACTTTTGAACTGGATTCCGTTATTTTTATTTTGGTTTTAATTATTAGCTCTAAAAATGTCATTTCTCGTGAATATATTTATTCACATTACTATATATTTATTCACATCTATAATGTGGAACCAAATACTTTGTCTAACCATGTGTTCAAATATTTTATTATTGTGCTGTCTAACCTTTTTTTTAACTTCACACACACACACACACACACACACACACACACACACACATATATATATATATATATATATATATATATATATATATCCACACACCATAATAAAATTGGTATGATGATTTTGAGTCTGGATCCAAATCTATTTTAACTATAATATGATTTGGTGAAATTTTGATCTGTAGTGTGCATGTATGATAATGAATCTGCCTTTTGTTTAAGATAAAATTGACATAAATGATTATAATGATTATTATGTGACGCTCGTTTCTCAAACGGAAATTGAAGTGAAAAGTTTGTCAAAGTTGTCCCGTATCAGGATTTCTCCCTCTCCTGCTAAAATCCATTGAAGCATATCTGCACTACCATTTTCATTATTATTATTATTGTGCTAATTATTGTTATGTTTTTCAGATCATCTTGAACTCTATGCACAAGTACCAGCCCAGGATCCATATCGTCAAGGCCGACGAGAACAACGGCTTCGGCTCCAAGAACACGGCCTTCTGCACGCACGTCTTCCCCGAGACGGCTTTCATCGCCGTCACGTCCTACCAGAACCACAAGGTCGGCCTGGCTCTTTTATTGTCGGGATTTTTTCCGACTTTATTTATTTTCTCAGTTGGGCCTTTTTTTTTTCATTTATTTTTTGCGCAACTTTCGTTCGGTGAAATGATTCCGACAAGCGGCAAAATAACGATTAAAACAGATTTAAAGATAAAGATGTGGGGTTGTCTGTAGAATTTTAATTATTTTTTATTTTTTTTGTAGAACAAAAGAACCAATTCCAGAATTATGATGTATTATGTATCAATTTGATGTTTTTTGGTGTGATTAATGAGGAATGTTTGGAAATAACCTTCAAGATGAAAAACAAGTAGTGAATTATCTTTATTATTATATATTTGTCTTTGGTTGTTTAGAATAAGTTCGTGACACACGAGAGAGAGAAAAATAAATTACACGTCAAAATAATTAATGTGATTGTTATTTCAGTATTACACATTAGTTTCACTAGTCCGTGACAGGTTGAGATTTTTTTTTTTTGAGGGGTGGGGGGGGATAATCCGTTTTTAAATTAACAACACAATTTAAAGGAATTTTTAGAGAATTAGATTACTTTTTCCCTTTTTGGGGGGAGGGGGCATTTTTGATGCTGACTGGAGTGTTTCATTATTTTTGCGTCGATTCAAATGTAGTATTTTGTCTTAAATGACTGCAATAAAATACGTGTCACGAATCACTGCTAATAATAATCATAATTATCTACTTTTCGAAATTGTTTGGTTGAATAGTCGTTCCTGTTTTGGATAAGGAAGCATTGTTTACATTTTTAAATGATTACATATTGCCTGCCGTTAATACGTTTTTTGTTCGAGTGCGCGTTAGGCCTGCCCAAATTTGGGAAAAAAAAAACCCAAAACAAAAAACAACGAAATATGTGTAAACAGCGTCTGTTTAAGATCATTTAAACACGTGGGCGTCGATGTATTTAGTTTAGGGGTGCGGGGCTGGGGTGCATTGCCGAGCAGTGCAGACTTGGGGGTCGTAATAGTCCTGCAGCCAATCAGCGGCCTCCTTACTTTTGGGAACAGGAAGCAGCGTTCTTTAGAAACCATTCATAATTTTATAACGTGTTATTGGTGGTGCCGGGGTCAGGTCGTAACCCCTGGCTAATTATTGCAGCTTTCCAGACCTGCCCCCCCCCCCCCTTAAAAAAAAGGCAAGCATTCTGAAGTGCAGGCCCTTGAGCACAACTGTCTAATAATCAAACAGGCCAACATCTGCATTCCACGAATAGTCATAACATGTTAATAACGTGCTGCGGGTCGCCATGTCACCTGCTAATGAAGGTGCTCAAAGGCTGCCATTCTCTTTGCACATGGAATTCAACTCCAGATCACTTTTCAAGCGGAGATGAGAGAATAAGGGGGTTTGGGGGGCATTATAATGAAATGCCTTTTTAAGGACCTGGGAAACATGTTGACAATAATTCGTGTCTTATCTCCTTGTCAAGACTTGTGTTCAAATATTTTATTATTGTATTTAAACTACTTCCTTCTTTAAACTCCTGCCGAGTACGTTCAGTTTTGTTTGAGATACTGAGTTTATTAATTCCGAGCTTTAGCAGTGTTAACGTATTAAATATAATATTTATAATATATCTGCGTACGCACTACTTTTCATACACTTAGTCTTGGGGGGGAATTTGTTTTTCCAGTAAAGATAACATTCAATTAGTCAGAAAGCCAATGTAAATGTTAATTTGGTTAAAAAAAAAAAAAAAAAACATGAAGGGCCTTCCAATGTTTTGAAACACATGAATATCACTTTTTTTTTTGTTTCTGAGATACGAAAAAAGCTGTTTTAAAAATTACAGCTGACTCTGTACAAATATGTACACGTCTGTAAATAGATTATCTATGCCACATACACAGGTGTGAATGTCAGTGAGACTGGTTGTTGTTTTTTAATTTTGTTATTTTTCTAGTGCCCTGCAATTGGCTGTCCTTTCATTGGCTCTCACTCGATTTCGATTAAGAAAAATTTCCATCAGTTGTGTGTTAGGAGAAAAGCTTCTGTTTATTCCCCAAAAAAAGGAAAACGCTCGAGATCTGCCAGAAACCACCATGCCTGACTTTAGAACTGATCAAGCAACTATACTTTATTTTTGGGATTTGATTCCAAGCGGTTCTATTTGATCACATGAAGTGTTATTTATTGGATCATCGCTTACACGGTTACGGTTTAAAGTGAGGTTGTGTAACTTTAAAGCAATAATCGTGTCATGCCCTGCCGGTTTGTTTGCTTGTTTTCTTTAGATAACACAACTTAAAATTGAGAACAACCCATTTGCTAAAGGCTTCCGGGGAAGTGACGACATGGAACTGCACCGGATGTCCAGAATGCAAAGGTGCGTGCGAAAAGCACGACATTTGGGTAAACTCGCACCATCTGAAACATTTCTCAACCTTTATTGAGCCACACGTTTTGCTTCAAAGAAAAACTCACGGAACGGAACCAAACTGAATATGTCACTAAAAGTATTTACAGTGTTGTCTTGCAACACGAATGACGCAATTTGTGACTTTTTGGAGATATGATCCGACGGTCGGCTGACATTTCGCTTTGACTTGTCAACTAGCTTCAGCAGCAGCAGTTTAGCAGATAATGAACAATTGTTTTAAAAAAAAAAAAACACGCCCAGTTGATGTTTGTCCAACTAAACAAAACAAAGACAATCACACGTATATTTAGCTTTGCCTTCATACTCTCTTTAGGTTGATAGCTATCAAACAATGCAAGCTACCAAAAAAAGGCTAACGAATGGCATCACCTTACAGTGTTGAAATACTTTAGGAAACGCATATTGGAACACAAATGGTGCCGTAACACATTAGACAGACAATGTAACAATGAAAGCCATCTCTTCTATATTACGGCATCTTAATAAGTCAGTTGTAAAAGTGTGATGTACCGTATTATGTGAAGTTGTATAACACTGCCCCCTTGTGGCCAAGGAACACACACAGTCAATGGGCATTGACTTATGAAATCAGGATCCACCAATCGTTTAATTCCTTACATTACATTTCATTACATTATCTCTGTTTCCTTGCAATACCATAACGTGCTATTTTCCTTATTAAAAACTGGCCCCTTGATGCCATCTAACGTACACGCGCAATTGAACGCACGGTGCAAATTCTTTTCTTTTTGGAACACAGGTCAATATACACATACTGTATGTATTACTCGATCCCACATGAGAGATGGAGTGAGTGTGAAACACATTTTCAAAGGACAAAATCTGGTTTTGTAACTTTAGACCCCGCCCCACCACCACACATAAAATTCCCCCCTCCCCATTCCACTTGCTGTCCTTCCCATAACATGTATTCAGAGCCACAGGAATAAAAAAAAAATTGCAATCAACTCTTTAACTTCAAAGGATGGCTTGCAATTCATTTATTATTATTATTATTATTTGCAAGTACAGCAGTGCCTTGAATCACCAGTTTAATTTGGTCCGTGACCCAGTTTCAATTCAGAACCCTTGTTTCTCAAATTATCTTCCCTATTGAAAGGAAAAAAAAAAAGTGACTTGGTGGTATTCCTCCATCCATGCATTTTCTTTGCCGCTTATCCTCACGAGGAGTACTGGAGCCTAGCCTACCTAGGGGCAATTTAGAGTGTCCAATTCATGTTTTTTGGGATGTGGGAGGAAATCAGAGTGCCCGGAGAAAACCCACGCAAGCACGGGGAGAACATACAAACTCCACACAGGCGGGTCCGGCATCGAACCCGGGACCTCAGAACTGTGAGGCCAACGCTTTACCAGCCGAGCCGCCGTGCCGCCTGACCTGGTGGCGTGGCGCTTATTTGCACCCCACTTTAGAAAAACCTACAGTAATGATATGATTCAGTGGCATGCACAGTAAAAAAATTGTATGCATCATGATTTCATGCTTCAATGCCCATTGACATTTTGGCGCCTATTCCAACAATGCCAGGATAACGCTTATCATGGAGAAGACCGTCGCTCTGAAGTTTATTAAGCTATAGTAATATTGGTCATTTTTAGAGCGGATGACTAATATGCGTGTGCATGAGTATTGTTATATTGATTGTCTACATGTTTTGCTGACAGTTCACATATACATTGCAAAAACAGTGAACGACCGTGACATTGCTAGTTTTGTTAGCCCGTCTCAGGAGTTTTCCAGAATGTTTGACTGCATCAGAATCTCTGGAATCCAGTGAACAAGATGGAACTCACACACACTCTGGAAAATGGACTATTATAAAATATAGAACATGTATTACTGTTTATATCCACACCGTTTGCATACACAGCACCAAGGATTACCCGGTGGTACCTCGTAGCACGGTGCGCCAACGAGTGAGCTCCAGCCAGAGTCCGTTCAACGGGGAAGCGCAGGGTCTGGCCGCCCCGAGCGCGCTGAGCTCCCAGTACTCCCAGTGCGAGAATGGAGTGACCAGCACCTCGCAGGACTTGCTGCCCCAGTCGGGCTCCTATCCCCTCCCCCACGAGCACGGCCCGGAGTACCACTGCATAAAGAGGAAAGGTAGACAAACTGGAATCGAAGTAAATGTGTGTTTAATGTTTTTTTTTTTTTTTTTTACCATGATGCATAAATAATATGTCATTTATCACAACCTAAAAATATAATCCAACATGAATCTAAAGACATCCAATACAAGTGGTTTTGGCTAATCTGCCCACCTCGGGTCCGAGGGGTGGGGGGACGATGTAAAAACATTTCTCTCAGCAAAAGTCTCAAGTTCCTTGATTTCTGATAAATCAGTTAGAATAGACTCCGGTTCGCCGACGATCCCAGAGAGGACTCTAGAAGATGAATGGTATTTTTGATGGAACCAGTCTTTGGATTCCAGATAACGGACATCCTTTTCCCCCACTTGACTTGACCATAGTCCTTCTTTTTCTCTCCTTTGCGATTCCAGCGGCGGAGGACGAATGCCACTCGGGCGAGCACAGCTACAAGAAAGCCTACTTGGAAAGCTCGTCCAGCGAGGACGATCACTACTACCGCCCGGTGAGCTACGCGCAGAGCCTGGGCCTGGCCGCCGGGCCCTACCGGAGCGAGTCCAGCCAGCGGCAGGCCTGCATGTACGCCGGCGCCTCGCAGGGCGCCGAGCCCGTTCCCAGCTTGGAGGACATCAGCTGCAACACCTGGGCCGGGGTGTCGCCCTACGGGAGCTGCTCGGTGGCCACCATGCAACCGATGGAGCGGCTTCCCTACCAGCACTTCTCGGCCCACTTCACGTCGGGTTCTCTGGTGTCCAGACTCGGCGGGGTGGGGAGCCACTCCTCGCCCCAGCTGGCCGACGGTCACCACGCCGCCATGTACCAGAGCTCCATGACTCACCAGACTCTGGGTCGCCAGTGCAGCCCCGGCGCCGGCATCCAGTCGCCGACCGCCGGTCTGCAGGGGAACGAGTACCTCTACACGCACGCCATACCGCGCACGCTATCGCCGCACCAGTACCACGCGGTTCACAGCGTCAGCATCATGCCAGAGTGGAACGATAACAGCTAGGGGAGCTTTTCAGGGTTACGGAAAGGCGGGATCTTGAGATACATTTCTATTTATATTTTTATACGATGTGCGTTCAGCGACACTGGTAGGATGTCAGCGAGCGGGCGAGTGGCACGGACATGAAAAATGTGGCACTTGAACACATACAAAGACTGCACACAAATACAAAAAGACTCAACTCCGGAGAAAAATGAGAATGTCGCACGGTTGAAAGGTTCCCTGTAAAAATGGCTGTTTGGATGAATGCCCCCATTTTGTTTAAGGGACTTCGTGGGTTGCATGAGCCCTGGTTCTCGAGTTATTGTAGTCGTGAACAAAGTTCAGAAGCAGATGCGGTACTTTGTTGTGGCTTTCAAGTGATTGGATTGGGGTTCGGGCCTACTCTTTATCTCTTTAATCATCACAAGCAAGATGGAGTCCACATGAGCTGTTTATGGGGCAAGGGTACACCAATGGACACCTGTACAAAAACAACAACTCGGCCTCGCGTTCAGTTTACAATTAAGCTAACATACATACTGTACGCATTTTGGACCGCGGGAGAAGAATGGAGAATTTGTCAAAATGTCTAAAAATACGTTACCGCAACACTATTCTTTGTGGTCTAATCCCCAATCTGGATTGGAAATGCATTTCAGTCCGAATGTTTGGTTCTCCAGCCCACTGAACAGCCGAGTTTAAAATATTACAAAGCCTCCAAAGGTATTTCGTTGAATTGCAACAATGAATGTGAAAGCGTGCTAAAGAGACCCTGTAGAGTAGTAACAATTCGAAACAGAAAATATTGTTAACCATCCTGCCAAATTTGAAAGATTAAAAAAAAATCACCAGGTATGCAAAAAGAGGAAATGCAAGTTGTTGTTTGTTGCTCACAAATCCACTGAAGGCGCTGAGATAAACGCCAACTGTCAATCAAATACCACTAATGCAACCTGAAAAATGAACGCTTCTTTGTCTACCATCTTTTTGTCACGCCCCGCAAATCCCCTCCAAGTTCGAGTCGGGATAAGAGACGCTAGCCACCAGCTACCTCACGAGCTCGCAGGCTTCCGGGGGCTTCTCTCGGGCAGCGGACGGGCGGTCGGCTGATCTGAGGCGACACACCGAGCTGTTCTGTAAATTGTGGCGTTCAGGGACGGTGCATTTTCGGGGTAGCTAGCTCGGTAGCTAACTGGTAGAAGTGGGCCTGCTAATAATAATTCATTGCAAATGCACCCGATGACCACAGATGCAGACGAAGAAAAAGACAAAATGTGGAAAACTGAAACGGCGGAAAATAGCTTGACGCTATATTTGAAGGATGCAGTACCAAGTACCACATAGTTTTCTGTTTTTGCACGTTTAAAGCAATTATCTGCAAATGAATGTTTTAAGAAACAAATATCTGAATTCACACTACGTTTTTTTTTTTTTTTTTTTTTAGAAATATTGTAAATCATTATGCTAAAATTAAAAAAAAATAGGTCAGGATTTTTTGGGGGGACCCTAATTTTACGAATGTTTCCCAAAATCTCACAAAATTGCAAAAACAAGCATTGTATTTCCATATAGTTGGAAATCTTATTACTTTTCCCTTTTGGCAACAACCCACGTGAAATATTGTATTTGTTGTTTGCAGATGTCCAATCTTGTTTATTACGATCGTTATGTCGCTATGTTGAGACAATTATTGTTTTTCCTTGGATGTTCCAAAAAAAAAACCCTCAAGTTTTGGCCACAAAAAAACCATAAAAACGTTGCAGTTTTATGTTAAATCCAGTAAAACTTTGCGCTCCAATTTAATTACCCTTAAACTGGCATCTTCCCTAACACAAGAATTAAAACATCGTTATAACGTACCAGCGGCACGCCACAGGGAATGTACTTTTATGAAATGTACTTGATATATGAGGAAAAAAATGTACTTCCACCACACATCCTTACAAATGTTACAAAAGGTTTTTTTTTTATGCTTGTAGTTGATAGAATGTTACTTGTCAATAGTATTTATTTGTCACCTGTGTACATCACCTTGCCCCGTGCATGTAGCAAAAATAGACGGTTACATTTTTTTTATAACCTGTTTTTTTTTTATTGAGTTTGTATAGGATTTTCTAATCACACTCCTATAGAAAAGAGGAGATTACTATACAGGGGTCTGTATCGAGCTACAACAAGTACACACGAGGATGTCTTTGTAAATATACTTGTACATAACCGAAAACTTGCAATAAATGTAAAACAAATCTGTGCTTTTATCTGTTCTTTCGTGATGATGAATGCCTGGTTATGTTAAAACCATTTCCAGGTGCGTTAATAAAATGTCTGTCATGTGCTTTGCTTAAAAAAAAAAAAAAAAAAGTTATTGTTGAAATCGGTCCTGTTTCATCTCCTGGCCCATCTACTGCGGGGTGTACACTTGTTGCTGTGACGATCACAAGACTGCGTCCGGAACGCCGGCGTTCCCACTTCAAAAGGGGACGGAAGTGGGAGCCAAACCTCCATCGGGTTTGCATTTTCCTTATTAATTGTCCGGTTGGGTCGTCTATGACTCATTTAGCCAAACATGTCTGGCCATCATCTCTTTCGTTTTTTACATCACGTAAGATCTTTTGGACTGAAAAAAACGATGTTGACAGAGAAAATGGCTAAATCCGTCATCTGAGCCACTGACTGCATTTTCTCACTCGACGTGCCTTTGTCAAATGACGTGAGGCTTTGTTTACCACCGCAGAGCAAGGGAAGCATTCGTTTGCTGTCACTTGGACATCGGTGTGAATATGAGTCAAATTCGAGCTGAAAATTCACCATTCGTCTCCCCTTCCCCCATCCCGTGACCCCTGCGGCGTCTCCGCCTCGGTCCGATTCGTCTTCCGCTGTCTCCAGCCATCGCTCGGCCTGTTCATCTCTTTTACTCCTCATGATCCTGTTCTCAATCCCTCCGAGCACCCCTCCACTCTCTCCTGCGCCCCGCGGCCCAAGACGCGCTGACCTAGACTCCCGGGCCTCCTTTGAAGTGAGCGATGTGAACCCCCCGCCCCCCGGCTCTCCAGATGCCCCCGACACCGCCGGTCTTATCCTGTCCGAGAGCCGCCGGCACGGCCCACAGAGAGAGCCGGTCATTAACCCTGAACAACCTCCACCTCCCCTCCACTGCTTAAACACATGATGTATTACAACTCCCACCCCGCCCGGCGAGCCCCCGCCGCCCCCGGCTCCACCCCTCGATTCACCCAAACATGCATGTGTGGGCGAGGACCGGTGACGCAATAAGCTCTTTAAACATTTAAAGAACGGGTCAGCTTTTCAAAGGGAGGAGCCGGAACCTTTGGCCACGGCTTCAGTTATCATGGTCAGTACTTGAAAGTCTGCTGATACGCCAGAAGGAAACAAATGGTTATATAATAAATGAGAAGCCCGGAAGATGGATGAAACTCCGGTCTAGGTACGCTGCCGGTTTATTTGGACAACGGTCTTTACCTGGCATGAAAGGAACAGATAAGATTGGGGGAAATAAACCGCGAAATGACGATGACGAAATGCGATCGAGGCTACCTGAAAATATGTTGAAAACTCAAGAGGCTGCAAAAAGAATGAAAGAGTCCTAATATTGTTTCTTTTGGTAGGTCAGATTTAAGACATTTGGGAGGTGGGGGTGGAGGGGTGGGAATATCATTCATTTCAGAGAAATGATGAGTCACGGCCTCAGCCGGCCTCCAACAAGAGCAGCTAAACAAATCAAAGAGCGGGTGCCCCCGTATGACAAAGTAGAAGAGTGCAAGAACAAGAGCATTCCTCGGGTTAGAAAAACGAGGGAGGGGGGATTACGTTATTAAGATGTACTGAAACGCGGGATCACCGCAGATGGATGAGCTCCCGGCACAAAGAGCTTTTTTTTTTTTTTTCCCCCCGAAGAATCAAATCCATCTCATCCAAAACATCTGCTTCCATTGTTAAAACTGTTGCATCTTTGCTTAGCTCATCAAAAACTGTTTGAAAAGTCCACGTTGGAGGCTTCAGATCTTAAAGAGATGATCTTTCCTGAGTAAATACGAAGATTTGTAACAAAGATGTTTTTAAAGTCAGGCCTCAATCAACAGGGTATCTGGGCTGTGCGCAAAGACGCAAATGCGAATACCGCCGTTGCTGGCAGATGTAATAAAGTTTTAAACACATTTCTGGCCTATTTCCAGGGCGCGCGCTCGACACCGGGCGACGAAGGGGTCGGTCTGGAATGGTCCCTCCATCAGATAACGCGTTTTCTGGTTCATGTAAAGACGTCCGCCGTATCAACAGAGACATGCGTCAACGTAATGGGAAGGCTGCGTCTGTACAGGGGCAGCCGCTCTTTGCCTCACCAGCTGGCAAAGCGCAAGCTCCGGGACGGGAGCGCTGTAATGGAAGCAAAGACCTTTCCATCTCCCACGTTCGGTCTTTCAGCACCACTCCTGGCCCGGGTCCTGAGAGATGGGGGGGGGCGGGGGGGGAAGAAGCAGGGAGTGTCCTCCGGGAGAATCAGACAGGGATGACACAGTGATGATAGGGTGAGAACCAAAGCCCTACTCTGTGTTCCAAATTATAATCCATATGGTTTTTGTGTTAAATAAACATTCGGGTTATTATATTTCTAGGAAAGTGTTTTGATCGTCTCTTCTCTAATCACATCCGTAGTTCTCAAACTGGGGTCTGCGGAAAAATCAATCACAAATTATAATATTGGGTGATCATTTCATTCCCATTTTAAAGGTACCAAAACCATAATCCTGGTAGACATCTGCGATGGCCAAGAGATTAAGATGTTGGATTTGAAATCCAATGGGGATTTCCCGGTGTAGGTTTGAACTCTCCTCGCAATGTTGAAAATAATCATGCGGCGATTGTTTGGCCCTGCGCCAGACCTCTTCGGGGGTGGTGTGCCGGTTTTTAGGTTTCAAGCAGGCTGAATCATGGCACGGATTGAGCCAAATATGATGAAAGCTGCTCACCTAGTTTATCTGACAACGACATGACGGTGGATACTTGTCGTTTTTATTGTGGTGAACGAGTTGTAATTTATTAACACGAACACTCAACACTCTTTTAGTGTCGAGCAAAAGCACCAGTTCCATTTTTATGCTGTGACTCGGTTTTCCGTTCTTTTCAGGACTTAATTTACTAAACTAAAACGTGAACCACGATACCAATTAACCCCTGTGATTGGCGGGAGGTTAAGGTATTAGAACTGAAATCCAAAGGGAGATTCTCATGCAGGTTTGAAACCTGTTTGCAGCATGCATGATCAATCACGCCAGGTCGTAGCACAAAATTGTGCCGGAGGAACCGAAGCGTATCAAACTTGAGTACTAGCCAACTATAAGTGTGAAGTGGCCTTGTGCATTTATAATCTCTTTGAAAAGAATTGATAAAGCAGACTGAGAACAAACTGAACGATCCGCCATGACATCTTGGCTCAACAAATCTTTCAAAATGACTTCTGTTCTTGTTTTGGCAAAGCAGTCACCCTTGATGGTTTGATGAGAACTGCAACTGTTCGAGCGCTGAAGCGAAATCGACAGCGATGACGGCTAACTTTATGGTAGTTCCCTCGATGAAACCGAGTGGGGATCGAGACCAAATCACTCTTCTGTAATTTATGCGAAGTCCTTGCGTGAAGGGTAAATAATGATAGCCTAAGTCAGTTTGCTCGGGTGAAATATAGTTCCGTAGCAATCCCGTCCAATTTAATGCAAAAATCGGCCTTCATCAGATATTCACTGACATCTTGGTGATGTGAATCAGGATTTGCTTTTCTTTTTAAAACGCTTCACGATGTGACAGATCCTGTTTTCATATTACATTTGAGTCAACGGTCAGTGCTGAAAAAATTCCATCCATCCTCGTCAGGCAGCATTGGCACTGTGGAACGTCAGCATTTCAGTGTCATCGTTGAAAAACAGCCTCCAGCTATGGCGATAAGACACTGCGGCCAGACTCTTGACGGTTTCTGACCTAGTCTGTGGGAATTACAAGTGCAAACAGTCGGTACGAAGCCAGGAGAAAACAACTCTTCCTCCCGTCCACCTGGGGTAGACGTTGGGTCCATATGGAACACATTTAGACTGGATGTCAGTTCTGGGAGATCTAAAGAACTGGGCTGGTTTCTTTCAGTTTAAACATCTCTACCTGTTTTGCCCACGGGAATATCCTAAGAGTGTCTCGACATGCTCCAAGCGGCATATATGCAGCACATTTTTAGTGCCACCTCCGGATCACTTCACTTCCTGTTTTAGTAAACCCTGCTCGCAGCGGTTAATCTTATGCAATTTGTTGTTTGCTTTTCTGGGAACGACCTAGTGCCACCTCCAGATCACTTCGCTTCCTGTTTTAGAAAACACTTTCAGGTAAGGTTCACTTTACCTTTAGTGAATGATGAGGTATTTCTTTGACAGTTTCCATCGTTTCAAACTTTCAGTTATCTGGATGAACCTAATCTGCATTTGTCTGGGCTCATCCGAGCAGCACATTTTTATGTCAAGTACTGCGGACGTGAGGAACTTGAACGCTTCGCGAAGGTCGATCAAGGCAAATTGGATCCAAATACGTAAATGTTTTGCCCCGTCTTTGGCTTTTTTTGGATGTACCGTCTTCTATGGACGATAGCGCGACCTGTTTAATAAGCTGCCCCCACTCAGTGTACCAAACGTCACCTTTTGTGAATGACAAACACGTTGCGGCGTGCTGAAATGTAATCTGCGGTCACTACCAAAAACTGAAAGGTTTTCTGCACGTGTCTAGACTGTAGTCCACAGCTGTGATGGCCGAGAGGTTAAGGCGTTGGACTCGAAATCCAATGGGATCTTCCCGCGCAGGTTCGAACCCTGCTCGCAGCGGTTAGGTTTATGCAATTTGTTGTTGGCTTATCTGGGAACGATCTATTGAGGATATTTCCAAGATATGATATTCTTCCAGTTAAAAGCTGAGACGATCTTAAGAGCAGAAACGGGAAAAGACTCAAATCCGGTGACCATTTGTGTACACACTTTAAGGTAAGGTTAACATCACCTTATGTGAGTGACACGTTGCGAGAAATGTCTGTGGTTACTAAAAAAAAAAAACAGAAGCTTTTGTGTCTTTAAACAACTGTCAGCTGTGATGGCCGAGAGGTTGCGAAGTTGGAGTCGAAATCCAATGGCATTTTCCCGCGCAGATTCGAACCCTGCTCACAGCGGTTAGAATGAGGTGGTTTCTTGTTATCCCAGGACATTGTAAAATGAAGCTTCGCATCAGACCAGTGTCAAGCCACAGACATGATAATGACTTTAAGGTTTGATGACCTTCCAGTCAAACGTTCTTACTGGCTTTTGAGCAGAGTGGCGAAAACACTTAAATTTGGTGATAGTCTGTATTTGTATACACACTTTAAGGTACGGTCCGGTTCATGTCACCTTTTGTGAATGACAAACTGGTTGTGGAGTGCTGAAATATTATCGGCGGTTACTACCAAACACTAAAAGGTTTTGTCTGGAGTCTCTCAACAGCTGTGATGGCCGAGAGGTTAAGGCGTTGGACTCGAAATCCAATGGGATCTTCCCGCGCAGGTTCGAACCCTGCTCGCAGCGGTTAAGTTTATGCAATTAGTTGTTCGCTTATCTGGGAATGACATTGTGGCGGCTCCAGTTCACATCACTTCCTGTTTTAGGAAACACTTCCACGTAAGGTTCACTTTCCCTTTCGCGAATGAGTTAGTTTAGTGTGATGTCTTGTTCGCCTGTCGCAGTGTCATGTTTTGAAAGAAGAAATTCCACGATAAATTAGTATTTTGGACTGAATCTTTCACACAGTAGTTCTCTCGAAAACCGAAATCGAACCAGAGTTTTTGACACGGGTTGGAATATTGCTTGAACGTGTTTGGACTGCTATTACTACTGTTATAATAAGCTGTGATGGCCGAGAGGTTAAGGCGTTGGACTCGAAATCCAATGGGATTTTCCCGCGCAGGTTCGAACCCTGCTCGCAGCGTATAACTGACTATTTTCTTGTTATCCCATGACAGTGTTAGACAAGCTACTTGGAAAACACATGAGGAACAAATTCCACAATAAATTAAGATTTGAGACTGAATCATACGCATAGTCGCCCAATCGTTCTTACAAAATCTTTTATTGAAGCAAAGTTTTTGACGAGTCTGAATTTTATTTGAACGTGCTTGTACTGCTATTACTAAAATTTCTAGCAGCTGTGATGGCTGAGAGGTTAAGGCGTTAGACTCGAAATGCAATGGGGTCTTCCCACGCAGGTTCGATTCCTGCTTGCAGCAGTTACACTTATGTGCTTTCTTGTTAGCCCATGACAATGTCAGGCAAGCTACTTGGAAAATACATTAAGAACAAATTCCACAATAAATGAAGATTTGGGACTGAATCATATGCATAGCTGCACAAAAGGTCTTACAAAAAAAAACTTTTTGGTGTGAATATTATTTAAACGTGTTTGGACTGCTATTACTATCATCGTTAACAGCTGTGATGGCCGAGAGGTTAAGGCGTTGGACTCGAAATCCAATGGGATTTTCCCTCGCAGGTTCGAACCCTGCTCGCAGCGGGTGAAGTTATGTGGTTTCTTGTTAGCCCGTGACAGTGTCAGCTTCTTGGAAAATACTGTACATTACGAACAAATTCCACATTAAATGACGATTTGGGACTGAGTAATATATGTCGTAGAGCAGTAGTTCTTAAAAAAAGCTTTATCATACCAGTTTGGATATTATTTGAAAGTGTTTGCACTGATATTACTGCCATTACTGCCAGCTGTGATGGCCGAGAGGTTAAGGCATTGGACTCGAAATCCAATGGGATCTTCCCGAGCAGGTTCGAACCCTGCTCGCAGCGGTTAAGTTTATGCAATTAGTTGTTCTCTTATCTGGGAACGACATTGTGGCGGCTCCAGTTCACATCACTTCCTGTTTTAGGAAACACTTCCACGTAAGGTTCACTTTCCCTTTCGCGAATGAGTTAGTTTAGTGTGATGTCTTGTTCGCCTGTCGCAGTGTCATGTTGTGAAAGAAGAAATTCCACGATAAATTAGTATTTTGGACTGAATCTTTCACACAGTAGTTCTTTCGAAAACCGAAATCGAACCAGAGTTTTTGACACGGGTTGGAATATTGCTTGAACGTGTTTGGACTGCTATTACTACTGTTATAATAAGCTGTGATGGCCGAGAGGTTAAGGCGTTGGACTCGAAATCCAATGGGATTTTCCCGCGCAGGTTCGAACCCTGCTCGCAGCGTATAACTGACTATTTTCTTGTTAGCCCATGACAGTGTTAGACAAGCTACTTGGAAAACACATTTGGAACAAATTCCACAATAAATTAAGATTTGGGATTGAATCATACGCATAGTCGCCCAATCGATCTTACAATAACTTTTATTGAAGCGAAGTTTTTGACAAGTTTGAATTTTATTTGAACGTGTTTGTACTGCTATTACCACGACTGCTAACAGCTGTGATGGCCGAGAGGTTAAAGCGTTGGACTCGAAATGCAATGGGATCTTCCCGCGCAGGTTGGAACCCTGCTCGCAGCAGTTACACTCATGTCCTTTCTTGTTAGCCCATGACGATGTCAGGCAAGCTACTTGGAAAATACATTAAGAACATATTCCACAAAAGATGAAGATTTGGGACTGAATCATACGCATAGTTGCACAAAAGTTCTTACACAAAAACAAACTTTTTGGTGTGAGTATTATTTAAACGTGTTTGCATTACTTGTTAGCCCGTGACACTGTCAGCTTCTTGGAAAATACTGTACATTACGAACAAATTCCACATTAAATGACGATTTGGGACTGAGTAATACATGGAGTCGAGCAATAGTTCTTATCATACCAGTTCGGATATTATTTGAAAGTGTTTGCACTGATCTTACTGCCAGTGCTAACAGCTGTGATGGCCGAGAGGTTAAAGCGTTGGACTCGAAATCCAATGGGATCTTCCCGTGCAGGTTCGAACCCTGCTCGCAGCGGTTAAAGTTATGTGATTTCTTGTTAGCCCTTGGAAAGAATTGTGAGTTTAACTGCAAAATATTCTACTGTTCATTAAATGAAGCTTAATGGCAGCCCTGTAGCCCAGGCCGTCCAGACTACCAAAAATCTGAAAGAAAAATCGGTGGAAAACAAACTAACGCTTCGCTTACCTGGTAACGACATTGAGGTGGCAATCCCTCACGGTCATGTCACTTCCTTTTGTTGTCCACGCTTCCAGGCAAGGTTTACTTCACTTTTGTGAATAAGGAATCAGATCTATGACGGTTTAATTTTCACACAAAACCTTTCTTGGACCAAAGGTTTTGATACTAGTCGTGTGCTTGAATCTTATCTGCACGTTTGCATAACTGCTATCAGCTGTGATGGCCGAGAGCCTTAAGGCATAGGACTCGAAATCTAATGGCAACTTCCCGCGCAGGTTAGAACCCTACTCGTAGCGGTTACACTTATGTGCTTTCTTGTTAGCCCGGGAAAGTGTCAGGGGAAGCGACTTGGATAATGAGTTAAACTGCAAGAAATTCCAAATTAAATCAAGATTTGGGACTGAATCAAACGCATAGTTGAGCAACAGACAAAAATCTTTAGCCACCTTAAGGCTTTGGCTTATGTTTGAATATTATATACACTACTGTCCTTACCAAGCTGTGATGGCCGAGAGGTTAAGGCGTTGGACTCGAAATCCAATGGGATAATCCCGCGCAGGTTCGAACCCTGCTCGCAGCGATGTTTAGCCGTGTCACGGGCTGAATGACATTGTTCATATTTGAAAGGTCTCACAGCATCTGCACGAACTAAAATGCTACCAAATAAATTGATACACCTGTGAATTATCTCCTTTGTGTCATCTAATTGAAGCAGATTAATTTGTTCTGCGTCACTTTACTTCACTGGCATGGACAGATGAACAAAGATCTGTTATTTTTGTAAATGAGAATTTTCTGATCGGTTATGTGAATTTTGAAAATTTCCTGCAGCCCACCTGAAGAGTTTTCATGGCACACTAATGTCCCAGAGCAAACTGGTTGGGAATCACTGGATTACTGAAAGCTAAGCGTGTCGTCTAAGGATTTTTTTAAGACAGACCCGCATATATTAAGATAAACAAAATCAGGCACTTAACAGTTTTGGTAATATTTGTGCGTGGTGTGCACTTCAACCAAACTTTTTCTTCAAAAGCAATATTTTCCTGAAAATGTAGCTTTTTAAAAGTTGAAGTCAAGTCTGATGGTAACCAAGTCAAAGTTGGGTCTTTCATAAGTTTTAGTCGAGCAAGTCCCACGTCTTAAAATTGACGACTGAAGTCTGACTTGAGTCAAGTCCTGTGACTCAGTTCTCCGACCTCTGCGGGACAGTATCTCGCAACGGGATACATTAACCGTCGCCACGCCCCGCAGCTCCCCAGGAAGCCTCAACTCAACGGGGCTGTTCTGTCACTGCTTCCGGATCGATATCGCTCCCGCTGAGGAACTGAACCAGAGGGTAGCGGTGCAACGCGCGTCCGCGATCCTACTGCGCCTTGGGAGACGGCGCGCCAACGCAGCAGGTCAATATGTCTCGAGGCAGCGGTATGGTGCCATCACATTTGGGAACAGTAAGTTGACTTTTCATGCGTGGTGCTGAAAACAGCAAGGCAAGCAGTTCCACATGACAATGTTGACACTGTTGAGGTTTTCACAGAAAACCTATTGATCCACATAGACTAAGCTAATTGCATTGGCAGAAGTACTGAGTCTCTGTACTTCAGTAAAAGTACAGATACACGTGTGGCAACATACAGTACAACCTCGGTTCTCGACCACAATCCGTTCCAGAAGGTGATTGGAGAAGCGATTTGTTCAAAAACTGAATCGATATTTCACTTTACAAATGTAGCTATCGGGACACGCCTGCGTACAGAGGCTGTATTATACACAATACCAACGAACCCTGCTCGCAGCGGTTAAGATTATGCAATTTGTTGTTAGCTTATCTGGGAACAACATTGCTGCGGCTACAAATCACATCACTTCCTGTTTTGGTCAACACTTTCAGGTAAGGTTCACTTTAGCTTCAGTGAATGATGAGGTACTTCATTGACAAGTTCCTTCAGTACAGAAACCTTTATCAAAACATTTTTTTAAGCATTATTTCTGTGCTTGAACCCTATCTGCATTTGTCTGACATCATCCTAGCAGCTGTGATGGCCGAGAGGTTAAGGCGTTGGATTCGAAATCCAATGGGATCTTCCCGCGCAGGTTCGAACCCTGCTCGCAGCGGTTAATGTTATGTGATATCTTGTTCACCTGTGACAATGTCATGCAAGCTACTTGGAAAATATGTTGTGAATGGACAAATCCTACAGGCAGTGGTACTTACAATAACATTTATCGAACCAAACTTTTTGGTGTGAATATTACTTAAACGTGTTTGCACTGCTATTACTATCAGCGCTAACAGCTGTGATGGCCGAGAGGTTAAGGCGTTGGACTCGAAATCCAATGGGATTTTCCCGCGCAGGTTCGAATCCTGCTCGCAGCGGGTAAAGTTAGGTGATTTCTTGTTAGCCCGTGACAGTGTCAGCTTCTTGGAAAATAGTTTACATTACGAACAAATTCCACATTAAATGACAATTTGGGACTGAGTAATACATGTCGTAGAGCAGTAGTTCTTAAAAAAAGCTTTATCATCCCAGTTTGGATATTATTTGAAAGTGTTTGCACTGATATTACTGCCAGTAGTGCCAGCTGTGATGGCCGAGAGGTTAAGGCGTTGGACTCGAAATCCAATGGGATTTTCCCGCGCAGGTTCGAATCCTGCTCGCAGCGGGTAAAGTTAGGTGATTTCTTGTTAGCCCGTGACAGTGTCAGCTTCTTGGAAAATAGTTTACATTACGAACAAATTCCACATTAAATGACAATTTGGGACTGAGTAATACATGTCGTAGAGCAGTAGTTCTTAAAAAAAGCTTTATCATCCCAGTTTGGATATTATTTGAAAGTGTTTGCACTGATATTACTGCCAGTAGTGCCAGCTGTGATGGCCGAGAGGTTAAGGCGTTGGACTCGAAATCCAATGGGATTTTCCCGCGCAGGTTCGAATCCTGCTCGCAGCGGGTAAAGTTAGGTGATTTCTTGTTAGCCCGTGACAGTGTCAGCTTCTTGGAAAATAGTTTACATTACGAACAAATTCCACATTAAATGACAATTTGGGACTGAGTAATACATGTCGTAGAGCAGTAGTTCTTAAAAAAAGCTTTATCATCCCAGTTTGGATATTATTTGAAAGTGTTTGCACTGATATTACTGCCAGTAGTGCCAGCTGTGATGGCCGAGAGGTTAAGGCGTTGGACTCGAAATCCAATGGGATCTTCCCCCGCAGGTTCGAACCCTGCTCGCAGCGGTTAAATTTATGCATTTAGTTGCCAGCTTATGTGGGAACGACATTGTGGCGTCTCCAGATCACATCACTTGCTGTTTTAGTAAACACTTTCAGGTAAGGTTCACTTTACTTCACTCACTAGTTCTTACAAAAACCTTTATTGAACCAAGGTTTTTGGCACAGGTTTGAATATTATAGAAATGTGTTTGTATTGCTATTACTATCCCTTAAAACAGCTGTGATGGCCGAGAGGTTAAGGCGTTGGACTCGAAATCCAATGGGATATTCCCGCGCAGGTTCGAACCCTGCTCGCAGCGATCTTTAAAGTTTGTGTCACGGGCCGAGTCACATCGTTCATATTTGAAAGGTCTCACTGCACACGCACAAACTAAAATGCTACCCAAAAAAAATGGATACACCTGAACAGTGATTTGCGAGTCGTGGA
The DNA here is from genome assembly GCF_019802595.1 of Syngnathoides biaculeatus. Lineage (NCBI taxonomy): Eukaryota > Metazoa > Chordata > Actinopteri > Syngnathiformes > Syngnathidae > Syngnathoides > Syngnathoides biaculeatus. The sequence goes on from NC_084656.1 coordinate 18,796,675, forward strand.
TCAGCTGGTCGGGCTGCGCGCGTTGCTGTTTCCGGCCGTGGGCATTCACAACAAAGTGCATTGTGGGTCAGCTGACCGGACCACCCACATTATGCTATTTTTGGCTTTTCTCCAGGGTGTTCGAGTCCCGATTTTCATCTGAAAACAGAAGCAAAAAAAATCTCGAAATTTTGAAAAGTGATTTGTTCGAGAACGGAGTATTCAATGTACTTGGGTTAAAGTAGTATTCATTCACCTCCTGTACTTCAGTGAACGTTAAAGAAGTACAGATTAAAATGCATTTCATTACAATGAAAAAAAAACAAAACACAAATGAGTATAAAAGAAAAACAGTCTGTACATTACATGTTGCCTGTCCTTGGTACATTTTCACACACGCTGGAGAGATTGCAAGAGTGTTTTTACAAAATTCTGTAAGACATGTTGAACTTTTTGACCGTACTGTAGTTCCAACAAGTATCTACCACATAACACCATACCAACTCTCAAGCGTGGTGGTGGTGGTGGAAGGATCATGCTTAGGGGCTCTTTTGCTTCAGCTGGAATGGAGGCCTTAGATAAGGCAGACGGAATAATGAACATTTCTGAACGGTACTCAATGTAAGCACAAAAGCTTAAAAAAAAGGCAGGAAAAGACGACTAGAACACCTGAACTTTAATTGAGTTTAATCTCAGTCAGTATCAATGGTAGTGTGTGGTGACTCCTATTGAATACTTTGAATTCGATTGTTAGCTCTAAACACAGCCACATCCCTAGTTATGAGGGTGTGTCCACTTGTGCAACCTCGTTTGTTTGCGTCTACTTCCCCTATCTTAAAGATTGGGGAGTGGTTTTCTGGGCAACGGCCTTGTACAGGTTATAAATAATATTAGTAGTGGCGGAAATTGTGAAATGATTTATCTTGGTCGCCTTTTTTGACTTCCCAGAGACTTGGCATTTGAAGAAGGGTGTGTAGACCCTTTTGTATCCACCGTATATCATCACAACGATATTCACTCGCACGACAGAAACATGGCTACATAAATATCCAATCAATATGAGCAATCCTCAAGAGGCACTCTGAGCCGTTTGTGGCAAGGCATCGATCTGCCTAAATGCGAAGTGTCCGCGTGATGTTCTGAGAGGCTCCGCGGTCTGACTGCGTGCCAGCGCACCCGCACAATTCACCCCCCACCCCTCAACCCGGCTTCCCGCCCACTCGCCTGCGCCACGCCGCCTTTGCCCTTTGAGCGGAGCCTCCACGGAGGTCCACGTGTGACTTGATGCCGTCGATAAAACTAAAAACATCATTGGAGATGGGCCGGTGTCGCGACCTGCGTGTGGTTATTCGGGCCCTCGGAAAGGAAGCGTTCGGGCCCCGGTGGAGACGAACACTCGATATCGCACCGGTGGGTTCTCACGGATCCGTAGCCATTCATGTTTCTGCCTGTGAAGCGAGGGGCGAGCAAACTTTTTTAAAACTCTCAGATGAGCCAGGTGGTTAAAAGATGAGGCAAGAGAAAAAATCCATCCATTTTCTTCGCCGCTTATCCACACGAGGGTCACGGGGAGTGCTGGAGCCTATCCCAGCTGTCAACGGGCAGGAGGCGGGGTACACCCTGAACTGGTTGCCAGTCAATCGCAGGGCACATGCTCACAATCACACCTCGGGGCAATTTAGAGTGTCCAATTAATGTTTTGGGATGTGGGAGGAAACCGGAGGAGCTGGAGAAAACCCACGCAGGCACGGGGAGAACATGCAAACTCCACACAGGCGGGTCCGGGATTGAACCCGGGACCTCAGAACTGCGAGGAACAACGCTTTACCAGCTGATCCACCGTGCCGCCCCAAAAGAGAAAGAAACGTGTAACTAAAATATTTCATTTTAAAATAGAATGCATCTCATTTTCAATTGTACTAGAAATTATGATCCGGAAGTACTTTAATTTCAAAGTCATATTATATTCCCTTAAAAAATGATTTTCAGATGATTTGAATCCAAAAAAATTGAACAAGAAGTGGGCGTGTACATGCACATGCGCCAAAGACTCTTCGTAACTTCCACTGACAACCCGGGCTAAACTAAACTCCACCTGAACATACTAAGATCCTTCAATTTTCTTTGCCGCTTGTCCTCACAAGCATGCTGGAGCCTATCCCAGCTGTCAACGGGCAGGAGGCGGGGTACACCTTGAACTGGTTTGCCAGCCAATCGCCGCATACTGAGATCTCCTGCCAATTTAAAAAAAATAATCTACCGCTCTGTTTGGGAACCTGGACCATTTCAACACTCCTTGGATACATTTAGGAAATATTATGCAAAAAATATTCCAGGACTCTTGATAAAGAGTGATGCGAATTACAGAGAAAAACTGAGCGAGGTGACAGTCAAAATAATAATAATAATATTAATAATAATGGACCACGGCAGTCCTGCATGAACGTAGACTTTGTAATTGAGCTCTAACGAAAAAAGTTGGATCTGCAAATCAGCTGTTCCGTCTTCATCTTATCTGTGACAGCTTGTTTGGTTTTTGTAACGACTTTTTATCTATGTATGTGAAAAAGGTCACATTTTTATGTGTGTGTGGGTGTGTGTGCGCGCGCGCGCGAGGCTGTCTTTGTTGAGAGAGGCTCAAGCGATATCACGCTGGTGGTCCAGTTCTGTCTCGCACTTGAGCAACAAACTGGTTCTTGGTGCACTTTCGCAAGATGATGCATCAAAAAAACACAACGCTCTAAACTGTCCATACACGCGAATGCCAACGGTCGTCTGTATGCGCCTTGAGATTAATCAGCGACCGGTTCAGGGTTGTACGCCGCATCTCGCCTGACGTCCGGTGTGCTCGGCCACACAGCGCTCGTATCTCAAAATTTTGCTCTCAAGTCAAAGCAAACAGTTGGCCGAACGACGGCTGGTGTCTCGAAAAACTCAGTCGGGACACTCGTATTTCAAAACACCACTGCGGTTTCCGCCCATTTGTGAACGAACTACAGTAGCAGTAAAGCCAAGGAATTACTGCTTTTAATTCGATCGTTTTAATATGCGCCAATAGAAATTTCCGGTCACCGGCACGTTGCGCCGGTGGATGAAAATGTTGTCCAGGTCAAAGCAAACACTGAAAAGTTGACAGATGGCAGTGCCAGAATGGAAGACACCCCGCGGCTCCGTATCTTAACAGGGCGCCCTATCAAGATGGATGAGTCTGAAAGGACACAGCCGCGTCTTGACTTGGCCTGATAGGACAACAGACGTACACCAGCGACGATAATCGGGGTCCTGTGGATGCGAGACGGGACACCGACAATGTCTAGATGTTTTGGATTTGAGGATTTTCCGTCAAGTCTGATCGACGTCATCAAAAGCTTGATTCTTTTATGTCTTTAAACGATTATCCTGAGCGATTAGCCTGCGGTGTCCAGTGTGCTAAGTCCCATTTTTCCTGGACGATCAACAGTGTTAATCCTCAGTAAACAACCTGAGCCTCTTTTTCGAAGACATGCTCACCGATTGCCAAAGTGCTGCTTATTGTGGTTCTGCCAACATCCGCCGCTCTTATCCCACCTCTGCGCTCGCAAGTCAAAGCAGAAAATTGTCCGAACGATGGCTAATATCTCGAAATACTCGGTAGGTTGTGTCACTCTTATCTCAAGGCAGCAATGCACCGAGTGCAAAGCGCCTAGTGTGCAAAAATACATTTCGACTGAGCAAAATTGTAAGACTTGACTAAGATTTGCAAAATCCAAGTATGACTTGACTTGAAATTTAGTAGGAACTTACTTAAAACTTGAAGGTTCTGATTTGAGACTTGCTCATAAGTGACTACGCGTCTCTCCCTTTCAGTTTTGATATCACGCCACGTTTCCTCTCGGAGTTCTTTCACACTAGCACCCTCCAATAGGTTCGCGTTGAACTTTTTGCCCTCGATGCAGGTCAGTTGAACAGGTGTTCCGTGGCCTCGGTACGCTGCCGAAAACATTCTACAGAACAGCTACGGAACTTCCAATGAGATCCGCAGCTCTGTGTACTTTTGCCCGCATTGTTTATAAATCTTTTTTTTTTTTCGTTCTTCTGGAGATCCAGACTAGACCGTAGGTAACCCACTTCTGCTGTGTTTAGGCTGTCAGGGGAGAGGACAACTCAGCCCGGCTTTGGCCCCGAATGTGGCTGAGATGGATGAGTGTGTGACAGGACTCTCCCTTTACTGACTCAGTGTGAGGCTTATGATGGGTCACGCATTCTCCGTGTGTGTGTGTGTGTGTGTGTACTGGCTGTATAAACTCACACAAAGAGGACCCTAAGCCCGGGGAAGATAAAGACCTCTCGGAAAATGTAAACACTCTGTGAAGTGGCGAGTCGGGCAGCTGCAGTCGCGCACACACACACGTTTGGAGAAATGCAATCCCAAGGTCAAGGTTAAGCGCTCGCGCTCTTTCAACTCTTTCACTTTCCCTCTCGACCTTTTCCGTCGCGCTCTGAAGTTTTGGGGTGCGGGGACGAAAACAGTCGAGCGCGAGGAAGGCCCGTCGCCGTACCCGCCGCTGCCACGTGACTTGATTTAAGAGCGCTCGCGCTTTGATTCTAGAGCCTCTAAGTGCAGTCGGCGGAGTGAGCAACGGCGGGGAATTAATCCCCCCCAAAAAAAAAAAAAAAAAAAGTCAAAGGATTTAAAAGTGGGGGTGGGGCGGGGGGTAATGTAGAAGATGAATCGAGTGATGAAATTGAAGATGAAGAGGGGGGAGCACCGGCAGTATAAAATTGTTTGATGGGAAGGCAAGTTTACTCTGTCATTTTTTTTTTGTTTGGCAGCAGAAAAGGGAGCACCGACTAGTGGTTGATTCGGACTTTGGCGAGAGGACCCGGGTTGACCCTGACCAATCATATTTCCACAATTTAGGCTTCAATGAAGATAATACGCATGTTTTCGAAACGTGGAAGCTGGATATACGAGTAGACTGCGATAGTCGTTCGGTGGACTTTGTATGAGCATACGTAGCTGAAACAAGTAGCCTTCAACCTGACTTCTTCATTTAATATTATAATCATTATGCCCTTGAGAAAAATTGTTTTTGAGGATATGCAAGGTTGTGCACAATAGCCCCCATCCTGCAGTCTACGGTTTTGTCATAAATCATTTTTTTCCCCCTTGCATTACTTTCACTTTTTACTCTACGTAGTTTTGAAAGCAATACATTTACACTTTTACTTGAGAGGAAAGCTTGAGTGGATACTTCAACTTGTATGTTTCCTTAAACCCTAATATCTATATTTCTTGTAGAGCAATAAACGTGAATACTTTTGACACATCTGTGAAAATCCAATACAGTTCACAACATTTAAGAAGTTTTTAGTTATGCGTACATCTGGTATAAACTTTTCAAAACCTACTCCAGTACAGTTTTAAAGCACAGTTCAGTTGTGTTCAACTTTTACGTACCAGACAATCCGTTGCATTGAAGATTATTTGAATTTAATCATTGAATTTAACCATCTTTTTAGTACAATAACGCAATTTCTTGACGTGCTGTAAAAAGTTTGAGAAAAAAATTCACTGAAGCTGACAGGGCGATGTCTTATGCCTGTGCGCCATTACCCGGGTGATGTTTGTGTACACAGAGGGAAAACACACTTAACAAGTACTTAACAAAGTACCTTTGGCTCAAGTAAGAGCACGGTGAAAAATGAAGCGGGCCGGCTCGGGGCGGTGGGTAATCTTCGCTGGAGTCCGTCTTTATTATCTCGCTCGATGGACAGAAGTGGATCCCGAGGTAAAAATACCCCCAGCCTGCTTCTCATCAGCGCGATGCTCTTATCTGACATTGCAAGATACATTTGGGACAAGCGGGTGCGTATAGAGCCGCGCTAAGCTGAGAAGGGCAAATAATTTAAAGCATCTATTGCTTTATCGAGAGATAAAAAAAAAAAAAAAAGTAGGTCATGACTTGTTTATTTCTGTTGAAATGGTCGGGAAGCGCAACACATAACAAGAGGGAAATATTTTCTGTGTTCAAGAGCGACAAGGTGAGAAATTGCAGCTTACAGGCTACAGCGGTTCCACTCTAGTGAGCTATTGATTTCGTCCCCGTTTTTCCCGACATTTCGGACACTCTGCGCCCTTTGGTGGCGCTCTTCCTGCTCCCCTCTGGGACGCCGCGTGAGAGGATGTAACCGAAGTGGTCTGTGAGTCATTGGGTTGGAAACGCCGAAGACGGCTGTCCGTGTTTTTAAACGGAGACAATGGTCCTCGGTCACATCCAACGCTCGTTACCGAGTCGCTCAAGTGCAAGAAGGAAGAAACAGGAGCTGAAAGGACTGGGGGTGGGGTGGGGGGGGGGGGGGGGGGAAGAGAGGAAATGTATGCAAGTGCGGCTTGTACAACCTCACAGTCATGTTACTGTGGATGGAATAAAAGCGGGTGATATATTTTAAAGCAGGGGTGCCCAGACTTTTTTTTTTTACCCCAAGATCTACTTTTCAAGCTGCCAGCCTCTCGCGAGCTACCGACAACGGGAGGGGATGATGATGATGATGATGCTCCCGAACCGTTTTAAGGTTAATGTTATTGTTGCCTCCTATATTTAAAATACAAAATTAGCTTTTTGTGCACTGTATTGTCTGCGCTTTCATCCTGGATCAGGCTGTGCCAAGGTGGAATTTCAAAATTACACACCATCTGATCCTGCACTTCCGACGTTGGCTTCAGACCAGACCTTTCCCACTCGGAAAAGAGGAAAATCGCGTCCAGTTTAACCGCTTTTTCTTCGATTATTCACATATTCGGAGAGTCATTGCATCTTAAAACAACAGCATTTCTTTTTTAACTTTCCCCATTAATATCGAAAGTAAACATAAGCAGCATGTCTAGCTCGTCTTTGCTTTACGTTGCCCAGACTGTGTTGCTAACTATCGACCAAGACTGCCCCGCGATCGATCGACGCATTGAGCACCCCTGTGTTAAAGTATCAAAATCCACTTCACTTATACAAACTTCACTTCAAATACACGTTTTAGATAATCTAAAACCAGTACATACATTAATCCGTTCCACAACCACGGTTGATGGTTAAAAAAAAAAGCATATATATTTGTCAATATTCATATATTCGCGATGAATGGTGGGATTCCAGTTGATCAATCTAAATCTCCAGAGCAGAGAAACAGTCTCGGTTAGAGAGTAAGAGATTAAGGTTCTGACTTGTGAGCATGCACTGAGCCAAACAATTAGCAAGTCGGATTTTGTGTAACTCCTTTATGATATGTTGGATGGTTCCTGAATCCTCATTAAAGTGCTTAGAGTAAGATGGAAACTCCAGGAATGCTCGTAGTTTGGTTTTTCATGGCTGTATGGATTCTTGCAGACAAAACAGAATCATCAGCTTGCGTATTAATGCCGCGGGCAGGCAGTCAGGCAGGCAGACGGGCGGGCGGCAGATAAAGAGGACTCTATTAGTCTCGCCTCATTGTGCCACTGTGATTCCGCTGTCCTAATTGGCTGGCTTCTGTAGGCTTGGCAGCCATATTTCAGTTTAAAGGCGAAGGATCGGCGGGTCACGGGAATAAAGGCAGCCCATTTGACAGGTCAGCAAGCTGATGTCTACGGCATAATCTTGGGTCGGGGGTCAAACTAACATCAAGATAGGCCGTGGCGGCCCGGGTGAGCCGCTACCCAGTAAGCACGTTGGCAGACTGGCTGGAATGTAGCAAATTTGGTTGAAAACACCAGCGAGGGAGTCAATCCATGAATGAAACTGTACAAGGGCTCAGGGTTTTAGCTACAAGATGTCATGTTACTATAAATTGCTGGCATAGATAGGCGAGCAAAGATATTATTTGACATGAATAAATCATTTTTAGACCAAGTAATCAAAGTGTCACATGGGCTGAAAGACGGTAGTGCTAACGTTGGTTACAATACTATGCATTAATCCTGTTCCCTGATTAGCTCCCAAAAACGTGGCCTATCAACTCCACCTTTAGTGTTACTTCCAGTTCTTGCGTCGTAATTCTGTTATTTTTTCTAAATTAGCAAGATGTCAGCAACAATTTGAAATGTATTGCTGTTCCTCATTATCCCATACATCACTGAAGCAAAAACAGACAAAACTAACCACCGTAATCCAATTAGGGGTAACACAAGAAGTCAGTCAGAAGACTTAAGCAACAGGACAACAGTCTACCTCGACGGATTTGTTTTGAGCGGCAAATTGCGTCGGGATCGGCTCCCTCGGACGCTCCACGCGCACCGACGTTCACCCGCGATGAGGACGAGCTGCCAGAAACCGCAAAGTTTAGCGTGCGGATTTGCACGCACGCATGCACACACGCACTGCACGCACAGGACAGTCTGCCTGGCACCAGACAGCCGTGCCCTGCCAAATGAGATGTGTGAGAGCCCCCTGCTGCCAAGAGGCGGACAGGAAGAAGAAACAAACCCTCTCTAATGGAGACATGACATGCTCGCCGGGGCGGAAACTCAAACAAACGATTAATGGGCCATGGAGACTTTGGTACGGCGGCAGCAAAATACCACCCCCCCCCCCCCCCCCCCCTTCCCAGGGCCCCCCTCTTTGTACTCCCTCACTCTTGGTTGTGTCCCACGTTGGCTGAGAGGCTTTGACATTTCAAGACGCAAGGCGGGCCTCTGCTCGGGGACGGCCATTTTCGGCCGACCCCTTAGCCCACTCCGCGATAGCGGCTCAGAAAAACCCAAAAGTTTATTCTGGTCTTTTTGTACTTTTTACGAGAACACAGTCCAGGTTTAGTGAAGCTCTTGAGGTGTGGCTTACAGAAGTATTCTTAGAACAACCACTGCGAAAGATGCCTTTCCGGAATGGTTTATATATGAAATCCTCAAGACTTGTCCAGGTCTCCCAGATAATATTTCAGTCATTTCAAATATGAGATCATTGTCAAGACTAGCCGTCAGGAGGCGGTGACCTCCACAACCGTGGAGAGACTGCAGACCATGGGAAACGATAATGAGCTTGGAGAGGCAACGTCCCCTGAAGGATCCCGTGTGAAGGAAGCTCACAATACAAACATCATTTGCTGAACAGTAAACATGAAGTTTGTCCAAAAAAACTTGATTTTATACATCAGGGACCCTCGTAGGAGGGTTAATGGGGGGTCCGTCCGTTTCAGTAGCCGATGCCGTCTCCTCCTTTGTCTCGTTCCGAGATCCAGAGGGGCAACAGAAGGGAAGCCCCTTACGCTCATGTGTTTTGATTAGCAGGTAATGATCTTTGATCTAATTCGCTGACTGGGAAAGTGCGGTTCCCATTGAAATCCGGTGGATGCTTGGCCGACCTGGAGCCAGTGTCACTTCTCGTTAGGGCCTGCGGCTCCGTGACCTCCGCGTTGCCAGGCCCCGGCCCCCGCCTCTCAGCATGTGCACCCCGCGTAATGATATCAATAGCAGCAGGGGTGCAATGAATACAAATCCGCGTGCAGAATGTTTGGACAAGAATTCGCTGGCGGGCCCCCCACCACCCCCGAGCCGCCTCCCCCTCCCTCATCACGGCTCAACCTCTATCCCGGGACACAAAGGGCAGCGATCTGGATGCTTGATTTAGCACAAAATGGTTGGCGACACAAAATAAATGCCCCCTGCTGGTCGGCTATATATTGTATACGTTTCCTTGCGGAATTTTTGATGTCTCCACCGTTTAGCGTGACTGTGCTGGGCGTCGAGCTCGTGAATGCGCATTTGGATTATTTAGCTTTATTCATGCATGCAGCATCCATTCAGTTCATCGGAGCTCTAATGTCGAGAATAATCCGCAGTGGGAGGTCCACATACTTTGTTACTGTAAGTAGATCTTAACTATTTATTTGTCTGATCACTTTTTTTTTATTTCATTTCAATTAATTATTATCCGTGTTGGGGATGTGGGAGGAAATCGGAGTGCCCGGAGATAAAAGCACTTCATGAAGTTTTTTGGGTTCTTTTTTTTTCCTGAAAAAGTTTCACAACTTTTGGTTGAAAGCAACAAAACAAAACAAAAACCAATGAAAAAAAAAAAATCACTGATTTTGCAGAATTCACATTCCAATCCAAAACAATGGCAATTCACAGAAAGTAAAATATCCATCCATCCATCCATTTTCTTGGCCGTTTATCCTCACAAGGGTCACAGGAATGCTGGAGCCCAGCTGTCAACGGGCAGGAGGTGGGGGTACACCCTGAACTGGTTGACATTGAGACAAACAGCCACACTCACCTAGGGGCAATTTAGAGTGTCCAATCAACGTTGCGTGTTTTTGGGATGTGGGAGGAAACCGGAGTGCCCGGAGAAAACTGACGCAGGCACAGCGAGAACATGAAAACTCTGTGCAGGCGGGTTGGGGATTGAACCCGGGACCTCATAACAATGATGCCAACGCTTTACCAGCTGAGCCACCGTGCTGCCAAGTGAAACGCTCATTATTCCTCATAAGGGTTTCAGGAAAGCTAGCGAGAGACGAGACAACACCCTGAACTGGTCGCCAGTCAGTCGCAGGGCAGATATTGCCACCATTACCGAGCGGGAATCGATCCCACGCTGCCTGCACCGAAGGCAGGCGTGTGTACCACTACATCATCAGTGACTCCTCCAAGTGAAATATAATATTATTTAAAGCAGTTCGCCGACGACCATTAACTTTACATGTTCAATAAGTGGACCTGAGCAAGGAGTAAAAAGTGGAGCAAAATATTTTTGTTTCAGAAACTAAATCATCTTTTTAATCACTGGGGCATTATGAAGAGAAATTACTAATCCCAATTATAGTTGTAAATATAGTCATTTCATACCTAGAAAGGCTCTCTTTAAAACCATCATACTAGTTGTCGCAATAGAAGTTGTCAGGGTCGGCGCACCCCCTGCCCCACCACACACACACTTTTTTGACACCCTCACTTTTAATGCTCCCATTACATAGCATTGCGCCCCTTGTAAAATGTTCTTTTTAGTATTTGATGCAGGCCGCAGAAAAAGAAGAAAAAAAATATATATGGCCCTCCGGCCCTAGTTTGGCCACCCTTTTTAAAACCAGTCAAACCAGCTCTTCTTCTCTTTTATCATGTTTAGTTTGACAGCGGACTTCAACCGGGAGATGCAAACAGCTTGAAGCCGCTCTTTTGAAGAACTGTTCACTATCTGCCAAACTGCTGCTCGCCCACCATACACTAATACTACTCGGATTTTTTTTTTTTTTTTTTTTGGGAAAAGAAAATTACAACCCGCCGCATTACCAATAATCCACCTCCATATGGAAACTCGTCGTTTCCCGGTCTCACAATCATCTCCCGTTGAACCCAGCGGCCACCTGATTTCCGTCTCTGGTATTGACACAGCCTGGCCGGCGGTGCCCATTAAAACAGGTATGCCGCGTGGAAGCGGCCAACGTAAGCCCCGTTTAAACCAGGAAGGAAATAACCAATGCGTTTGGTTTCTGAATTAACAAGACTGGAAAAGCCATAAAAAATCCCCCCGCTACGAGACCTGTTTATTATCAATTACAGCGCTACAATAAGGCCGAACTGTGAACGTGGGCGCGCTGCACGCCATGTGCGCACGCCCGCCGCACACCGGGTCCAGTCTTCCCCTTTCATCTGCTCGTTACTGACCTTTGAACGCACCGCTGTTCCTTCCTGTTAACATACGGCGACTGGAATACGGTATGCACTGACAGATTACTATTATTATATTATCAAACAACAAATTATCAAATCTACACCGCCCAATGTAACTTTGATTCCACAGCTACCCTAAATATTTTTTTTTCAATTGTAGATATTTTAACTGTGATGATGGAGAATATGTTTTGATTCATGGGTATTTTTCGTAGGGCAGCATGGTGTCATACTCGTCGCAAAATCTGCGTTAAATTCCGACCTTGGTGCTCGCACGGGTTTTGTCCTGGTACTGAAGTGTCCTCCCACATTCCAAATACACACATGTGAGGTTACAACCTGTAAATTGTTCATAGGTGTGAAACTGAGTGTGAACGTGTTTGCCGAGAATATACCCCGCTTCTTACCTTCTTTTGCAAACGATAAACTCTCCATAGGTGTCAGTGTTAATATCTGTAAAAAAACAAAAAAAAAAAGGAGAAATTCGCCATTTGCAAATTTTGAATTTTTTTTTCAACCTATCTGCTGTTAGTTGCCGAAAAGCTCAATTCCCGTATTGTGCACATGCCAAAGCAATGTATAAAACAGTGGACCTCCACTATTAATGCTGCTTATTTAATAGTGAAAACAATGAGTAATTGTCATTAAAAGTGTTATTAAAATGATTAAAAAAAAACCTTAAAGTAAGCAGGGATTTTCCCTGAACAACGGGGAATATGCACCCCCCCCAAAAAAAAAAAATCAGAAAATTGGATTTGTGTATTACGAATTAGGAATTTAAGAGTGTGCATCATACACAAACACTGCTTTGACATCATCATCTCGTGTCATCTTGGTGCCAATGTTGACGTGACGGGAGGAGTATTTATTCATTTATTCGGGTCTTGGCCTTGTTTAATAAGAAAAAAAAAGTGCTTTGGCGCTTGTGACTTCTACAGGCAATTGTCAATCTTTTTAGAGTCAATTTCTTGGTAATTTTTGTACGTCGTGACAGATCTAGCTTCCCGCATCTTAGCTGCATTGAAAACTGTGAGTCTGAATGTTTATTTGTTTTATGCACAACCCGAATGGCTGATGATCAAAACAGAGTCCGGTGGAATCGAAAATGGAGGGAGTGATAGCTTGATAATATGGTTAATATGTAGAATATAAAGAATTATGTTAAGCACTGTACGTACGTGGTAACTACTCTGCTGCCTTCCAAGAGTGGTGAAAAAAAAATTCCTGGTGATTTCCAAACTAAATAAATAAATACATATTTTCCTGGATGGATTGAAAATGAAAAGTGGGTTTACTGTATAGGCGTCATTTGCATCCTGGCTTGTCACAAAACAGTACAAAAGACAATAAGTGTTAGATTCTAGAGCTTGTCGGTGCAGTCGTCACTCAAGAGTTATTGTACATTTAAAAAGTCGAAGGAAGTGTAGGAAGTTGAGGTTTTATGTGCACACGAGGAAGCTTCTCCAGGGTGTGCGTACTTTGCCAAAGTATCCGGGCCTCTCCAGCCACGAATAGGTTGTGTTGCTTATTGCAGGTGTGAAGGTGACAATATACTTGACGCGTCTAGATTTTTTGCGCAACGTTTTGTTTGTCGGCCCGGCACGACTGCGTCTCCGGTTGAAAACTGAGCGGATGGGTGAAGATGAATAGCTACGTCTGGAGGCCGCTGGAACTCTCAAGGAAGTGGCGATAACCAAGGAGGCTGTGGTTATTCATCTCCTTCCAGAAACGTGCCCGTGCATCGCTTGAAAGCCTCAGAAAAATCACCATTCGTATGAGAATGTCGCACCTGATGTTAAATTTGGTGTGTGTGTGTACATCACTTATTTGGCTAAGCTTCCGTTTCCAGGCGGATCGGACCAACGTGTAAGAATTCCCATCGTAAACATTGAACAGGTTTAACATTTGTGACTTTCATCTGATCAGGTTGGAAAAAAAATTCAACTTAACACACGGCGCAGGATAATTTTTCAGAGTGCTTTATGAAAACAGAATCGGTAACCGGTATTATTTTTCAAGTGTTTTAAAAAAAAAAAAAAACAAGGAAATGCTCAATTTCTGCCCAATTATCGGTATTTGTGTACCCCACTGATTTGGCTATTTTAAATTAAAACTTCTAATCTTGAACTTTAAATGTCACAATCTCAGTTTTGAACCATCCAATTTCTTAGCCGCTTATCCTCACTAGGGTCGCAGGGAGTGGTGAAACCTATCCCAGTTGTCAACGGGCAGGAGGCGGGGTACACCCTGCACTCACAATCACACCTAGGGACAATTTAGAGTGTCCAATTAATGTTGCATGTTTTTGGGACGTTGGAGAAAACCCACGCAGACACGGGGAGAACATGCAAACTCCACAAAGGCTGGTCGGGATTGAACCGGGGACCTCAGACCTGTGAGGCCAACGTTTTCCAGCTGATCCACCCTGCTGCCTGGTTTTGAACCACACACAAGAATTTACCATCATGAATATTAAACACATTTAACATTTATGTCTGTCATCTAATACAAAGAGCAAAAAAAAAAATCATTCTCAAAACACCACCAGGATAAATACTGAGGTTCATATTTCAAAGACATCCAACAGTTGGACCTTTGATGGGAAGAGAAAAGGAAATATTCAAATTCAGCTCGATTCTCAGGACACATCTAACCTATATTAGCCACTTGAAAGTGTAGTAGCAAGTAAATCTTGCTTGTTGTAAAAAAAAAAAAAAAAAGCAACCAAAAGTAAACATAAAGCAAGAGGATAAGTAATTTGATTTTGTGCACTAAACTGAGTTTTATGCAACCTTTGAGGCATAACTGTCCAGAAAATTAAAGTTGAACGCATCGGGCTAATTCCTGGGAAAGGTTTCGGGGAGACACCCAATAATCAGGTCTTTGCGGACATTGATTGGAAAAATGCTGGAACTGGGCCCGATCGTGGGTATGCGTGCACCCCGCTTGGTACCTGGTTCATGTCACCCATCATGCAAGTCCGCGGTGCCCCACGGATCCCCTTGCATCCCACTCTCTTTCCCTTCCACTTTCCACAGGGGAGCGATTCCTCGTCCAGATCGTGACTGACATAAAGCCCAGAGCCCCGAACAGAAAGTGATGCAGAGCCCAGGCTTCTCGTCCTCGCGTCTGCGTCATCTATCTCCTTCTCTCACTCTTTCCATCCCCTTAACCGTAGCCCCCACCCTCCCCAGCCCCTGGCCCCCAGACCCCCGCCCCTCTTTGTTCTCGGCCTCGATCGATGCACCATAACTCAGCCGGCCCGCGGCGTTTGATGTCTGTGCTCTGGATATCATTTCAACTGGCGCAACCGCGGCGATAATACCCTCTCGCACGCACGGCACATTCATTTCGCACACTTACAGGGACAATATACATGAAAAAGATGTTGAAACAGAGAGATAAAAAGCTTTTGCAGGAAGCCAAACGGGTAATATGTCAAAAGACCCGCAGTATGTTTGAATTGCACACTGCTGCACAAAATGATTACAGTATTTGAGTATTATACGTTTTATCTAACCGCATGGAACACGAAACCACACAACTTTATCAAAAGTATTTTGCAACCAAAAAAAAAACAAAAAAAAAAACAAAACGTTTTTTTTTTCCATTAGGTTTATAGAATTATATCACACAAAAAAATAAAAAGAAACAAGATAGGGTCAATACTGATAACCGGGCATAATTTGAGCATTTTTCTAAATCAAGCAAGACATGATTGTAAGGTTATCATGAAGGATTATCATGTGGTGTGGGTGTGTAAAGTGATTATTTTCCACACCACAATCAGACACTTGTAAATGATAAACCTGTTCAATATTATAATCACCACGCAATCACTTTAGATGTTATAAATTGGTAAGTGTGTACAGTAAGGAGGCAAACCCTGCCACAAATAACAAAAATAAATGCTTCGTAATTGCTTCAGTATTAGTAGAAGCTACAGTAAATGTATCACAATCTATGATCCTGTAATAGTTTATCATGTTATACAGTTTTTTTTTTATTTTAAATGAAGTACCTGCTACATTAAAAAAAAAAGATTTACATTTATTTTGGGGGGCTGGAACAGATTAACAGTGTTTCCAGTCATTTCAATGGGGAAAGCTAATTTGAGATGTGCGTGTTTTGAGTCGAGAGCACGGCCACGGAATGAATCGAGCTCGTAAGTCAATGCACTGCCGCAGGTCAGGAAAAGACCGAAGGTCGACTTGTCTCGTTGATAATTGAGCTTTGTTGTTGCTGTTCTTTCAAACAGTGCTCTTATATTCAGTGTCAACCGCTTTGCTTTTAGGGGAACAAGGTCCAGATGGCTCGGGTTGGGGGGAGCGTGTGGGGGGGGGGGATGCGGGGGTTCCTGTCGGTTTTCCCTCAACCAGCCACTCGGCTTATCGGCAAGTTCACTTCACTTCAAGGAACCACTGACAGCTCAGTTAATTTGCACCTTTTAAACCCCCCCCCCCCCCCAAAACATCAAGACGCTCACATATTATTTTTAAAAGGAGTCTTCTGATTGGAATTTAGAAAAGTCGAAAATTGAAACTGGTGTTGAACTGATATATGAATAAGCTTTTTTTAAATTAATATGATTTAGTCAAAATAAATAACAGAACAATAATTCCGCCTCATGTAATCGCTGTAAAATTAAGGCAAGATACTGATTTTACGATGACGCACGAAAGGACGGACGGATGGATTTTAGTAAAAGAAAAATTCTACTGCATACCCTGTGATATAACCATAAAATGTTGAAATGGTGACGATTTATAATTTCTGCATAAAATTCTTGCTACTCTCATGAGCGTGCCAAGTTACGCTCATGTTGACACGACACAAAAATGTCTGTACCAAATTCTCATGAGGACGCTCGAGAGAGCAACAGTCATGAAATTAGGATGATATTATGCGCACAAACAATGAAAGCAGAAGGCAAAAACAATTTAATTTTCATTTAGCAGCTGTCAGTGTGAACGGCAGGTATTTATAAAATTGTCGTTTCATTATTTATTTATTTAAGAGTGTAAAAACGCTTTATGAGTGGCATCAGGGATTGCTTGAAAAATATGTGTTTTGCATACACATACATATAGATATGCTGATGTCAGGCAAAAATCCAAACATTTTCAGGAAACAAAAAAAATATTTATATGCCGATAAATTAAATAAAATATATTCATTGCTTTTTTTAAGCAGAGAATGCCCGTCAGTTTTATTACAGTTATACCCATGTCGCAGGCAAATAGAGACACGAAAAATGTACAGACCCTTTGCACAATTTTATACCAAGTTCTCATGAGTGCACAAAAAAAGAATTAGAATGATAGTATTTTATATTATGTTGAGTTGATTTTTTATTGTATTACCATAGGTTTTTTTTTGCAGGCTGTGATGAAATCTCCAAATTTTGGGGAGGATTATTATTTTGTTGTTTATTGGGGGGGGTACATTTTTTTTTTAAATAATGAAAATAGAGTAAAATTGGGAACTACATGTTTTCCCTTCAGTATGTAATTTCATATTAAGGTTGTTTCATATCAAGTTACCAAGAGCACTGAGTAGAAAATAAATGTACCCCGTACATTTAGGATTGCCGTGCTACCAGAAAGCATCCAGTAACGGTGCTGGGCGTGGGGAGGTCCGAAACCGAAAGCCTGAAAGCTGGGAACACGCTGGTATCAGTTGTGGGGCGGGCGGGAGAGGGGGTTGGGGGGGGGGGACAGTGGGGTCACTCTCCGGCCCTTGGCCTCCACCCTCAGCGGAACTGGACCGCTGACCCCGCAAGTCATTTGTCCGAGGTGCACGGGTTAGCCGCTGAACAGCCGGCAAAGGGAGTGACTTTGATCTGTCCCTGCGATGAACTGGGGAGTGGTGGAAGTGTCCCTGCCAGATGACAGCGGGGGTCACCGTGAGCGCCGCTTACAGGTGACCGCGGCACATCTGGGTCGCATTTCGGGATTAAATACGACGCCGATCAGGCTCGGTACCGCGGTGGTTCGCGGGCTGCACCTCGGCGGTAGGACGTATCTTTTTCAATTAATTAGTATTCATTCATTTTCTTAACCGCTTATCCTCACAAGGGTCGCGGGGAGTGCTGGAGCCTATCCCAGCTGTCAATGGACACGAGGCGGGGTACACCCTGAACTGGTTGACAGCCAATCGCAGGGCACATAAAGAGAGCCAGAAAGCCGCACAATTAATTATTATCTCATGCAATTTTTTTCAGTGTAGTTAAAAAAAAAAAAAAAAAAATTAGGGATACTTAAAATCTGTGATATGAGGACAAAGCATCACATATGCTGGATGCTCGCAGCATTTACAGTATTCCGATGCAGAATAACTTGTACAGGTGGGGCGAGGCGACCTCTGTGAAATATTTGAGGGGTGGAAACACCAAAAATGGTCCATGGATTTATATTCTACTGCATTGAATATCATGAAATGTAAATAATCAGCATTTTAAAGGCATTTCAATTCATTTCAATAGGGAAAATTCCAAACTGTATTAAATCCAAGATTATTGCCGTGATTCCTATACAAGAAAAAAAAAGAAAGCGCTTAATCGTCGTGCGCGTTTGAAGTGGTCATTCTTGTTGGGGGGGGGGGGCGCAAAAGGTGTTGACTGATAGCCACTCATCCTATTGGGCGACGCGGGCTTCCTCCAGAAGGTCACGTCCCGTCTGGCCCCTGTCCACGACACACTTCCGCAACATATCCGGGGTCTCGGCCCTCCGACGCGCACGCACGCGCTCGAACGCGGGACTCCGGTACCCGCTCGGCGCCACGCGGCGGCGGCGGTCAGGCCGTCCCGTGCCATCCGGGGTCTGCGGGGAGGGAGCGATGGCCCCCACAGCCGCCCCCTTATGGAACATGTTGGAACGCTCGTCCCCCCCCTCACTGGTAACTGTAGTCCATTACTCAACGCGCGCAACGTGGGACATACGTAAAAAGTCTCAGTTCGACCCCCCTGGAGAATTGTAGCGGTCACCGTGGTCAGCTTTGGGTGAACTCAGAGCACTCAAATTCACCCGCAGGTTCACTTAACTACAAAAAGCTGCCCTTGAGCTCCAGCTGAAGGCCCTCACGAGCAAGACAATTCCGTGTACTAGTAGAATGACAAGATGCACTAGTACAACGACCGTTCTGCAACTAGTGAGGGCCAAGCGCATGCTCGTACTTCAACCTTAAGTGGACATCAAGAATATCAAATAAATTCTCAGAAGGTTTTCCAAATGCAACAAGCTGCTCCCCCTCTGAGCTTGCAAAATGCATACAGCGCCACCTCTTGGCTGCCAGGCTAAATGCACAAATGAAAAAAAGTTCTTGCAACTCAATTCTCACAATTTTAAAAAGGGTTTTCTCAGAATTTCCAAAGTTAGGAAAAAATAATAATTTTTGTCATGTTTATTCTCATGTTATTTCATCTTCACTGCGGCAAGGGATTTTTTTTTCTTGCAAAATTAGGAACTTATTGCCCCAATAATTAGGTTTTTTTTCTCACTAAATTGTGAATTTATCCTCAGATTATGTCTTAATTAAAAATGTTGACTTTTTTTGCAACGTTAGGACAGGATTTTTGTACTGTTCTTACTTTATTCTTGTAATATTCAAACTTAATTGTCTAATATTAATATTTTTTTCCAATTTATTTTTTCTCACATTACAATTTTTGGAATATTAAAACCCATTTACCGAAATTTTCCTTCTCATAATATTAAGCTATTTTCACATAATATTAAATCTTAATTGTCTTGAGGATTATGCCTTTTTTTTTTTTTTTAGAAAAGTTGTAAATGTATTATTATGACGCTCTCGGTTTATAGTCTTCTGAATTAATCATCTAATATCCTTACTTTTCTCAAATAACATTTGGTCATTTATTCTTACAAAATTAAATAATGATTCATGCAATATTTCATTTTTCTCCCTCATGTTCTGACTTGTTTCAGGCAACATTCAAATTTGTTTGTCTTGTATTATTTTGACAGTGACAAGTCATACGTTTTGATTCTATTCACTTTTATCGTCGTGGCAACCTGGCAACATCGCACACCAAAATTCTGTTGAGTATGTTTTGCATAATATTGTCAAAAAAAAAAAAAAAGAAAATGACAGAGAATAAAATATAACCTCATTGTCCAGTGTAATGTTGCTGTAAACACGACTTCACGAAGATAACGACGTTGTAGTGGCCATTTTCTTCCGAGCCGCGTCCTAACAAGCTTTGTCATCTCCTTATCGGGACTTTGTCTCTGAGATTTCTCCTACTCGATGGCGGGGGTGATTATTTTGATATTTCGCCGCGTCTCTGATCCTGGCGAAGACAAATGAAGTGTGTCGCCGCACAGAGAGACAGAGTGCTCGCGGAAGGGCGAAAAGAGAGTCTGGGAAAAAACATTCCCCGAGCGAGGGAAGAGGACAGGGCAAACATAAATGTGGCCCCCTTTTATTTTTAAACGTTGCTTCTTTTGCGATAACGTGACAATATTCCACCCCCCCCCAAAAAAAAGACGTGAATGACTTGATTCGGACAACTGTTTGGAAATTTTTCATGCAAAATTCCATATTTATTGTCGGATTTCAATTTTTTTTTTTGTGTGTGTAGAGCATAGGTGTCGAATTTAAGGCCCGCGGGCCTGCCGCATGATCCTATGTGGCCCGCGAAACCAAATCTAGAGTGGGATTTTCCGTGATTCTTGTAAAAATATGAAACATACAAACAACATTGTCACATATCACAAATGATAAAGTTGAGATATTACAAGCATTTTTGTTGAATAGTTGAAAAACACATGACCATTGAGTTCTGATTCCAAAACTAGTTCATAAATTATGTAAATATGATGAGATGATTTTAAAAAAAAATTTGTTCCACAGTCATAAAGGCCCTCTGAGGAAAAACTGGAACAAAAATGTGGCCCACGAGAAAAATGAATTTGACACCCCTGGTGTAGAGTCACATGTTGTTCCAGAATTTTGCCGACCAGTTCAGGGTGTAGTGCGCCCATCGCCAGAAGTTAGCTGGGATAGCGACCCTTGTGAGCATAAGCGGCTTGGAAAATGGACGGATAGATGCAATTTAATGACTCTATACTTTACAATTTTGCTTTGCAAAATAACTTACCGATAACTCTCTAAAATCAAGATTTAGCAACCATTTTCTCACCAAAATTATGTTAGTCTCACAATATTCAGATTATTTTTCCATTTGATTCTTTTAGACTTTGACTTTATTCTTATATTACTTCCAGTTTACTCTGGCATTATTTTAACATTTCTCTTGCAAATTCCTACCTTTATTCCTGTCATGTTACAACTTGTTTTACTTAATGCATTTTTGTAATATCACAATTTAAGAATTTATTAATTACTCACAATTGCAAAACGGGCAGCACGGTGGATTATGATGGATATATATATATATATGGATATTTTATGACATACAACCGTGTTATTTAACACGTCCGTTTATTCTTTTTTTTTTTTTTTACATTTTGATATAGCAAGAGGCGGCACGGTGGATCACCTGGTAAAGCATTGGCCTCACAGTTCTGAGGTCCCGGGTTAGATCCTGGACCCGCCTGAGTTTGCGTGTTCTCCCCGTGCCTGCGTGGGTTTGCTCCGGGCACTCCAGTTTCCTCCCACATCCCCAAAACATGCAACATTAATTGGACGGTCTAAATTGCCCCTAGGTGTGATTGTGAGTCCGGCTGTTTGTCTCGATGTGCCCTGCGATTGGCCGGCGATCAGTTCAGCGTGTACCCCGCCTCCTGCCCGTTCACAGCTGGGATAGGCTCCAGCGCTCCCCGCCACTCTTGTGAGGATAAGCGGCTAAGAAAATGGAACTAGTGTCAAATATTTTGTTGTCGAGGAGTGGAAGCACAAATGCTGAGGCTGCATATTGGAGACAGATGATGGAAAAGAGAACGGCAATAATAAATTTGCACGCTTTGCTAACTAAATGAAATAGGCCAAGAGTTTGTGCTCTGTGCCAGGAAGAAGAAAGACAAAAAAATAAAGACTACGAGGTGTTGACTGCATGCAAACGAGTTGGCTCCATCAAGGAGAAGTGGCGCTGATAAGCCGCTTTTCCACCTCTTTATAAGGGCCTTCTCCACTCAGGAACATCCCCCAAAAATAACTCCGTGTGATCTCGTCAGGGCCGCGACTCTGCGCCAGCGCGGAGCGGCCTCTAATTGTCGATCATGTTAGTAGATTAACGCGGCTAATTAGCCCTCAGATTTGTTCCTACTGCCGTT
Source organism: Syngnathoides biaculeatus (assembly GCF_019802595.1). Taxonomy (NCBI): domain Eukaryota; kingdom Metazoa; phylum Chordata; class Actinopteri; order Syngnathiformes; family Syngnathidae; genus Syngnathoides; species Syngnathoides biaculeatus. Next base: position 18,818,527 of record NC_084656.1, read on the forward strand.
GAATGCGACGTTCGGATATCCACATCCACTTTAAAAGGCTGACCATTAACTAAATTAATTATCAGATTATAAAACATCATTTAGCATGTACAAACTCATGAAAAAATGGTACAAAACAACTGTGAACTCATATTTTTCAACACAGACAAACCACTTTCGCATGGGACTCATCAATAGCTTCAGCTAACACAACTCGACTGCGTAACACGCCAGTACACGCTGACGTGACATTTACACATGGGTATACAAATATGTGCACAAGCACTTTACACGGTATTAAGTCATTAAACTCAGATGTTGGAATTCAGACAGAATAACAAATGTTCGGAAATACGGGCACATTTTAACGGCAAAGTAAAGTTAGGAGCCGCGTCATTAAAGGAGCAGAGACGTAACTTTTGGAACTTTTCACAAGGTGTGTTCAAAGACGGCCAATAAAACAGGATATTTCAAACGCACAAGAAGGGGGAAAAAAAAACCCGATAAATTAATTAAAACTAGCAAGTTCACCAATACTTCACCAGATGGCGCCAAAGAAAATCTTACTTTGTCTTATGCAGGAAAACAGCAAAGAGAGGACATTTTAAGCAAATAAAGGAGGGTGGTTCAAAGATTCATTGTACAGCGTTTAACTTTGTACACCTTGAACAAAGAATCTTTCGTGTTACTTAAAATGTTTACGTACGTTGATTACGGTGACAAACTGAGCCAGGAATCGATCGTTCTCATTATTTCCAGTCGGAAAAATGTATTCTTAATTGGAGCAGGTTGTTTGACCTCGGATCACGGAAAAATTCTTACGGTGCCAAAAAGATGTGCAAAATATCGTCAAGAAAATGGCAGAGAAGGCGCTTCACCTTCCTAAAACATTTGGCCCGCACTTCAGTTTCCATGTAACGGTCCCTGAGGCCCGAATCCAGATTGACAGCTCACAGTGGAAACGCAGCTGTGGGGGCTGTGGAAAAGCAGTCTTTACATTCAAACTGGCAGGAGGGGTTTTCAGACCTTTTCAGGGGCCTCTTTCGGTCCAGACAAAGGTTTGTCCAAATGGGGACAAGGCCTAGATTCGTAGGGTAATATTTATGGCGTTCCCTGGTCCATCTAAGCCAAATATTAACCTCTTAACTGATTTTTAACATGTGCAAAATCCCACACAGACGACAAGGAATAAATCACAGCGTGGAACGGTTCTTACATGGTGTGGTGTACTCCAGATGACCACACAATACCGATGAGCACACCACACATACAAAACTGTACGGAACCAAATCCCCGCCGACCATCCCGAGTCTTTTCCGCAGACAAGGATTCGCCGTTGTAAATATCAAACGGGTTTTACACGTACGATTGTTAAGTTCGATCAAAAAGACAAAAAAAAAAAAAAATCATTTACCACACCCAACACCGAAGGATAATCTTTCAGGGAAATCCGACAATCAGGCGTTTGGCCGACTTTGATCGTGAGGGAGTGCAATCGCTCAAATTCGGCCCGATTGCCAGCGGGTTCGTACCGCAATTGGACGTCGCGTGTCCCGAGCGGGACGCCGCTGACATATTCCGAACAAAGCGTTCATTGTGTCGGCTTTTGAGGAAAGCGAAAATCGCACGGCTGGGTGGTGTCACGCAAATCTGTCAGTGCAAATTCTGCGTGTTTACTCACTGGGACAATTCTCCAAGTCTGGTTCGCATTCCTTTTAGTCTCGGCGGTGCACGCAGCCAACAAGCCCCGGCGGACATCTCCGGGCTCTAATTAGGACGTTTGCCGCCCCGAGTCGGAGTTCTTCCCTTGTGATGGAGCTAATTTGAGACTCTTCAACATCTGCGATGTTCCAAACATCTTCATGAGCTGTCTGTTTTCAAAACAAGGCCGCGGCTTTGTGATTATAATGCGACGATAAACACAGCTAACCAGCCGCTGACCCCGTAGCGTATTAATCCCCCAAACCTCTTCCAGGAAAACAAAAAAATGCCTTGCTAAAGATAAAAAGCAGCATGTCGCGCGTTTCTGCGAAGGAGAACCAATCAGGCGGACGGACATTGGCATATGTCAGTCATCTCGGACCGTTGTTATCCCTCGCTGGGGACAGCTTGGCAAAGGCCGAGCAAGCCACGGCCCAGCTTGGAACTCAAAACAGTCCGATCTCAAAACCTCTTTCCCTATTTCAATGAACGGAAAGGTTCATCGTCAGTTCCAGTCTTCAGGCCAAAGTTCTCAGCAGCCGAACATATTGCAAGTGGGCACATCCTGCCTGGAATTCAAGTGGGACTCAAGAACACTTGATTGAGCCATCTTGACTCCTCTCTGAACTCACCAGTACAGCATTAGTTTTAGGTTTATTAGTAACCATCTACGCAGAGGATAAAGAATACAGCACTGTGAGTTATATTGTCTGGAAATGTGGTTGCTGCACTATTTGCGTTCAAGCCTTTGCCTAAAGGGTTTTCTTAGCTGTAGTACTGTTGTACTAATGCTAATTAGCATTAGCATGAAGACATTGCAGCCTTTCTTCAGCTAGTTCAAGGGCGTCAAACTCATTTTTGTCGCGGGCCACATTCTAGTTACGGTTTCCCTCAGAGGGCCGTTATGACTGTGAAACCATCCATCCATTTTCTTTGCCGCTTATCCTCACAAGGGTCACGCTGGAGCCTATCCCAGGTGTCAACGGGCAGGAGGCGGGGTCCACCCTGAACAGGTTGCCAGCCAATCGCAGGGGGGCACATCGAGACAAACAGCCACACTCACAATCACACCTAGGGGCAATTTAGAGTGTCCAATAAATGTTGCATGTTTTTGGAATGTGGGAGGAAACGGGAGTGCCTGGAGGAAACCCACCCAGGTACGGGGAGAACATGAAAACTCCACACAGGCGGGTCTGGGATTTAACCCAGGACCTCAGAAATGTGAGGCCAACGCTTTACAAGCTGAACCACCGTGCCACCCCACCCCAACGTATATATATGAAATTAGAAATTTTGGTAGAGATTCATGGAAGTTAACACACATGATTTCCCTTCGCGGGCCACAAAATTATGTGGCAGGCCAGACCTGGCCCCCGGGCCCTGAGTCTGACACCTGTGCAGTAGTTGTTTGGTTTGCACAAAGTAATTTAATAAATTTAGTAAATTAGTATCAGTGATAAATATAGCATAAACCAAATCATTTTGAAATGGTATAATAAATAATAGCACTTTCTGGCAGCGTTTGTTGACATCACCATTTTGGGATGAGCGGGGGGGGGGGGGGATGTGTCACCGCAGATTGTCTGTTATGAATGTAATACATGATATAGACTCATCTTTTTTTCATCCGCAACCAAATTCTTGCGAGAACACGTTGTCATGTCATCTGAAGAAAAAAAACCGGACATATTACGTGTGGCTCGTAATACACTGTACCGAGATGATGACAGGTTGTTGGCCCGGGACACCAACGGGAAGTGGAAATGGACCAAAACGTTGCGCTAATAAACTATTTTCTATAACGAGCGCGCAGGATGCCATGCGTTGCTTCCCTTTTCAACCTTCTCAAGAGCACGCGACAGGCTCTCGGAGTATCTCGAGCGGATGTTCCGTCCATCCTGGGAACGCTGAATGGCGATAAGGACGCTGACATCTGGAGAGCTGGCCGCGACGGGAGGATGCGAGCGATGATAAAAGGGCGCAGGGGTTGAGCTGATAGCTAAGGTAGCATTCCCTCGCTAAACTAGCCATATTTTACGATATTGTTAACGTGGCTATGGACTATGATTAGCGTTACAAAATACATTGGTCATCAGGTTGAAAGCTCTTCTTTTTTCTCATGCTTTTTAGAATATATCTACTTTTTGATCATATTACTTGCACTGTATGCGGTTATAACTGTCTTTTTTAAATATTTTTTGTCATTTTTATTCTTTTTATCCCATTTTAAATGTGTTATCTCTTTTTTGTCAAATGCCTTTAATCATGTAAAGCACATTGAATTACCTCGTGTATGAAATGCGCTGTACAAATAAATTTGGTTTGCATCACCTAAAAAAAAATGTACATTGATAACCATATAATTTTATGATACAGGAATACTTTTCAAATAAAATCAAATAAAATAATAAATAAAAATAATCCAAAAATAAGAAAATAAATACAAAATAATAAAAAATAATCAAATAAAATAATGAACATGTCAAATTAGCGGCTTCATGAGAATTAATCAATTACAATTATTTTTATACCATGGGTACGGAAACATATAATGAACACATTGCATTTACAGCTAGTTATTGCCCACTGGTCTTATTTTCTTTTATTGAAAAAAAAAACATTACACGGATCCACCTTGCCCAGCTATGAGTCACGTCAGTTGGGAGACTGGCGACCGTCGCCATGGTGACGCAGCTGTGTTTGGACTCAACAAAATAACTAAATACCCGATCACTCCTCATTTCTCCTCTTTAGCGGCGTGCACGTAAAAAAAAAAAAAAAAAAAGACGGGAAATATTCACAGAAGACCCTCTGGTAAGTGCAAGCACGGATAACAACATAGATTAACCCCTGGAAGGAAAAAAAAAAAAAAAGCTAGGATGGGACTAACCATATCCAGATGAGATGAAGAACTGGTCTCCTTCACTTTGATTGGCACAGTGCTGATGTCTCCTCTGCATGTGCTCGTGTTTTGCACCTTCCCAGCAGTTGCAGGGACGACACGGCTTCTTTTAAAGTGGGTGACGGACTGCTGCAGATGATAAATCACATTAGCGTTTGACGTGTAAGCGGTGATGAGTGTGGGATAAGGTGCCCCAAAGTATTTTAGTTTTTTTCTACGGTAACATTTAGTATATCATGAATAATTTGTAACTACTGGCAACAATGTCACTGAAAAAATTGAATACATGTGGTACTGATAACTAAATATTATTTGAATCATTCTGGCATTTAATACACAGAAAAATAGAATACTGAAGACAATCTAAACTTTTCTGCATTACATTAATCGACAAAAGGTTAATGTATTCATTTGCTCTACCTTTTCATTTAGAATTGATTGAATACGAACAATGAATGGATGTTTTAAGTCACCTGTGTTCGGAACACGAGTTCTGTAGACAACAGCGGCACCTGGTGGCATCCATAGTCATTGCTAGAAAAGTTTTTTTTTTTTTTTTTTACATCTTTTGAACGATACAGCTCTGCATTTGCGAAATAACATAAAAATACGTAGCACAACTTAGTGGGTGGGGAAGTTGCTTATATACGTAACCTAGCTTATTAAACTTGAGCCACTTCGTGTCCTAAAGTTGCCAACAGGCAATTGCGCTGGCATGTCGAGATAATTTAACCTGTTTTTAAGTTTTTCAATTCGTTGTAAATTTCCACTTCTTAAAAAACGGCGCTGTTTGTCATTTATCACTCGTTAAGTTGAATCTTTGAAGCGTGAAAACCGTCGTGTGCATGGTAGTTTCATTAGCCTCCTAGCATGCTAACAGAAATAACCTTGTGTTCTTCCAAGTGGGCACCCATTTATTGTTTAAAAATAATGTAAAACCTCGCAGGTAATTACGTAATATGTCACAATTATCAGGGTTTCCACTCACCAAGTCCGCAAGCACACAGGCGACGTGCCTTGAAGGCATGCTTTTGACAAACTCATAGTAATTAGCCACCTTGAATATGAAAGGGGGTGGAGTGTACGAGTACACGAATTTTAGTGCATCAGAGGGTCGAGACAAAGCAGAAAGAAATTTCATTCATTTGTGGTTTATAGAACCAAAAGTGACATTGTTCAAACTTTTGTCGCTGCAATTATTTGCATCCTTTTCTGAAAAAAATAAACATTGATTTTGCACATAACTAAAAAGATAAACTGTGTGCGCACTGAACCGGTCTCGAGGGCAACCAACATTTTTTTTTTTATTTTAAATAGACATGACAAAAAGTTTGCCTGTTTTTGTCTGTATTTATGGGACAAGGCCAGTAGAGAACTCAAAAGCGCAAACATTTCCATTTATATAGTCCACATAGTGATGACGGAGAATCCCAATGATCTTAAATATGATATCTCATTTCTCATTCTCACATCCTCTTCTTCATCTTGCCCTTCTTTTGGCTGCCTCGACCAAAGCCGGACTTTTTGACCTCTCCCAGCCACTTCTTGTTCTTGCCGCGTATTTTCTTGAGCCCTCCGCTCTGCAGGAAGCGGTGCTTCTGTTGCTTCTTGCGCTGCTTCAGGATCTGCTGGCTCGTCTTGAGCTCGGAGCGCACCCTGGTGCCGTTCGCCAAGAACTGAGGAGCCGCCGAACCCTGGCGTTGAGGGCGGCCGCGACCCCGACCCCGGCCTGGAGGGCGCAAAAATAGAAGTTCAGACTGAGATGCATCCTGTCAGTTCAACGTTTGTACTTGCATGGTTTAAAAAAATATATACACTTTTACTATTATTACTATTACTAACGAAAAAAAATCTCTGGAGTTAAAAAAAAAAAAAAAAAAAAAATTAAAAACATTAAATTGCTAGATGCTCTTTTGCAAGAATACTTGGATCATTGAAATCAAAAGAAATTTAAAAACTTTTTAAAGATTTTTTTTTAAACTTGTTATAATTATTTAGTTTTAAAATTGTGCCCTTCATAGGACATTGTCAAAGAAAAATAATTTTATTTGATAAAAATATTATATATTATTCTAATTTGATTATATTTGATTTGTAGTTTACATTTTTACAACCCTGTAATTAAACATACGCTTATTTTATTTTTACATTTTGACATAGCAAGAAGTAATTAATAATAATACGAATAATACGTAATATATAATATATATAATACAATAATACATCTAAGCCTATCTCGTGCATCTAATCCTAATTAGGAGCACGAGATAGGCTTAGATGGAAAAAGATGACACGCTGTGGCGACCCCGAACGGGACAAGCCGAAAGGAAAAGAAGACAAAGCAAGAACATAAAAGAAAAAAACAATTGACTTCTGCAGCTTCTCACCTTGCATTTTTTTAAAAATGTATTCTCAAATTGACAAATGTGAAGACCAAATCCTTGGATGAATACTTTCCTCTTCATTATAATATAATGTAAGTAAATGTAAATTCAGATTGCATTTTATTGAAATGCTGTTGAAGCACAAGATGTCCGCCATACCTCTTGCTGGCTTCCTCCCTCCTCCTCCTCCTCCTTCACCTTCTTCTCCATCTGAACCCGCCACTCCGTCCTCAATCTTGTACTTCTTCTTCCACTCCTCGTAACTGAGCGCTTGTTAAGTACAATAACGAAATATTGGCATTGACTCAAATTTGCACAATGAAGTCGGAAAAGTGATCGCAAGAAGACGTGAGGCGTTTGTGCAAAGGATACAAGTTCTTCTTGTTCTTCTTCTTGTGGATGGTTTGACCACCATCGAGTTTAATCCTCTTCTTCTGATCCTCTTTGCCCGTTTCTGTGACAAAGCGCTTCCTCTTTCGGTCCCTACAAATCAAATCGGAGTAAATGTTGAGCAGAAGACACGCTGACGTTGTAAACGCGTTAACATTTTCACGTCACCATTTCATAATTTTCTTGTGCTGGTTGAGTTGTTCCCCTTCGTCTCCCATGAGGTCGAGGACGGCGGAGGACGCTTGCGTTTCGAAGGCGCTGCCTTCGCGGCCTAAACTTAACCTAAAAGCCCAAAGACCCTGCGTGAAGCTCAAATCCGAGAACACTTCATTCGTGTGACACTTCACAATATTCTGTCACCCTCTCTCCGAGTTGAAGTCTTTGGGTCTGTAGGGGATGTAGTACTCGTCGTCTTTTGTCGCGTCTTGTTTGCCTCGCTTGTTCTTCGGGCGCTCTTCTTCCTGATGACTGTTCCTCTTCCCACCAACCACCTCTGAAAAGACTTCCTGTAAGGAAAGAAAGCGCCTTTTTTTTTTCAACCTAAGATGCGCTGAAAACAATTGTTTTGAAACAGAGTACAAAAGGTACCACCGTACTTCAAAATAGAACCTTAAAGGTCAAGTGTGGTGAAATGGATGATTTTTAGTGTATTAATGAAAAAACGGGAGCCGGTATGGACCCATCCGTTTTTTTTCACCACAAAACATGATTTTGCCGTTTATGGCTTTTTGTAACTCGCGCCATGAAAATCCTCTCGAGGGATTTGTTTTTGACAAGACGCAGGAATACATGGCAGGACCGCCCTCAAGTGGACTTGTTGCTCTCTATTCGTTTTACCTGCGGTAAGGTAGATCGTTGTTCTTTGGTGTTAGCCAAAAGGCTGGCTCGTTGCATTGCTGGATATTGCTCGAACACTCGGGAGGTTGGATTTACCCTTCATAAGTTTCCAAGAGACCCGGTTCATCGTGAAAAATGGATTGCACGACGAGAGCTTCGTGGGTTCCAAATGACAGGCAGGTGTGTATAGAGCTACCAAAAAATAGTTTGGTGGGGACCACGTAATCCGTTTCTCATAACTTAACAAAAGATCTGCGTGCGTATGACAGTCGTGCTAAATGTGTCGATGTGCGCGGAGGCTTCCGCCGGGCTGGCTCGTACATACCGTCTGGAAGTCTGTTGTTAGATAAAAGTGATCCGCATATCATCTAAATATGGTTCGAAACAATCAGGTAATATTATCCCGGACACTTCACTCGATTGTGAGATGTTCTCTTCTTTGAAAAGAGCTTCCGTGTCGCTTCGTATATGGGCGGACGAGCATGTGGCTTGGCCGTGATCCGCATATCATCTAAATATGGCTCGAAACGATAGGGTAATATTGCCCCGGTCACTTCACTCCGTTGTGTGATGTTCTCTTCTTCGAAAAAAGAGCTTCCGTGTCAGAAGGGGCGTGTTCGTCTCCCATAGTACGCGGCAAAGCGTGTTTTCAAAGGCGAATGTCCCAGTGTGACATCACAGACAGTAGATGCAGCCAATACGGCGACCACTTGGATGTCAAATGATACTTCCGCAACTTTGCGCATGGATGACGCACTCTCCACTCATATTTATTTTTTCGTATAGACATTGTAGTGAATAATGTTATATGTATTTTTCATGTAAATATCTATTTTAGAATGTTTACGGGGATGACACTTGACCTTTAAAAATATTGACTGTCGTTACCTGTAGTGCGTCGTCATCCTCGCTGGAGTCGGCAGCGTCTTTCCCGGCCGGGACGGTGACGGGCTTATGAAGGTGTTTCTCGGCAGCCAGACTTTCTCTGTTCTTGCTGAATTTGTCCACCCGCCGCGAGTCCTTAGAGCGCTTGGCCCGCATCACCTCGTTGGCGGTCGTCTTGCTGGTGGCGTTGATTTCGAAGATAGTCTAGGCGATAAGGTAAACGGGAAAATAATTGCATTTCGTAATTTCTGGCGTACAGAGCGCACCTGCTTATAAGCCTCACCCAGTACATTTGTAAAGGAAATACCATTTGGTACATACATAAGCCGCACCCGTGTAAAAGCTGCAAGTGCCCACATTGAAACCCACATTGATATAATACATATAACACGGTACACAGAAACAGTTTTCAAAGTTTTAATAACTTAGCTTAGTTTATCATAGCAACAACACGGTAGCACGAATAGGGCTGTTAAAAAAAAAAAAAACATGCCGGTAAAAATAAACAACCGTGGCAGCGACACAGTAGAAACACGGTAGCACAGCACTAACAGGGCCGGTTTAAAAAAAAAAAAACCACACCTAAATCACTGAGACGCGGCAGTAACACCGCAGCAACAACGCTAGCACAGCGCTAACAGGGCCGGTTTAAAAAGAAACATACCAGTAAAAGTAACTTCCTCGGCACATATATTCCACCGGTCTCACGCTTACCTTTTTCGCTCGAGTGCCCCCTTGCGGCCGTTAGAAAAAAAAATGCCCAAATTAGCCGCATCATTACCGCATAAACCGCAGGGTTGAAAGCCTGTGAAAAAAGTCGCGGTTTATAGGCTGGAAATTACGGTACATAAACCCATTACCCTCCATTAAGATTTGGATTAATTAAAAGCTTTGATATGAATGAGGTCCTTCGAAAAATCTGTTAGCAAAAAGGCACGCGCGTCAAAGTCATTTTTACTGCGAACCACATCACGGTTATAGTGTCAATCAGAGGGCCGTCAGGACTAAAATATCAATGTATAACTGCCTCATATTTTTCCAAATGTACAACAAATTGATAACAAACTAGCTTTAAAATCAGAAGCTAAGCTGTTACAAAACATTTCAAAAGGGGGACTTGTTCCAAAGAAAAGGCCTGCAATTCTCATCGCATTAAAAGTGAAGACATTTTGCAATTTCATAATTTAGCATGAAACAAAGTTGGCACGTGCTTTTCTTTCGCCGGGCATAATTAACGATTGGGCAGGCCGGATTTGGGCCCGTGGGCCCTGAATTTGACACCTGTGCGGTAGAAATTTGAGAATGCCTACATTAAAAAGTTCTGTCATAAGTCATGGAATAACACACTCACCGATTTGGATTTGTAGCCCTTGATGGCATCAACTAGCTGAAGGCGTTCCAGTTCAGTTTTCTCCAAACCGGACCCTAACAAAACAAACACAGTCAAAAACGTGTGCCTGACGGGCGGCTTTCACCGTTGAGCCGTTCCTCTCGAGGCGCACCCAGCAAAGGATGGACGGCCACGCGGGACAGGTCCATGTCCTTCACTCGTCTGATGGACTCGGCCGACGGGCTGGGCCGAGACTTGAGGTACTGCTTGTAGGCGTTCTCCGAGACGCGGTGCATGTTCTGCAGGTCCTGAGAGTTGCTGTGCGCCGACATCAGGTTGGCGGCTTCGTCATCCAGGATGCTTTGAGGCACGCGGCCGAACACGCCGTCCGAATCTGCGGGGAGACCCCTTTTGCGTTTGATACAAATGGGACTTTTTGGTTCTGTTTCTACAAAAAAATAATAAACGCCCGACCTGCCGTGTGCTCTGGCGTGGCCAGCTGCATGGGTTTGCCCAGGAAAAGGTGAAGGTCAAAGACGAAAGGAATCTCGTCCGGACAAATCATGCTGTAGGCCGTGCCGCTGCGCCCCGCTCGGCCCACCCGACCTGGGAAGTAGATACCGTTGAACATTTAGTTGACGGACAGAAATTAGGATAATCCTATTTTCCTCTTGTTTAAAATGGGAAACCTCTTTTAAAGACTTCATGCAATCATATTTGAAGAAATTATTACATTTTTGTTTTTTTTAAAAATCCTAGAGTCTTTTAAAACATACTAAATAATCCATAAAATTAACACAAGGGACGACAAAAAAAAATCTAGTAAAAAAAAAAAACAAACATGAAAAAATAAATAAACAAAGACAAATGATCCTCAAAAATCCTATCATTAAATATCCATCCATTTTCTTTGCCGCTTATCCTCACGAGGGTCGCGGGGATCATTAAATATGTTATATATAATATTCAAGATGGTGACATGGTGGATCAGCTGGTAAAGCGTTGGCCTCACAGTTCTGAGGTTCCGGGTTTGATCCCAGACCCCCCCTGTCCTCGTGCCTGCGTGGGTTTCCTCCAGGCTTTCCGGTTTCCTCCCACATCCCAAAAACATGCCCTCACAGTTTTAAGGTCCCCGGGTTCAATCCCAGACCCACTTGTGTGGAGTTTGCACGTTTTCCCCATGCCTGCGTGGGATTTCCTCCCACATCCCAAAAACACGCAACATTAAATGGACACACTAAATTGCCCCTCGGTGTTATTATGAGCGTGAGTGTTTGTCTCTATGTGCCCTGCGATTGGCTGGCAACCAGTTCAGGGTGTACCCCCGCCTCCTGCCCCTTAGCAGCTGAGATAGGCTCCAGCACTCCCCGCGACCCTTGTGAGGATAAGCGGCTATGAAAATGGATGGATGAATGAATATTACAGATGTCACAGAAATGAATGTTTACATTGGAAAACATTATTGACAGAAAATTATATTGGTGGAAAGTACAATTAAGTTTTAAATGTGATTACATTAATACAACTCAAATTGCTGCTTATGATGGTGGAAATGCATATTACAATTTAGAGATAAAGAAAAATGGGGGGATTTCTTTAATTAAAAAAGAAAATATATATATATATATATATATATATAATTGCAAAGATAACAACTTCAACTTCTTGTCAACTGACACAAAGTACATGCAGTTTAATAAAGATTAGCTCCAAATAGAACATCCATCCATCAATTTTCTTTGCCGCTCATCCTCACAAGGGTCACGGGGAGTGCTGAAGCCTATCCCAGGTGTCAATGGGCAGGAGGCGGGGTACACCCTGAACTGGTCGCCAGCCAATCGCAGGGCACAGTCACACTCACAATCACACCTAGGGGCAATTTAGTGTCCAATTAAAGCATGTTTTTTTGATGTGGGAGGAAATCGGAGTGCCCACCCGGAGAAAACCCACGCAGGCACGGGGAGAACATGCAAAGTCCACGCAGGCGGGGCCGAGATCGAATCCGGGTCCTCAGAACTGTGAGGGCGACGTTTTACCGGCAAACAGAATATTTGTCAGGAATTCTAATTTGATATCCCCAACCTTAGGTTCCAATTTCTTGCACCATAAACCTTTCACTGATGTGTACGCCCCATCTCCAATCTGCCGTTTTCTCACCGACTCTGTGCAAGAAGAGCTTTGACTTGGAGGGAAAGTTGTAGTTGATGACGTTGTCCAGCAGCGGGATGTCGATCCCGCGAGCGGCCACGTCCGTCACGATGAGCACCATGGCTCTGCGGTGCACAAACTTCCCGATGTTTATCTTCCTGGCCGTCTGATCCAGGGCGCTGTAGATATAGGCGCACTCCACGCCTTCCGACGACAGCAGCTGTGCAATCGCCGCGAACGTTAGGATCTTGCCCAAACGCGACGCTTCCGGGCGGTTTTATAGCGGTGCGCTGACCTCTTTGATGTACTCCACGTGATGCTTGGTGGCGGCGAAGACCACCGTCTGCTCCTGAGGCTTGATCACGTTCCTCAGGAGGTGGAGAAGCAGCGCCGGCTTGTCGTCCACCCGCAGGTGGAAGAACGACAGCTTTGGGTAAGAAAAGAAGGCACTTGAAATACATGCCCACAACTTAATACTTAAATTATTAGTATTTTTTTTTATTATTACTTTTATCAGGTCACTGAGCTTAGAGTCCACATCCAAACGGATCAGCACTGGTTCCGTCAGCCCTGGGAAGAAAAACAACTGTCACGCATTTTTTTTTTTACAGATTCTACTCAGAACTAGCAACAACCCAAGCACTTCCCATAGACTCACAAATCTACAAGTTACAAAAAGCCATATATGTCAAAATCATGTTTTGTGGTGAAAAAACAGATGGGTCCATACCCACTGCCGTTTTTTTCATTAATAACATCCTAAAAATCATGCATTACATGATAGTGGCCCTTTAAGTGATTGTCAGAGCCAAGGTCACATTGGAAATAATCTCACCGGCTTTGGCAAACTCCACCAGCAGCTTGGGCAGCGTGGCAGAGAACAGCAAAGTCTGTCTAGTGTCCGGAAGCCTCCTGATGATCTCCTGAAGCTGCTCGGCGAAGCCCATCTCAAACAACCTTGAAAGGGCGAGGAACGTTAGCGCAGACGTTCGTGGGATTCGATTTCGAGCTTGCGAAAGGAACGCGCGACATTTGAGTCACCTGTCGGCCTCGTCGAACACCACGTACTCCACTTTGTTCAACTTCAGGTTCATTTCCTGGACGATGTGCATGAGACGGCCGGGGGTGCCGATGATTCTGGAGGACACCGAGAAAGGTTATCGACACGAAAAAGACATTTTGATCGTTGTACGGGACATATTGTGGGAAACTGACTTTTTAATTGCTTGTATCCTAATAACCAGGTCTCGGCAGGACCTGTACACCCATGCTTGACTCACCACAAGTCAATATTGTTTTTATCGAAAACTCTAAATTGTCCATGTGTGTGAATGTGAGGACAAGTGCAAAAATTGACGCATGGATGTTTCCTTTAAATAATGCCAATCTGAACAACGTATCGTTCTAGACTACAACACAAAACGCCAAAGTTTTGTTTGTACTCACATGTCAGGGTTCTCATGAAGCGCAGCAAACTGGTCTTCCAAACTGGTGGACACAGAAATTGATTTACGAGGACACATTTGAAAGTAAACATAAAAAAAAAAAAAATAATGGGGGGGGGGGGGAGAACCACACCTGTCCCCACCGAGGATCAGGGTCGTCTTCAGTTTCGTGAGCATCCCCAACTGCAATGATCAAATGAGATGAAATATAACTTATTTCCACGCTTTCTTCATGTCATCCCGCTTGTCGTCTTACTTCTTTTGTGAACCTCATGGTCTGCAGGGCCAGCTCTCTGGTCGGGGTCAGGATGAGGGCCCTGGCCCCCGTCTGGGCTTGCGGCGCCTTCAGCTTCTCGAACATGGGCACCAGGAAGGCGGCCGTCTTGCCGCTGCCCGTCCGGGCCATGGCCACGACGTCCTTGCCGTCCAGAATGACCGGGATCGTCTGTATGTGCGGAGGGTGAGATTAGCGTATATCATATCAATATAAATCGTGCATATTTGAGGATGTAAATCGAGGACAGAGCTCACTTTTCTTTGGATTGGCGTCGGGACTTTATAGCCCTTCTTCATGATGCCCTTGAAGACTGGGTAACAGAGTCCTAGCCACACACAAAAATATAATTTATCAATACAGCTGCAATGAAAGTACATTTTTTATTCAGTGATATCACAGTTCATCCTTTGCAACCCTCGCTATATGGCAGATATTTTTTGATATGGTCTGCATATCACAGACATTCACATATCTCGTGGTCATTGTAACTGCATTGTTTAACTGGATAACAACTATTTTTTGCCATATTTCAGAGTGACACAAAGTCAATGAAATGTTGTTTGTTGTGGTGACTCTCACCCATGGATTGAAATCCTCCAGATTTCTTCTTCTTCTTGTTCTGCGCCCGGACCAGCTCCCTGGTGTCCGGCTCCACATCCGATAAGCAGTCCGATGCTGCGGGGAAGCGCAACAGCTTCCCCCTGGACTGTTGGAAATAGCAAATAACGAATAAAACAACCTAGTTTACAAATGATAGATGTTATCCAAAGATAATGTTCTGTATGTCCCCTGATTGTGGGTATTAAATAAAATAGACTATGTTGTGCAACATTGGAAGGCCTAGCAGTCAACATCTTCTTCACAGCTCTAAGATTTTGTTAGCACTTCTGCCAAATTTTATTCTATGCAGTCCAATTACTGGCGAGCTTTTTTGTATGTTGAACACTGAAAAAAATTATTTTGCTTTTTTTTAACTCGTTATTACAATAATTCCCTATGTTGTTTCTATTTTTTTCCCTTTGTCAAATGGAATCCAACAGTATTAAAGTTGTACATGACGTATGTTTACTTTATAATGGCCATTTACTATTTCCAATCAAAATTTTTCAACCTGAACAAATTTTGAAAACAAAAGTGTGAAGGGGGCATCCGGATTTGAACCGGAGACCTCTTGATCTGCAGTCAAATGCTCTACCACTGAGCTATACCCCCGATACACATCGCTCGCCAGAGTGGACTCAATACTCCTAACCCCGTCCACGAACAACCTAAGTCCGAGTTTTGACATATGTTGGCGTATGACAATAATTCATAAGACTTACTGAATCATCGTCTTTGATTTGGACATCCAGTTCGAAGTCTCCGTCGTCAGAGTCTGACTTGGGCTCTCGGCCGGCAGAGTGCTTCTTCCGTTTAGTCATCTTCTTCTTCCTTTGCGCCATGTCGAAGTTTAAAAACGAGTCTTCTTTTACAAGCCACGGGTCGAAAAGAACACAACAAACTAGTTTGGAAAGTTCATGTTGTGTACGAAAGGCGCAGCGGCGAGTCAGGCCGCCATGTTGTAAACACGTGTGAACTACTTCTTCGTCTTCTTCTATTCTTCTTCTATTTCCGCTTCTTGACTGCCGAGAGTCGGTTGCAGTTCTCGACCGCCACCTATTGATTGGCATGAAACGTACAGGTCTGTTGACTTTCCAAACAGGAATAAGAATAATAACAAATTACTTTGTACAAATACACACTAGCTACAAGAGCCTGAAAAATGTAATGATAATCTATAAAATAACTGTATCAAAGAATAAAAAAAGAACATCAAGACCTTTCACAAAATTTAAAACCACAGAACAAAATTACCATTTTCTATGCTTTTGCTATTGATAGGTATGTGTTTGAGTAATATTATAATTTATTCTATTAACCACTGAAATCACAACTATCAAACAACAATGCAAATATTGTCATTCAAAAGATGCATTTGCAAAACATGAAAGAGCCAGTGCATGGCACAGTGGTTGACTTGTTTGGGCGTTTGCCTCACAGTTCTGCGGACCGGGGTTCAAAACTCAGCCCCACATGTGTGGAGTTTCTCATCAATACGTATTGGTACCCCAATAAATGCCACTACCCCAAGTACTCCAAATACAATGACACTCTCTGTATTTAAATATTTCAAATGCACTAAGGCACATGTGTCAAACTCAAGGCCCGGGGGCCAGATCTGGCCCACCACGTGATTTTATGTGGCCTGCGAAGTCAAATCTAGAGTGTCAATTTCCATGATTTGTCTACAAATCTGTACCAAAATTGCAAATTGTCATATATCACAGATGATAAAGTTTGAACAAGCATTTCTTTGTGTTACCAAATGTGAATAGTTTAAAAACACATTACCCTTGATTTCTGATTCCAAAACTTGTTCATAAATTGATAGTGTATAAATATGATGAGATGATGAAATATTTTTGTTCCACAGTCATAACGGCCCTCTGATTGAAATCGGAACAACAATGTGGCCCACGAGAAAAATTAGTTTGACACCCCTGCTCTAAGGCACAATAGATTTATATAAATATATAAATTTCACGTCCAAAAAAATTGCTTACCAATAGCTATCAACTTTAAAAAGGATTTATACTCCAATATTGGACACCTTGCCCCTATAATCAACAAATGTTCACTGATTGGATTCTACACTTATAATATAAACGTTTTAAAAAAGTTTGTTTACAGTATTTTTAATTGATTTTACGGTAAATAAAAAAGTAACCCAAAAGAGTATGAATTTGTCGCTCGGAAAGGACTTTCAGCGCGCAACTTTCGTCTCGTTTACTGGCGGCCGGAGCGGGTTTGTTTTGTTTGTTTATTTATGTATGTATTTAAATCGCCCGGCGGAAATGTGTCCTTCGGATGATAACGCCGACACTAATGTGGCAGCCAAAACGTGCTGTTTGAAGTCAAGCGGGCTGACGTACAGTAAATAAGTCAACGCCATGGCGACGGCCCGCAGCTAATGCCATTCGTATTCCCCTGGCGGAGCTCGGCTGCCGTGGCCTGGAGCCCAAAATCGGTTTGCGCGCGCGCACACACCATCAAAAATACACAAACACAAGTGTCGTTTTTTTTTGGTTTTTTTTTTTTAAAGACCATGTATGTAATTCAAGGAGTGTAAAAGGTGATCAGATTATTTTGGCTCGGGAATCACTTCCACATGGTGTGAGTCTGGCATTTAGTTACGTGACGCTGCTTATGAGTCACCGGGGCTTTGCGTGGCCGTGAAACAAACCCCCCCCCCCCCAAAAAAAAAAAAAAAGTAGTATGTTTTGCTAGCTTTATCCCATCTCTCATAAATCCCTTTACGAGAACTTTCACCTTCATCCATGACACCTACCAATAACAAATTGATTCACGGGGGTGGTAATGTAGGCCGTGATGAGCTGGATGCTGAGCTGCGGCTGAGTGTGTGTGTAACCTTTACATTTTTTTTTTTTTTTTTTAATGTGGCGCAAGTTGTGTCAGCGAGAACACATTAATGCGCAAACACTCACCAGTGGCTAAGTGCGTGAACGCGAGTCATTAGGGGAACAGATGTCAGAGTCATGTCTCAGGTTAAATTTGAGTTGAGGATGTTCCCGTGTGGCGTGCGTGCGGCGAGCAAGCAGATGCTGCTGCCTCTAAGCCGGCGAGATTGAGGTGGCGGCGTGGGGGGGTTGTGGGGGGGGGGGGCTGTTTAAATTAAGAGATTTGCGGAGTTGGTGATTTGGGAAGGCCAACTTTTAAAACAGTGGCGGAGGTGGCTTGAAATCTCTTTTTGTTTATCGCTCCTTGTGATCACGAAAACGGTCGTCCCTCGCGCAATTTTACATCAGACATCATTTGAGATTGCAGACTTTAGACACGCGTAGAGAGTCGACCGAAAAGCAAAACCGGCTTTCGATCCCGGTCCCCACCCCGTGTTGAGTTTGCATGTTCTCCCCCCGTGCCTGTGCGGGTTTTCTCCGGGTGGGCACTCCGGTTTCCTCTCACATCCCAAAAACACGCAACATTAATTGTACACTCTAAATTGCACCTTGGTGTGATTGTGAGTGCGACTGTTGTCTGTCTCAATGTGCCCTGCGATCGGCTGGCGACCATTTGAGGGTGTACCCCGCCTCCTGCCCGTTGACATCTGGGATAGGCTCCAGCGCTCCCCGCGACCCTCGTGGGGATAAGCGGCAAAAGAAAACGGATGGATGATTCTTCGTGTTTGCAGAGTATTCTGATTTCTGGAGGGTGGCGTGCGTGTCTAGCACACTTGCCCGCTTCACAGTTCTAAGGTTCGAGTTTGACTCTTGCCTTAGGAGTTGAGCCCGATTCATTCTCCCGAGCAACAAGTGCCAAAAGAAAAATGTAACCACAGGAATATCTCAATAAATTCGTATTACAGTGTTCCTCCACTATTCGTAAATCCAAATATAACTGCTCCCCCCCTAAAACAAGCTCTGCCTGATGACCAAATTTTCTCCAATATTCTAATTTATTAACTCTCCTCTACCCTGCAAGCCTACTAGAGTTCAAAGGGCAAACTCGTTCCAATGTTTGTAGTCCTGCGAAACAATTCTCAAAGAAAGTCCACCAAATGTAAGCATATGCACACAATTAGCCACGTGTCAAAAATGCCTCCTGATTTGCAACCCGCTCTGCATTGCAGCAACGCCAGGGCCGCGGCGCCGCGTCAACGTGATGCCGCCACCCCCAGTGACAGCGGCAGATGGTGACGGGGCCCCGGGCGGTGCCCCCGCTGCCCCCGACGCCCTGGGCGCGGGGACAGAGCAGCCATGCACAAAATACGCGGCCACTTATTGCGTCTGAAGATGCTGAAGGAGCAGCTCTTACGTGCTACATGCTTATTATTGTATGCTTGTGAAAAATGCAATAAAAATATTCACTCATCCCTCCATTTTATGAGCTGCTAATCCTCACAAGGGTTTGCGGTAGTGCTGGAGCCAATCCCAGCTGTCAACGGGCAGGAGGCGGGGTACACACTGAACTGGTCGCCAGCCAATCGCAGGGCACATAGAGATAAACAGTCGCACTCACAATCACACCTCGGGGCAATTTACAGTGTCCGATTAATGTTGCGTGTTTTTGGGATGTGGGAGGAAATCCCACGCAGGCATGGGGAAAACGTGCAAACTCCACACAAGTGGGTCTGTGATTAAACCCCGGGACCTTAGAACTGTGAGGGCAATGCTGTAACCAGTTGCTACACTGTTCCACCGTAATAAAAATATGCAGTGACAAAATTATTGTTGCCGGTCACGCCGTAGCTTTACACATGTTGCTAGGGAAAATTTTCCCTGCGGAAAAATCAGCACCCTTACTGTGCTGTTTCATGGCAACCTGGGGTCAAGGGTTTTGCTGCCCCCGAGAAAGGACGGGGGGAGAGGAAAAAGTAATGTATTTCCATCTCCTCAAAAAAGTACATTATTTGAACAGATTAAAATAAAAATATAACCACCATGGTATATTATATACATAGATAAAAAGTGCATGTACTAATCTTTTCTACTGTGGTGGGGCAGTGCCCCACTTGCCCCAAAAGCAATATGGTCCCTGCTAATTATATCCTACAGAAACATATTGTTGCCACACCCCAAAAAAAAAAAAAAAAAAAAAGATCACGTTTCACATTGTAATGTGAATCATTTCACGTTATAATGTGAATCGTTTTCACATTGTAATGTGTATTTAACCACTTTATAATGTGGATTGTTTCACATTATAATGTACAATTGTTTCACATTATAACGTACAAAACGATAAATAAATAAATTTCACCCCTCCAAAAAAGGCAATTACTTCCCGTTCGGGCGGGCGGTAGCAATCTGCTTCCATAAGACACCATTTAGTCATTTAGTGTTCCACAAAATGTGAATTTAGTGAGCTTTTTACAGAGTCGTGGTGTACCCGAAGATTCCCTCTTGCGTGAAGATTGCCTCTTACGCGTGGATCAAGAACATCTAAGTTTATGTATATAGAAAACCTGGGTTGATGTACAGGAATGTATATGGTTTGATATATAACTCTAAAAGACCTCCACCCGCCTGAACCAGAAGTTTATAATGTGAAACGATTCACATTATAACGTGTAATTAATCACATTATAATGTGAAATAATTCACATTATACTGTGAAACGATTCACATTATAACGTGTAATTAACTGCATTATAATGTTAACCATATCATGTTATAATGTGGTAGTGACCTGTTTGTTTTTGGTGTGGCAGCAATACGCTTCCGTAATATCCACTCACACAGACACACACACACACACACACACACACAAAAAATCGCAATTGACTCGGGAGAAACTATTATCAACATTGAAAATTGTCATTTAATATCATTTCATACAGACAATAAATCTGAGCAATTTAATTGTTTTTTGCAACACTTTATGACAAGGTGGTAGTTTAAATATACTGGAGGACTAAAAACTGCTCTGAATTCATACCCATTTAATACACGTATCAAAATCTATGCATATGCTTCCTTAGATGCACCATTATCCTAATCACCAGGCACTAAAACAGCCCTTTCGCTACAACACCCAACCAATATGGCCGCACATGGAAAATGGCAGGAGTGACCTCTAAGTACCTCACGTGGGATTTTTTGAATTCACAGAAAAATCTGCGAGTCCTTTCAGGGCAATAAAGCCGAAATGGCTTATTACACTTTCACCGGAGAAGCCGAGACCCGTGTGCAGCGTAAGGAGAAATCCAGCTTTAAAAAAAAAAACTTAATATAGCGCTGCTTCTTTTGCCTTCCGCCGTGCACCTTGCGGCGGTCTCAGGGACGTAATCACGGGAGATGTGACATGAGCATAAAAGGGATGCGAAATAGCCCCAGATGATGTTACTACGCCCTTTTTTTTTTTGTCTTCATTACGCAGCCCGAATGTGGAACGCCGCGGTCAAACACTTCCGGGTGACGGCTAATTATGACCGCTGGGCTGCGATATAATAGTTTCATATCATGCCCCGCGCACTTGTGGTTACAAGGCTACGTGTGACGACAAGGCCCGGAGAGCAAAATTAACTTTTCATGTATTTCCCTCCGCACCGCGTCGCTGCTTGCTCGCGTAGCCGTCGGCTCGCTCCTTCCTCTCTTTGGTTTGCTGCGTCTTAATTGCAATTCCATCAAGAATTTAAAGCCCCCCAACTTCTTCCCGACTTGTCAGCGTCAGTAAACAGACGTAGCAGCGGAGAGAAATTTAAAGCGGTTATTGTGCGTCAAGATAAGTCGGGGGAAGATTCACTTTAATCACCGGCGCACCACTGGACCCTCCTCCTTTTCCCTTCTCCAGCTTTATCACTCAAAGGCTGGATGGAGTGGCTCTGCGCTATATTAATATATAATATCGGATAAATAAGGACAGCAAGACCGTGGGGGGAGGGGAGGGGAGGGGAGGGGAGGGGAAGGGAAGGGGGAGTAAGAGCAGAAAAACAACAGTTGAGACACAAATTGCATGTTGCTGCAGCTTTGGGACTTAAAGTGTTCTAGTTTGCGAGAGAACATTGAGAAAAACAATATAAAGTTGAGGTCCAAATTGCAGCCAACTATTGAATATTTCTCTACAATCAAGCCAGATGTTTAAAATATACATAACAAATCTTTCCTCAAAAACACAGCACTGTTTGACACAGTTTCAAGTGTAAAAATATTATTTGAGAAGAAAATATATGCACACAATAGTGTATATAAAGGGAATAAAGAATGTCTTCATAAAATGTAGATGTTGCTTATAAAACATCAATATTTGTGAATACCCATGTCAATTTTTTTTTATAAATAAAATAAATGAAATACAATAATTGTTTATTTTCTTAGAAAATCACAAAAATTGGGGGAAAAAAAAATCATCTGTCAAGCTTTTTTAAATTACCATGTTTAATCCTGAATTTTTTTTTTAGTTTAATCAGAGTTTTAAACAAAAGAGCAACCTTACATCATCTATATGTATTTTAAAAAATATATTAAAATATAAAATTCAATGTTCAGTAATATGGCTCCAACAATCCGGTGACCCTTATGAGGATAAGCGGCCTGGAAAACGAATGGATGGAATAAAGAACATCTTCATAAAATGTCGCTTACAAAACATCAACATTTGTGAATACTCGTGTCAATTTTTTTTAAAATGAAATACATTTTTTTCATGAAATTTGAGAATAATTTTGTGAATTAAAAAAAAAATCACAAAAGTGGAAAAAAATAATTCGTCAAGATCTTTTTAAATTAACCCATATTTAATCCTGGAAAAAAATATTTAATCAGAGTTTTAAACAAAAGAGCAACCTTACATCATCTATATGTATTTTAAAAAAATATATTAAAATGTAAAATTCAATATGGCTCCAACAATCCGGCGACCCTTATAAGGATAAGTGGCCTTGAAAATGGATGGATGGAATAAAAACATCTTCATAAAATGTAGATGCTGCATATAAAACATCAACAATTGTGAATACCCATATGTCATTTTTTTTTTTAATGAATTTATTTTTAGAAAATCACAAAAATTGGGGGGAAAAAATCATAATCTGTCAATCTTTTTTTTAAATTACCACATGTTGAATTCTGAAAAAAAAAATATTTAATTGAAATAAAAAAAAACATTTTTTTTTTAGGAGCAACCTTATATCTTTTATATTGGTATTAAAATAAAAAACTCAAACTTTAGTAATATGGCTCCAGCCTGGAAAGTGGATGGATGAAAATTTATGATCGAGTATTAGCATGTAAAGTGAGCTACTGAGAACAAGAGTGGGCTAACTCCACATGTTTTGACATTTTGCAGGAGACGAAATGAAATTTCTGCCTACAAGAGTGGTCTACATCTACACACCGCCCAAAAATGCTGATTACGATAGACTGCCCCCTATATGTCAAAATTGGAACTGCAACGGCGTTAGCCCATTCTAGTTCTCAGTGGCTCGATTAAGCCCGATGGTTTTCGTGT
Organism: Syngnathoides biaculeatus; assembly: GCF_019802595.1. NCBI lineage: Eukaryota > Metazoa > Chordata > Actinopteri > Syngnathiformes > Syngnathidae > Syngnathoides > Syngnathoides biaculeatus. Next base: position 18,841,811 of record NC_084656.1, read on the forward strand.
GCGTGTCCTCTCGTGGCGTTGCTCATGAAGTGTCATCTGGCGTCGACGGCACCCGGCCGCCGAACGCTTCCCACCGCTGGCACGTCTCGCCGCGTTTCCTCCGTTCGCACGTGCGCTCTCGCCAAAAAGTGACTCACGACTTCAGGCCGCGGAGGCGACAAACAACGAGTCGGCCGCGCGCGAGAGCGCCGAGCTCCGGACGACGCGGCCGCTCTCTGATTGGCTGCCGTGATAACGGAGAACGCCGTCGGCACGCTAACGTACGGAGGTCAAAACGCGCACGCGCGAGGGTCACCGGCGGTCGTCTGCTTTTGCTCGCGGAGGCGGCTTAGCACAAAGCCCTGCCTTATCCGCCGGCATTACGGTCTCTTGGAAAGGATTTCGTTTTTAATTCTTGATTAGATGGAATTTTCTCCGCAGTGTGCAAGCGCGTTGATACGCGAGATAATAGCGTGTTTGTTTGAAAGTGACACACACACACACACACACACACACGGCAACCCATTTAAAGGTGAGGCTTTTAACACATTGTCCGATAGGAGCTATTGTTAGAACCGCTGGATTATCAATCAGGAATTAATCCTAATGGATGTGTGTTTGCGCCACACACTTTTCATCTTCTTAATGAGAGGATTTATTTCTTGTTATTCTATCGCAAGGGGATCAAACCCTCACTTCCATTTGAACTATTTAGTTCCCTCAGGTTTTCTCTTCCTCATCTCTTTTGGCCGCGTCCCTACTGAGAAGTTCGGAGCGTATCCCTACGCGTTAGCGTCGCAAAACCGAAGCATTGCTCCGTATCAAACATAAAATAACAGCTGGTGGGGCGCTGCCCCTAATGCAGAGGCACGACTGATAGAATTGTTGATTTGCACCAAGCAGAATTTAGCGAGAAATTGACTAAAACTGGAATCACAGCTGGTGGGGCACTGCCCATTATCATCATCATCATCATCATCATCATCTCTTTTGGCTGCTCACCAAATCCGCTGTGAGAAATGTTAGGATCTTATCCACACACAAACTGGAATGAGATCAAATCTCTGGTGGGGCACCACCTATTACCACTAAAGCAGGGGTCACCGGCGCGGTGCCCGCGGGCGAATGGTAGCCCGCGAGGACCCTATAAGGCGCCCACGAGGTATGTTCTAAAAATACCATAGGCCACAAATTGTTACGATTATTTGTGCTTGAAATTCTGAATCTGACTCGCTTACGTGAATTAAAACTTTAAAATATCTGTAATGTCATTTACTACAATAAATTGAAACGAAAATATTTTCTGTACGTGTAATGAACTGAGTCTGAAGTTTGCCGCAAACAAGTCACTTAACCCTTCATACGATCGCCACTCGCGAAGTAGCCCTCAGCCTCAAAAGGGTTGTTGAGTCCTGCACTAAAGCATAGGAACTACTGACCTAAGGGTCTATTCAGTGGTTGTATATTTGGCTTTTTCATTTTTTTTTGCATGAAGGAGAATTTAGCAAGAAATGGATCAAAAACTATTTGACAGGCGCCACAGTGGTTCAGCTGGAAAGCGTTGATCTCACAGTTCTGAGGACCCGGGTTCAATCCCGGGCCCCGCCTATGTGGAGTTTGCATGTTCTCCCCGTGCCTGCGTGGGTTTCCTCCGGGTGGCTACTCCGGTTTCCTCCCACATCCCAAAAACCTGCGACATTGATCGGACACTCTAAATTTCCCCTAGGTGTGATCGTGAGTGCGGCCGTTTGTCTCGATGTGCCCTGCGATTGGCTGGCGACCAGTTTGTGGCGTACCCTGCCTCCTGCCCGTTGAGAGCCCGGGATAGGCTCCAGCACATCCCACGACCCTTGTGAGGATAAGCGGCAAAGAAAATGGATGGATGGACATACATAAACTAGTGGGGCACTGCCCCAGTGGTATCTCTACTGACTCATTCTTGAATAGATTTTTAATGAGAATTGAGTACAATTTTTCTAGTACACAATTTTCATCTTCTTCATGAGAGGGTTTATTTCTCGTTATTCTTTTGCAAATGGGCATGGGAGGGTCACATCCTAACTTCCATTTCTTCCACTTAGCGCACTCACATATTTTCCTCCTCCTCCTCCTCGTCATCTCTTTTGCCTGAGTGGCTGCTGAGCTGACTGACTGCCTGCATGGCTGCCTCCCTCCCTCGCCGGACTGGCTGGCTCGGCAGTTCGTTCGCCGAACGAGGCGCTCGGGCTGCTTCCCCCACCCGCCCACCCCCACCCCAAAAGGTGGCACCGCTGCGAGAATTTCCCCCGCTCCAGAAGCAGCAGTGCCGGGACCCGCGCTCCCCACGTCATCCTGCGCTGCATCCATGACTTTACACACTTGGCTGGTGTACGGGCTTGGATTTATTTTGGTGCTCAGCTTGACACAAGGTCAGTATAAAATTGAATTTCTTACCTTATTTTTTAGTATTTTTTTTTTTTTTTACGTGGGGAAAAGTAAAATCTTTTCAACTTGGAACAATCAATGGTATAAGTTGTACGGTTAATTTGTTAGAAATTGTGTCTTTTAAACATTTTTAGGCCACTGCAGAGGAATTGTTAGATTACGACAGGAGATATCACCGACAAGCCAAATTCCCAATAAAATATGACTTTGGTCCACCGTAATTGCTTCAAATCCACAGCAAATATCCATCGTCGGCAACTCAAATTTCCCTACAGAGTCGTAACAATTGACTGGAGCAGGGCTTTACTGTAACCTTTTGTCACGTTGGGGGGGGGCGCAAAACCACGAAAAAATTAAGAGCCCGAGACGACGGCGCGCTTAACTGATTTGGTCAATTCCGATCTCCAACCCCCTCAGGACCCCCCCACGGGGCGCCATGTTTATCAATCACGCAAAGTCCAATAATGGCACTAATGAGATGAGGTGGCAAAAGGAAGCCTACGACGAATCTGTAAGCGCAGCACCTCGGTGGGGGCGTCTTTGGGAAAGGATTTGGATGCATAAACTAAATTATATTTACATGACGAAACGTAATCCAGAATATTAAATTGTTTTTTTTTTGTTTGTTTAAAGAGTGATACAGGATTAGGTTTTTTTTTTCCTTCTTATTGGGACTGTAACTGCAACAAACGTCACAGCGAGAGCTTAACGACACAAAAGCACATTCTCAAATGCATCGGAAGAGCTTTTGTGCATGATTGCTTGGTATCAGGACTTTCCAAATGTATTAAAATGCATCATGTATTGCTGTAATACAGACATAAACTAAGAAGACAGCTATGAATTTATGACAACAAACATGACCCCCCAAAAAAAACCAACAAATTGCCTGTTTCAAGCCCAATTTCAACATTTTTGTTAGGATATATTTACATAAATTGGAATTGATGAAGAAAAATCAAGTAGTTGTTTATGAATTTAGAATAAATAAATAATTTTGTGTAAAATCTTACACGGTTCTTGTGAGAAAGTAAGGAATCGTTACATTTGGGGCAATGCTTACAGTGCCCCACCAGGTCTTGTAATTCGTTACACGACAATGATTCAGTTGAAATGTGTAGAATGAGATCATAACCCTTATATGGCTATTTGGACCGTCAATTTTGATGAATTGAATTTGGTCGAAACAAAAACGGTAGATATCGATTTGAAAGTTCAGCTAATTGTATTACAAAATCGTATTACATTTTTCAAAAACACTACAAATAAAAAACTATTGTAGAGACTTTTCTACGGTCTGTTGGAACTCAATATTTCACTTAGATATTGGGCCAGTGGCCCACGAGCTGTACTGATTTGGGTTTTTTATGCACAAGTTTGGCAATTCTGCATTGGGCGCGTTAGAGTCATTGTCCCACCACCTGTTCTTATTTCCTTTTTTGTTTAACTTTGTAAGTATTCATAGAAAAAGATTGGCAATTGATGGTACGGGGCATTATTTAAATCAGGCGTGTCAAACTCATCTCTGTCGCGGGCCACATTGTCATTATGGGTTCCCTCAGAGGGGCATTATGACTGTAAAACCATAAAAATCATTAATCACCTTAACATATTTACCGTACTGAGCGCACCTGGTTATTAGCCTCACCCAGTACATTTGGAAAGGAAATACCATTTGGTACATGCATAGGCCGCAGCCGTGTAAAAGCCGGAAGTTCCCACATTGAAATCGACTTTGAAACACGAGAAGAAAGACAGCACACAGAGAGTTTAACACTAGCGCCACCGCGCTAATGGGGCTGGTTAAAAAAAAAAAACATACCGGTAAAAATCACTGAGACACGGCAGTAACACGCTAGCTAGCGCAGCGCTAACAGGTCCGGACCGGTAAAAGTCACTTCCTCGGCACATAAATACGGTCTCACTCTTAACTTTTCCCCTCAAGTGCCACCTTGCGGGCATTAGAAAAAAAAATGCACAAATCAGCCGCATCACCGCATAAACCGCAGGGTTGAAAGCGTGTGAAAAAAGTTGCCGGCTCATAGGCCGGAAATTACGGCATACATGAAATTTTGGTACAGATTTGAGCAAGAATCTTCTCCGTTACCGCATATTATTTGCCTTTGCGGGCCATATAAAATGATGTGACGGGCTGGATTCAGCCCCCGGGCCTTGAGTTTGACACCTGTGGTCTAAATGTAAACCTTCCTTCCTCATTAGAGTAAACAGTATCATTTTTACATTACAGTGGGTGTACAAAACAAGTAGCTGACAGTGAATTCGACCACGGTACCAGCGGAGTGAGACTCTTTATAATTAATCAATGTTTTCTGCACAAGAACCTAGTGTGCAGTCATAATAAATTGGATTGTACCAACGGGGGGCAAGGCGGGAGGGGAGAACGTCTCTCCACTAAGTCCTCATTACGTTGACAAATGCTCATAACTGGGCAGCTCCTCAATGTTTCATGAGCGCAGCCAGCGTGCAGCCTTGCATGCTAACGAAAAGTTAATTCAGCTTGTTTTGCCGGATGTAAATTGCCGTCATTTCCATCCCGCAACATAACTCAGGAGCCCTTTCCGCCGCTCTAATGGAATACTTAGAAGGCCCCTGAGGTGGTACAAATTTGGGAATGGACTCAAAACAAAGGGACGCGACCAAAAAATAAAAAATAAACTCATATAAAGTCGTACAAAACTCAAGGTGAAGTCATCATGCCAAAGGGATTTATTCCGCAGTTTGTTTTTCTGCTATATGACAATAAATTTTCCACAGATTTGAATAAGTGTAAATAATTCTTTGTTTGTTTCAATATGTGCTGGTTTTCCCCGGCGATCTCGCCTTAAATCAGCTGTGATAGCCTCCAGCCGACACGTCGCCACAATGACAATTGGAGGTGTAAAAGTGGATAGATGAATAATTTATCATTCCATAAACACAGAACGTATATGACATAGAAACGATAGTGAACACGTTAGCCGCTAGCATTAGCGGCTAGCCTCGTCATCATTGACTTGCTTGCTTTTATATATGGTGGAATCTCGAAAGCGTCACTTTTTAGAACACCAAAAAGACAGCATGTTTGTTGAGCCATTAATAATAGTATTGATTAATTAAAAAAATGTGAAATTGACCAAATTTGGACATAACAGTTTTGGCACGACGTTACGTTACCTTATTTCTATAAATCCCATTTGCAAATGATCGTTTCTAACGTTACTCGAAAAATCATACTACCGATCACCGGTGAGCTATTTATAGAACAGGTCTGCGGACTACTTATGTGGTTCTTGGGGACTGGCACCAAGATGGTGTATCACCAAGAGTGGGGAAATACAGCACGTCTCCCCGAAGGTCTGGGACGAACTTCCGGTCCCGGCGAGGCTTTACACCGATTCTAGCAGATTTTCAAAAGTGATTTTTGTAAGAGCATTTGCGGCGGGATTAGTTCGCTCCTGAAAGCTCCATCCCGGCTTTGGGGTTGGCTATTTAGCGCCGGCCGGGCGAGTGAGAGGCTCGTGTCCTCTGCGGGCCGCGGCGGATAAAGAGGGCGGATTGGTTTCAGCTCCAAAGCTGATCTTCCATCTTGTGTGTGCGGGCTTAGGGCCGGTCAGTCGCAGGTGTGTGCGATCGCTCTGAATTCACAAACAATCCCCCTGCTGAAACCCCTCCGGGGTGGATTCGGTCCAGTCCCTTTCTCGAGAGTCCTGTGGAAATTGTAAAAAAGGAACCCGGATAATTCCTGAAAAAAGTCGTCGCTGGAGGACTCGGCGTGCTCCACTTGCGGCTGTTTGGGCAAATCATTTGAATCATCACTTGAAAAGAAAGCGTCACCCCCACCGCCGCCACCTCCATCCTGCCCCCCTTGAGTCATTTTCTGTGCCGTCGCCTCCGACGTATGCACCCTGCTAAGGCTTTGAAATGGTGAAGCGCTACTGAGGCTGAGTCAGTCACTGTTAGCCCAAAAGCTTGAAAGGAGAAGATCACCAGTGCGTCTTTTTTTTACGCTTGTCACTCAAGATGACGTGGAAAAAGAAAAGCAGCCCCCCCACCCTCCAAACCCCCCTGAGATGAATCCTGATGGCTTTTTAGATTAACTTCTCTTCAACTACTGAGCACAATACTGTCACCAGTTCAAGTGGCTTACTTAAACTGCCTCTGAAGGGCAAAGTGCTTTTTGTCTGCTAAAAAAAAAAAAAAAAGAGCTCTTATGTAGGATATGAATCGAGAAAACTACACGACTGCAACTCGCATGCATTTGTAAATCATTTTCCGTTTGTTTCGAGGCAGAATTTGCGAGCTAAAGCTAAACACCTCCAGAGGCCACTTGCATTTGCCAATCACACTTAACACAGAGAAAGTGAGATATGAACTAATGTAGTCGAAATATGGAACTGTACATCTGTACAACTAAATCATTCCATACAATAACTGGGAACAGCTGGTGGGGCACCGCCCCCAACGGTCATAATGCAAAGTTGCCACTGACAGAAGGGCATTTCCATGTCAGCAAGATTTTATAAAAACATCAATCCATGCATTTGCTTTGCCGCTTATCCTCACGAGGGTCGCAGGGAGTGCTGGAGCCTATCCCAGCTGTCAACAGGCAGGTGAGCGGGTACATCCTGAACTGGTTCCCAGCCAATCGCAGGGCACATCGAGACAAACAGCCACACTCAGGATCACACCAAGGGGCAATTTAGAGTGTCCAATTAATGTCGCATGTTTTTGGGATGTGGGAGGAAACCGGAGTACCCACCCGGAGGAAACCCACGCAGGGACGGGGAGAACATGCAAACTCCACGCAGGCGGAGCCAGGGACAAACCCGGGACCTCAGGACTGTGAGGCCAACGCTTTACCAGCTGATCCACCACGCTGTGCCCCAGATATGAACAAATTTAGTCGAAATATGGATCTATACATAGTATGAGCTCAGGTATACAGATTAATCACGTGACTAAAATATTGCATAAAATAACTGGGAACAGCTGGTGGGGCACTTGCCCTCAATGCTCCTAATGCAAAGTTGTCACTGACAGAAGGGCCTCTACATGTTAGCAAGATTTTATAATAACAGTTGTTAAAATATACAAATGCATCATGTGATTTTTAATTCAGTGTATTTTAATTATATAAATCACGAATCACTTTGTAATAATAGTGCTTAATATTTTGGATGACTTGCCACAAAGTTACTCCCAAAACAAACATTTGTTATATACTGTGACTCCCATATGTGAATCACTCCTCTTATATTAAATATAACGCGCACACACAAAAAAAAAACAGTTGATTGTACACTTCACCCGCATGACCCTTCTACAAAGTCATCACTCGATAAAAACTTTCTTTAGTCAGGTTTTGTACTAAAATGACGATGAACTTAAAACTTACAGTGTATAATATATGACCTTCAACAAACGACAACTTGAAATGAGATGATAAAACGTTCATCTATTAAATATAAAACACAGATAAGAACAGCTCGTGGGGCGGGGTTTATCTGAGAATTTAGTAAAATGTTGAACACATTTTGATCGCGAGAAAATGCGTGTGATGTAAATAGCATCCTGTATCCCTTAGTCACAAACCACTTTGTAAGACGAGTGCTAAATATTTAATATGAATTCCGAATAAACTTCCACTTTTTTTTTTTAGCTTGTATAACCTCAAATGAGTGAAAATACCTCTAAGACAGGAGTGTCAAAAATTGTAGTTATGATTTTTGTCAGGGGCCCATTATGACTGAAACTATAAAAATCTTTAATTGACCCATCATATTTACACATTCAATTTACCGACTAGTTTTGGAATCAGAAATCAGAAATAATGGCTAACGATTGTTGATGTATGGTCACACTAAAATGCTTGCAATATCTCAATGTCATCATTCATGATATGACAATTTGAAATTTTGGTTTAGATTTGTACAAAAATCATCGACGTTGATACGCGTGATTTGCCTCCGCCGGCCTACATAAAATCATGTGGCGGGCCGCATCTGACCCCCCGGGCCTCCAGTTTGACACCTGTGCTCTCAGAGATACTAGCAAAATACATAACTGGTTTGCCCGCCTGACTCAATAAAGTAATTGGAATATTAAACATTATAACGACTGTACAGTATATTTCATCACGTAGTGTGAATAGATAAAACAATATAATATCAATCAACGGCAAATACTGGCCACAAATGTATTATATTAATCTCCGTGATTGTGTTCCACCACGACTGTAGCAATAAAACTGTTATTAGTATTTGGTTGAATTATGTTTAACGTTCCTCCCGTAGACGTTGCGGTAGCAGTTGGTGATTATTACCTTTTGTGTGCTCCCGTGCAGTGGAGGCTCTGCAGTGCTATGGCTGCAACATCATCCAGGGTCAGCGCTACGTGGACGTGGGCTGCTCCAACCCAGAGGTGCTCACCTGCACCCACTCGCACAAGGGCTTCAAGCACCGCTTCTGCATCAAGACGGAGAGCAGTGAGTAGATCGGGCCTTAATCGCGAGAAATAGAACGCATACCGAAAGACCAAGGAATGATTGCAAAGTAGCTTTCGGACGTTAAATCGGCATCTGACCTTTCTTGGACCTCAATTTGCCAGATGTTATTTGCACCCGCGGCCACCGCCGCCCGCGCTTGACTTTTGGCCCGCACGTCTTGAATACATCAAAACCCCGAAGCAGTGCTGATAATGAATGTGCGAGGGTTGTGCAGGATGCTTCCTCCAATGGATTCAGATAGAAATTGTGAAAAGTGCAACCGTGACTTTTTTGGGGGTTTTTTCTTTACATGATTTGCATCAAACAGTTCTGAGGTTGGGGGTTTGAATTGGAGTACGGTGATGCCTCGGTTCTCGACAACAATCCGTTCCAGAAAACGGTTCGAGAAGTGATTTGTTCGAAAACCAAATCCATGTTTCCCATTGTAATTAATGAAAAAAAAATAATGCGTTCGAAGCCTAAAAATTTAGGCTTTTTAAAGCATTTTTTTTTTGCTTTTCCTGATAATAAACTGCATAGTAGAAATACATGCATAGTTTAAATACTTTATGTAATAAAATAATTTAAGAAATATATTTATTTTTTGCTTAAAATGTATGCTTTTAGTAGCAGACAAAGCGCGTCGTGGGTCAGCTGGTCTGGCCACGCGCAATATGTGATTTCCGGGTTTTGTCAGGGGCGTTCGAGTTCCGATTTTTGCAAATAAATCTCAAAAATTTTCGTTCGAAAACGGGGGACGTTCGAGGCTTTACTGTAATTGGATTTTCACTTATGGATTTAAGCATCGACAAATGGGTCATCATAATTAGAAATACAACCTACACACTTTTTGTTAATACTGAGGGTATTACTTCTAGTTTACGGAAATTGCTGTAGCCCCCACCCAGAAAAAAAAAAGGAAAAAAAAACACAGCTGGCCCCGGGTTGTGTAAGCATAAAGGAATTTTTCAATATAATTCCTTTCCGATAAATTCATACTTTTAAAAATGTTATATTTTTTAACTGATGGAAACATACTTAAAAAGTCTTATTTTTTTACTGAATGAACTACATTTGAATAGTATGACCTAACCCAAAATCCCCAATTACGCTGTAATAACAATTATAATTTTGCATGAATTTCTATTAAGGATATTGTATTGTACAAACCTCATATCAATGGCTCCACATGTCAGGTGTTTTAGGATTCCTTCATAAGCATAAGTACCACAACTTCATCACTACTCCACATGTGTCACACTCAAGGCCCGGGGGCCAGATCCGGCCCCACCACGTAATTTTTCTTGGCCCGCGAAGGCAAATCATGTGCGCTAACTTCCGTGATTCTTGCTAAAATCTGTACCAAAATTTCAAATTTCATGTATAATTATGATGAGGTGATTAAAGATTTTTATGGTTTCACAGTCATAATGGCCCTCTGAGGGAAACTGTAACTACAATGTGGCCTGTGACAAAAATGAGTTTGACACCCCTGTACTACTCTGTATTAAATATAAAAGGCATAAGACCAGCTGGTGGGGCACTGCACCCCCACTCAACCCATAGATGCAGTCCCCTATGGGAGTAAATATGTGCCACCAGGATTTGAATTTGAAATGCCACATAAAACAGAATAAGGATTTGAAATGTAAAGTGATCACATTGTAAATTTTCAATGTCAACAATTCAACCGGCTACAATTCGCTGTCTGAAATTCACCGTCTGCGCCACCAGGCAGGGTTGCCCCAGGTCCGAACCGAAAACCCAGCCAATCGCAGTAACGCTTTCTTAGTCACGTGACGTCACATACTAAGAAAGCGGAACTGGATTGGCCTGCTGTTTGGTTCCCATTGAATGAAGGATTTTTTAAAAACTTACTTTAACGTGTCTTTTTAATAAACTTAGCTTTGTACGTAAAACCTATGGTTAATCCGAAATCCCAAATCACATTGTGATAAATCATCGTTATGTTTATACATTTTCTATACCGTAAATGATGCATTGCCGGACAGACAGACCGAGTTGGAGGATTTCTTTGTTCTCTAACCCAGATAATGCACCCAAAATGAAGATATTTATTTGGCGAATATGTATGGGCCAGCAGATGATTAAATGGTGATGAATGCGCTGTGGCGAGCCAGAGGACATTTGCTTAATCATTTCTAATCGTACTTCAATGGAGCTGTTCTCGGGGCCGCCGTCGTGAATATTCACTTAGCCGGGTTACGTAACGCCCGCCGTTTTAGTCGCCTTGCTGAGTCCGTGAGAAGCCGCCCGCGGTGCCGCGTCGAGTCGAACGGGAGGATGCGGCGGACGTCCTCAACAGGGCGGCGGTGATGGTCAGATGCCGGCGTGGGCGCGCGCATACGTCCAGATGTTCCCTCGCTTGACGTCTGGAAGGCCAAAGGGCTGATGAGGCACCTTTTTTTCCCCCTCCTCCTTCTTTGTGAGAGGGCGAGCCGAGATGAAGGCTGACACTACCACACTGACTGACAAACACTTTGTCAAAATCATCAAGTCAGCCCGCAAAAACCTCGAGCTCAGACCTCTGCCAAGGTTTAAAATGTTTACAGTAATCCTTCGCAAAATCTCGGTTCATTATTAGCGAATTATCAATTTTTTTGGTCTGTAAAACCTTCCTTTGTTCTTTTCTAAACAGCCTAAAATGCCACAAGAAGCCGCCAAAGCCCTGTCTGAATAGAAATTGGTGTCAAGGAAGTATGTTGTCATGTTTTGTATGTAAGAAAAGTGCTAACTTTAGCCTGGGTTGTTAGTGGAAGCTCCGGATTGATGTCACCGCATGTGAGCGTTCACGTGTATGAATTTAGCAGTAACTCCAAAATTCCTACGCAGTATGTGTTATCCATTCATCCATTTTCTTTGCCGCTTATCCTCATGAGGGTCGCGGGGCGCGCCGGAGCTTAGCCCAGCTGTCAACGGACAGGAGGCGGGGCACACCCTGAACTGGTTGCCAGCCAATCACAGGGCACATCGAGACAAACAGCCACACTCACAATCACACCTAGGGGCAATTTAGATTGTCCAATTAAAGTCGCACGAGGAAACCGGAGCGCCCAGAGAAAACCCATGCAGGCGGGTCTGGGATTGAACCCAGGACCTCAGAGCTGTGAGGCCGATGCTTTACAAACTGATCCACCGTGCCGCCAGTATGTGTGAATATAATTAAATTAATTAATAATCGAGCCAATGTCTTTCTATAATGCTTGCGGCAATTGGTGTCAAGGAAGTATCTTGAATGGACAAATCTCGACTGAGAGACTTAACATCTTTTTATGCGGAGAAGTTTAGTCTGGGTCAGGGGTGTCAAATTCATTTTTGTTGCAGGCTGTGAAATGATCAAAATCTTTAACGGCCTCGTCATATTTACACGTGAGATTTATGAACTAGTTTTGGAATCAGAAATCAAGGGTAATGGATTTTTCCAACTATTTTGTCTGGAAATGCAAAAATGTTTGTAATAGCTCAATGTTATCATTCATGATATGACAAATTGATATTTTGGTGCAGATTTGAACAAAAAAAAAAAATCATGGAAGTTGTTACACATGATTTGCCTCCGCGGGCCACATAAAATCATGCGGCAGGCCAGATCTGGCACCCGGGCCTTGAGTTTGATACCTGTGGTCTAGGTTGTTAGTGGAAGTTGATGTTCATAACTGTATTGAGACAGAAAAATGTATGAGTAGTCTGCTATTAACAAATTCACTAATTGCTATCTTTTTTGCGCAATTTCTGTAATGCTCATAGCAATTGGTGTCAAGGAAGTATTTCGTAGCGATGTACCCCAAGTACGTCTCAGATGAAGTTAGTTTAGCTCGGGTTGTTAGTGGAAGTTAAGGAGAGTCTTCACCTTATGTACATGCTTACTTCCAGTGTATATATTCAAAAATCCAAACAATCTGTAAGCCATTTCACATTTTTAGGGTAAAGGCGTAATGTGAGTTGTAAATATGATGCCCGTTACCATTATAATTCATATTAGGACACAGAAAGAGGGAGGAGCAAAAAGAGGAGTTGATATATTTGTGTTGTCTTACCCGCCAAAACCTGTAGGATTACAATTTGTTCAATTCATCTTTACATTACAACAACTTTGGATGGACGCAAGTTTCTATATTTAAAAAAATTGCTGTCAGGAAGATGCACAAACAAACAAATTGCGATGAAAACATAACCTCTTGAGAAGAGGTCAGAAAGTAAATAAAAGAAGGAAAAAAAATGCATTTTGACATTGGGGGGATGTGACGCTTACGACGGGACCGCACTATTAATTATAAAGATTTCGAGTCCCCGATTCTGTGCTCCTTGTGTCCGGGGAACGTCAGGCCGGATTTCGGAATTTTCCATATTTTAATTCGAACGCTGAGCCAGGATGCAAAACACAATTTGACTCCCATTTGTCTTGAGAAATTATGATTTGTATTGCATGTTCGGGATGGGCTGTTGCAACATTTCTGCAGATTATTTAATCAACGACAAATGGATGACGTATTTTCCCAAATGTCATTTGCTGTGCCATAATAAAATTTGCCGTCTTAAAATGTGTTAATTCTCTGTTAACGACACACCTCAAATTAACTTTTCACTCTCATAAAAATGTATTTGTACTCTAATACACTAGTACGTGGGTGTCAAACTCAAAGCCCAGGGGCCATATCTGGCCCACTGCATAATTTTATGTGGCCCGCGAAGGCAAATCATGTGTGTTAACTTCCATGATTCTTGCTCAAATATCTACCATAATTTCAAATTTCCTGTATATATATGTTGAATTGACAAATATTTTTATGGTTTCAGAGTCATAACAGCCCTCTGAGGAGACACTGTAGCTACAATGTGGCCCGCGACAAAAATGAGTTTGACACCCCTGCACTAGTACTTCCTGCAGTTACATCCATCCGTTTTCTTTGCCGCTTATCCTCACGAGGGTCGCGGGGAGTGCTGGAGCCTATCCCAGCTGTCCAGGAGGCGAGGAACACCCTCAACTGGTCACCAGCCAATTGCAGGGCACATAAGAGACAAACAGCCACATTCACAATCACACCAAGGGTCAATTTAGAGTGTCCAATTAATGATGCATGTTTTTGGGATGTGGGAGGAAACTGGATTGCCCGGGAGAACCCACGCAGGCACGGGGAGAACATGCAAACTCCACACAGGCGGGGGGCAGGGATTGAACCCGGGTACTCAGAACTGTGAAGCCAACGCTTTACCAGCTGAGCCACCGTGCCGACTGCTAATTGCACACTTGCACTATTTGCTGCTTACTGCTGCCATTTTCCTGCTGAGCCACTGTGACTAATTTGACTTCTCTCTCCCTCCCTCCCTCCCTCCCTCCATCCCTCCCTCCCTCCATCCATCCATCCATGCAGCGGCACGGGGCATCATCCTGACCAGCGGCTGCGCCACATCCAGGCACTGCCAACAACAGGAATTGCCAGGCGTGCGCATCCACTGCTGCGACTCGGACCTGTGCAACAGCGCCCCCTCGCGCAGCCGACCGCACTACGCGTGCGCGCTGGCCGGCTTGCTGATGCTAAAGATGTGCTTGTAGACGACAGGCGACACAAACTCACTGCGTGTGTTCAAAAACGTGAAAGTGAAACTCTCATGTGCTCACTCGGCATATGAGAGTGATTTATGTCAGGGCCGGAATGGATTCTTCGCCGCCCGGTGTGAAATGTACAAAAAGATCAGGTGTTCAGTGTGCACCTTGGTTTGCAAGCGGATGTTCGGTACGGTAACGGACCAAAAACTGCTTATCTTTTGTGTTTTCAACAACAGATTTCCACATATAACAGATTTAAAAATATTGTTTTTACGGCAGTGCTTCTTTTTTAGGAAACGACGGTTGTGCACTTATGGCAGTTTGAACAGTGTGAATTATTATGCTTTAAAAACAGGAATAAATATATTTCTAATTGCTTTGGCGTTGTGGGGGGCTGTGAACTGCCGCTGGAAGTGTTTTAGCTTGCCACACTGATACCCACTTTTGAAAGAATTAGCGATTTTGACGTCCTGCCAAAAGCGCAGCGCTCACCACGACGTCCGCTAGGTAGAAACTGAGCTGCACTGTCTTTGTCTCGGCCCGCACCTACCGTAATTCCCGGCCAAAAGCCGCGACTTTTTCTTCCACATGCTCTCAACCCTGCGGTTTATGCGGTGATGTGGCTAATTTGTGCATTTTTCTAACGGCCACAAGGGGCACTAGAGCGAGACCGGCAGAATACAGGAGGAAGTAACTTTTACTGGTCAAGCACTGTTAGCGCTGCACTAGCGTGTTACTGCCGTGTCTCAGTGATTTTTTTACAGGTATGTTTTTTTTTTAAACTGGCCCTGTTAGTGTGGCGCTAGTATTAGCGCGGTGCTAGCATTAGCATTCGCATGACGGTGCTAGCGTTAGTGCTAGCATTAGCGTTAGCATTAGCGTGGCTGCGCTAGCATTAGTATTAGCATTAGCGCAGCGGCGCTAGCGTTAAACTCTCTGTGTACCGTCTTTGTAAATATCTCATGTTTCAATGTGCATTTCAATGTGGGCACTTGCAGCTTTTACATAGCTGGGGCGTATGTGTGTACCAAATGGTATTTCCTTTACAAATGTACCGGGTGAGGCTTATAACCAGGTGCGCTCTGTAGGCCGGGAATTACGGTCATATGTTCGCGACGTTATATTTCAAAATTATCCTTGTGTTTAATCATTTTTAAAGATGGAAAACTGCGAACTCAGCCAAGCGTAAACTGCCAATTTGAGTGTTAGACTAGTCAGATTACGTATGAAAAAAATAAATATGTACATGCGACGCGATGTACATGCTATGTGTTGGTATAGATCTGAAGAAAGATACGGATTATGATTGTCTATATGTCTGCTGTGAGGTTCATTGAAGACTTGATGGCATATTTGCCCTGATAAAAAGTTACAGCCCCATCTTTTTCGAGGAATTCCAACTCCATGCATGAAAGCCTCTCTCAGCATTTGCATAAAAATACATTTTGTTATAAAAGTCACTCAAGCTTTTGTTAAAGCCAACAGAAGCGCACTGGCTAGTTTTTATAAAGGCTCAGTTAGGACATAGCGTGCGTTCATTTTCATTTCTAAGGAACTTCATGTCTTGGTTGCGATAAGAAAATGTGAGATGTGTTCTTCTTTCAATGTCACTCACTGATTTTTTTGTTAAATGAAATATACATATATATATTTTTTTATTTCATTTTTTTTTCTCCTTCCTGTTCTCCCAGCTCATCTCGGGAGATCAGACTGCATGCGGTTATACGTATGATTGTCAGAGTCGATGCATGTCAAGTGGTCCATTATGGTATGAATAAAATGATTCATATTTTTCACACAAAAAAATATGTTTCCTGTCTTGAAATGATGGCTCGATGGATGGATAGATAGACGGGCGGACAGACACTGCACATTTCCAAAATATTGCTGTGATAGATGACAGATGCCTCGATCGCATCATCTAATTTATAATGCATTTGCAGATAATAGAAGCATTACCCCCCCCCGACATATTGTATATATCACATTTTTCCTCAAATAATGTCATGCGCTGTGATAGATACCGTGCCGCAATTAAATGCTGACTCGGCTTGAAAAGACGCCTTGCTCTAATTGCGCAATTGTATAAATAAAGACCTTACCTCGAATAGACCCCCCCCCGCCCCTCCGAGTGGCGCGTGATCGTTTCCCGTTCAGTGATGGGGTCGATACGTCGACTGACTCGTGACCCGGTTCAGGGTGTAGTCCGCCTTTCGTGTGAAGTTAGCTTGGAGAGACTCCAGCGACCCTTGTGAGGAAAAGGATGAAAAAAAAATGGATATACATAACATTATACAACAGCCCCAAAAAAAAAAAAAAAAAAAAACAATGTTTCTAAAAGAGTTACCCTTTGTTGTAGAGCGTTCTAGTTGTTGGGGTCAGAAAACTTAAAACGAGAGCCATCAAAAGTCATGCGGACTTCATTATAACACGTTCAATGCCATTGACGGCTTTAAACGTCAAATATCCGTCCGAGACTGTCAGTAAATGCGACGCTGCATACTATATAGAGCTCGTGCACCTACGTCATCAAATCGCGTCACTGGCCGGAAGTGACGGTCAAACAAACCATTGTTCAATGCTAAGTCGATTGGTGGCGACACGAAAATACGTCTTGTAGCACGACGCCCAGGGTTTTGTCTGATACCATTAAAAATTTAGAAGGTGATAATAAATGAGGGTACGTGGAAAAATGAGAGACACTTGGCATAGAGCACCCATATTTAATGCTGAAGTCGATGTTTTCGCCAACAATAAATTGGACTATTACCCCGCTTTTGCTTGTCTTGGACAACTGGATCAACGCATGGATCTGGTGAGTAAGTCGTCGAGTTTTACACGGAAGAGTTTGAAAGCGTACAAAAGTCTGAACGCATACAAATACTTCGGTGCTGGATCTGTTCTTAATCAAGAATAAATCCCACATAGCGATGGAGCCACTCAGATGTTTTCAATACAAATACCAATATTTAAATAAATGACCCCTGCTTTTCCACAAAGTCGCATTCATTAACTACAATTGGAAAAAAAAAAAAAAGACAGCGAGTCGGGTCCTCCGCACACAAAGCGCGTTGCAGCCAGAAATTAAACTTTGGTAAATTTCGCCGTTACAGACGTTTTTTTTTTTAAATATGGATTGTTCTTAAATGAGTCCAACCCATATTTAAAAAAAGAAAATAAACCGCTGGGATAGGCTTCAGCCCCCATACACGGATGCACGTTGCAGCTACACGAACTTCGGTAAACCTCTGTGTGACCGACGGTTTATTTTCTTTTTTTAAATACGCATTAGACTCATTTGAGAACAATCCATATTGGATTAAAAAAAAAAGACTGCCGAAGATTAATGTGTTGCTGCAACACGCTTCGTGTACGTTGGAGACGACTCCCTGTTGTTCTCAAATGAGCCAACTTGGCATTATAAATACTTCTTGGGAATTTGAGATTGAGAAGAATAATTCCTACCTGGAGTGAAGCGATCACTACACAGTCGTGTGTATTTGGTTGGGCACCATCCATCACGTTTAATTGCCAAAATCCATCTATCTTTTCTGGTCTTTTCAGCTGGTATTGCATAGAATGACATCTTTGAATATCTGCACAACAAGTCTCCGGAATTGTGTGTATTCTGCTGCGGTTCAATGTCCCGCACATTGTCGAGCAGCTGTTTTTGACCGGCAATATGGCGCCGTGAAAACGGTGACGTCACGTGCACGAGCTGTAAAGTGTATGTATACTATAGTAAATGCACTCAATCACTGAGAGTGATAGTATTCATGGTGAGCACAGATGGAAAACGGTGCCTTGCCTGTGAGGTGTTTAATTTAAAAAAAAATCATGGATTTGTGAAACAGGTAGTTAGGTATGTAGGTTTGTGTACCTGTACAGGTGAGGTGAGGTAATGTTAATGTCGAGTAAAGGGTGGCCTCCTCCTGTGAGTGGTGCTCTTTGTCCCTCAAGTCCATTGTACAGAGTGGAGGAAACCCTGTGCCGCTGCAGCCGCCATCTTGGATAGGCAGATCCTGCTCGAGCCGCCAGGATAACCCGCTCAACATCTCCTCGGAATTGCTCCGCTTTCCCCGTCTCAAGGCTTCGTTCCCGGTGAGTACAACCCGAGGCGGGAGTCGTTTCGAGGCCGCCCCGGACGAAGACGAGGAAGGCTCCTGTGGTGGTGGACAATAACAAACGAAAAAAAAAAAAAAATGAGGCTAATGCGGGCCAGTTTTGAAAGCTTGTGTTGTCAGGAATCGGCTAAAGGAGCTAGCCCAACAACGTAATTACTGACTATTTTAAACAAAATACCGTGTAGTAGTAGTATTATCACGTTGCAATTACTTATTGAGTATGTTGATGACACTGTCACGACGTTAGCCTCGTCCTATAATCCAATGCCGGGCGAGCTAACGTTAGCAACCTAGCATGCTAAGGCTGTGTATAGAGGTGTGGGTGTTTAAAAAGACATAAGTAGTTGGAAAAAAAAAAACTTCCCAATGTATCTCGTCGATGTCTTTAAAAGACGTGCAGACACATGTCGGCGTTCCTTTGTCACAATAACACCTCGTTGATGTCACATAGCAGCTGTAGCGCTAACGCCAACTCTGCTGTCAAAGATTGCCGAGCGTGATTTCGGGTGGGGGGCCCCCCCGAATGGAGGAAAATGTTTAAAAATTAGCCAGCGGAGTCACTGGACGTCAAACCTTTTACCGAACAATCGATTCCGGTTGGTAGAAATAAAGTAAAGGTAAATTGCCGGGTTGCGTTGTAAGATTGAAGGCTCTTTAAATGGACGGAAATGTTGGGAAACTCCAGTTGGATTTCACTAATCATGTTTTTTTTTCCGTCTTCTAACTTTAATTTATCTATCTTGAATGTGGCATGTTAATTATGTGCTTACGCAAATGTTGAGGTACTTCTCGGCCGTAAACAAAACGTGTACATATACAAAGAGAGAGATTGCTCGCCGTTCCCTTCCTCCTGCGGCGACGTATTTTTTTTCCCCTAAGTCGGAACCCCTCCGTCGTATTTCATTCACGTAGTAGGCGAGTCGTCATGAGTGTAAATATTTGGATAAAGACACTGTGAATTATGGACACTTCAAAATAGCAGTTAGTGTCAGTGCAAAACATTCAGGGTTCTGCTATAATGAAAAGAAGTTTCAAGAAAAGCTCTCTACAACAGCTGAACTTTATTTGTTTATCAGAATAGTGGCAGGGTTGAGCGAACTCCCGTTTAAACATGTTTGAGTGTCGCCGATTGTGATCACAGCGACGTTGTCAGTCATAAGAGGGTGCTCACACTTGTGCAACCTTATTTTAACTTCCTTTTCTCATTTTTTCCTACCGATTGAGCTATGCAGGTTGCAGGCCATTTTTTCATCTTTTTTCAGTTAGTTTTTTTTACGTTACTCCTTTCAGTATTCTCCGTAGCGGGAAAATGTGCATGCTCTGTCGGGTTTACATCTGGAGATGGATTTGTTTTATTTTGTATGCATGCAGTAACTGACCGCGCCCTCTTGTGATCTGGGGCTATGTATTCTTAAGCTGGATCACAAACTAGTAAGCGCAAATGCGGAGATCGTCGTAATCCGGTGCCCCCCGTTTACCGTGAAATTTTGCTTATTTACAATGAGTCACATCCTTCGAATAGTGCACTCTATGGAGTTTTGGGATCTATCTGTGTCATGATTTCCGTCAGAAGCGCTCCTCTCGCCACAATGGGAAGTAGCCGTTGAGTCGAGGGAAGGCACCGTTGATGCGTGTCTGGCGTCAAAAACAAAGTGCTGAGCCACGTAGTTTGGTCACGCGCACTTCTTCTCTTAAACGACGACGAAGGGTTTGGAGAGTGGGAGAAAAAAAAAAATCCACATTGTGTTTTCTTCCCTATCGAAGCGACGTTTAATAGCTACAGCGGTGAACTCATGCACACAGGGGATCGAGAGGCCACATGAGGGTCATGTGACGGCAGGCAGCTGACGAAAGGCAGAGCGTGGAGAGAAAAAAAAAAAAAAGGGCCGGTAATGTTCAGCAGGAATTGGAATTGTGTTGGGTTGTCTGCCTTGAAATGAATCATACACAATCATATCACATAATCAAGTTTTCTCCCATGAAAAGATAATATCAAATTGATATGATTCACTTCATTGTAAAACCTTCTCGACATGTCAGTTAAATGTGTCCGAAAAAACATAAAGTTAAAATAAAAACTGCTCAACCTTTGTGGGTAAGTAGTGCAGCAATGAAGGCAAGCGTCCACAAGGCAAATACGTTTCAGTTTTTCAACATAAATTATCTACATTTTAAAAAGAAGTCGGTCATTTGCTTTTTTTTATTTTTAATCAATCGGATTTTTGTTGGGAAAATACTTTTAGGCTATACTGCCGAGAAGGAGGTGGGGCTTGTCACTTTGAAAATAAAAAGCAACTGACTTTGCTGTCAACAATTCGTTCTTGTATTTGTGTTTTCGCTTTAGTCATATGGTACTGAGCAGCCAGGACATTGCGAGTTATTTTTATTGTGTTTTTAAAGTAATTTGGGTTGTGTTCCTTCTTTTCCAGAGCCACAATGGCCACCGCACCGTACAACTATTCCTACATTTTCAAATACATCATAATCGGTGAGTTGGTCCAAAGTCAATGTTACCACGATCCGTAGTTTTATTGTTTCTTTTTTATTTTAAATACAGCAGGAGGAAATTGGAGAAGATGTCACATTCTTGTGATTTGTCACTCATGTGACAGTGAAAAGAACTCAAAATGGCAGCCCCTGTAATCTTTTAAACATTTACCCATCCATCCATTTTCTGCGCCGCTTATCCTCACAAGGGTCGCGGGGCGTGCTGGAGCCTATCCCAGTTGTCAACGGGAAGGAGGCAGGGTACACCGTGAACTGGTTCCCAGCCAATCGCAGGGCACATCAAGACAAACAGCCACACCCACAAATCACACCTACGGGCAATTTAGACCGTCCAATTAATGTCGCATGTTTTTGGGATGTGGGAGAAAACCCACGCAGGCACGGGTAGAACATGCAAACTCCACACAGAATTGTGTGGCGGCCCTTTTAAACTTTTATTTAGAACAAATACACAATACGTTGGTGGCATAGAGAGCTAAATAGCAATTAGCTGAGTAGCTAATGCGAAATATTCTCTCGTTTGTGACGTGGTCACTGGTGAAAATGGTGCGAATGCGGCCCCTCTTGCGCCAGCCTCTACGTTGCACTCCGTCGCCACGCCGGGATCTTGACCGGACAAAAAACCCCGGGCCTGTCACGAGAGCAAACGCCTGTGTCACATCATTGTCACAAACGATCCAGAGCCACGAGTGATCCGATGAATAAAATTTGTGACACCATATGCTACATGGCGTCCCCAGAACGAGGACACGGGCAGTTTCACAACACTTCCGTCCATCCATTTTCTCTGCCGCTTATCCTCACAAGGGTTGCGGGGAGTGCTGGCGCCAATCCCAGCTGTCAACAGGCAGGAGGCGGGGTACACCCTGAACTGGTCGCCAGCCAATTGCAGGGCATATCGAGACAAAAAGGCGCACTCACAATCACACCTAGGGGCAATTTAGAACGTCCAATTGATGTCTCATGTTTTTGGGAGTGCCCGGAGAGCCATATTTGGACAAATGGGATTTCAGGGTGACATTGACGGCTATTTGTGGGAAATTAAACATCATTTTTCCCCACTGCACCTGATGATGATTGGGAATCACTGACGTTATTGTCCTCAAGTTCTTTCCGCGTTTCTCTCTGTGACTCATGTTTTGTACGCTCTCTCGCTCTCTCTGCAGGGGACATGGGGGTAGGCAAGTCATGTTTGCTGCACCAATTCACAGAAAAGAAATGTAAGTACTCGCTGAGTTCTTTTCATCATCAGCGTTTGAGCGCCTTCTCCCCCCCCCCCAATTCCTCAGAACGGCAGAGGAAGCGCAAGCTCAACACCGCGAGGCTCTCGCGTGCGTCAGCTGCCGCCGCCTCCCGCCGCCGTTCGGTCCCCGTCGCGCTGAATGGGCGCTATTAAGACGCCAGATGCCGCGCCGTCTCGCTTTCAGTCGAGGGCGACGGTAATTTGCGGATTTTTGAACGCGCCGGTTAAGTACGGCACGCACCTGCCGCTGGATGGTTTTACACGGAGAAAGATACATGGAGCGTGCAAGTGGAAAAAAACTGCAAACTTGTACAAAATCTCGGCATTTTCACACCCTTGTGATTATCATCATCATCAGTTTTGTTTGTTTCTACCCCGCTTAAGTAGCCCCGTTAAACAAATCCGATCCCTTCCGGTCCTCCCCGCAGTCATGGCAGACTGCCCCCACACGATCGGCGTGGAGTTCGGCACGAGGATAATCGAGGTGAGCGGCCAGAAGATCAAGCTGCAGATCTGGGACACGGCCGGGCAGGAGCGCTTCAGGGCCGTGACCCGCTCGTACTACCGCGGCGCGGCGGGGGCGCTGATGGTGTACGACATCACCAGGTACGACTGCGTTGAGTCCCACGCAAAAGCTTTGCGACAGGGACGTGTGTAGTACAGTTTCCCAAAATTATAGAGCAAAGGGCCATATTTTACATGACCCGGTGTGACCGTCTGATCGCTCTCGGTGCTGAAAAGTCTCCTTGTGATTCATGCGCATCCACACAGTGGTCCCTACTTCTCCGATTTCACCTATTGCGGAGATGGTCCGAAATAATAACCCACATGATAAACAAGCGATCACTGTAACATTCCCACCAATTGAGTGAATTCGGAAAATTTCCTACAGTACACCTTCCTGATAATCACACAATCACCGATCTAGTGCGCGCTTAGCAAAGCAGACGTATCAGTGTTTCTTACTCAAACCGCGAGACGGTTGTCGCCATCCTGCTAAATGAACGTGGCGTGCCCGTGTGAAATGTCTCCGCGTGGCACGCCTGAGTCTTGTAAAGTCCCCAAAATGCGCCGCAACACGGGAGGAAAACCAACAGCGACGTGATTTAAAATGGTCCAACGAAAAAACAAGCGACGACCGATCCGATCGTTTGTGACCGCGATATTAAATGTTTGCATTTTCACTCAGGAGAAGCACGTACAATCATCTCAGCAGCTGGTTGACCGATGCCAGAAACCTCACCAATCCCAATACGGTATGTCTCATTTGATCTTTTTTGGGGGGTGAATCATAAAAAGCTGGTGGATGCCCAGTGGCTGTCATTTAAATCTTTGAATATTTAAACACTATGTAGATTCTCTATTTGAATGAACACGTTCGACGTACACTGAAACGTGTTTTATGTAAAACGAAGAAGGCGCACGGCCTTGACGTTTTTACACAACATGCAAAGTTCACCGGCGGCCACAACTATAAACGTCTTCAATATTGCGCCATGCAAACTGTCCGTTTCTCCCTCTTGAATTGTCTTTTAAGGGGTCCTCAAAATGACCCCCTAGATCACAGGTGTGAAACTCAAGGCCCGGGCGCCAGATCTGGCCCGGCACGTGATTTTATGTGGCCCACAAAGCCAAATCTTGAGTGTCTAGAGAGATCCGTCTGTCGATCTCCCGCTCTGTTCTTCCCTCACTCGTGAACAAGACCCCAAGATACGTGATCTCATCCCTGACCCGGAGAGGGCACACCACCCTTTTCCAATTAAGGACCATGGTCTCAGATTTAGAGGCGCTGCTTTGGTTTTTGTGTTACCAAACGTGAATAGTTGGAAAACACATTACCCTTGATTTCTGATTCCAAAACTAGTTCATAAATTGATGATGTAAATATGATGAGATGATTTGAATATTTTTGTTCCACAGTCATCACGGCTCTGAGGGGAAACCGGAACAACGATGTGGCCCACGGGGAAAAATGAGTTTGACACCCCTGCTCGAGATAATTAGAGTGGGGAAATCAACCCCTGACATCAATTTCACAGATGAACTCCAAATTTGACAGTTTTATATCTATTTCTATTAAACTTATTTATCTTATTACAACAGGATGTACAAAAAAAATCGTCTCAAGGACCCATGCCTGAAAAATTTGAATGATTTTGTATTTATTTGAAAATCATTTTTCCCACCCGCACATCAACAGGTGATCATTCTGATCGGAAACAAAGCGGACCTGGAGGCCCAGAGAGACGTCACGTACGAGGAAGCCAAACAGTTTGCCGAGGAGAACGGTGAGTTGGACTGGAACCGGCGCCAAGTCGAGCGTGGGGGAATCGCGCATCCAAACGTGTTTGTGGCGTGACTGTTGAAAGGAGAATTTGGTCAATACGTGCTGACCCCCCCCCCCCCCCACCCCACCCCCTCGGCGCACACAAGACGTGGAACTTGAGAGCATCAGATGCAGTGTGAAAAAGTTTTTTTCTTTTCTGTCTTCAGGTCTGCTCTTCTTGGAAGCTAGCGCAAAAACGTAAGTCCCCCCCCCCCCCCCCAAAAAAAAAAAATTAATAAAATTTCCGCAAGGCCCCCCTCCCCCACTGACGTCAACATGTGTCACATTCAGCGGGGAAAACGTGGAGGACGCCTTCCTGGAGGCGGCCAAGAAGATCTACCAGAACATCCAAGACGGCAGCCTGGACCTGAACGCGGCCGAGTCGGGCGTCCAGCACAAGCCGTCGGCCCCCCAGGGCGGGCGTCTAACCAGCGAACCACAACCTCAGAGGGAAGGCTGCGGATGCTAATGACCAAGCGACCCCTAAAAAAAAAAAAAAAAATTCCAGCCAAGACCACCGTACCCCCCCCCCTTTACCCCATTCCCGGAGGAGTGAAGGTGAAACATGGACTCCCTCTTCCTCCTGTCTTACCCTCCATCTTGTTTTTCTTCCCTTTTCTGGCTCCATCTCGCCACCTTGCATTCATTTCACGAGTGTCACTTCAATTGTTTTTTTTTTTTTTTTTTAATGTTTGCTTTTATAGCGCTATGAATTCCACCTAATTCCCCCCCCCCAGTCTTCTTCCTGCATCGCCTACCAATCGAGGGGCGAGATTTGCCGACTCGGGTACAACGAAGGCACGGACGGCATTTTAGGCGTCCCGTGGCGTGGCTGGTACTGGTATTCCGTTTCGCATCGCTAGCGCTCCCCCCCCCCCCTGCCCCCGGTTCGGGTCACAGGCGGGCCGGAGCCGAACCCCGGCTGACTTTCGGGTGCGGGAAAAGCGGGGCAAACCCCGGACCGGCCGGCGGCCGATCGCGGGGCGCAAACAGACAAAACGTGCATGCACGTCGACACCTACAGACAATTTTTGCGCTTTTTTCGCTACCCTGTCTAATAAACGTCACAAAGTCCAAACGGTCGCAGCCTCATATCACAAATATTTGTCTGATGCCTTATTAGTCTTTGCTCCCAAATCTGACAGCTGTTTTTTGTTTTTTTTTGTCTGGTCGTCAAAATGGCTGCCTTGTATAATAGCCCAAGCAGCAGCATGCTCCCCCCCAAGATGTCCATAAATGGCTGAAAAATTGCCCCCTATTTTATTTTGTGTACTATAGTGACTGCTGATTGGATGGTTGTGTGTGCGTGTATATAACTATAAATCTGGCTTAAATGTGTGCTGGTGTCCCGGCTAGGTGGGATCCGGACATTGTACAGTTTGTGTTAGTTGTGGGTTGCCTGTATTTCAATGCTTGGGGTGGGGGGGTTCTGTAATATAGTTTCTATTAATAAATGTATGGAAAGAAACAAACATCTACTTAATCCCACCTTCCATTCGCACACTACTGAACTTTGCCAGATTTCGGATCACGTGCAGAACTTGTTTTGAGTTCTGCATTGCTGTCTTGACTTTTTTTTTGTTTTCTAAAGGGGGGGGTCTTTATTTCCCATTTGCCGTACGAGTGACCACTTTCTGCTTTTGTCTGTCCCACAACCAGTTAAAAAAAAAAACGTACATATGTATAAATTTTTAACAGGAGCTGTGCTAACGTTTAAAAGCATTTTTTGCGTGTATATGATTTTAAAAAAAATTTGATTTTAATGACAAAAAGACTAGAGACAAAAAAAATAAATTATACATAACCTGTGCACATATCGTCTGGTGTTTTGAGTCGCATTTTGTCATTTTTAGAGCGATGAGACACAATAACAAACCTTCCATATTACATAAATATCCACACTGACACTTGTGACACAATGACATTTTTTTTACACACGCACTTGCACATTTATGACACAAACTCACTTGTCAGGGATGATGAGAATGACCAATTTGGAAAAACACTGAAAATGTCTACATGGGGGGTAAAAGCGGGGTGTGCCCCCCTTCTGGCACAATTTTTTACTAAACACTGTTAAACGGTGACCTCTGGTTACCTCTTAACAGTATCAATACAGGGCAATCACAACATTTTTAAAATATGAGTCCAAACAACCAAAATAATTTTGCCAAACCTCAGACAAAAATGTAGACTGAAATTTATATCAAATAGGCTACTGTACTTACAAGTTATACTTTAAACATAAGTACACAAGTAATGTGTTTTTATATATATATATATATATATATATATATATATATATACAGAGAGAGAGAGAGAGAGAGAGAGAGAGAGAGAGAGAGAAATGTAGATGTAATGAAATATAAAAGTGAGCGATAAAATGCGTAATCTACAGGGCCAGTCCTGCACACGCCTAATCGTATTAACACCTGTCAATCATATAATATTTGAAAATTTGATTTACCTTTGCGTTTCCTGATTTGTATACGCTCCTCGATATTTTTTTTTTTTTTGCTCCTCGTCTTCCATAATTGATCGTATCGGAACACAAGAGCGCACAGCACTTTGCCTGGAACGTCCATTTTTTCGTGTGTTCGTTTAGACATGTTGACACCGTTTTCGTTCCCATCTGCCACGGTAACACATTTTTCAAGCCGTGCCCATCTGAAACAGTTTTTTCACCCCCGTGGTTTTTTTTTTTAATCAATTTCCCTTTACATATGTCTAAGTTATTTCTTTGCCGAAGTAAACGGAAAGCTTCTCTATGAAATGTTAGCATCAGAGTGAAAATACGGACGGAATTACCGCCAAAATGCTGCCGGAAATCGGAATGTTGTCGTTATTATAAACACCAGATTTAACGCAAACGGATAGCAATGCCGTAAACCGGTAGCTGTGCCGTTTTCCGCTATCACAGCTGTGACTAATTTTACGACGAGCGTTGCGGATAGATGCTGGCCTCAAACCCAGCCCAAAAAAATATTATTTTTTCAACGAATCTATACGTTTCACAACAATGACATTTTCAGCTGAGAAAAATCGGAATTCTCATCCCTGCTTATACAACACACACACACACTTCTTACACATGCAGATTTGGGGAAACCTCCATATAAACTTTTTTTTTTTTTTACACAAACATTGAGTGTAAATTTTACATTTACTGTTCCGTTTGTCCTTTTATTGCAACCAAATTTGCACTTTTGAGGTTGAAGAAGATATTTAAAACATATTTACAAGCTTTTACTTGACTTGTAGCCAAATAGCAGTACGCACAATAGACGAAAGAACGCGGGACTGTAGCGCCGTACCAAAGTCCAGGAACCCAGCATTGTGTAGTCCACTCCTCACACTTCACAATCCCACACGCAGTCTCTCGAGCATTCTTCAAAGTAAAAGAAGTATTTGAACACCAAAGAAAACCAACGTTGATATTCGGTACAGTAGCCTTTGTTTGTAATTACGGAGGTCCAACATTTCCTGTAGTTGTTCACCAGGTTTTCGCACACTGCAGGAGGGATTTTGGCCAACTCCTCTGCATCTTCTCTAGATCAGACAGATTTCTGGCCTGTCGCTGAAAAACACGGAGTTTTAGCTCCCTCTAAAGATTATCTATTGGGTTTAGGTCTGAAGACTGGTTAGGCCACGCCAGAACCTTGCTTGTGGTTTTTTTTGGAGCCACTCCTTGGTTTTCCTGGCTGTGTGCTCGGGTCATTGTCATGTTGCCACGACCCATCTTCAATGCTCTGACTGAGGGAAAGAGGTTTTTCCAAAAAAATCTCCCAATGCATGGCCGCCGTCATCCTCTCCTTAATACAGCGCAGTCGTCCTGTCCCTTGTGCAGGAAAAAGATTCCCAAAGCATGACGCTACCACCCCCATGCTTCACAGTAGGGATGGTGTTCTTGGGATGGAACTTCCTCCAAAACCGGTTAGTGGAATCACGACCAAAAAGTTCCATTTTGGTCTCATCTGACCACAAAACCTTCTCCCACGACTCCTCGGTATTACCCAAATGGTCATTGGCAAACTTTAAGACGGGCCTTGACATGTGCTGGTTTAAGCAGGGGAACCTTCCATGCCACTCGTGATTTCAAACCATGACGTCTTAGTGTATTATCAACATTGTGATTTCTGGATTTTTCTTTTCAGATGATCTCTCACAGTGGACATGCATCTACGATGAAATATTCAGACCCCTCCATGATTCCTAAGTGGAAGAACTTGCGATATAGCAGGGTGTTCAAATACTTATTTTCTTCACTGTATGTACATGCGAACACAAATGTCTGACACACTTAAAAACGTACTCTCAAGAGACACAAACCACCGAGAAACACTTTTGAGTCTGCGACGTGTTGGACCTGCTACTGATGGCTTTTAATGAACTGCTGTCAAGTTCTGCTCAAGAGTCCGCCGAGTCCCTCAGTACAAACTGAGGAAAAGGGCATTTTTTTCCATTTTTTTTTATTTTGGTATGGCCATAAAAAAAAATGTCTTTAAGGCACAAAAGTATCAAAGGTTACAAACTGGACTTACTTGGCTGTCGTATGGCAAGGTGGCGGGAAAAAAAAAACATAGAAAACAGCAACACAGAAGGAAATCCTTTGAATTTTTGTCACTGTGAGTCAGGGTTTCCCAACCATTTTGGAGACCCCCTTAGTTCCTCCAGGGGACCCCGACTCTTCAAAACGCATCACACATCTTGCCATAACACTGACATACATCCCCAACCGCTTGTGCCCCACGTTTTGTCTCGTAAATGCGCCATAAATTATGATTTATTTCAAGTATATGCAGGGTGCAAAAGTAGGTGTACGCTTGGAAGAGCTATACTGTACTGACGTGTTTTTTGGACCTTTTGTACTCATTTCCTTGATATGCAAGTGGCTAAATCATACTAGACCAAAATTAATTTACAGACACCCCCAGAGAGGAACTGGATGAAACCAAAACCCATCAGCAATATGGGTAACATGCGGATGACCAGTCTACTAGTCTATGCACAAATTTAGGACATACAAACACTCACTCGGACATCTCTTTTTTTTTTTTTTTTTTTTTTACCCTCAGGCAAACAAACCTCTTACTCACTTACAGAAATTTCTAACAACTTCTTAGTCATACGGCAAAGAAAATAAGTATTTGAACACCCCGCTATATTGCAAGTTCTCCCACTAATAAATCATGGAGGGGTCTGAAATGTTCATTGTAGTTGCATGCCCACTGTGAGAGAGAGAATCCAAAAAGAGGAGTCACGGGAGAAAGTTTTGTGGTCAAGATGAGACCAAAATTGAACTTTTTGGACATAATTCCACAAACTGTGTTTGGAGGAAGATAAATGATGAGTTCCATCCCAAGAACACCATCCCTACTGTGAAGCATGGGCGTGGTAGCATCATGCTACATGCATGACCTCTGGAATTGCATACAAATGCTACAATACCAAATATTAACATTGGTTTTCTCAGGTGTTCAAATACTTATTTGCATAAATTGTTAAAAAAAAATGATACATTGTGATTTCTTGATTTTTCTTTTTTAAATTATCTCTCTCACAGCGGATATGCATCTTCAGTGAACATTTCAGACCCCTCCATGATTTCTAAATACGAGAACTTGCAATACAGGGTGTTCAAATACTTATTTTCTTCACCGTGCGTCTCATGTTTTCACATTTGCACACGCATGCAGTTTCACATTTACACAGATGCGAGCATCAGAAAACATCTATTAGTGAAGGAAGAGGGTAAAAAATAGAAATAAAATCTGTATAAATCTTACAATTGCATACCTATATTTGCACCCTCCATGTATGATACATTCGGTGACATTTTTGCTTGGCGGTGTGCCGTGAGATTGTTTCCAACGTAAAAACACTGCGATTAAAAACAAACAAAACAAACAAACAAAAAAAAAAATCTGTTGTGCGACCCACTTTTGGGTGCAGTCCCTCAGTTTGGGAAACCCTGACGTGAGGGATGGACCGGTCCAAATGGATTCCAGATGCTGTGAGCTGAGTCAGACACCATTTTCTTTTTTTTTTTTTTTTTTTTAAACAGGCACTTTTTTTTTTTTTCCTGGAATCATGTGAGGAAAGATTTCAAGCATGACGACTTATCCGCTAACTCCACAATCGGCCAAATTCCTTTGCGTCCATCCACAAAAGACCGCAGGTGGAATCGGACTAGTACCGCGTCACCGGTTGGCACATTTCAGTTCGTCTGAGTTTTGTACGTAGTCCGCTACCTCTGAACGATGTCGCTGATCTCCTTGACCGATGACAGGAGCTTGGTGAAGTCCTGGTGCGCGTTGGCGCCCCCGGAGGCGGTGGGGCAGATCTGCAGCTCGCGCAGACTGCTCTCCAGCTTGTTGATGGCCTCGCGGAAGGCGAACTTGTTCCGCATCTGCTGGATGGAGTCCACGTAGCTGACGCAGTACTTGGACAGGTTTTTGCCCGCTTCTAGGACGGCGCTGTGGCTCCCCGTCTGCTCGGAGTTGCGGCCGATGGCGGCGCGGAGCCGCTCGGCGCCCTCCAAGACCATCTCCAGGGTCACGGCCGAGTTGGGCGTGCGGTCCGAGGCCTGGCGCGGTGCCGTCTTGCGCAGGGAGCGGCGGGGGTTGACGAGGGGGATGAAGGCGGCCGGCGCACCCTGCGGGTCGCTCCCAAGGGAGCCACTCGCCGAGGCGGAGGTCTTGAGCGGTTGAGGTTTGGAGTTGCAGCTCGGGGGAAGCTTTTTGGTCCCCTCACCGGCAGTGGTTCCGTGTTGGGGCTCCGAGGCGGACGGGAGCCCCTTAGCTTTGATTTCTGACGAAGGCGACGGGAGATCTTGTGCGGGACTGCGGGACGTCTTGCCCGTTTTTGCGTTGGCGGGGGGAGGCGGCGGAGGAGCCGGTTTGGATTTCTGGAACTTACCTTTCTCTCGGGCATCAGGGGTGTGCTTGTTGCGGCGGGCCCGACACTCGTCTCCGGCAGCGCCCAGTGCCGGGAAGACGCTGGGCTTGAGAAGCTCTGCATGCAGGGCACTGGTTTTAGAGTTCTCCAGAAGCCCGGGCCGCTTGACCACCTTGGGGGTTAAAGCCTGGGGACTAGATCCAGGACTGGGCTCGGCCTCTTTTGGCCCCTCATCTGGCGACTCTTCCGCCTTCTTGGGCAGACGCGGTGGGGGAGTCAACGCGCCTATACGAGAGGCGGTGTCCCCTTTCTGCTCGCTGGTTCTCTTGCGAGGGAGTGCCGGTTTTCCCCCGAAGGTCCCCGAGTCGAAATGCCTCTGGCCCAAGTCCCTCGGCAGGGTGACGGACCTCCACTGGGTGCCGTCCGGCCCGGCGGGTAAGCTGGAGGACCAGAAGAAGCGCTTAGAGTTCGTCATGACTTCCTCTTCACCGGTTGGGGTGACAGCAGCCTTGACCGCGGGTCCGGGCACGGCAGGGGCACCCTTCTTCCGCGGGAACAACGGTCCCGGATAGGTGGGAGCTCCGTTTGTGCCGTTATTGTTAGTGGCCAGGAATTTTGAGGATTCAGGCACATGTGCGGGCTCATTGATTGCCAAAGATCCGCCATTGTTGAAGCAGTCACCGTCCCGAGGGTCCAGACACCCACCCCGCCGATCGGGGTGGACGTCCATCTCCCGGAAGGAGGAGCTGCGCTTGGGAGGCGCCGGAGCGTTCTTCTTCTTCTTCTTGATGAGGCTCAAAAAGCCGCCGCGCGTTTTGTCCTTGTCCTTGGGGAGCAGCCGGTCGTCCTCGTTCAAATTGCCGTCCAGGAGGGGGCGCTCTTTCCTGGGGAGCATCGGGGAGGGCAGGGCCAAATCGGGGTCCGTCGGGTCTGAGGAGGAGGGAACAAGGACCAGTGAGCGAGACGATGACATTTTCTAGGCTGGAAAACCCACACAGGTCCAAGGAAAACATGCAAATACTACACAGACCTCAAAGGCAGAGTTCAGAAGGGATTTGATTAAAATAAAGGAAGAAGATCTAAAAGGAAGGATTTCTTACCTGGACTATCTCCATCCCGGTTGTCCTTATTTTTGCGTAGCGTTCTGGTCTTGGTGGGCAGTTCTGGAGCCTGCTGAATGGAGCCCAATGTCACCTTCTTCCCTTTCTTGCCCAACTCCTTTTCCACCTCTAATAATATACATTGTTTAAGTAAGTAACTGCGTTCCTAGAAATGTCAAAATTGCATTTTTTTTTTCAGACCCTAATTACGCTGATGCCTTGAGATAAGAGTTTAATTCATTCCATGATCAAGCTCGTACCACAAAACGCTTTCAACCCTGTGGTTTATGCGGTGATGCGGCTAATTTGAGCATTTTTTTTTTTTTTTTAATGGCCGCAAGGGGGCACTCGAGCGGAAAACGTAAGAATCAGACCGGTGGAATATATGTGCAGAGGAAGTGACGTTTAGCGGCCCTGTTAGCGCTGCGCTAGCGTTAGGGTTGTGTTAGCGTGTTGCTGCTGTGTTACTGGCGTGTCTCAGTGATAATGCTAGCGCTAACACCAAGAAAGGAAGTGAAGGAGTTCCAAACTAACCGTCTGAGATGCTGGACTCCTGGAACATGGTCTCGAAGGCCTGGTGGGTTTCTGCAAAAGACGGACGTTCTAAAGGGTTCCACCTCCAACCTAATGGAGACCAATTCTGGTGAGAAAATTGGGGGGGGGGGTAAGCTGTACACCAGCCCTCGTATTGCTTTTCTACTCACAGGCCCTCATGAGCTCGTAGACCTTCTCGGGGCAGCCCTCGGGCCGGTCCATGCGGTAGTCCTTCTCCAGCAGCTCGTACACTTGGGACAAGTCGATGCCGGGATACGGGGACATCCCGTAGGTGGCGATCTCCCACAGCAGCACGCCAAACGCTACCGATGCAAAACAGTCCAGTTTGAATCCAGCCTAAAGTTATTATTAGACGCAAACCGTACTACAGTAAAAGGACAAAAGGCTCTGGTAATACTATTCACTGTTCAAAAGTGAAAACACAAGATGTACTTTAAGGGATAGTTTGCAATTAAAAAGATGTTTTTTTTCCCCTCCTAGGGTAACAAGGTAACAGGTGCTAGATATTTTGTACAAAATTGTCAGAAGTAAACAAATCGTGGTTTGCATTTTATGTCTTGTCGCAACATGTCATCTGCGGATGTTGAAAAAAAGTAACTTATTTTGACAAGGTAAGGATAAGAAAGTATAGTTTCAAATTTCAAATGAAGGATGTAAAAGTAAAAAGTCCTGGAAAAAAAAAATCTAGTCCAGATACCTGAAAAATCAAGTTATTAACAACATTCTTTTGACACGTACCCCACACGTCCGACTTGATGGAGAACTTGTTATAGGCCAGGCTCTCCGGAGCCGTCCACTTGATGGGGAACTTGGCCCCCGCGTGGGCCGTGTACGTGTCCCCCGTCATCAGCCGGCTTAGACCGAAGTCTGCCACCTTTACCAGGTGGTTCTCGCCCACCAGGCAGTTGCGGGCGGCGAGGTCCCTGCAGGAGAGCACCCGGTGGGTTATTCAGGATTATTAAGCAAACCTCTGTACTCAAGGACTTCACCTGAGTTTTCAGATGAACAAAGCTGAAATATTTGTTTGACAAATAAAACAATATTCTATCCATCCATCCATCCATCCTTCATCTAACGCTTTTCCGGGTCGGGTCGCGGGGGAAGTTGCTTCAGCAGGGATACCTAGACTTCCCTTTCCCCAGCCACTTCTTCCAGCTCTTCCGGAGGGATCCCGAAGCATTCCCAAGCCAGCCGAGAGACAGAGTCTCTCCAGCGTGTCCTCGGTCGTCCACGGGGTCTTTTTTCCTGTGGGACATGCCCGGAACACCTCACCAGGGAGACGTCCGGATCAGATGCCCCAGCCACCTCATCTGGCTGTTCTCAATGTGGAGTAGTAGTAGTAGTAGTGTATATTCTATCCATCCATCCATCCATCCATTCTATTTGCCGCTTATCCTCATGAGGGTCACAGGGAGTGCTCAAGCCTATCCCAGCTGTCAACGGGCAGGAGTCGGGGTACACCCTGAACTGGTTGCCAGCCAATTGCAGGGTGCATAGAGACAAACATTCACACCACCTAAGGGCAATTTAGTGTCTCGTATTAAAGTTGCATGCTTTTGGAAGTGGGAGGAGTGCCTGGAGAAAACCCACGAAGGGACAAGGAGAACATGCAAACTCCACACAGGCAAGGCCGGGATTGAACCCGGGTCCTCAAAACTGTGAGGCCAACGCTTTACCAGCTGTTCCACCGTGCTGCCAATTATTATTCAACCCCTTGAAAAAGTAAAACAGACAAACGTGTAATGTGATACAAACAACACCATCATGAGGATAAGCAGCAGAAGAAAATGGATGGATGGATAGATGGATGTTCATTTTACTATTTTTTTAGTTGCTTTCCAGCGTAATTCATTCTGTGGCTATCCTCATATGTCAAAACACACGTGTGTGAGATCATCAAATCATCATTCCCTCAAAATGAACAGAAATGACCTTAAACTGTTACAGCCGTCGGCCCCCCCAAAAAAAGCAAATAGGACTTTACAAGTATTATACTTTGGAAAAACATACCACAACAACACAATGAAACTGAGAAATTAAATAAAACTGTTTTTGCACGCTGATTTCATGTTGTAAAACAGAACAATGTTAACACAGTCACTGCAAAATTTATGTACAAAAGTATTGGAAAGTATTTGGACCGTTACGAGATGTAAAAGCTGCCTCCGCCCCGCTCGCCCCACTGCCCGTTTTTGCAACAATAAAAAGCTTTTCACTCTTCTGGGAAGACCATCAGCAAAAATTTCGGACTGTTTTTCCCCATTGGTCCAAAATTTGTGAGGTCAGTGGTCAGTGGAATTTCCCTTCTAATTAATCCCAGAAATGTTTGACGTTTGAAGTTCGTTTACACCAGTTCTACCCTGGCATTTCGTTCCCAAACTGTTTTTTTTTTTTTTTGGTTTCAGCTTTAGACTCGTATCAAAAGATAGCCCACCTGTGTATAAAGTTCTTCTTCTCCAGGTATTCCATGGCGGAGGAGATCTGCGTGGCCATGTAGAGCAGCACCACGGCGTTAACCTCCTCTCGGTTGCACTCCCGCAGATAGTCCAGCAGGTTGCCGTGGGTCATGAACTCGGTGATGATGTAGAACGGGGGCTCCCGCGTGCACACGCCTGCGGTGGAGGCGAAGGGAAAATGCTCAGATGACGGGTTGCAGGCAACGATTTTCCGTAATGCAGCGGTGCCTTGGTTCTCGAACACAATCTGTTCCAGAAGACCAGAAACGTTCGAAAACCGAAGCGCGCTTTCCCATTTCAATGAATGGAAAATCAAATAATGCGTTCTACGCCTAAAAAATATTTTAAAGGGTTTTTTTTTGTAGCTTTTCCTGATAATAAACTGCATAGTAGAAATACATGTATAGTTTAATAGTTCAAATATCTTTGGTGGGGCTGACTCCCCCTTTTTTAATAAGAAAGAATCTAATGTACATTGTTTCTGCCGTCTTTTGAGCACCTTCCTGAAGTTGCTCATAACAATATCATTGAAATTTTGCAGTGCTCTGCAACATTCTGCTTTGTTAAGAATGATTGAGTTCGACAAAATTACGGATGTCGTTCCATTTAGCCCCAATAGCTTTTATATCGGCACTTGAGACATGCT
Organism: Syngnathoides biaculeatus; assembly: GCF_019802595.1. Lineage (NCBI taxonomy): Eukaryota > Metazoa > Chordata > Actinopteri > Syngnathiformes > Syngnathidae > Syngnathoides > Syngnathoides biaculeatus. The sequence continues at coordinate 18,878,122 of NC_084656.1, forward strand.
TCCTGACTTAAGAAGCAACTTTTCGACTTCCTCCAAGATTTGTGGCCTCTGCTTGGTCAACGCGGTTGCTCCTTCAGTCACATCACTTGCTTTGAGGGCATCCTCGTGTTTCAGAATGGTGCCGATTCTCGATTTCGCAATGCCGTACTTCTTCGATAGCTCAGAAACATGCACACCACATCGTTTTCAGCTATTAAATCCTTGAAGGCGAAAGTTTTACGCACCACTTCCCTTTTTTCAGCACCAGCAACCCTAATTTTGTTCGTTTCATTAATTCTGGATTCAGTGTAGTGTGATTTGCCGTCTGTGTGGCGTCGTCTGTTAAAATCCGTGCACCCTTACCCAAAAGCTGCACCAGGTTGGGATGTTTGATCTCTTTCATAACAGCGGCCTCCTTGAGGAACTCCTCCACTTCCATTGTGTCCTCCTGAAAACAACAAAACAAGACGGGTTGTAGTTACATCCTCCAACCATCTGGGGGGAGCACATTTTCACCAAACGAACTCTGACAACAACCACAACTTCCCAGAGGCAGGATTAAGCCACACAAGCGCGAGTCATAAATGGAGTTGACTTTCAAGTCTCAAACAAGTCCCAAATTACTGTGGCAAAAATCGAGCATGTCAAGTTGAGTTCACGGTAAATTTCAAATGAATTGTGTCAAGCCATTACTTGGGTTAAGCATAAATCAAGTCCAGAAGTGTTCATAATCACCAAAAGTTGTACTCGAGAAACATTATTTTTCAAAATTATGACACGAGTAAAAGTAAAAATTTGTCCTCCAAATAATTAAAAAGTATTCAGTGAAAACACTGCAAGTACTGAGTAGCCAGTGATTTATTTTAAATATGTTTTAAATCAAAGCTTGGCTGTCAAATGCACAAAAACTTGAACCAGGAATGTGCAGAGAAGTTACACATTCCTACAGCCAATCACATCTTTAACTATCATTTTGTAAATAATCCACAAGAATTGGTTTTAAATTAACTTTGTTGACGGAGTTCGTATAGGCTGAAATGTAAATGAGTCCAAGAAGTCAGAGTGGTCATGTGATTCAATGCGATTGGTGGAATGGACTCATATGGCACGAATGGTGACGTCGGATTGGATGAAACGGTCACGTGACATCACCCGAGGAAGAAGTCTCTCTGGACAAAACAAATAGATTGCGCAAACAATAACGGACAAATAGAACTTAATGTAACGGAGGAGAATAAGTGATAAATATACTTGGGTAAAAGTACAATGAAAATTACTCTGAGAATACAATTAAATGAAAAGGGATTTGAGTAACTGTAAAATACTTTTACAAAATGTCATTACGCACGTAAACTTGGCCGCATACTGTAAATCCAACTGGAGTCAAGTCAAGTGACTCGAGTCCCCCCACCTCCGTTGCTCACCCCCTCGCACCTTAAGCGTCTTGACGGCCACGGTGAGGTTGTACTTCTTCCACACGCCTTCGTACACTTCGCCGTACTGCCCCCCGCCCAGCTTGTGCTTCATGGTGATGTCGGTGCGCTCCATCTCCCACTTGTCGTAGTTGGGGGACACGCCGTAGATGGTGGGCTTGTTGCGCTTGGGCGCCGGGTAGTGCAGCGTGGTGATGAGGCCGTCGGCCACCGTGCTGTGGTGGTGCACCAGCTCGGCCAGCGTGTTGAAGCGGCTCTCCGACGACACGTACAGCTGTGGGGGGAAGGGAGTCCGCGTTTGAGTCGAGGTGCAAACGCCGGGTCAGCTTCATGGTAGGGAAAAAAAATAAAACATTCCCATAATTTCCACCCTATATGCCGCGACCTTTTTCCACGGCTTATGCGGTGACGCAGATAATTCGTGCATTTTTTCTAATGGCCGCGAGGGGGCACTCGAGCGGAAAAAGTAAGAGTGAGACCGGTGGAATATGTGCCGAGGAAGTGACTTTTACCGGTATGTTTTTTTTTTTAACCGGCCCTATTAGCACTGCGCTAGAGTTAGCGCTTTGGTAGCGTGTTGCTGCTGTGTTACTGCGATTTGTCTGATTTTTACCAGTATGTTTTTTTTTTTTTTTTTTTTTTTTTTTTTTTAACCAGCCCTGTTCGTGCCACTGTGTTGTTGCTATGTTAAGCTAAGCTAACATTTTAAAACTTTGAAAACTCATTCCGTGTACAGTCTTTCTTTGTAAATATCTCGTGTTTCAGTGTGGGCACTTGCGGCTTTTACACAGGTGCGGCTTATGTATGTACCAAATGGTATTTCCTTTACAAATGTACTGGGTGAGGCTTATAATCAGGTGCGCTCTGTAGGCCGGAAATTACCGTACTTATAGCTTCAAGTTGGTGATTGCAACTCTCAGCTGAAGGTTACTGTAAAACAAAGACAACTATTTGTGTATTCAAAACAACCACATATTCTCCATTATCTTAATGCTCACATGCATTTGTAAACTTCATAGGCACAAAAGGATATTTTAACACAAATGGTGCAGCAACACTTGTCGACAGAGTAGAGTAGCACAATTTGGCTGGCATTGAATGCAATGATTGAGTACAATTAAAACAGTTTACAGTGGTATTGGATTAGAATGTCCATATATTTCAATGGGAAAAGGTGATTTAAGATATGAGTGTTTTGCATGATGAGCAGAGTGAAGGAACAAATTAAACTTGTATCTCAAGGCATTACTGTAAAGTCATTTGTACACGCTGAGACCTTGACTTACAAGTAGTCAAAATTAAATAAAAGCTTTTTGAGTCACAAGTTGTTGCTTGGTTCAATTTAGTTTCGCCCAATTTGGATACTTTAAGGCACCTGCATAATAAAGCGTTTCATTATGAAAAATAAGTAACAAAAATATTCCCGTAGCTTTTCAGGGGGTTGGAAGTGATGAATGGCAATTTTATTCATTTCAATAGTGAAAATTGATTTGAACTAAACGACATTAAGTAATGAACTAAACATATTAAGATAACATGAAATGAATGAATACTCGCACGCAGACGTGGGTCAGGAAGCAGGGCGGAGCGGAACACATTTGTTTGGCCTGAGTGGACGCAGTCTTTTCCATTGTCCAAGTCTTACATAACTCTAAAAAAAAACCTTTGCTCCAAAGTCTGCTTGTTGCATTCCTTGATTTGTGAATGGACGCTAGGTCAACAACAAACACACAAAAAAAAAGGCCTTTAAAAGGAGCATTCAACATTCAGTTGAATTCATATTTCTCGAGCAGCTATTCAGGCCACAATGTTAAACGGAGAATTATCGGGAGACAAAGTGAGCACCCTGAGGTAATTTCAAATTATGGGACAAGTTCATCATACCGCGGCCTCGAGCCTGAACTCTCGTTGGGAGCACGGGACGCAATGTGAGCTGGGGAAAGCAAATGCGTATGTGCGCGCGCATGTACATACTTGGCCGCATCTGTGTGTGCGCTATGCATGAGCGTCCGTGTCTGCTGGTCATTATGGCGCTTAGAGGCATTCTTGTCATTGTTCGGCTCTCCTCGCTGCACGGCTGGCAGCAGTGGCACACAGCTGCTTTTTTTTTAAAACGAACAGTGAGATGTATACAGTGTGGTAGCTTGAATAAGGATTAGGATGTATAATATATATAATAAGGATTCCATTGACAGAACAATAATCAATTCAAACACCTTGAAGTACTTTTTTTTGTTTCTTTTTCTTAATTGTTTTTAAATGGATTGTTAATAAAAAAAAATTGTTGACTACGTGCCAAACAATCCATCCATCCATTATCTGAACTGCTTATCCTCACAAGGGTCATGCTTATAAGTTTAGTTGGGTTTGTTGCCACCGTCTAGGGCTCGTATTTGAAATACATCGCGACTGTTTGTATGTCAGTCAACTGTAAGTAAAGGCACCACGACATTGTATATAGAGCTCGTGCACGTGACATCACCATTTTCATGGCGCCATATTGCCGCTCAAACAGAGCTGCTCGACAGTCCCGGAGACACTGACCCGGAGGAGAATATTTACAATACCCGAGACCTGTTGTGCTGTTGTTTTGTCACAACAGAGGAGACAGATATTCAAAGAAATTATTCTATGAAATAACAGCTGAAAAGATCAGAAAATATCGATGGATTTCGGCGATTAAACGTGATGGATGGCGCCCGACCAAAATCCACACACGCCTGTGTAGCGATCGCTTCATTTCAGGTCAGAATTATTCTTCTCAATCTCAAATTACCAAAAAGTATTTATAGTGCCATATTGGCTCATTTGGGAACAATGCGTGTTAAAAAAAAAAAACCTCGGTCGCAGAGGTTTACGGAGGTTAAGTGTGGCCGCAATCGCTTCCATGTACGTTCCATGGAGACGACTGTCCTCTTTTTTTTCCCCCCCAATCATAGTGAATGAATGCGAGTTTGTGTAAAACCAGGGGTCATTTATGTAAATATTGGCATTTGTATTGAATACAAGCTGAAAAGATCGATGGATTCTGGCAAAGGTCAACGTGTCGCCGAACACGCTTCCGCGTTCACGACCCGTCAAAACAGTCACTATGTGGGACTTATTCCTGATAAGAACAGATCCAGCGACAACGTATTCGTACGTGTCCAGACTTTTATACGGTTTCAAACTTTTCCGTGTAAATCTCGACGACTTACTCGCCAGATCCATTTATAGATCCAGTTGTCCAAAACAAGCGGAAGTGAATTAACAGTCCAATTTCTTATCGGGAAAACATCGACTTCTGCATTAAATATGGGTCCTCTAGGCCGAGTTTATCAAAATTTTTGTTTATTTTCACCTTCTAAATCCCTGGCGGTATCGGACAACTCTGGGCGCCGTGCTACAAAACATATTTCCATGTCGTCTCCAACAGATTTAGCATTGAGCAATGCTTAGCTTGACCGGGAATATGGCAAGGTAAACAAAAGTCACATGATTTTATGACGAAGGTGGATGACTTCCATATGAGAACGGAATGATACAACAAGAAAGTCGCTTGTTGTAGAGCGACGACGTATACGTGACTAAACAAAGGTTGGGGGACACTCCTCTAAGCCTTAGAGTCTAAGGTGTAAGGTGCAAAAGCTTTACTTTTCCATCTGACGCCGTGTTGATCCTGTAGTGGTAGACTCTCCCCTCGTAGCGCAGCGAAATGGACCTCTGGCCGGGACTGCTCTCGCTCTCGCGCACCAGGAAGCTGCCGTTGATCCCTGAGCTGAGCAGGTACTCGGCGGCGTTGCGCGAGACGGGCCCGTGGTACCAGCTGTGCTTCTCCAGGCTGTTGACGGGGGTGATGTAGTTGGACGGCACCCAGCCCTGGCCATTTTTGGTCTGCGCCTCGCACCACTCGCCGTTGTGGTTGTAGCCGAGCACGCGGAGCTTCTCGCCTACAAGTAAAATTTGAGAACCGTACATGAACATCTTCACGAGGCATCTTTGCTGTTGTATAAAAGTTGGAAGCTTTGATATCTGAGCATAAAAGGATTTTTTTTTTTTTTTTTTTTAAAGGGCATTTGCAGTGTTAAAACTGCTAACAAGATTTAACATGGCCACACTTCACTAATCCCTACCCACCCCTCACTCACTAGCGATTCTCATACATTTTCTTTAATAACGGCATGTTATTATGAAAGTGCGTCGCTGTGATAAAAAGAAAACATAATCCAGCTTCAACAAAATATCTAGCAAGACTTAGCTAACCTTTGCACAAGTTGACATTAGCAGTAGCTGGTGTATTAGTAACATGACATTCATAATGGAGTGTTGCTATAAAACTTAATGTTTTATTTATGTCCAATCGACAAGCAATTAAAAATGTAAAAGGTGGGAAACCTATAGGTTAAGGAAATATTATGCTACTTCTATGCTATGCTACTGCTAATTTAGTACTCTCCCAGCTGCCTGAGAGCCTTCGCTTATGGACAGTTATAGACTAACGGGGGGTGGGCATTTATTTTATTTTCCAGAGGTGGATAATCTGCTCTAGTTTCAGCAAACCTACAATTGGTGGGTTATAACCGCCATGTGTGTTTATGCTGCTTTTGCATTGGCTGAAATGAGATATGTATTTTTTTTTTTAATCCAAATTTGGAAGCCGCCTGATTCTGATATGAAGATGGTAGATTCCAGATTCCATTTGTTATTCTTCCTCTAATGCTGCCATGATTTTTCACATAAAAAAAACTCAAAGAAGCTTTAGCATGGAACAATAACTGAAAATTAATCTCGTTTAAGGCATTGTCTTGCCTTAAGCAGGAGCAGATGTTCTGCTTTCCTTCCGCTGTTTTGTCCGACCAATCCATATTGGTTTTTTTTGTTTTTGTTTTTTTTTTTTTACAGTGTAGTCTTCCGGCGAAAGAGGAACCCAAGTGAGGAAGTGAGAGTGGGAGTGAAAGACACAAAACACGAGAGGAAGCACATAAGCAGAGACGATGATTTCAGGCCATAAGTACAATGTTTTACAGTAAAGCTGCCATTTTCACTGACTTTTTTTTTTTTTTTTCCATTCAAAAGCAGTAAGTAAAAATCTGCAAATACTGGAATAGTTTTCTATTGTTCATGCCAGAAAGTACCATCCCACACTCTAATCACTTTGAAGACACAAATAAATATACATATGTAACTAATTTTTAAGCCTGGATACCAGTACTTACCTGCAACAATACAAAACATGAAAATGATAGTGTATGACATTTCATGGTTACGACGCAAATTATGTATTGTTCAGAAAAAATTAATAGGTTGTCACCAGCAATTTAATTTGTGTGGCTTTCATTTGAAGGGAACAAAGGGTGTGCATTAAATTAGTTTTCGCAGAGGCTTTAATATTTGTTGGGACCTCCCCCCCAAAAACAAAAACTATTGAGGCTATTGTGGACCATTGGGCAAAAACTATTGCCTAAGATTAACTTTACTGCATGCCAAAATAATACAAATTTACTAAAAAATGTTTTTTTAAAATACATAGTATGTTAAATGGTGCAATTTAGTGAGAAAATTTGCAAATAAGATACCTTTCCAATTTGAAAACTTCAAGTTGCTGGATTACTGTACAAAGCGTTCCATACTGATCAACAATATGAATTCACGTTAAATGTAAAACACTGATTTCCGCCTTTACCTTTAGTAATGCTAAGTGTGTTGTCACCACTGGCCACAAAGTCATACAGCGCCACGAAGAGGTTGGGGTCATTTTCGCTGGGTCCAGCCAACAGGTTCTCTTTGGAGTTCCACCGGGCCGCTTCGGTCAGACCTTGACCCTCAAAGTCTGGTCTTTGAAGAGCTTCTGGGGAATAAAAAAAAAGAAAGACATTTGAATACATGTGGAAGTCGACAAGAATGTGAGGAAATCCAACCGAGCAGGAAGAGATTGGTCGGCACGCTTGGTATGCAGGAACACTGTAACGCTCGTTTTCCCATACTGCTTTGCACGTGCGACAAAACGTTGGGAGTTTCCATGTATAACCTCAATCATCCCGCTCTCCTTTCAAGGCTGTACAATCCCACGTTGCAGTTCGGAGGACTACACGTGCTCACTTGACTTGCCGTACGCCGGTCTGTCCCCGTAGTTTTTCATTTCCTGGATTATCCCCTGCTTAGTTTTCATTTCCTACCTGAGCAGCTAGCGCACATCGGATCGTGAGAATGATTCTCAGCACTGCTCGGGATGATGATAGGGAAGGCTCGCCCGAAATGAACAAAATTACAGAACAACAACTGACTTCAGTAAATTTAAAAATATGAAAATGTGGCAGAAAGTCAACGGCAGGAGGAGTCTGTGCGGCCGTTTGGCCAAAACCTCCGCAGCTGTTGTCACATATGTTCCGAAAGAGCGTTAACACCTAGCCCCAACGACACGTGCATTCTTTCTGCTACAAGTGCAACCGATTTAGAAAAAGAACAAAATCACTTTGCTAACCTCAATGAATTCACTTTTTCTTTTTCTACCACAATGTTCTTGAGGGCAAACTTGAATAGCAGAAAAGATAGTGGCTTTTATACACACACACACACACACACACATACACGCGGCATGAACTCGACTGCAAGGCTATGATTTCACCTCAAGGCTACTCAAGACAAAAGGAGGCAGTCATGCATGTGCATAATCAAAATTCCGTGGAAGTTTCTCTTTTTTTTTCTCACCGCATTTGTAATGGAAGGACAGAAGGCTATACTGTGTTTCATAATTAGGATGCAAAAATGGCATGCAGAGGACTTGAATATGATTGCGAGTTTTAAGTTAAGATGGGCCCAAAACATTGCAGCATTGTCATTACAGAAAAAAAACAAAAAAAAAAAAAAACGCTTGTTATTTTGAAAAGGTTTCCATCAAAGTATGATAACCTCGACTTGGCGGGAAAAGCACATCGATTAAGTGAACTGACTAAGCATACAGGATGCTGCGACTGTGTGGCTGTCATGATATGGAACTCCAAATATCAGCTGTGACGACAGTCGGCGAGGATTAAGCAACTCTGGATTTTTGCTAAGGAAATCACAAGCTCCTCAAGACCAAGACAATAAAATGCTCAGATCAACCAAAAATTTGTTAGTGTTGACAGGTTTAAAACCCCGGCAAGGTGGTGGGAGACATATTGTACAAGATATGGGCAAAGGTTCCAGGACTGGTGTTGCAAATTATATTTCAAACCCAAACGACTACTTTTGTCCTTCGATACGGGCCAAACGATCAATCCGCAAGCCAACAAATAGATCCTGTGCCGTTTCCCTCATTCAGCGCGCAAGGAGAAGAGGCGAGATTTGTGGCAGGACAACTAGTGACCACTTGAAAATGACAACCAACCTGCTCAAAATGGCCAAGAGAACAATGGCAGGCTGGAGCAACCTCTGTCTATTTCCAGAGCTCAAGGGGCAATCAAGGTGAACCATTTTGAAGATGTGTACGACATAAAGATGGACATGACAACGCAGCTTCAGAGGACCTTGAAAGAATCCTAACGAAAGCGCTTGAAAGTGTGAAAGAGAAGGCTGGCAAAGTGGATTAGACTCCAGGATATAACTTGGAAAGGGAAAACTTGTATTTGTAATCTCTCGCAACAGTCTACTACAGTACTGGAACCCTTTCCCACATTTTAAACATTTGCTAAGCATCTTAACATGTCTGGAATGGACTAATACCCCCCAGGATCTAAAACTATAGCACAGGTCTTTTTCTGAACTTGAAAGTGTCGGTATTCGCAATTGCAGTCAGTCAAAAGTCACATAAGATTTTACTCAAGCTGGCAATCCATCCATCCATTTTCATAGCTGCTTATCCTCACAAGGGTTGCGGGAAGTGGTGGAGCCTATCCCAGCTGTCAACGGGCAGGAGGCAGCGTACACCCTGAACTGGTTGCCAGCCAATCGCAGGGCACATAGAGACAAACAGCCGCACTCACAATCACGCCTAAGGGCAATTTAGAGTGTCCAATTAATGTTGCATGTTTTTGGGATGTGGCAGGAAACCAGAGTGCCCACCTGGAGAAAACCCACACAGCCACGGGGAGAACATGCAAACTCCACACAGGCGGGTCCGGGATTGAACCCAGGACCTCAGAACTGTGAGGCCAACGCCTTACCAGCTGAGCCACCGTAAAAAGCCATATAATTGGAATATTAAGGATAGACATTTACATCAATACTTAACTATCTCAATAATGAATAATGTGCCTGTGGATGAAAAATAAAAGCTTGTGACCAAAATGTACACGAGTGGTACGTACAAGTGAATGGAATCAACGAGACCCCTTTATAATGTCCACACTAATTTTTATTCCACCCCACATTCTCTCTTTAACAATTCGCTTCTTCCTCAGCTGTTAAATCTTTTTATGGTTTGGATATCGTTTAATTTCATGTTAATAACTCTTGACAGAAAAAACTAAGGATTTAAGATCATAAACATTCCACAGGTTTAACATTTATCAATGTCAGCAGAGAGGAGATCAGGGAAGGGGGACAAAAAAAAAAACTACATACACACCCGAGGATAATTTGTTTTTACCAAACACTGTATGCACGTACCCTGCTTGAAAAGTTCCACTTTACCTTTAAAGGACAATGCAAAGGCCGCTCACAAACAAAATGAATTATGTTTGGCTTTTGAAGCTTACGGCAAAAAAACGGAGAGCTGGAAATGCAAACCAGCCAACCAAACATTGCTAGTAAAAAACAGCAGAGGCTGTAAAACGTCAAACGCTTCCTTCACCGTCCAGATCAGGAGATAAAAGAGCACAATGGGGTAAGGAGGCAGACTTAGAGGAGGCAAAACATTGCTTATGGTTCCAGAGTTTGGCCTGGGCTGAAAGTGTGTGGGAGGCCCCTGTCCCACACACCCACTTAAGGCGCCACAAATACCGCAGGACTTTGTGAGAGGGTGACAACTCACTGACACGCCGAGCGGGATGACGCCCACTCAGACTCAAACCCGTTTTAAAATGGGAAATCGGGCGGAAGAAGGCGCAAGAAATGGAGCGAAGACAAACAGAAAAGATGAGTGTGGCCCTTTCCAGAGTCACTTCAGTGGGAGAAATTACAGCATGTTCTGGCCACGTTGCTGAGATGACAACGAGATGATTAAGTGTGTGCATGCGTGTGTGTCTTGTAAAGACTTTATAGCCATGACTGCCTCGCTGAGCAATACAAATACGCGTAATATTCATACGATGATGCAAGACGCGAACCCCTTCAAAGTCCAGACGACTTGGAAAGAAAAACATAGTAGTTTAATAAGAGAGGAAACCAATGAAAGCTGCTAACTGTTCATGTTCAGGGAAGGGCACCATAATCGATTAAATGTTCATTAAAAAAATATTTGCGGAACTTGAATTTGCATTTTGAAACAACTGAGCATGCACACTACTTGAGCACCAGAAGTGGAGCATACCAATAATCTGGCTACATTTTAAAGAGCCCTCCACTTGTCAATGCTGCGAGGTTGACTAAGAGTGATTGGTTTTCCCCTTCATGATCTTGGAAAATAGTTGAGGCAGACAATCGTACATGTTGAACCTGTTCAATACTTCAAGGGCAAAACAGGCAAGATATTATTAATGTAGTTGGTCACGTTGGAACTGTCTTAGCTCATTGAGATATGGTGCGATTTTATGGCAATCAGACACTAAGCCTTATATCAGTGTATTCTGTCTTTTCCGATCATTGGGCTACATTTTGCCAAGGGAGGTGGGGCCGGAAAACTGATACAATGATTACCACGGCGGCAACAACAACCATGATTGCAGCAAAGTACTGTGTTTAAAAAAGATGTCCTCCATAAGTGCTTCGATTGGCCGTTTTGGGCTGTCTAGGAGCACTGGCATGGAGTTAGGTTGACTTACTTTTAATACTGCCAGCAAGCAGGTAACACAACATGATGTAAGCAGCGCTAGCACTGAATTTTGTCCATAACATTATTCCTTCGTTTCATTGCTCTTAAGCTTTGGTAAGATGGTTTGACTTGCCAATAAATTCTCATTCATATGTAACACTAGACAGCTTTCCAAACAATCAAACAGGCTTGACTTTTGATTTTTTGCGTCGTAGGGTTACCCTAGGGCCAATTTGTGGATTATGCTAGTTTTTCTCGTAAAAGACAAAATATTCCGATTTCGATCTGGGACATCGCCTGCGACGGCAAATTCGGTTTATAACCTGGGCTAAAATCACACAGCCTGATCTCGCTGGGCATACCTTACTTGTGTGGTCAATAATCAACCGTGGATATTGGATAATTGTTATTTGATGTGTATCCAACAATAATAAAAATGACAAGATCTTGCAAACACAATGTAGTTACCAGCTAAGCTAAGCTAAGCATTAGTTAACAGTAGAGATGGTCTTGATTCAGTCTAGTTTGCTGACTAAAGAGTAAAATACTTTTAATTGAGTTACATCCATGCAGTCTTGGCATATATGTCAATACAATGCTGGTATGGAAATAGAAGCTCAGAACATCCAGAGAGAGATGATTCCATCTCGGATATATATATATATATATATATATATATTTATTTTTTTTAGCTGTGGAAGGATACTTTGTCATATTCCCAAACAAACACCTTAATCATTGGAACATCCAAATTGTTCCTTTACTTGCAATTTTCCCCAACTAGAAGAATTAAGAAATTCAGCTCGGGTAATAATTCTTCATGGAATGTTCTTTATCCAGATGGTCTAGATTGGGGGGTTGCATCGTACTGATGCCAACACAAATCACTCACAACGATGATTTTACAAATATGTAAAAACTGGTTTGTGTGCTCTGGTTTTCTTCTTCCAATTCCTTATGTGCTTTATTAGCCCCGGTTATATCAGTTGCTCCCTTTCCGGAACATGTGTTGAACACAGTCTAAGAAGTCACGGGAAACAAAGACCACACTCTACTGTAATTTCTAAATGGATTATAAAGCAGTCAGGAAAATTAGGTTTAGAGTGCAGATTAGCGATAAGATGCACTTTCCTAATACACAACAGTAAAGTGGGACACAGCCGGGGAGTCTGATTTCCGTGTATTCTCTCTTTTTCCACTTCTTCCCCGCGCTGCTAGCCAGTGTGTCTGGCCTCCCTCGCCTCCCCTGAGCTGCGTTTCCCCTCCCCATTCCGCAGTTTCCACAAAGCCAAAATCCTTGCGTGGTTGCAAGCCGCTATAGCTTTTCTCCCTTTCAAGCATCTATTCCGTTGAATAAGTTCATAGTAAAAATAACCAAGAAAAGAGCTTGAGGCGTGCTTACCTTCCAAGTAGCAGCTGGAGGACGACGAGACCCCTTTCTTAGATTTACACCCCACCAATTTCAGGCATATCTCCAACATTTTCATTTGTTTTCTTTCCCTTCCCGCTTGGAAACTGCTTAAAAATTGACTTTTTTTTCCCCTCGCCGCACTTTAGGTCCTAACTTGAGAATGTTTCAAACAAAAAGTTGAAAAATGTCAAAAAAAAGATAATCAATCCAGAACGGGTATTTGAATTCTTTACCGCTGGTCTTCCGCATCAATCCTGGTGGTCATCGACTTTATGTGAAGAAATAGAAAAAAACTAAGAACTTTCATTCAGTAGCATCTCCATGTCTCTCCCCTTCTCCTCCCGCGATTCTCGTGAGCCCGGTTTTCTGTACGATTTGATTCAAAAAGAGCAGTGGACATGTCTGTGATCGGTCTCGTGGGGGCCAGGGGGGGGTTCGCGAATGTGTCAGTTGAGCGGGCTGGCAGTCCGTCTCGGTGGTGCCATTCCTCTCTCTGCAGTCCCCCGTGCGCAAGTGCCGAGCCGAGGCATGGGGACGAGTTAGCGCTTACGGCTGCCAACAAAGGGCCTCTTCTTTCGGGATCGGCCCGCTGCACTCGATGACATCAGCTGAGCCCTCCCACCTCCAGCAACAAACACACACACACACACCACACACACACACAATGAGAAAGACTAACTGCAAACACACGGAGCGAAGGAAGCCAATAGTTGCTGAAAACACACAAAATTCATAGTGAGGCAAGAAGTGAAAGTTCCAGCGTTGTAGTTAAAAAGTTGAGATTCTCCACAGAGGTTTCATGTTTTCCTTCTGCTGAAGTCATCCGACGCTTACAAGAAGCTCCTCCTTCCCTTCAAAACACCCCCCCCCCCAACCCCCAACACTTTTCTTTTCTTCCCGGCCATGCGCTCCTGCTCCGTTCTGGAATGTTTTCAGGTTAAGGAATTAGTGCTGGACAGAGCTCGGGGCTTATTAAATGACAATCAGCGGCGGAAAACAAACTACAATGCGTTCGGCCACTCTTTTGGCGTTGGCGAATGAATTTGAGCAAGTGAAGAAACTTTATCTTTTCAAACACGTCAGTCAGGGAATTTGGGGACAGCCGCAGAGGTTTGACCATATGAGGAAGGACGGCCTAATCCTTGGCAGGAGCCGAGCGCTCGCAACACATGTTTAATCTCTTTCTTCTGTCTTCCTTCAGCTGTCTCTCCAAACACTCCATAATTCAAGGCTGCGCTCGCACAACTGTGCACAATCTATCCAAAATATAAACATTTGAAGCGCTCAAGAATTCAAAACGCACCTACGCTATTTGCCGGGGATTGCAGTATAAACGCTTACGTGGAAGGCAATCTGTGATGTTAGTTGATTTCATAATACTATATTTGCCATCAGTGTGAACCGCTGTTTATCACAGAGGATACGTATACCAAACCCATTTGGAATGGGTGAAAATCTGCAGCATTGGGACCGTCGCCATTTTATATCATTTAACCCATTCCACACACGTTAAACAAGCAGTTCTTAAAGTTGAATTAAAAGCATTATGGTTCTTTTGCTTCTCAATTCATTAACTGCTGAAAAACGCGTGAAGACTGACAATATAGTAATAAATTAAGATATTGCTTAAGACTCTTTCTCCACTCCTTTGGAACCTATTGTGTACCACAAGGAGCAGACAACATTGAACAGATGTTTCTTTAGATAGAACTGATTTATGTGCAGCATAGAGGACAAAGGACAAAAATACAAGTGAAGAATGAAAACGGGGAAAGAGTCCAACTTGACTCATGCAAAGTATCTAATTGTTACTTTATATTCCAAACTGGCCCGTTATAAACGTCTTTGTCTTGGCACTTCAATGTTTGTAGCCTGACAGGAGATATTTAGCCGTGAGGCAATGAGCCCTTCGTCATTGTTGCAGCGCCCGGTATGGCAAATATTTGTATTCCTCGCTTACGCTAAGCCCCACCCCAAAAAAAAAAAATAATTTGGAAAATGCAACCCTTTTCTTACGGTCCATTAACTTACCACAGCGCTATATAAGCTCGGTGGAGATGAGAGGATGAAGGAAAAAGGGGGCAATAAAACCAAGGTGGAAAAAAAGGGGGTGGGGGGGTTTGCAGATGGAGGAACATGAAGCACATTGCTTGCAAGTGAGATCACAGAGGGAATAATGTGATTTATAATCAAGCGAGTGCATTGCACAGCTCGCTGACGTACGTCCACCTACAGGCCAAACATTTTCTGTAACTTTTCTGACGCTCGAGACGTAAAAATGTAAAGCCCCAAAATAGATTCCAGTGGCGAAAGAGGCCTCGAGGTTGATCTGCAGTGACGGAGAAGCTCATAGCTCTCCACTGGCGACTGTATTCTGGATGCAAACTGAAATTCTTCCTTCCATATTTTAAGCCTGGCAACGCCAGAGCCCGCGCTCAACGGGTCTGGGACAGCTCAGCTGATTTTCCATTTCCCGAAGTGGCGTCTCAACAGACTGTAGGCTGAAAGAAACGCCTCTGGAAACATCGGGATAAACCTTACGACAAGTCTATTGGCGGCAATCAGAGCAACGAAGCGTGCGCGTGATGCAGTGCAGGGCGAGCGAAAAATGTAAACGCATTACGGCATGCCGAGTGCAGATGTTTGCTGACCTTGTGGAGCGGCAGTGCCATTCTCTCGGCTTGTTTGGATATGAGACTCAACGGGTGGCGCGGGGTCCTTGGTTTATGGCGATAAAAACAAATGCTTTCAAGGTAATGAACGGCACGCAAAGAACTAGTGGGCAGCGCCGAAAGAATGTCTTGGTTACGGACGGAATTACTCTTTTCCATTTGATTGTTTTAGATTTATGGCCTAATGGTGCTTTTCATACAAGTATTGTAACTGTAATTGTGACTTTACTGATGGATTAGTATAAGTTAGTAATACACTACAACGCATTTCAACTGTGTAAATTTGGAATACGTTGGCACAGTCGAACCAGAACAGTCTTAAAAAAAAGTGACGACTCCCTGTACTTTGTTTTTTAAGAAAGTACCTGTACCATTTTTACCACTCATTCCCATACAATGGTACCTCAACTTCTGATTTAATTTCTTCCTGAAGCTCAAAGACCCCCATAACTCAATTTACTCTTATAATAATTAGCAGAGTAGTAGTAGTAGTAATAATAATAATAATAATAATAATACATATGACATTGCACTTTTGAATGCACTCAAACTCCCTTTACATTTGCACACATCCATTCATTCAAAGTTCACAGCTGGTGATGATGAGCTACTAGTGTAGCCACAGCTGCCCGAGAGCAGTCTGCTGCAAACATGGCTGCCATACGGTGCCTATGACGCCTCCAACCGCCACATCCAACCAAATTCGTTCATGGGCAACATGTGTTAACCTTTATATCAGGTCCATTTACCCCTTAGAAAAAAACTGAAATGCCAATACCTTCTACCAGCATCTTAAAAAACAACTTCACATTTTAAATAAAAGACAAATAGCCTAAGAAATAGAAAGAAATGAGTTTATAACATGTAATTACTGTATGTATTGTAGTATTTAAGAATTGAGAAATTGGGTTCTTCCGTTGCAGTTCAGTGTGAGCGTCTAGGCATGAGCTGTGGCCTACAGCAGCTCCTTGTCATTGCATTAATATTTTTTTACGTGGTTGTTTGTCCCAGCCAATAAACAGCTGATGATGCATCTCTGACTGCAGTTCTCCTTGCCCACATACATTACAGTACTTTAATTGCTCCTTTTTTTCCCACCTATCTCGAGCGGCAGCGTATCTGAAGCTTGCCTTTAAATCAAATTATGTCAATATGACGGGGGGAAAAAAGAGACGGCTCCAAATAAACTCTTGCAAAACTTATTCAACTAACGCATAAAAAAAGATTAATCAACAAAAGCAGCCATCTTGGTGTTTCTACGACAGTTTCCGCATGACTACCGTGTACATGTGAGAGAATAAATACAAGCTGGCTTTCAGGATGCCATATTTCATTCCCCAACCATCAATTACCAAATGGCCGTTGCTTTTACTTTTTATGTGCCACGATAAAAATGTAGCAATTGTCGATGTTGATACGAAGGCAAGCGCCATAAAAGTCTTCTTTGGTTTGGTCTGTGACAAATTAGTAATTCTGTAATACCCACCTCTACTGACAAAGACACACTAAATACACCGTCTCACGGCCTTAGAAATCTATAGCAGACGGCGCTTGGCATCGCTCCTGTCGGTTAGCGAACATGATTTATTGCACTATAAGCGGAGCAAACCTAATTACAGACGAGGGAGGGAGAAAGGCAAAGCCGCGTCGGTCCTGCATGATTCTATGCTACACTGAATATATGCAATAAGAGTAGTAGAAAAACAGTGGTACCTTGACTTACAAGTTTAATTTGCTCCGTGACCAAGCTCGTAACTCAATTTACTGATGTGTATCCATTTTTTCAACTGATGTAAACAGAATCGCATTAATTAGTAACAACCAGCACCACCACCGACCTGTGTGGAGTTTGCATGTCCTCCCCATGCCTACGTGGATTTTCCCCGGGCACTCCAGTTTCCTCCCAAAACCCAAAAAATGCATCATTAATTGGACACTAAATTTCCCCTAGGTGTGATTATGAGTGTGGCTGTTTGTCTCTATGTGCCCTGCGATTGGCCGGAAACCAGTTCAGGGTGTACCCTGCCTCTTGCCCGTTAACAGCTGGGGTAGGCTCCAGTACGCCGACCCTCATGAGGATAAGCGGCTAAGAAAATGGATGGAAGGTTATTCCTCAACTGGAATCCACGCATTTATCGGCACCGCCACCGACCAATGTATAGCCATTTTGATTATCCACTTTCTAATGAAATGCTTTTCTTAATGCATGTGAGTGTGGTAAGGAAGTGAACAAACGGGTCCAAGGAGGTTGTAAGAGCTGACGGAAGTTGTCTGGTGCTTTATGTGACAGAGGAGTCTCTGCTAGGATGAAGGGCAAAGTTTCTAAAACAATGATGAGGGCGGCCATGATGTACGGATTAGAGACGGGGGCACTGAAGAGACGACAGGAAGCAGAACTGGAGGTGGCAGAAATGAAGATGTTGAGGTTCTCGCTCAGAGTGAGCAGGTTGGATAGGATTAGAAATGAGCTCATTAGAGGGACAGTCAAAGTTGGATGTTTCGGAGACAAGGTTCGAGAGAGCATACTTCAATGGTTTGGACGTGTCCAGAGGCGAGAGAGAGAGTATATTGGTAGAAGGGTGCTGAGGATGGAGCTGCCAGGCAAAAGAGCGAGAGGAAGACCAAAGAAAGGGTTGATGGTTGTCTTGAGGGAAGACATAGAGAGGAAGATGCACGAAATAGGCTTAGATGGAAAAAGATGACACGCTGTGGCGACCCCTAACGGGACAAGCCGAAAGGAAAAGAAGAAGAATACACGCTGATATGTATCAGCTCACACAGTCTCAGGTCCTCTCAAACCCAACTCCCTTTCATGCAAGGCGACTTACTGACTGTCAGTTTACCATTGCGGCAATTCCCAGTACAGACAAAACTGGGCTCGATAAAACCAGATGAGGTTTTTGGAATTTATTTTAAGTGGAGTGACAAGAACCAGGTGATTAATCAGAAATGTTGCTCATTTATCGAAGCCCCGCATAAAAGAGCCAAAAACATGCAGACCTAAAGCGTGTCAAAGGTTGTAATCAAGTCGTTTTTAGTTGTATTACTCAATTTGACTCATATTGTTGGCACAAAAGAGCATATTTTCTATTCCAGGAGAGTCGAGCGCCAGGATCAAAACAAAAAAACAGTAAAGAAGCAACGCATTCGTGGCGGATGGTTGTAAAAAGCACAAAACCTGCCTCACAGATTCATGATGTGGAGACTACAAACAAAAATGTGATCAACCCAGAAACCAAGACAGGATGAATGTTTACACTAAGACCACAATTGTGTTGTGTATGGCTGCAAACGAGTTCCACGAACGATCGTATGCAGCACCGATGGCTCCTCGTTTGTCTTGCGAAATGTGCAAACCATATGGCAGGGAAAGCAGGCGGGTGGCCGCACAAGACAATCAGGAATCAGTGTTTTTTTTTTTTTCTTTAAAAAATGGCAAACAAACAGCGATAATCAGATGGTCAGATGCTCCAACACAAGCCGTACAGATGTTGGCAATACTCTCTAGTGTTTGTGTGAAACCGACATGCCTTCATCTTCGAATTGTGGAGAGCAAAACAATGCATGTCTTGGGGAGAAAAAAAGTTGGTTTGGATAAACTGCAAAATGACAAAAATATATTAAAAGAACGACAAAATGGGAGGAAAGAGTACCCCGTATATGAGAGGAATGCAGATGCATCTCTCTGCAGCGTAGTATCATTGCTCAACACACCTCTGGCGCAACATGCAAATGAATCACAGGAAAACTGAGCACGTGTCCTCCTCTTTCATAATAACAGTCCGACAAAAACAAGAGCCACAGTTCCCCGTCATGTATGAGGCCTCTCAAATGGATAAATGAACGATTATGATGTTAAAAATGTTCAAATCAAAATTGGGGGCGTGTGGAGTTTGCTGCTCGTGAGCTGGTACCAATTGGGCCAACCGCCAGTCAATCGCAACATTGACTCAGAGAAGGCCACCATCCATGATGTGGGCAAATCAGAATGCGCATTAAAGCAAGCGTGTTTGTTTTGGTTCCCTTGGGTGCACCCGCTACAAGCAGGCCCAGCACATATTAACACATCTCTCATATGCTGACACCTGACAGAAAAATGTTATGGCTAACAAGTTAACACTTACAAAAAGAATGCTGTTTTCATTGCGTAAGAGTGTTACCTCCTCCAGTGAACACAAAGGAAAGTCAAACGTCCCTGAAGTCCAACATATCGACCTGATTTTCAAGCCCCAATAAATTCGAAACCTTTCCATATACTCCTACCGGAGTTCAATTTTTCTCTGGCTTTCTAAGAATATAGTATGAATCAACTACAGTACTGTATTTGGGGGTCATACATGGTGTATTTTCTATTCTTAGGAGAATATAAAACACCCAATCGCTGACATGGAAACATTTTTAGAGTCAACGTTCTTTTGTGTAAAATTGAGACTACGGAGAAGTATCCATTGGGGGAAAAAAAATTATTGTTTCTGGTGCTGCTATTCTTGAGACATTTTCTGTGGCAAAGTTTGACTGTGAAACGCACACAGTGGTTTTTATGTTTGTGTGTACTGTAAATTGTTAGCATGCGCGCTTCTTGTTTTTGTCTGGTTGCACTTGCTTTTGCATCGGGGTGACGAACCTTTGTTTTATTTCCACTGATGTAGTTCAACTTGCAACATATCGTTGGCTTTGCCATCTGTTGGTCAAATCCCAAAACCAAGACATGAATGATGCTTAGAGGAGCTTCAATTTCGGGTACATTTAAGCCATTAGCCACGATCAACGTTCCCTCTAATTTTTGACGTGTCGAGAGCAAACGCGCTAAGCCCGTGAGCGCCGTCTTTGACCACTGTGAGCAACATCAGGCGTATGGACTGTGGTCAGATGGGTTGTCCATTAAAGTTACATGCCCCATTAAAAAAAAAATTGAGATTACAGCATTTACATTACCATCAGAAATTTTTAATGAGAATTTTATGTGTTTTTGCGAACTTGCAATTAAAATGTCAACAAACAAAAAAATACATTGCTCACCAAACCAGGTCAACTATGAACCGTAAATTTGAAACATCGCCTCCAACTTTGTTTCATTTCTTTTTAACCCACATTGATATCCACGTCTTTTTTTCTTGGTGTAAAACTGAATTATTGCTTGCAGAATATCTTTAGCAATGCATGTTGAAATTATTTGTTGTTTTGTTGTTGTTAAAATTATTATAACATTCATAATAGGAGTACAGTATTTAATGCTACTTAAAACTTGTTTTTCTGAACAAGTAAAGGATTATTAAGTGTAATATTACGACTTCGAGTTCCATTATTTCCTGTGGGAACATTCATTTCATAATCCCAACAAGTTGTTGGTCACAAAGTGTTCCGCAACGAACTGCAGTTCCACTCCAGCAAACTTTTTCCAAATATCTTTTCAAATTCTTCAAATTACATCAGGTCTATGTCTGGGTGGGAAATGTGATGTCATCCTGTGATGATTAATGATTAATGGGGGGAAAGCGCCATCAAGTCAGCATTTGTCCCCGCCGCATCGCTGGCATTCAGCCACTTTGACGCTGACGATTTACGAAGGCGAGCACCTGTTTTCAGCGGTCATGAGTAAGTGTCGGACTTCCTTCCAGGTGGACATGGTTTGATGAGAGAGAGGCAAACGATTGCTTAGATGGGTCTGGGGCGAGCCACTATGGAACAACGCCCTGTCTCTTAACAGATGGCCTGTACGAGCATTACTCCCAAGCCTCTGTTGCACGGCCGTACACGCATCAACAACACGCACGTACACATCCATAAACACAATCTTAAGGACCCAGGGGGATCATAGAAGGAGATTTGGTGTCTAGACTGTATAGATTCCACGGGGTTCCAGCCAAGAAAGAGCCAGTTACACACTGAAAGAGATCCTCTTACTGCACATGCACGAGAACGCAGCTGCCGTGGGAGAGGGAAAACACAGGCACGCACACAAATCAAAAGGATGTCACCCGCGCAATGTGCCATCAACGTTCGCACCTTCACTTTGGACAATTCTGAAATGCCGCTTACATGCATTGAAGGAGCACATGGAGAAAAACCAAGCAAGCACATGGAGAACATGCAACTCTGCACTCGAAGCCCAGAGATGAAATTCAAACCCAAGAAGCTTGGTACATGAGGCAGACTGAGAGCGTTTAGAAATTTTGGGCAGCATTCTTCTCCCCCTTTGGCGATGGCCACTGGTGGGGAAGGGGGGGGGCTTTGCACAGCATTCCATAAAGCATCCAGTCCAGCCTTTTCATTTGGGTATGGTAATGACAGCAAAATGAGAAATTAATTCATCTCAATTAATCTCAACTACAAGACTATAAATAAGTGGTAGATCAAAGCCATAATGTATAACTTTAATAGAATTTTTATTCATTTCAATCATTCGTTCAGTATTTTGAGTTGCAAATGTGGTCACGTAACTCGTAAAACCAAGGCACAACGACAGTGAGTCCTCGGTTTACAACTGAGATCCGTTCCTACAGTAGCGACTTAACTCGAATTTCAACTCAAGTCGGATTCCACCATTAAAGTCAGAATTTACATCAAAGTACTTTGTATAAAAAAAGAGACCGTCTTAACACGAGGACTCCCTGTATATGGCGGTCAAGTGCAGTTTGTTATCCGCTCCAAAATCAATCGCGTTCACTGTACCTCGTCAAAGTATATTCAGCTATCGGCATCACACGCTGGTCACGGTACCAACAATTAAGCGCATCGATAAGATGGCGGCACAAGACGGGTCACCGCTTGCCTGCGCCGTCTCGCTCCCAGGAAGCTGAAAGGCGAGAGGTCTCAACCTGCCTGCGGAGAAGCAGCACGCCGCCGGCTCACGCACGCGCACAAAAAAAAAAAAAACAAAAAGAAAAACATACACGCAGACAAAGTCAAATAATGTGTTGACACTGCCCCGCACTTGCACTGGTGACTCACATCCCCCCCGGGACAGTCCAACCGGCTCGTCACGGGGGCGAGCGGGGGAAAACAAATAGGCGTCACTGTCGCTGACCCCGCGCCAAATTCGATCCATTTACCGGCAAATGCACTCGCTCTATTTTTCTGACCTTCCCTGTCCTGTCCAACATCACCCCCCCCCTCCCCTTCCCTTCCCTTCCACTTCAGCGTTATACAAGAAGAGGCAGTGGAAAGTATTCCCCCGCCAAGGCGATCACAACTCTGCGCACATTTGGTAAACTTATCAGTTTGCGGGACGCATGGATGGCACGCATCCGGTACAGCGGTGCCAAGGAGTAAGCGAGAAGACGCACAAAACAAATTGCACTGAGAATAACGGCAAAGTAAATTACAGATTTTGTTTACGGGAAGTGTAGTTTATGTATATTCTTTTTAAAAATCATGATACAATGTGAAAGTTATTTAATATGTTATAAAGTTATTTTTTTCTGAAAAAAAAAGTTTATTTTTCCGATCATACACATTTTCTCGGTTACGTTGTAATGCTAAGAGAATGACGTATTTTAAATGCATATTTTTGATAACCTGCTCCTTTGGTTACAATATACAAGAATAATATTGAAGAAAAATGCCTGATTATGATTTTAGTTATATATTTTTGAAAAAAATTTATTGTAAAATGTAATTGTAAAAAAAAAAAACAATTTTCAAAAATGTTATGTTACAAGAACCAAGTTGTGTATATTATTGAGAAAAAGCACTACATTTTCCCCGAAAAATATTAAAGTCAGAATTCATATTTTTAAAAATAAAGTAATACTAATTTTAGCGGAAAAAGATGCATATATTTAGTCATAGAAGTTTTAAGTTGTTTTTTTTTAAACAAGAATAAAATTACAATTTCAACATTGAAGTAGAAATATTACAAGAAAAAAATATATAAAAATATTATTATTGGTTTGTTGTAGTAGTTTGTGGGACTAGTTGAACATTAAGAGTAGTAGTACTAGATTCAAGATTAAATATGGGATGTGAGAAGTTGAAACCGAGGAAAAGGGTTAGTACATTTTATTTTATTTATATTTATATATTTTCCAGAAGTTGTGCACATTCTTTTAGGAAAAAAAAAAGCTTTTTTCTTTTCAAGATTAAAGTCGCAATATTATGATCGTATTTGATTTTTTTTTATTGGTACATTTATTAGAATGGAGTCATACATTTGAGATAAAATTGATATATTTTCGAGATTTAAGTTGCAATTATTACTACGATGATGTTTTCACAGACACCTGCGTCTATTTGACCGACCACGCAGTGCACGGGCCGAGCGCACTTTCACCCACATGACTCTTTTCGGGCTTTTGACTCAATCGGGAGCTGCCCGTACATGCTCAACTGGTGTCACTCGGCGCCGTTATGCAACATGTCGACTTTCCCACAAGGGGTTCGTTCTCCACCACGGGATCGGCGGCCTGATCTTAACGCAATCAAGCAGCGGCTACCTACTGACTCGCTTTGGAGGAAGTCCCCTTCCTAATCACAAGAGCGCAGATGCAATCAATTCCAAAGAGCCACATCTACATAAAAGTGATTGAGACGCAGATAGAACACAGAATTGCGCAACACCCTCACACACACAGACCATTTCCTCCACTCATGACTTGATCAGCTCGGCTAGGTGAAGATTCAGAGCCACTTTCAAAGGTACCCTGGTGCCGGATTTACAAATTGTGAATATTACACTAAATGAAAAAATGAAAAACACTCACAAGAAGTACAGAGAACACTTCGCACTTTGAACATAACTACAAAAGTGGCACTCTTACAAGGAGTTGCTGTAGAAAACAGGTGTCAAACTCGAGGACGGGGCCCATATCCGGGCCGCCACAAGATTTTATGTGGCCCACAAAGGCAAATCTAGCTTGTGAACTTCCATGGTTCTGCACCAAAATTTGAAATTGTCATACTCTGTAAATGATACTGAGATATTACAAGCATTTTTGCATTACCAAACAGGAAAAATAGTTGAAAAATCTCATTACACTTGATTTCTGAGAACAAAAGGTTCATAACTTGAT
This sequence comes from Syngnathoides biaculeatus, assembly GCF_019802595.1. Lineage (NCBI taxonomy): Eukaryota > Metazoa > Chordata > Actinopteri > Syngnathiformes > Syngnathidae > Syngnathoides > Syngnathoides biaculeatus. The sequence continues at coordinate 18,902,499 of NC_084656.1, forward strand.
GTATATATGATGAGGTGATGAAATATTTTAAGGGTTTCACAGTCATAATGGCCCTCCTGAGGGAAACTGTAACTACAATGTGGCCCTCGACAAAATTTTGTTTGACACCCCTGCTGTATACCATGACTCACAACCTGATGCTCACACATCATCATTTAGAAAAGATGTCTTGAATATGATACCATTACATTAAATTACCCCCAATTCTCAGTTAATTCCCTTAAACCCCCATGGAAAATGTTCCAATTTGAAATATTTCCAAAATTCCACAGAGTATCCTTCCATGGAAATTTACTGGAAACTTCATCATAAATTTAAAAAAAAAAGGTGCATATTTTCAAGAAGTAAAAAAAAAAAAAAAAAAATCACGTATTTGCAAATTTAAAGCTGTATTGTGAAAAAGCCCAATGCACATTTTAGGAAAAAAAGGTCTAAACCTTCAAAACTAAAGTTGTGATATTAAAAGAACAGCGTATAAAAAAAAAACTTTCACTATTTGAATTGCAATTTACGAGAATAAAGTCATTTATGTGAAAAAACTGTTCTAATTTAAATTTGAGATGAAAGGACATATTTAAAAAAGATTAATATTTGTAAAAAATTTTCAAAACTGCAATACTATAAGAAGAAACTTGTCTTCCAAAATTAGATTAACTTCAGACATGACCTGGACATTTTCCAGTCTTTTGCAATCCTGGTAGTAACCGGACCGTGTTCTATTTTAGAAGTTCTAGCAAATCATCAGCAGCTATCAGAAAAGATATTTCATTAAGATATTGTACCGTGCACAGCGAAGACATTGCAGGGCTGCGTCCCATGGCGTGTGGACTCCCTCTTCACACCCTTGATGAAGGCTGGCAGACTGGGTCTCCTCTGGTCCCCGGCAAATTTCCCCGGCTGCTGCCCCATAAGGGCAGGGTGCCAGGCCGTAGCCGGGATTCTCCGGGCCGGACTCGGTCGTCCGACAACTGGCCAGAGGACAGGGAGGAGGAGGAGGGGCGAGGACCTGAGCAGCAGAGGAGACGGGAGGAGTCCTTCGCCCTGGGTCGGGGTGTCCTCTCCTGGTGTGACGCAGATTTGTTCTGCGGGTCCGAGCTACTCCAGGGTGCCTCTTTTTATCGCACATTAATGGGTTTGGGGTGCTTGAGGAATCTACGGGAGGACATTTTTTATTCAAGCGTCATCAAGCACACCAACAATCTTTTTTCTATACTAAGGGCTTTTGTCCTCGTTTGTGTTGTTGTTTCAAATATGCACATAAAATGCATATTAAGAACAATCGGAAGGTGCTACAGTGTGCAAATCACAGTGCAAGAGTATCGTCATCAGTCATCACTTTCTCCCTTCTTTGCATTTTGCTTTCATTCTTCCTTCCATCTTTCTTTTTTTGCCTTCCTGGGGACGTGCCCTCTCCTCTTCCTTTCATTCATCACATCTATCCGAGCTTCCTGCCATCCTATTTTTCCTTGCTTCCAGCTTACCTCCCTGTATTGAAAGGATAGAAAGAAGGGTGTTTCTATCCTTTCAACACAACCTTTTTTCTTTGTTCCTTCCCTTCATACAATCCTTCTCCCCTTCTACTCTACCGGCATTTGCCTTTTCCAACCCCTTTCCTACCTCCTGTGGTTCTTCCTTACATCCTTCTTTCCTTGAGTCTTCTCATATATCCATCCCTCCATTTTTCCTTCATTCCTTTCATATCTCCTTCCCTCCTGCCCATTTTATCATAATACCTTCCTTTCATTCATAACAGCTCTCCACCTTCCTATAATCGCCTTTTTCTTCATTCCCCCTTCAATACTGCCTCCTATAACCATCTTCCCTCACTCCCACCTGTCCAGCATTCACCTTGTTGTTCATTACTTCCATCATTTTCCTTTTTCCCTTCAATTTCACACCATCCTTTCTCCCTACAACTTCATTCATTCTTTCCACCCTTTCATACTATCCTTCCACTCTACCTTGTCCCTTCTCTTTGCCTTTTCCAACTTTTATATCATCCTTCCTATCACTCATTCCCCCCATTTTGCCTTTTAATTTATTTTCCCTAACAACTACTTGTAATCCTCCTTTCCACTCACTTCATCCCATCCTTCCTTACCTGCATCATGACATCCCCTCCATACTCCCTTCCATACTATCCATCCTTCCTTTTGTCATTAATTTTAGCTTACTTTCATACTAGCCTTCCATCATCCCTTCCTTTCATTCATACAATCCATCCTAGCTTCTTGTCATCTTTTCCTCCTTTCTTCCACAACCAAGTTTAGCCTGACCTTTTTTCCTTCCAACAGTTCATTATCACTTCCTTTCATTCTTCTTCTCACTTCAAATAAATTGGTTTAAAATAAGTTGATTTGGGGGAAAGAAAAAAAAAAGTGTATACTTACTTATGGCCAACTAGTAAAACATAAAACCTAGCATAGCACTGTTGTTATCCTAACTTTGAAAGTTGCCGACTAGCATGTTATCGCTGCTAGTCGAGTCAAAGAGTGGAAAATTCGTATGAAAAACACGTGTGGTGAGGCAAATACGACGGTGTAAGGCAACTTACGTGCTGTTGTGAACTTATATCCAGTAGTTTAGCCGAGCAACATAAGCTAAAAGTGCAGATAGCCATAGAGGCTAGCTAGCGTTAGCCTCTGGTCCGCTTTGAAGGCGCACGGAGCAGTCAACAGTTGGTCGGCGGCGAAGCGTCGCCTCCTCCTCACCCAAAGCACTTTTCTCAAAAAAAAAAAAAAAAACACCTCCAAATTCAACACTTTTGCTTCATTCCAGCCACCGGGAACTAAGTGGTAAACTTCCGCGACTCCCCGCCCCGACCCCCATCCCCGTCGGACTCCACTTGGGAGAGCGAAATCGATATCCAGGCGACCCCTCCGTCAGCCGGACGCCGCCGACGGCGTCTGTCGTGCCCGCGTGGAGACCGCCGGTGGCCGCTTTGCTGTCGCCGAGCCGCCGTGTCGCGCACGCCTACTCATCGCCTCTCATGTGAGCCTACGGGGAGCTGCGGCGAACTTTCTGCCGAGTACTCGTCGTCGGGTGGCTGCTGGGGCCGCCATACTTCCATACGCAAGGTGGTTGACACAAATATGTGGGTGGGACCGTGTGTGACGTCACTTGCGTGCGTGGGCTCGTAAATTCTTCAAGCCGGTGCAACAGAAAGATTATAAAGTTTTGTTTTTTGTTTATTTGTTTGTTGGGGCGGGGGGAGTTCCCGATGTCCACGACAACATTTTGAAGTTACGAACGTTAAAGTGTCTTTATTTTTTCACTGAAGTCCGCGGAGGTGGCAAATGTACTCACACTTTGTAATTAACAAGAAATGCAAAAATAAAAATGTGATTTTAAAAAAAAAACGTTTTGATGATTCAGAAAATAAAGGGTGGGAGGAATGCAGTGAAAAGGAGTATCAAAGTAATAAAGAATGACGGTAGAAAATGGGGGGCGGCACAGTGATGCAACTGGAAAGCGTTGGCCTCACAGTTCTGAGGATGCGGGTTCGATCCCGGCCCTACCTGTGTGGAGTTTGCATGTTCTCCCCCTAGGCGCCAAAATGTCAATGGGCGTTGAAGCATGAAATGATGATGCATACAATTCTTTACTGCACATGCCACTGAGTTATACTATTACTGTATGTTTTTCTAAAGTGATGTGCAAATCAGCGCCATACCACCAGATCAGGTGGAACGGTGGCTCAGCTGGTAAAGCGTTGGCCTCACAGTTCTGAGGACGCGTGTTCGATCCCGGCCCTGCCTGTGTGGAGTTTGCATGTTCTCCCCGTGCCTGCGTGGGTTTTCTCCAGGCACCCCGGTTTCCTCCCACATCCCAAAAACATGCAATATTAATTGGACACTCTAAATTGCCCCTCGGTGTGCTTGTGAGTGTGGCTGTTTGTCTCTATGTGCCCTGCAATTGGCTGGCGACCAGTTCAGGGTGTTCCCCGCCTCCTGCCCATTGACAGCTGGGATAGGCTCCAGCACTCCCCGCGGCCCTTGTGAGGATGAGGGGCTAAGAAAAGGGATTGATGGATGGATGGTAGACTGGAAAGACTGAAGAAAAGTATGAAATTAAAGGAAGAAAGGATGGAAGAATGATAGAGGGGTGTATTGAATTAAAGCAAGGCTGGTGTTAAATAAGTTTAAAAATGCAACAAAGGAAGGATGGAAGAAAGTTGAAGGAAGAAAAAAAGAGTATAAGTAAGGGAGTAATGAAGGTAGGAAAGGGGTCTATAAAGGGAAAGGATGAAAAGTGGGAAGGAAAGAGAGTGAAGGGAGAGAAGATGGTGAGAAAGGTAGGAAAGAAAGATGAAAGGGCAGAAGTCTGAACTAAAAGAAAAGGATGGAAAGAATGAAGTGTGAAATGAATGAAAAAGGAGGCTGACTAAATGGAAGGAAAGGGGTGCGAGCATGGAAGGGAGGTAGGTAGGATGAAGATGGAAGAAATAAAAAAGGACGGAAGAGGGATGAAAAAGAAGGAAAAGATGATGGAAAAAGGTGTGATGCTCAAAAGGTCAGAAAGGGAAGTATGAACTAAAGGAAAGATGGATGGATGAAAAGGAAAGCAAGGAAGGAAAGATGGAAGAAATGAGTAGGAATAAAGACTTGTAGTGGTATAGTTTGAAAGGAAGGAAAGAAGGCAGGAAAGGAGGGATGGAAGGGAAAATGAAATGAAAGGGATGTTCAGTAGCAGAAAAGTGCATAATAAATGAAAGTAGGAAGGCAAGGGGGAAAGAATGCAAAGATAGAGGGAAGGGAAGAAATTGAGGATAAATGAGGCCAGAAGAAAGGATAAAGAAGGATGAACGGGAGGATATACAGTTGAAGCCAGAGGTTGACATCCACTGTGCAAAAATATCTTTTTTTTTATATATTTTTTTTCTGTCTGAAGTCAAATCAGATTAAACCATTCCTGTTTCAGATTGGTCAGGATCTCTAAAATTATTCTATTTTGTTAAATTCCACACAATAATGAAAATTATTTTTGTTAATAGAAATGTTACATTATTCTTCACAAGCTTTAATAAACTACCTTCAACTGTATGAAAGGGAACCAAGGTGAGAGGAAGAATGAATGAAAGGTCAGCGGCAAGGAAAAAAGGAGGGTCCATTTAGTAAATAATGAACAGTGTGAGAATCGATTTCCTCATTTTTTTTAATAGTAATTACCAGATATGGCAAAAAGTACTGTTCAGTAATAGATACATTTTAATGTGGCACAAGAAAATAACAGTACATTGCGTTACTATACCCATTAATATAAAATATTGTTCTGTTTCATGATTTTAATATGACCCTCAAAGGGGAGTTAGATGTGCAGAATTCCACAGCGTACAATAAATATGTCACACTGCAGCAAGTGTATGTACAGTTTTATTAACAGTACACAAACATAACCGGAGCAGTCATTGACAATGAGTCACACCACAGTAAAAAAAAAAAAAAAAAAAAAGGTCACAGGACATTTTATTGCATCCAAACATACTGTTTTTTTTTTTTTTTTTTTCTTCCAAAGGCACAATTAGAAGAGTTTTTACTTGTTGGAGTTCCAACAGCAGAGAACATACAAAAACGGGAAATGTTTGCAAAGTTGATTTGGTCAGCATGTGACTCAACGGCGGCTGTGAACGACTCCCGATTTAACCTTCCTGTTCAATAAGCTTCTGTTGTGTCAGCATCACAATCTCCTCCATCACTTCTGGTTTCAGAATGTCTTTAACCTGCACAGACCACACACACAGACACGTGACATGTCATTTTTTTTTTGTATCAACAATTTTTAGCTTTTTATAGCCTATCATTTTAGAATCAATAGGGAAAAATGTATTCATCCACTAATTAAAGCGGACATTAATCGAAATGTAAATGTTTGGATAGAAATACAGCGGATCCATGATTCAGAAGCGTTACATTTATCTTATTTTTATCTGTGTGGTTAAAATATACACACCCCTAGCAGGCTCTCGTATTATAGCCGAAGGGGGAACTTCTCACGGTGTTGTGAAACAAAGACTGTCTGGGACCTGCCTGAGCCTGCGAGCTAGCCAGCACTAGCTAGCGCAGAAAGAATGCTTTGCTGGCCTATGCTGCATCCACCGTGGCTAAATGTTTTTAAAAGCGTTTCTTTGTTTGCAGGAAACTTAAAAATGAGTCCGTGAGCGAGTTTTTCTGCACTTCCGCCATGTTGTGATGTAACAGTGGGGCTAAATAACATCACGACAACGAAGCCACATCGACAAGTATGGAAGTAGATAAGTACCACCGGGATTTTAATTTGAAAAGTAAAGTGATCACATTTTCAGTGGTTTTAGTTCAGTGTAACTTTTCAATGTTAACAGTTCAACTGGCTACAATTCACTGTCTGAAATTCAACCGGCTACAATTCGCCGTCTAAAATTCACCATCTGTGCCACGGGCAGGGTTACTTCAGGTCCGAACCGAAAACCCAGCCAATCCAGTTACGCTTTCTTAGTATGCGATGTCACGTGACTAAGAAAGCGTAACTGCGATTGGCTGGCTGTTCTGCCTGGTGGCAGACGGTGAATTTTAGACAGCGAATTGTAGCCGGTTGAATTACAGACAGCGAATTGTAGCCACTATTGAAAATGTGATCACTTTATATTTCAAATTCAAATCCTGGCGGCACTAATCTACTGCCATCGACAACCCCCACGATGATAGCCAAAATGTAAGCAGAGCTGCAATGAGTTTCTTTGGATGCACAGATTAATTAGCGCTATCTTCTGACAAGTTGCACGTACTTGACTCCTTGGGAAAATCATGTTTGTGGTGGTGGTGGTTGGGGGGGGGGGGGCGATATGACTTGTCCATGCGCTACATACAGACCGTGCACTAGTGAAGATGATTTTTGTCTCTCGATGAACTTGCACTTCTTAAATCACACTTTTGTGCCACTCTCACTTTCTACCTGGTGTTGCAGTGAAGATTCATAGCAGTAGAGAACGCTGGTGTCGAACAGGAGAACCTTGTGCGCCGCCAGAGCCAGCAGGCAGTTCCTTAACCGGGAAATCACCTCGCGATCCGACAGGCCGACAGGCTGTAAGCGAGACAAACAAAAACATGAAGGGAACAATAAAAACAGGCACATTCACAAGGTTTTTATTAAAGCCTGGGACAACCTTTACAATCAAGGGCCACAATTTCATTTAAAAAAAAAAAAAAAAAAAAAAAAAAGATGTACCAGGTCAAATGTTAATGTGATGAAAATTGTTCAAATGTGCACGTGGTTTTCTTTCAATAATAACATTATATTTTTTTGTAGTATTTATCATTTAATTTTGCTCAACCTTTGATACAACACGACTAAAGTTATGTAAATAAAACTCAAATATACAACAATAACAATAATAATAAAACAAACATTCATTGATAATGAAAACCGTTTGAAAACAAAATTACACAGTGAAATAAAAATATTCCTACGACTCTTCATTTGTGTTTTTAGATTGAACTGTTCCAGTCCCTTTGTTGCCCACCTGCTGTTCCACCAATGGCCTCTTGGTGGTCTCATGATCTTTCAAATTGTGGTCAGATACCGCATGTAACACATTCAGCATTTTGCAGGGAAAAGATTATGGTGAGTACAAGTTTCCAATATTCTTTTATGTTAAGATAAAGGGCATGTTATGGAAAAATAACCTCATTCTTAATATATGCGATAAAAAGGGACTGCGTCACATTTGCTCCTGCTTTCCTTGTAATCACTAAATGGAGTCGTCAAAATTGAATCACTCTCAAATGACCGGAACGCTAACCTAACACATTACAGGAAATAGTGTTTACGATGATTAAAATATATTGATTAACCATTTCAAACCTAAGACAGACGGCTCACCTCGAGGCTGGTGTAGAAGCCCCCGGCCTCCTCTTCCTGCTGTCCCGGTGTGGGATAAAGCCACACAAAGCCGTTGTTGCCAAGGATGATGGAGGCGCCGCACGGCAGGTTGTGGAAATGCGTTTTTTGTCTTTTGATGAGAGACGGCGAGAGCTGGACGAGCACCCCCTGGCCGAGCTGCGATCGGAGACGTAATCAGGACCGCGTTCGCGGCGAACTAAACCCAGTGTTGCCGCTGAACTTACTTTCCCATACTTTAAGCTACGAGTGTGAAGTGACAAGGCCCCGTCGGAGAAGACAGACTGCACCTCTGCCTAAAAAAAAACACAGAAGAAAACATTATAGGTGAGACGTAAAAACATGCATAAAATGTTGGGAAATAAAGAAAAAGAATACACTGATGAGGTCTCCCTCGAGTAGATATTCTCTCATGGTGAGCTCGTCTTCTGCCGATCTTCTCCTCTGGAAGAAAACAGTCAAATTTAAAGTCAAGAAGAACGAAACGTCGATAGCAAAGAACTCATTTTCAAATCCAGCTCTCTAAGTCAAGCAGCCTTTGTGGAGCAGTCGTTTATTTTACCAGCTCTCCTCCAGGCAGGTTGACAGAAGATAACAAAAGGACGGAGTCCAGTCGGGAGTTTGTCTCCACCTTCCATCGTTTTTGTTGCACCTATACAAAAACATAAAACACGAATAACTTACATAGGAGAATAGTGGACCATTATTTGGGACCTGTAAGGGGTAAATATTTCTTTATAGAGTACAACCTCGGCTCTTGACCACAATCCGTTCCAGAAGGCGGTTCGAGAAGCGATTTGTTCGAAAACCAAATCGATATTTCCCATTACAATCAATGGAAAAAGAAATAATGTGTTCCAAGCCTAAACAATTTGGCTTTTTATAGCATTTATTTAGCTTTTCCTGATGTTTCGTGGATGTGAGAAAACATCTCACAGGTAAGTTAGAAAGATTGACTTTGACACTGTTAAAGTTTGTTCGTAAAGGTTTTTCTTATTTTCTGATGAGCTTAATTCACTTGAACAAAGTTTTGTTTACAGTTGTTGTTGTTGTTCACTGTTCACTCTCTGCTTCGCCGTTCTAGGCAGATGTTTTTTTGCGAAAAAGCAATGTAAATATTTTCCCAAACTTCAGTGGATATGCAAGAAAACACATTTTCCGTGAAGTTTTTGATGAATTTCATGATACAGAACTTTGCAAATTGATTTGATTTTCAAATCCGAGGAAACGACTTTACATTTTCCGTCTGAAATAGGACGTCGCAGAGACAACAAATGAACAATGCATTTAGCATGTATTTTCCCATTGCGAGTCCTTATTTCCAAAAATATATCTAAACTGATTGACTTCAAATTTAATGTTTTTATGACAAAAAATGCTTAGCTTTTTGTATGTTATGATGATAGTGCGTCATAGTGTATTTTAGGAAAAGTTAACGTCATGGAAATCGTGTCCTAGGTAATATGCAAGGTTTCTTGGTAGTCACGGTGTTATACTGTATGTCTTTCCCTTGTATTTACCCTTTTTTGGCTTACCAAGTGGCCTTAAGAAATGTTACCTCTGTGATTCTGCCAACGACGACATCGCCAACCTCCCCGTTGAACCTGCAATCCAATAAAAATCCTTAAGAACACAGTTGTTTTATCATTTTAGCCCCCGAACTACCAAAACGAGGGAGACGTTCTATTCCTACAAACTATATTCGATATTCATACAAACCACTGTGGCATTATGTACCGTTTGAACCTTAACACTTCAATTTCAGATAGTGAAAAAAAGCTGTCATAATTCAATTCAAATGTATTGCGCATAAGTTTAAAATACAATTGTATCTAACCGAGTTTAACAACAGTTTTTAAAGATTACAAGTGAATGTATGCTCCTAAAAAGTTAAATACCACTGAACTGTACTTAGGCAGTAACTATTTCATGTACAAAGAGGGAACCCATGTATGTGCACCAGTACCAGACTTTTAGAATCACTTGTAGTAAAATCAGTGTTTGTGTCGCATGCTTACCTAGTCTTGAGAGGTCTCACGCAAATGAGTTTGTCCACTCGCTGCACTTCTCCAGCCACGGAAGCAGTCAGTTTCTCCTCATCCACATAAGTACCATGACCCCTGCGGACAAAAAAAAAAAAGATGTGGTGTGGCAATATTTAATGATGTTCTGATTTCACCGCTATGAGTGTCTGTCCATCTGTTTGTTTTCTATATCAGTTATCCTCATGCAGTTGAGTTGGACTGACTCTAGACTTGTGGCTAGCCAATTGTAGGGCACATAACATAGTAAATAGAGTACTGTATACTCACAGAGACGAAAAAAACAAACTACTACTACTCGGTAAGTTCCTGTTATATTAGTCATTTCGTAGTAGATAAGTAATTTATGCCTGAACATCGTTTAGTATCTGTCTGCATGTCTTCCTACACCATTTATGTTCAAATATTTGTTCCTTAGTGGTTGTAAAACCGCAAAAACTAAAGATGGCTTTATCACAGTGATTAAGCCATCACAGAAAACGTAAATTACAACCAATGTTTCGAGCAACTGGGGGAATTATGTGCCCATGTACCGGCGAGAAATTGACTTTTAATAGCAATTCGACGGAAAGCTTCAAGCAGGGCTGCATGATGCTTGGCAGCCATTTATTAACACGGCGCAGATAGCAGCCTTAACATCGAACTTTAACACCTACCTACCTCATGAAACCCGAGTCAGACGTGATCACATCGCCGGGCACGACCAAATCTCTTCTGTCTCCAGTGGAAAGAGAAGGAGATTCTAGTTTTCTAATGGCTGGTAATCTCATGTCAGCCGCCATGCTGCTTTTTGCTGTTCTTCTTCTTTGACATTTTCCTGCTAACAGTTGCAGACATGACATTTTCACAGAGGTCGCCACCTGCCGTAATAGTTAAGAACTTCAACTTTTCAATATCAATTATTACATTTTTTTGGGCTGTTGTCCAGAACGGACCCTATGACCCGCAAACAATTTGCATATCATGACGTCTGTTTTGTGCTGCTCCCAAGTGGTCAAGGCAGGCACACCTGAAAGACAAGACAGTGACAAAAACGCTTTTAAATTCATGCCATTGTTGTGTATTTTTACAAATTATAAATGCAATAAAATTCAGTGCTATTTCTTTAAAATACGGCTATAGTTTTCTGAGTTACGAGAGTGGTCACGGAACTTATTCAACCCGTAAATCAGGGCACCACGTCTCAATCGCGAGCACGTGGTCCTGCAGAAATAATAATAATAACCGCTAGGTGTCAGTGTCGACCACCCGATTCAACGCGGGGAGGACGCGTGACGTCACATGTCAACACCAGGCCAACTTCGTCGCCGGAGCCAATCAGCGTCGAGTAAAAGATGGCGTCGGCGAGGAGGCACCGAGGAGTGAGACCCGAGTGCCGAACCGTCAGTAAACACCTCCGGAACCCGCTTCGTGGCCACTGAGACAACGGCGGGGGCTGACGTTAACCGTCCCAGCGTACACCTGTAAGGTATCCTCGGGGTCTCGGCTCTCCCGTCGCCCGGCTCGGTCGCTGTCGTCTTCGGCCTCCGGGGGGGGGGGGGGGAGTTCGTTAGCGTCAAGTTGGAAAAAGCTCCGCTAGCTTGAGCTAGCCGCGGTCGGCTCTCCGGATTGTTCTTGTGGACACTCATGAACCCACGACAGCGACAAAAAACAAGACAAATTTCGAATAGATTTTGTTTGTTTTCCCACTCGGCGGTCCAAGATGTGGAAATTGGATTAAAAAAGTGGACATTTGCGGTGGACTAGTCGTGGGGAGGGAAAAAACGGGGCCATTCGAGCCGGAGCCAGTTGGCCGTTATGTATTTCCTCACCGGCTGGCCACGGAGGCTCCTGTGCCCGCTGAGGAGCGCCGAGGAGCCCTTCCACATCCAGCCCAGCTCGCAGCGCTTTTACTTCGCCTTGCTTTCCGAGACGCAGCTCAGCATCTGGTTCAGTCGGGTAAGAGTCGTACCGTGCACGCCACACTGGCATCATTCATAAATTGGATCGCTGCAAACTCAACCAAAAATAATTCGGCATGTTTGCATCGCCACTAATGTTATTTGTTTTGGTAAGTAAAGGTATTTACCCATAAAAACACATTGTGTATTTACAAGATAAACAGTATAAAAGTGACCTTGATTTGACTAAAACTCGGGTCTTAGTCAATCATTATTGCCCACCTGATGAATGTTTTCAGTCCATGTCTAACCCTCCCTAAGGTTCTTACATATTTTTGTGGTCCTTTGTGCAAAAATGACCATTGTTTCAGCGTCTTATCGAGTCACTTGTGAAAAGCCTTTCTGTTTATGTATTTTACTGTCCCGCTGGTCGGCAAGGTGTGCACGCCATAGAAGGGAAAAAATTAGCTAAACACTCAAATTGTATTGATTCAATTTAATTGTCATTTATAATTTTTATCAAGCAAAATGTTAAGTGCTATTATTAAAAGCATTAAAAAGTTTTTTTTTTTTTTTAGCAAGGTTGGAACAAATTAATGGCATTTCCATTCATATTATTATGGAAGGATGGTTTGAGATACTCATGTACAGTTTGGTTGGTTAATATCTTGTGTAAATTTAAACACAGTTATATGGGGTATGTCAACACTTAAAATGTACCGTAATTTCTTGAAAATAATGCGAACATTTTTCCCAAAATATTTTCAAAAAGTTGATAGAGCAGATTATATTTAGGTATGGATGAAAAATAAAAAATACAATCACATTGTATAGTTGTATACAGGTACATAGAGTGGTTAAATAAAAAAGGTATACATTTCAATATGATATTCAAAGTCTCATGTTACACAGTTATATTTATCACCGTTATGTTTCGCCCCCAACCTGAACTCTATGACCTCCTCGGGAGCTTGCGTTTTACGATCGTTAGCCTAGCATGTTTGTTGCTACTTCACCAAAGATCAGAAACGACTGCCCGTGAGTTCGTTTTAACTTAAACCAAGACGAATAAAATGTCGACTACAACGGCTAGTTGTGGAGCTGCCCATGACGCCGCCAACCCGGAAGTTGCGCCGCAGTCCGAAACAACGATAGCTCGCCTCAGTGGCTTCAGGTGGGTATAAAAAAAAAACTGAGCTCAAATGGCATAATACAAGCATCTTGGGCACATTTAAATAAAAAAACGGGAGCACGCAAACAATTAAAATGGTCAGTTTTATTTTTGTAAATTTGCCCGTTACCCTCGTTTCTACGTAGTTTGAGCTCACGTTGTTTTGATAGCCTGACGCCATAGGAAAGCTATGGCTACATCAGCACGTGCACAATGATGATTATTATTATTAATGATTGTTGTACAGACATTTTTTTTGAAAAACAATACAAGTACAAACCTAAGAAAATATAAATACCGACAATTCCCAATATTTTGAACATATGGGTAGCAGCAAATTGGTGGTGCACATTGTACATTGGTTGAAGGGTTTTCCTGATTTTTTTTTTTCTTTTTTTAAAAATTTTATTTTATGTTTTTAGGTGAACTTTGTGTGTGCGCATTATACTCGAGAAAATGTGGTACATCAAAATCTACAAAAGAAGAAAAATCACAAACATGTAGACATTGAAAGGAAATTGGTCACTTGGTTCTGCAATGTGAATCTAGCTTAAAGTTTATTAGAAGTATAAACAATTGTCACTAACACGGAACATAGACATAACTCCTGCAAATATTAGGGACGATTTACAAATGATGACGAGCAAAGCTCCGGGGGATTAAAAAAAAAACAAAACGTTATAGGATTGCCCCGCTGAGTGCTTTGTTTACTCTGGTGAGCTCGTTCTTTACCTTCAACAATGGATCACGATCATTGTTTATTTCCCGAGCGCGGCGCAGGACGTGAGCATGTTTTGCTTCCCCTCGTTATTTCCTCGCCTGTATCGGCGAGGCGTCGAGTACAAAGGACAGATGCGGCTCGCACATCTGTTCGATCCTATGTGCTCAGCGACTCCTTCCCGCTGGGATCTCATCAGGTTTGGGTTCTAAACAAACGCGATTCTGTCTGATGTTTTTACCGTGGGACTGTAGTTCTCCTGCTTGCATTGTATGATTTGTTGTTTTTAAATTTAGTTTTACAATAAACCTCAGGTGGCAATGGCAATGAACAGTCTGAAGCCCCTTTTTTTGGACAAATTCTTCCCTATCTGCCAAATTGCCCAATCCATAGTGTGCGGTATGTCAAACTAAAACGAGATCAACGAACACTGTCAAAGTCCACCTTTCAGTCCTATGATACGTCTTCCTATATGAAGCGCACTGTCAATGTGAAATCTTTGCATAATGTTGCATTTGGTTTTCATTATCAATTTTCACCATTTTTTAAAAATTATATATATTTTTTACTCTTCAGTGCAATAAATCTTCAATGCAGTCTGGTTATATTTAAGTTATAAACTTAAATGTTCACTTATGTTTAACAACTGAACCGCACTTAAAACATTTACCGTAATTTCCGGCCTATAAGCCGCGACTTTTTTCACGCGCTTTCAACCCCTGCGGCTTCTGCGGTGATGCGGTTAATTTGTGCATTTTTTTCTAACCGCCCCAAGGGGGCACTCGAGCGGGAAAAGTAAGAGTAAGAATGGTGAAATAGATGTGCCGAGGAAGTGATTTTTACCGGTATGTTTTTTTTTTTTTTTTTTTTTAAAACCGGCCCTGTTAGTGCTACGCTAGCGTTAGCGCTGTGTTAGCGTGTTGCTGTTGTATCGCAGTGATTTTTTTTTTCTTTGTTTTTTTTAAACCGGGACTGTTAGCGCCGCACTAGCGTTAACGCCGCACTAGCATGTTGCTGCTGTGTTATTGGCATGTCACAGTGATTTAGGTATGTTTTTTTTTTTTTTTTAACCGGCCCTGTTAGTGTTGTGCTAGCATGTTTTTACTGTGTAGCTGCCGCGGCTGTTTTTTTTTTTTTTTTTTTTTTTTTAAACCACCCCAGTTGGTGCTCGCTTGTTTTTGCTATGTTAAGCTAAGCTAAGATATTAAAACTCTGAAAATTCTTTCTGTGTACCGTCTTTCTTTGTGTTTCAGTGTAGGCACTTGCGGCTTTTACACAGGTGCGGCTTATTGTATGTACCAAATTTTTCGTATTTGGTTTCCAAATGTACTGGGTGAGGCTTATAATCAGGTGCTGGAAATTACGTTACCCTTATGGATGGGAATTAGTCATTTTGCCAGCTCTTCCACTTACATTTCATTAGCTCATTCTGTTGTCGTCACTTCCTTTAATTTGCTTTTGTTTTCCAGTACTGATCTATAGTGAGCAGCTTTCTGCAGTGTCTCTTCTGTTTTAAATCTCCTTAGTCCTGAAGCCCAGCCAGCACAAGCGCTGCTTACAGTCAGTTCATCCAACATTATTACTAATCCTCGTTGCGCAGTATCTTAGACGCGTCCGTAATGATGCGCAAGGGAAGCAACGACGTAGTGTTGCTTTACTGCAGCACTGTTCGCACAAGACCCCACAGTTGTGCTCCATCTGCTGTGCCCCACCTTGGTCACTAGAGGGGATGGTGCTCCAGCACTCCCGTGACCCTAGTGAGGATGAGCGGCTCAGAAAATGGATGGATGGATTTTGTTATAGTCAATCACAGCTGTGTGGAATGCAGTCCATGTCGTTTCGCTGTTGTGTCATACTGTGTTCTGTTTTGTTTTGGGTTGGGGGGACATAAAGGAGAAAAGGCCAGTCTTTGTTTTAATTCCTCATCAATAAAATCATTCAAGCGACAAGTTTTTCCTCATATCTTTGAAATTGCAGGTAATTGCGGTTGACTACTCGTGTAGACTGTAAAAAAACAACCATGAGCCAATTTATTTTTGGAACCGTGAACCGAACTAGTTTGCAGATAAAATGAACTTTCCAAACACTGTCTCGCATCCCAGGGTTTTTTTTTTTGCAAGGCAAAGCATGAAATGGGTTGAATGACGGGTCACATCTTGTGAACTCGTAATTCGAGTCACTCGTATCTCACAGCACGGTATTTTTTAGCTGCGGGGGGAGTAAGATAATGTTATTGCCACAATGCAAAATAACATGCTAATCAGTCTCGTGTGTGCAGGTATTAATTTTGCAGCTGTGACACTACAGTGAAACCAAGTTGAAGCCTTTTCCGCTTCCAGTCTGTTACATTATTTTTTTTCCTACCCTTGTAGAAGCAGTGTGCGCTGTCCTTTGAAACCAAATTGTACAGTCTTATACATGTTGACGAACCAAAACATATATGTTGACTGTCCGCAGCCATGTTGTTACTGTAAGCAGTGCACGTTAGCTGGGGTACACCTTGAACTACGAAAGTTGCTAAAAAAATGTCCTAACCTTCAACTTAATAGGAAAAAAAATGACTGATTGTTTTGCCATACAATCAAATAATGTTTTTCAATGAATGAATGACAGAGAAAGAACTTCCACATGAGAGAGCAAATATCGTAATTCCCGGCCTACAGAGTGCACCTGGTTATAAGCCTCACCGATTACATTTGCAAAGGAAATACAGTTTGGTTACATTCATACGCCGCAGCTGTGTAAAAGCCGCAAGTCCCCACGTTTAAACCCACATTCAAACATAAGATATTTACAAAGACGGTACACAGAAAGAGTTTAACCCCGGTGCAGCGCTAAAGCTGGTGCTAATGCTAGCGCCACGCTAACATGGCAGGCTAAAATAAAACTTACTGGTAAAAAAAATTGAGACACGCCAGTAACACCCCAGCAACACGCTAGCACAGCGCTAACGCTAGCGCAGGGCTAACAGGGCGGGTAAAAGTCACTTCCTCGGCACATACATTCCACCGGTCTCATTCTTACCTTTTCCGCTCGAGTGCCCCCTTGCGGGCATTAGAAAAAATGCACAAATTACCTGCATAAACCGCAGGGTTGAAAGCGTGTGAAAGAAGTCGTGTCTTGCAGGCCGGAAATTACAGTACATAAAATTGCTGAGACTGTGTGCAGTCATCTCCGTACGAGTATGCTCAGTGTTTCACGTGGCCGGAGTGGATAACATCGGCGCAGGTGCGTAACGCGTCCTCCCAGCGGCCTCCATAGATTACAACTCTGTCAGCACAAACACAAATTTGAAGTATAAACACCCCGCAACAACAAGTCGCCGTTAACCGTCAAATTCCCCCATTCCCCCGTTATTCAGCCAAGACCGAATTAAGAGGTGTAAATGATTCCTAATAAACATTAAATGTTTGCTGTGTGAACGTTAATATAGTTGAACGTTTATAAGAGGTTGGAAATATTTTTATTTCCCTCAAGTCGTCTACACGCTATTTTTTAACACTTTTTTTTTTTTTCCCCGTGTCCTCACTTGCAGCCCAGTGTTTTGATCGCCAGCTACATTGAGTCTGCCAAAGCGGTGGCACAGTTTGGATTCTACCAGAAGGCCGAATGGAAACCGGACGACTCCATGATAGCTGTAGCGGTAAGTGAATATCGCGGCATCCTTTTGACTTCTCCTGCGGTCTACGTCCAATCGGCAGTTTTGGTCTTGATTTTGTGAAACTGATTGCTGGTGAATCATATCAAAGTGTAGTGCACTTCTGCAACCTGCGGAGGCGCTGGTGATTAATTTCAGCAACGAACTACAAAAGCTAGTTTAGTTCAGCATTTTTCAACTCTTCCGATTGTCAGTTTTCTTTTAAAGATTTTCTTGTGCGACTATCTCAGGGTTTCGAGTAGGGGTAGAGCAGATTGCAAAATCCACGGTTCACTTTTCAATTTCAGTTTTCTGGTGACATTTTGTGGTAATATTTTATAGTAAATTAGATTTTGTGTCGCGACTGAGGTTGAACAAATTCCGCTGTGCACACTTCGCAAGTACAAATTATGTTCCAACTCCGAGGTTCAACTGTATATTATTTTACTCGTGAGGTGGTACGGTGGAGATTGCTGACTAGACCGTCTCACAGTTCTGAGAGACAGGGTTAGAATCCCGGAAACGTGGAACGGAGTTTGCATGTTCTCCCCATGCCCAGTAGGCACTCCGGTTTCCTCCCACATCTGAAAAACGTCAATGCTAGGTTATTTGATGAGTCTAAATTGCCCGTAGGTGTGAATGTGAATGCGAATGGTTGTTTGTTCATGCGTGCCCTGCCCTGCGCGACGGCGAGCGCTCCAGTGTGCTCGTACTTGGTTCGAGAAAAGTGGTATCATTGTGTCCTTAATTTTTTTAATCCGCATCTCTTCTCTTGTTTTAGCCACCCACAAATGAAGCATGCCTTGTACAAATATTTTTCTTCTGCGGTTCAGTTTCTCATTCAGCCCTCTTCATGCATTGTCGGATCCGTTCAAACGGCCTAAATGTGCACCGTGTTGTGAAATGCTGTCAGGGTTATTTGCATTTTAGCTTTCTCTTTAGCAAAGGCCGTGGATTTATTTTTTTTTTCCAACCAAAACATTGTGTCGGTTGTTAAAAGATGCTGCAATACAGGCGCGGCATTTCTTGTATATTTGAATGCCGGTTGTGTTTTGTTATTATGTATATATTTTTTGTAGTTTTGATGATTGACTGGCTAATGAGGACATCTTGTACTGCTCCTATGTACGAGATCTAGTTACAGTGGGGCCTGAATTTATTACTGCACCAAGTTCCAACACAATTTATTTTGATCTTAAGACTCGTTCACAGTGTAAGAACACTGCGTGCTCCAAATACAGGTGTAATTATAATTTTTTTTTTGTCAGAAAAAAATGTATTTTAAATATTCAAGTTGAAACGGTTTATTCAAATACAGATTACTTACGCTTGCATATTCATAGTTTGGCATTTGAGGATTAACCTCTTTGCAGATTATTTTTACATATATTTACATTTTGGGGGTGCAACCTACCCCCGTTTTTCACAGAATCGTTTATTGATGGTATTTTCACACTTATTCATGCATTTTGTGTGTGTGTGTGTGTGTGTGTGTGTGTGGTGTGGGTGTGGGTGTGGGTGTGGGATGAGGTTAAAGAGGCGTTAATTATTTGGGATTTTCAATTATTCGTGCAAAAAAATGACCATGCCCGACTGTGAGTAGTAAG
Organism: Syngnathoides biaculeatus; assembly: GCF_019802595.1. NCBI lineage: Eukaryota > Metazoa > Chordata > Actinopteri > Syngnathiformes > Syngnathidae > Syngnathoides > Syngnathoides biaculeatus. The sequence continues at coordinate 18,921,426 of NC_084656.1, forward strand.
GGGAAGTCAATTGTATTTACTGCAATTATAACTTTACTCATGATTTAGCCATAGGAAGAGATTTATGTTGTAAACCCAGGATTCTATGCATTGCAAGTCCAAGATTATGTTCACCAAAGTAGTTCGTATTTGCCCCCTCGACAAAAAAAAAATGTGAACAGCAATTAAACAATTAATCATGCCGTCTTATCCAAAGCGTCCGGCCCTGTGTATGTCTGTTGACCCTGCCGGCCCTTTTTCTTGTATACTTGCGGGCTGAAACACATAAATGTGAATGTGTCTGAAGAAAAAGGTCAGGCCCATTTCCAGCTCAGCCCCGGCCAAAAACAACGGAGCAGCGGCGGCTGGAGTTTAAAAATACCAGGGAATGCGCGCTCGACCGGCCATTATTGTGAGTGCGGTGTATCGGGGAACGCCTTGAGGCAATTCCTTCGCAAATTGCCCAAACATTTGCCCGGCCTCCAAGATGGAATGCCATTTTTTTTTTTTATTTTGGTACTCACAGGTCACTGAGGACACTGTGAGCTCACACAACGGGCCCTGAACCAAAACTGGAGGATTCTCAGGCAGATAATGTGACAGTACGATAGCAAAAATGGTGATTATTTTATATCCGAGGAAGCTAACTACGACTACTGTTTGATTAAAAAAAAAGTGAACATAAAAAGTGAGTTTTAGTCCTTACATTTCCAACCAGCTGTTTCCCAGATGTTGTCTGGTGGTTCACACCCTGTGTAGACCTTAAAACTAATCTAATCTTCTATAGAGACCCTTTTATTAATTCATATATTTTAAACTATATTTATTAATATGCATGGAAGCGACCAACACATTGGTAAAGGTGAATTTATTTACTGTACATGGCAGAGTTTCAAGAAATAACGCAGTACTAGAAATCATGTTAAGTAGTTTTATTTTTTTGGCTGCACATCCTATTTTTTGGAGCCAAATGTTCCTTTTTTTGTTAGGCAGTCATACAGGCATTGTTCACCCACGGTTCTCTAAGCCGACAAGACTGCTGCATTCCCACACACAAAGTAGTCCATAATATCGAAATTGGCCCATATGGAATATGATTCGGATGTACTGCGGAAACTGCAATGGCAGCTTGCTTTAAAACCAGATACAGGTTGTCCTTGTTTTATAACACTTTCAGGGTCACTAATGTTATGTAGCAGGGTGCACAGTATGTCTGTAAAGGTATCTATTTTGATGATGCTGTTTAGCTTTGGAGGATTCATTTTATGCCACTCGCCATTTGCAATTTTTCTATACAATTATACAAGCGAGACAACAACAAACTCGTGCATCCGAGACACAAGCTAAACTTTCATTGCTGGTTGGCTTTCAACCTGCATTTACTGTCGGCCTTTGACTTACGGAAAAAGTCACTGGCCCTCTGTTTTGGATTTCAACAATCTCAAAATGGTTCCCAGCTTCTTTGAATCACGATTTTTTTTTTTTTTTTTGTGGCTTGGTGTTTTATAGTCAGGCACTTCAATTGCTGCGCCGTTTATGGACCCCCCTCGCGCCCACTCCATGTTTGCGGGCACGTAACTCAAGCTCTTCTCCCTCTGTGTCTTCTTTGTGTCTAATTCCACTAATGACCGTCATTATAGTCTTCAGCCTATCGGGCTCCATGGATGATTAGCATTCATTCACTGTCCAGCTTGGAGAGTCCTCGCAGGCCGCTGAGCCAAGATTTACTCTGCAGGTCCAAGTGCCCAATTCCAATTTAATGCCTTTATCAGATTTTCCTTCTCTCACAGTTTTAGTCCATGTACATTTCAAGTGACACATCCTAGGCCCCGACCCTAGCACCAATACCATTTTTTTTTTTTTTTTTCGGACAGTCGTCGTCGTACTGGTATTTACCGGTGCATTTGGGGAATTGTGATAATGCCATTTGTCTTGTATTTCATTTAAATCCAATAATGTTTACTATGAAAAAAAAAACATTTTTTGATTATGGCATGGCCTCTCGTGCGGGAGTTTGGTGACTGTGAATGGTGGGTTCACTGAACAGCATCCCACAATAATTCCATGACAAACAGATATATAATAACATGCATTTTATAACTTACATTCCATCCACTGTCACTTAAAATGGAATATAAATCACATAAGCGCGTTACACAATAAAATGGAAAACATGAACACAATTTGAGCACATTTACTGCATCCCAGGTTAACAGTAAACACACGATCCCGTTTTTATTATTGTTTGTGCTGTTTTATTAGCTTGCTCCATCTTGGGGTACCCGACAGCTGTGTGCTACTTGACATCTTGGAGTTGGAAGCAAACATCTGCTCTCCTTGCACGCTAGTGTTGTTAAACATCCACATGGCACCGACCGGGCCAGACTTCTGTTTGTCTTCTTGTGCGAGTGAGTAAGTGGTCACCCCTTGGGAAGCCTTCCAATACAGTAACTGGAGACCATGACTTTGAATGTTGTGCCCGTCAACCTCCAGGGCTTGTTGAAAAATGCAGAAGAAGACTCCTGTGTCGTCGCTTTTCTTCTGACTTAACCATTTGGCAGTCATTGTGCTTACAAGCTCCAACTAGTGGAGTGGCAACACGGTCTCCATTTTCTTGTGTTTGCATTTCATACTTTATGTGACCTTGTTAATTGCCGTTGCTGTAAAGCGTACCTTAAATAGGTCAAGGCGTCACATTTTTAGTATTGCACTTCTGTACTCACAGTGGAACCCAAGTTGCGTCTTGGCTTCCTCCACATTATTTACATCGTTATCGAAGTGCTCCCAGACTCCCATGCGTGTACTTGATGGCACCCGGGCAGACAATAGTGAGCATTTCCTGTTTCAGTACATCTACATGTGGGAATGTAGGAGAATGCATGAAAAGTACTGCCGTATTTTCTGCACTATAAGGCGCACCTAAAAGCTTTTCATTTTCTCAAATGCCGATGGTGCGCCTTATATATGGATCAATATTGATTCTTCAGTGGAGCTCCATCTAAAGGATGCATAACGTAACCTCAGGCGCTACTTTAGCGTCTGTTCTATGCGCCTTATAATGCAGTGTGCCTTATTTATGAAAAAGTTTTAAAACAGGCCATTCTTTGAACGTGCGCCTTACAATGCGGAAAATACGGTACATTACTGTATGTAGAAGCACCGTCAATTTCCTGCCCATTCTTCTCATGCCTATTGTTATAGAAAACACAAAATACCCTTGAGCAAAACAGTTGAGGTGTATTGAGATAAGCGTAGGGATGGGTACTGAAATCTGATTTTTTCATTTTTTATTTTTTGGCACCATAACGTGTGCAGATTCACATCAAATTAATTGGTACCTTATTTTGGTAAATAAATGGATCTGTTGTGACTGTGCGTACAGTGGGAGAGAGAGTTTTGTCCATTTTCCAAGGCGCACACGAACGTATCAGTGGCACTGAAGAGTGGAATGATATCATTCACAACAAATAAACGTGGATAGATAGTGCTCAAAAGTACGGTGGAAAAGCTCTAGAAATTTAACATCTCCGGCACCCATTTACGAAGCGGTGAGAGTCAAGACAATACAATAAATAGCCAATCGGTGTACCAGGGACTGAAATTGCCGCAGGTCGACGTTCAGGAAGTGGAAGGGTGACAGCAACACGTAGACATCCCTATGTTATGGGATGCACAACAGAAGTTCCCTTTTGATTTCCTGAGTTGTCTCCTCTCCCAATTTTGGTTGTGCAGTTAAATTGCTCACCTCGTGTATTGGACACGCTTTTGAAGTCCAGCCAGTTTGTGGAAAAGGTCTCGGCAGAAGTTTTGTTCTCGGTGGTGGTCCCCACTTGCAAATTACAGACTGCACATTTACAGAATGTCCGAATCCACACCCCCTAGACTCACAGCATTAGTTAAGTGCATGCGTGTTTTGGATTGTTTCCCATGGGAAACAATGAAAATAATCCTTTCAAGGGTCAAACTGTGGTCATCATAAAACACATTTTAAATTTCTTTTGCAATCACGCAAATAAGTAGAGCAATACTGTTAATATTAACAGATATAACACCGTTCTGACTTGCATAACAGTGTGGGTTAAGCGTCTTGCCCAGGGACTTAACGACTTGTGCCCAGACGGCGATTCTCCAGTTCCAGCGTGTAGTCTTAGTCTCTGCATCATGCCGCCCACAGTATGTATATCATTTTTATTGTGGAAAGCTCTCAAGGATTTTGGCAACAGAGACCACACATTGCTTTGTAGCCACCAGTACATACACAATTGTAAATGATCGAGTGGAGTATTATTAGAAAAGACAATACAATAGTTGGCTGGCTCTCGCTTCATGTACAGAAAATGTGATTTTTATTGTAAAAGCTCATATGACACGACATGGCATTTAAAAAATAATAAATTCTATCTGCAGCATTGCTATGCCGTTCACTTGCAATTCAAATTTCGAATTGAGGCAAAATCAGAGCCCAACGTTCGGCCGCTTTTGCAAACTAGTTGTAGAACCACAAGCAGTGTTTTGATAATTGAGTTGCCTTTAGCTGCGGCATTCAGTGTAAGGCAGGCCCAAGGTGTTAAAAATTACATTTTGTTTCCTAAGCTTTATTGTTTTGAACATGACTTCCTGACTTGAAAAACAGACAAGGCAAAACCACACGTGCAGTGTATGAGGTCTACACTTTGCGTCATCTGTAACGTAATTTCAAGCTGCGCTAAACAGCGCTATGTGCAATTTCCGTTGGCAGTAGTGTTCTGAATCGTATAACCTTGGGGGCTTTGCACTTTTGAGGTTCTATTGTTCAAACACCTATGAACAGTCACAAAAAGGGAAAAAAAAGAATATATATTTTTTTGCAGCCCGTCTTGTTTATTGAAGTTCACATGCATGAAAGAAGCATACGATTTTTAGTTAGTTTCAGCAATTCCACAGCAATGTTTCCGACAATAAAATAGGGGAACTTATTTTTTGGACGCTTGGATGCTTGCATGTCAGCCCCCGGCACACTGTTAGTGAGAGCTTGTAATATTTTATGACTGGCAGGAAGCTTACAGGGCCACTTTTTGTCGATTGGCGGAAAAGCCACAAAACTGCTTGCTGAAGTTGATGTAATGGGTTGACAAAAAGACCCCGCAGGTTACATAGTCGACTCTTCAAGCCTCAACTTGGCCCAGAGGGGATTCTTTTCAAAAGGACCTACAGTATGTGATTTCAACTGTTTAGTTTTTGCTGCTTCTGTGCTGGTAAACTGGAGCCTGTGAGACAGACAAGTTCAGTTTTTTTTGGGTTAGAGCTCCCTCGTTGCTTTGTAGATTGATTGTTTTTGCAGACCTCGGTTGAGATCTTGGGCACATGTCAGGCCAAGGCTGCGCTCCTCTAGATCCAGCTTTGTATTGCTCCAGGCTTTACTCACTCCCTCTCCTCCTGGATTTTATCTCGACTGTGGTAATGTTTTGGACCTCTACCAGTAGCACTGTCGCCGCGCTGGAAAATGCTGGGGGAATAAAAGTTGCTATAGAAAACCACAGGCCACTGACCGAAACATCCTCATGTAGAGAAAAAAAAGATACACCACAGGTTATTATACTTTTCGGTTCAAGAACCACATTTCCACTGAGCAGTATGGTGTTGTTCAGTTCATTTGGTAGACGTTTGAAAAGTTTGAAAGGTAGGTAGGGAAAGTAAAGGTAAGTGGCGGTTTGATATTAGGGGCACACAACCACACCGACCCACCATTGCTTCCACCATCATAATTTTTATGCGATGAGCAAGAAAAAGTGACAAGATTACACAACTGTTTAATTAGCAAAACTGTGGGTGATTGAAGGCGGGGGAAGCACTTACTTACGTGGCGTCAGCCGTGCAGCGCGTTAAACCAGCTCGCAGTCCGATAAAGTTGAAAGGTGTCACTTTTCAATGTAGATATTATTTAAGATAAGTATTTTCAATCTGTCTGTGAGACAGTCTTTAACCTCCATGACCGATTTATGACAGCGCACATTGGGATGGCTGACATTGCATTGCGCACGTAACACGGTAATAAAACTGTATTAGTTATGCGTGAAGCAAAAAAATGAACAAAAAAAAAACAGTTTTTACAAGTATGGCGTGCCTAAGCGGGCCTTCATGTGCCGTATGAGAACGTATTCTTACGCTGCTATTGTAACCCTAGTGGGGTTTACAGTTAGATCTGTTATTACTGTATTTGCTCATATACCAGCTGGACTTTTTTTTTTTAATTAATATCGTTTTACAGATGCCACATCAGATCTCTGTGTAAGAGAAAATTGCAGTCGCTTTGAGTTACTGCCTGTTATTTTTTCAAGCAAGTTAAAATGGAGATGTGTGATTGTTCTTTCTTTGTGGTGACTCAGGTGATTGATTAGTTTTATTTAATAATACGTTAATACGTTGGTCATTGTTGGGTGGTGCATAACTGCTGTCTGTTGGGATTAGTTTAAAACAGGTTCATTTTAACTTATCATTGAATTTTGTGTTTGAACATGTGACATGTCATTTTCTGTCAATTATATGGCTGTTATGTTGGTAATATTGCGAATGATCCATTTTAAAAGATGTTATGACATATGCAAAGTCTGAATTCATAGCAGTATGCAACTCTGAACTTGAGTCCTCCCTTAAACACATTACACGATCTGTTTGGCACTGGCGACGTTATCAAGCTGGTTATCGAGCAATTTGAATGTGAAATACCTCCAAATACTGATTAAAAACTGATCTGGACCGCATGCTTTTATGAAACCGTACATGTTGTTGAAGATAAATCACTCAAAAGTAGGTCTGCTCAGTGTCTTCTAAACAGCAGGCATGTTTAGTTTGCGACTGGCAGAAAACGTGGCGATGCACGTCGATGTTGTTATACTTGGAATGTACACAAAAGAGCCCCAGTTGGAGCATGGATCCTAGACATGTGTGACGCTAAATTGCAATGCTTTTTTTTTTTTTCTTTTTATCTGTGCTGGCTAATATGAACGGAGGATGCCGTCAATGTTTGATGGTCCTTTTTAGGATTTCACTTGTTCATAGCTACTTGCAGCTTTAATCCCTTTTTATGGTTATAGTTTCTTATCCCATGTCTTTTTTTTTTTTTTGGTCCTTTGTCTTTCACATTCCACCCCTGACTAATTAAAAAGCATAGTGTACTGATGCATCTTCACTGACTGAACTTGTTTCTCTTTGTTTCCAGACTGCCAAAGGCTACATTCTCTTGTTCTCTGTACTGGGCGGCAGGGACGACAAATACCTCTACGAGCCAATCTACCCAAAGTGAGTGCTTCCATTCGCACATATTAATATGAAAGAAAGCCAGGTCCAAAAAAAAAATTCAAATACTTTTACATTTCCTCTTGGGGATGTGGTTTTCACATTCCTCCACGGCATACCAGCAGATGTGAACACGTCGGGGCACAAATTGCGCCCATTTCTTGCTTTTATTCTCACGTCAGGGATTTGTACGCACAGGGGCAGCCCTCGTGTGAAGGTGACCCCAGGTTACAAGGAGGAGCAATGTGCCCCCGCTCTGTCGCTGGAGATAAAGAAGCCTGTGGATCTGGAGGCCCCCATCACCAGGTAGGCTGTTGACTTTGTCTTTTTTTTGTCACTCACCACCTCATCGAGGCATCAGATGTGTACGTCGCGCCTGCTGGTTATGCCGTCTGAGACACGTTGTGCAATATTTGTGTCCTCAAGCAGGGTAAACACATACCGATTTTAACAGAATTTAAATACATATGATGATGAAAGCAAATCAGCGGACTCTTATCATATCGTACTGGAGATGACCAACACAGCACACCACAGACTTAGCCATACTTGCATCCACAATTGCGAGTCTACTCCCATGAATGGGATGTCTGCCCAAGGTTGACCTGGAGGAGGCACCGCGGTGCCACCAGGCATCCATGTTGTATAACCTGTTAGAACGTACAAAGAACTCGTAGAATTCATAGTACGAAATAGAAAAATGCTATGCTAACTGTTAGCTTTTCCAGTAACTAGATTGGACAGATATCGTTCCGTTCCTCGGCACAATCACTTCCTTTGTGGTTCCGGCTGACTCGATAATGACAGCACACACACAAAAGGATTTGCTCTCAAAATATTGAAGCATTTTAATATTCCTGGTTGTCAGCCCTGACTGTTTCCCTAGGTAGATTGAATAGCGGAGAAAAAAAATAATCTTTAACACACACACTACCACAGGATAATCATTCAGGGCGATCTTTTGTAGTCATGGAATTATCTGGCCTTTGCTGAATTTCATCATAATGAGGGGAAAGCTATTCAAATGTGGCCTGATTATCGGTATATGCGCAACCCCACTTGAGTCTACTCCCCCAAGATCTCCATTGACCACACACGCAAAAATTTGTTGGCCATAAGTGTTTTCTTAGCAGATTGAGGAGAGAAAAATGCCCCGCTTAACACACCTCACAACAGGATAATCTCTCATGTTTCAGAGACATAAGGGAAATTGGCTTTTATTGACTTTGTACAAAAGAATGCCCAAATGTGTCCACATTTTCAGTTCGTCTTTCCATAGAAGAAACACCTCAATCTCCTCTATTATTGCTATTTGTTAGCCTTTCTGATTGGTGTGTTGAATTCAGCAAAGCTTTCCAATTCTCGCTTTTATTTAGAAGCAGAAAACCTAAATCTTGGCAAGTAGAGCTGAGCAAAGCTGAGAGATGGAGTGACAAAGTGGCTTTATTGTCTGAAGTGTGCCCCCTTTTAGCCTCCGACTATTCAAGCTTTTCTGGTTGACGTGTTGTGCCGTAAAACACGTAAACAAGCCGGCTGGCAAACAACACGTTTTACTGGTATTTTGTTTTCAATTCGAAACGTGTGGGAGGAACTTTGGAGGAACATAATTTTGTGTGAGTTTTTAAAATTAGATTAGATACAATTTCAATGTACTAATTTATAAGGCTAACCACTTGCAGGGAACTATCTGTTATGTGTATTGGAGGCATTAAGTGGAAAGACCACAATGTGTAGTTAAGTATGCGCTAACACCACCGTGCTTACTGATTAAAAAGAGGAGCATCTGTTCTGTCAGATACAAGTGACAACAAAGCTGCTTGTTTTTTTTTTTTTGTTTTTTTTATTCACCCAGACTCGTTCTTCTGCTGCTTTGCATAAGATGAATATTGTGAACGCTATAGTTAAAATACATAGGAAACCCGCTTTATCGTCAGCGTTTTTGACAGTTCAATTTTCCTCCGCCGACCAAGCATCCTTTTGTTTGCTGATGGACAAGCGATGTCACTTCATCCCTCGTCAAGCTCTTTTTGTTCATTGCACGTTCATCGCCATCATCTCCCCCGCTGTCTTCCTTTTGACAGCCGTTATAAGCCTTCGTTGCGTCACTGATGAGCATTCTGTTGGCATTTCACCGGTGCAGCTTGCCTGTGCGGGCGTTGAGTAGGTGTGTTATTCGTATTTGTATATTATTTTTTTTGCTGAAACAAGCAAGAACAAAAAATATCCCATCCCTACACAATTTTCTCCTCACTGATGCGTTGCTGTAACCCCGCTCAGAAGACAATGAACCACTTCACACGTGCGCACAGTGACCTTTTTGTGCAGCAAAGTAGTCTGGCACCAACTACAGATAAAACACAATGAAAATATCACGGGGATCACAGTATTATTGCAAAATATGTGTGACAAAAAAAATTCCAGAAATGAAAAAAAAAAAAAATTGCAAAATGCTTTACAGACCTCAATTGCGTTAAAGTTACGAGGTTCTTTAAATTGTAAATAGAAACAGAATTCAGTGACTTAAAAAGCCTGTTAGATCTTTATTCAATTGAATCTTCTACAAAGACAACATATGTAATTTTAAAACATTTAAGCACATTGTTTTTGTTTTTTTCTTGTGACAGTAGGTTAAAAAGTTGTCCATTGTCGTCCTGTTAGTTTCCAGTCCCTCCAGGAGGAGCTCCTGGTGTGCACCGCAGACGGCTACCTCCACGTGCTGCACTGGGACGGCCTGGGCGGCAACGGACGCAAAGCGATCTGCCTCACCGCCATCCCCTTCTCGCTCGACCTGCAGTCTGCTCGAGGTTCGATGCGACTTTGAGAAAACACCTCAAAGTTTGGCATGTAGAATTAAAACTGGTCGTGCGAGCTTGATATTTTTTCACTTCTGGTAAAATGAAGGATTTCTAATACGGCTTGGTAAAAACATAACACCGTGACTACCAAGAAACCTTGCATATTACCGAGGGCCCGATTTCCGTGACGTTAACTTTTCCCAAAATACGCTGTGAAGCACTATCATCATAAACTAAGAATTTTTTTTGTCATAAAAACATTACATTTTAAGTCAATCAGTTCGATACATCTATGGAAATAAGGACTCGCAATGGGAAAACACATGCTAAACGCATTGTTCATTTGTTGTCTCTGCGACGTCCTATTTCAGACAGAAAATTTAAACTTGTTTCCTCGCATTTGAAAATCAAATTCAATTTGCAGAGTTCTGTATGATGAAATTTATCAACAATTTCACAAAATGTGTTTTCTTGCTCATCCACTAATGAAGTCTGGGAAAATATTTACATCGCTTTTTCGCGAAAAACCATCGGCCTACAAAGGTGAACCAGAGAGCGAACAGTGAACAACAACAACTGTAAACAAAACTTTGTTCAAGTGAATTAAGGTGTTCAGAAAATTAAAAAAATAAAACCTTTGCAAGCAAACTTTAACAGTGTCAAAGTAAATCTTTCTAATTTACCTGTGGAATGTTTTCTCACAGCCACGAAACTGGCGATTAACGCACAGGTCGGCATGGTTGTTTAGGGAGTATCAAGATGGCGGATGGCAACTTCAGCTTTGGCGGCCAGTGAGCCATCCAGTTTTTTTTTTTTTTTTTTTTTTTAGATCAGTGACGTTTGGCTGTTCACTGGCTAACTATTAGCCAGTCTGCATGTTGAGTCAAGCAGCACTGTAAAGCATAATGGATTTAAGGCTGTATGCGGTCTGTTAAAATTCTCATAAAGATTATGAGGGAGGGTTCTTGGAAAAATGTCTCCCCCGTAAGGCGTTCCTGGACTGAAAAAGTTCGAGAACCCCCATATTCGATGGCGTGTTGTTTCTGGTCACAAAATGAATAACATAAAACAAATCTCAGTCTGACTTGAGGTGCGTGTGTATGTGCGTGTGTGTAGGAGGCCCATCTCTGGACCTGGCGGGCGTTCATATCTGCTGCGTGGAGTACTGCGAGACGTTGGACGGCTTCGCCGTGGTGCTCAGCGACGGGCGTCTGGGCTTCATCACGCCGCTCAGCAGCACCATCACCGCGGATGTGAGAACACTCGTACACAAGACCGAATCGAAGCCTCTGATTTGCGCACACGGGTTCTTGCTCAGTGAGCCGAATGTCTGATTGGGCTTGATGAGACGAGGAGCAGGGAAATTACAAGACGCTTGTTTGAAATGCAAGCACATTTTCACATTTCAATGAACAATTTGTTTTGGAGATCTTGAAATGTTTCTTAAAGAGCTTTCCCCATGTTTATTCATGTAAAGTAGCTGTTAGAGGTCATCTTTGTGCTTGTAAAGCAGGTAAGAAACAAAAGTCAAGTTACAGAATAGTTTCATCCCTTTTATCATTCAAATAGTGAGACTTCAAAGGCTCTGTTTACACGATTTAAGTGACACAAAAGATTTGTTTTTACCTTCTCAAGTTGCACAAAAAAGGAATCAGATAACTTTTAGATGTGAATCGGAACGCTTCCAAAAGTGGATGAAAGTCTGATACCTATTGGATATCTGTTGATGAGGGTGCCGCGGAGATCAGATCGGCTATTCCGGGCTACGTTATTCAAATACAGTGATGGCTTGATTTATGAGATGAATTTGTTACATGACTCTCATAACTCAAATCATCTTTTCCTTTTGAAATGAATGCTAATCCCATTAATGTGTTCCACCGCCCCAAAACTTTCTAAATACCTACTGTTAATCTAAACTACAGTATGACCAATTGTATACGGTCTAAATATAACATAATAATTAACAAATAAATAAAATTGCCAACGGTGGCCAGCGTAGTAATGTGGACGTTACCCTCATTTGAATACATTTGGGAAGAGTCAGCCCGGGGCATCTAAATAGCATTTAGTGTTTAATTTTTTTATTATTTATGTATTATTGTTAACTTCTGCTTTGTCACTTCCCGGTGTTGATGCTTGTGGACATGTTTTGTGTGCAATTAGGTCTGTTTTCTACTGTCTGTGAGTGTAAACGCAAATATGGGGCAATTAAAATAGACCAGGGGTGTCAAATTATTTTTTTTCAAGGGCCACATTGTAGTTACGGTTTCCCTCAGAAGGGCCATTATGACTGTGAACCCCTTAAAATATTTCATCACCATCATATTTATATCAATGTATGAACTATTTTTGGAATCAGACATCAAGTGTAATGAGTATTTCTAACCATTTTTCACGGTTGGTAATGCAAAACTGCTTGTAATATCTCGTTATCATTTACGGAATATGACAGTTTGAAATTTTGGTACATGGAAGTTCACAAACTAGATTTGCATTTGCGGTCCACATAAAATCATGTGGTGGGCCGGATATGGCCCCTTGGCCTTGAGTTTGACACCTGGGAAATAGCCGGTACGTGGAACTACACGAGATCCAGGCATTAAACGGGAAGTGGCTATACTTCGACTGGCATTTTAAATCCAGATTCAGGTTCATTTATTTGTTTGTTTTTTTTTTAAATAAGGAAATGTGCCATTTTCTGTCCATTAAGGACATGGGCCTTCTCACTTGCACTTATCTATTTCCAGCAGGTTTTCATATATACAGTCTTGCGAGAAAGGCAGAATGCTACCACTCTGTGGTTTCGGCCTTGGCCTAACCTTGGGTCTGTGTTTTATTGTTGATGACACTCATCATCGTCAGAGAAATGTTTTTGCTCGAGACGTTTCCTCATACTTGAAGATTTGTAGCAAGACACCGACTTTCGGTTCCTCACTGGTTTTATTGGTCCATTTACTTGTCACAAGTGCCAATGTTGTGTTACGGCTGTTTCATTTCCAACAACTGTTGTGCAATGAGAGAAGCTGAAAATTATCTGTTTTTGTTTGACAAAATGATTTATTTTCTGTGAATAATGTCTTTGCTTATCTCTTTATGATGGCAGCATATAGTGACAGGCAGAACAATTGAGTACTTCTCTATTATAGGTACAAAATGTGCCTCTGGAGGTAATATTCTTTTCAATGTCAAATATGTGCCTTGGCTCATTTAAGGTTGGGAAATACTCATGCAAAGGGTTTAAAACGCTAAGCCGACTAGTAGACTGTTTTGAATTAACGTTTCCTGTCCCTCCAGCAGCTGCAGGGCGTCTGGGCCGCAGATGTGAGCGACGGCACCTGCGTGGCCGTTAACAACAAGTACAGACTGATGGCGTTTGGCTGCGCCAGGTAAGCGGCCCCGTCGACATTTGCCGCGATGCGGGCGTGTGGCTGTGCGCGTGTACGCCGCAGCTCAAGAAGCCTTCACGCGCTCGCTTGCGTGTCACAGAGGGCGATTGTTGAGTGTCCGTTGTGTGAATGTGTCAGGCCGCGTTTGGCTGGCTCCCCAGTGTATGCTCGTCAGAAGCATGTCAGTAACGCTTTAATTCAGCCACTTCGCCGGCTTCTCTTTGTGTATGCGCAGCTATTATTTTCTCAACAGTATCAGTAGGAAATTAGTACAGCTTATCTTAGGGTGGATCAGGGATGGGCAAATATATCTTAGTGCTCGAACACATGAGCCCAATCCTTTGTAGATGAGTTTTTTTTTTTTTTTAAGTCACTGTTTTTGCAAAATATGGACAATAATTTACATTTTTTCATTCATTTATTTTATGTCGTTTTTATACTAAACCATATATGTTGCTTAAATATGGTAAATGAACTAATGTGAAGTAATTTTTCCTTTTGTTTCTAATTAATGAATTAACCAACGATTTGAGAAAAATGAATAAAAATATACAACTGATGCATGCATTATTATTAAATTTTAGGAAATATAATGTTACATGAGTATTACAGATCAGTTGATCATGCAAGTGCTTGATGTGACAGATAAAAGAATGGCCATATTTTACCAAACCCCAAGATGCTTACTAATATGATATCATTCTCTTTATTCTACTATTTTGCAGCGGCTCAGTCCTTGTCTACATGATCGACACTGCAACTGGATCCATGCAGCTCTCACACAAACTGGAGCTCACCCCAAAACACTACCCAGGTATTAAATTCCACAAAAGAAAATGACGGCACAGCTCCCTCTAGCGGCGCAAACAGTACTTTCAATTTTCCTTTCTCAATAATGTCAGAATTGCCACTCAGTGTAATCACAAACCATAAAGGCCTCTGCTACAAAGCAAAAACAAAAAAGTCAGGAAAATCCTCCAGCATCTCAAGTTTATTGGGTAATATAATCAAAGATACTATGTGCTGACTCCCATTTCACACAAGTTTGAATGTGATTGGTTAATTCTGTACGCAGCTACATTCCCAGTTTTGGGGGTGTGCACACTTTTGCAACTACATTATCCTAGAGTTTTGTTTTTTTTTGTTTTTTTTTTTTACTTGATATTTTTTTTTTTTTTTTTTTTTGCTCATTTGACTTATAGGTATAGATAGATACTGTCTATCCTATAGACTTATAGGTCACATTAAGGGTGGAAAAGGTTTTGAAAAGATTTATGTTGGTTTCCTTTTTAGTTATTTATTGTATAAAACCATGCATTTGAACGAGGGTATGTAGACTTTTTATAATCATTATATGTTAATGTCAGCTCAATTCAGACCTGCCATTTTGTCTAACAGGAAGTGCTGCGTTGCAGTCATTATCTGCTATCTATAGATAATAACAGTTAAGTGTTTTTGGTGAATGTATACATTGCGCGCTGTTCCTATCATTGTATTTTGGCATAGTCTTAAACAGAGGACCAAACTACTCTTAACACTTGTGTTTTTCCCCCCACTACGTGTAGACATCTACAACAAGACGGGTCCGGTGAAGCTTATCTGCTGGTCGCCCGACTACAGCGCAGCCATGGTGACGTGGGAGTGCGGCGGCCTCTCTCTGTGGAGCGTCTTTGGCGCCCAGCTCATCTGCACGCTGGGAGAGGACTTTGCGTGGGTTGAGACTCATCAGCACAACTAAAACGACAACTAAAAAAACCAGACAAAACGTGACTTTCTTGTGTCCCCTGTACAGGTATCGCTCTGATGGCACCAAAAAGGATCCCCTTAGAATCACCTCCATGGTTTGTGCTCTCTGAAGTTTTTATTTTCTATGATTTGGTTCTTTTCTTTTCTTTTTTTTTTTTATTTTTTTTCTGAAGATTCTGTGTGTTGCAGAGCTGGGGAGCAGAGGGCTACCACCTGTGGGTGCTGCCCACCAAGCAGTCGAGGAGAAAGACACAGGAGGAGCAGCAAGAGGCGGAGAGTTCTGCACCTCCCCCGTCGTCCCCGCGGGCCGGCATACTGCAGTTTCATTTCATTAAGAGCGCCCTTACTGTCAACCCTTGCACGGTGAGCTGACAAACAAGTGGGTGGGGTGTTCACCATCTAGTCATAACACAGCAGAGGTGAAACTAAGGTCATAATATACCGCGGTAGAAGTCAAGTCGAGTCCCCGTTAAAGTTTAAAGCAAGCCGAGTAACGTCATTTGGTGCCACTTTGGTGTCGGTGAAGGATGTTGAAGTGAGCGGGAAGCTCCATTTACACAGGTCATTTCCCTGTTTAATAGAATATTGTGCTTTGCGATCATCTTCTGGCGCCTATAGGAAGGTGCGCGTCATTTGTGGCAGAGCTCGGACCCTCACACAATGGAACTGATTTACTCAGATTTCATTTGCTAAATTGCCTGTTACCGCAAACAGATATGCTAAGATTGCAATCTTTCACTGAATTGTTTACGCTGTCTCATTTTGTGCACAGGTGTAAAAGTGGTGAAGACAAGTGTGGCATTAAAAAAAAATAAATAAATGTGTGATGTCAGGGAGTAATATGGCTTGTGGGAGGGGTGTCAAATATTTACACATGAAATTTATGAACTAGTTTTGGAATCAGATATCAAGGGTAATAGTTTTTCCAACTATTGTTGTTTGGTAACACAAAAATGCTTGTAATATCTTAATGTTATCATTTATGATAGGACAATTTGAAATTTTGGTACAGATTTCAACAAAAAAATCATGAAAGTTGATACACAGGATTTGCCTCCGCAGGCCAGACAAAATCGTGCGGTGGGCCGGATCTGGCCCACAAGCCTTGAGTTTGACACCTGTGGCTTATGGAGTACATTTGAGCATTTTGAGAGCAAAAGAGAATACGAGTACTTATGTTAACAGCATAAATTGACATTTAAGTGCTTTCGCCCGGTGCAGTTTGTGGAAAGCTGAGTTAGTCCCGTCAGAATTTGTGACCTTAGGGTCCTTATTGTTTAAGCCATTCATTTGGAAAACAATGTCTCTCTCTCTCTATCAGTCAGCCTGCCTCTGTGATACAATCCTAAAGACGTTGTTGTTCATCAGAGTAACCAGGAGCAGGTGCTGCTGCACGGCGAGGACCGCCTCTACCTGACGTGCGGCGACACGGCGCAGGCCCATAGCAGCTCTGACACGCAGCAGCAGTACAAGCGCTTGAACCTGCACGACGACAGCCCTCTGCACCACCACCACCACCATCACCACCTCCACCACCACCTCAACTCCCCCCTATCTCAGGGACTCAGCACTTTACTGGGACACAAGCACTGGCATGTGGTCCAGGTAGGGATCCGCAGACATCTCTATTTTTACATGGTTACCTTGATTTAAGTTTTCTTCGATATCAGGGGTCCCCAACCTGTTTTGCACCTCAGACCGGTTTCACATATGACAGTATGTTGACGAACCAGCATAGAAACAAAAAACAAATGATTAAATCTATAACTCGCCATCATTGTTTTAACAGGCTTGTTGCATGGTAATTTGTGAGGATACGAGTGACTCGACCGATGAGGTTTCGAGATACGAGCCGTCATTCGGACGCTTTTTTTGCTTTGACTTGTGAGCGCAAATTTGAGAAACAAGCGCTGTGAACTCAATTGAGCTCACCCAGTAATAAGCAGAAGTTTGGAAGCTGAAGTCTGCTTTCCAAATGTTGACAATGCAAAGCAAACTGACATCCTAACTGTTAGCATCTTTAGTAGCGGTTTTAGAAGCAACAGGTATTTGAACAGAAATGGTGGAGCAACACATGTAGACCTGTAATTTAGCAATATCCAGAGGCTTATATTACTTATTTACAAAAATGCGAATATCACA
The DNA here is from genome assembly GCF_019802595.1 of Syngnathoides biaculeatus. NCBI lineage: Eukaryota > Metazoa > Chordata > Actinopteri > Syngnathiformes > Syngnathidae > Syngnathoides > Syngnathoides biaculeatus. Next base: position 18,938,752 of record NC_084656.1, read on the forward strand.
GCACCTTACTGAATGAGTGTAGTAGAAGAAGCCTTACTTGTTTGTCATAAGCTCTTATCTTTCTTTAATCATTTTGGCTAGATTTTGCACTTATAATGAGACAGTTTGATATGTCTACAGTGGCACAGACACATGCACCTGCTATAAAATCTAAAACTCCGTTCAGACTGAAATTTGACATCCTTGCTCTATACTCTTTCCTCCAGATTCATAGCACATACCTAGAGAGCAACTGGCCTATACGGGTAAGTGCCGCCGCCGGTGCATATTCAATTAAAAAAAAAAAAAAAAAAAAAAAAAACTGAACTCTGAAAGAAACCTCATGTATTTACACCGTGATCTTGTGCGCAGTTTGCAGCCATAGACACAGCTGGGCAGTGCATGGCTGTAGCAGGAAGGCGAGGCTTTGCACACTACTCCTTGTACACCAGGAAATGGAAACTATTTGGAAACATCACTCAGGTAATTGACCCCTCCGTACAGGGCACTTAACCACGCCTCCTGAAGTGACGTCACGCCACGTGCGCTGACGTAAGACAAACAGTAAAAATGGCAAATACAATACAATACATTCTGAACTGAGAGAGACGCCATGCTTCTGATTTCATTCAATCGTTCACACGTAGCAATGTTATGCTAGCGGAGAACATCTCATTCATTTATACGAGACGTGTATTAAAAATCAAATTTAGGGCATATCTTCGTGCAAACACCGTCTGGTTAAGCTTCTGGCCGCGAGCCAGCAAGAAATCCATACGTTTGTGCAGTCCGATCGTCGCTAAATATCGCTCAACAAAGAATCAGTGTGTCAATCATTCACACGTAGCAATTTTATGCTAGTGGAGAACGTCTCATTCATTTATACGAGACGTGTATTAAAGATCACATTTATGGCATATCTTCGTGCAAACACAGTCTGGTTAAGCTTCGGCCGCGAGCCAGCAAGAAATGCATACGTTTGTGCAGTCCGATCATCGCTAAATATCGCTCAAAAAAGAATAAGTGTGTCAATCGTTCACACGTAGCAGTGTTATGCTAGCGAAGAACGTCTCATTCATTTATACGAGACGTGTGTTAAAAATCAAATTTAGGGCATATCTTCGTGCAAACACAGTCTGGTTAAGCTTCTGGCCGCGAGCCAGCAAGAAAGCGACACGTTTGTACAGTCCGATCGTCGCTAAATATCGCTCAACAAAGAATCAGTGTGTCAATCATTCACACGTAGCAATTTTATGCTAGTGGAGAACGTCTCATTCATTTATACGAGACGTGTATTAAAGATCACATTTATGGCATATCTTCGTGCAAACACAGTCTGGTTAAGCTTCGGCCGCGAGCCAGCAAGAAATCCATACGTTTGTGCAGTCCGATCATCGCTAAATATCGCTCAAAAAAGAATAAGTGTGTCAATCGTTCACACGTAGCAGTGTTATGCTAGCGATGAACGTCTCGTTCATTTATACGAGACGTGGATTAAAAATCAAATTTAGGGCATATCTTCGTGCAAACACAGTCTGGTTAAGCTTTGGCCGCGAGCCAGCAAGAAATCAATACGTTTGTGGAGTCCGATCATCGCTAAATATCGCTCAACAAAGAATAAGTGTGTCAATCGTTCACACGTAGCAATGTTATGCTAGCAGAGAACGTCTCATTCATTTATACGAGACGTGTATTAAAAATCAAATTTATGGCATATCTTCGTGCAAACACAGTCTGGTTAAGCTTCTGGCCGTGAGCCAGCAAGAAATGCATACGTTTGTGCAGTCCGATCATCGCTAAATATCGCTCAACAAAGAATAAGTGTGTCAATCGTTCACACGTAGCAATGTTATGCTAGCAGAGAACGTCTCATTCATTTATACCAGACGTGTATTAAAAATCAAATTTATGGCATATCTCCGTGCAAACACAGTCTGGTTAAGCTTCGGCCGCGAGCCAGCAAGAAATCAATACGTTTGTGCAGTCCGATCATCGCTAAATATCGCTCAACAAAGAATAAGTGTGTCAATCGTTCATACGTAGCAGTGTTATGCTAGCGAAGAACTTCGAATTCATTTATACGAGACATGTATTGAAAATCAAATATAGGGCATACCTTCGTGCAAACATATGTGTTCCGTTTGATATTAGATGGATTTAGTTGATGATGCGGTCTTCCACAAAGTTTGATCCATCGAAGGCATTTTTCGTATTGGGTCTTCGGTTTTGGAAAGGGTACGAATCGAACTCCACCAACTAGCCTTTCAGGATACCTGTCGTCACTATTACAAAGTCCGTGACTACACCTCTTAACCATATTTTTTGTTAAATAACCCAAATACGTGATAAAATGCTAACTAAACCTATACTGGACCATGCAATGTTGTCTGAGAAAATGCCGGGAGCAAAAACGGGCTTTGGTTTATGCAGATCTCTGGCCTCTGATTGGTCAGTGACGCGGATTGCGCAATATCCACGGAGGGGTCAATTTACCACCGTCATAATGAGATAGCGCAGCTATACATTGTCATACTGTACTATACAGTGCTATACAATACACAGTGGTACTTTGCCTTATGAGTGGCCAATTTCTGGGTTTTTTGAGTTGCTGGGTCAGTGTGTTTTTTGCTGCAAGCTCCACACTGCAACGCTTTTTTCACATATAAGGTGCACCACATTATAAAATCTTATATTAATCCATAAAGTTATTTTAAGGTCTTGAGATTCCATCCCTAATCACACCCGCAACTTTATCTGCGAGCATGCCCTGTGGACCACACCCGTACATTTTTTAAATGTGAGTGACTGATGGTTACATAAGAGCAGCCGCTTGCTGCTGCTAAACGGTGACTAGTCGATTATCAAAATTAGCATTCTTGGCAACCCTTATTTTTAATTAGGAAAATGTTCTCTCAGACACCTACAAAATGTTCCCAGTTGAAAGTAAGGACTTCACCCCCCCGTAGTCACATTTTTGTTTGTTGGTTCACCGTAGGAGCAGAACATGACGGTAACAGGCGGCCTGGCTTGGTGGAAGGACTTTGTGGTGGTGGCCTGTTACAATTTCATAGACCAGCAAGAGCAGGTGAGACCTCACCACGACCAGTCTTGCTGTCTTCTGCTGGATCAATTTGTGATCAATTGTCTCCTGTTAGCTGAGGCTGTACCAGCGCTCATCCAACCTGGATAACGCCTTTGCGTCGGTCATCAAGCTGCACTCTGACACGCTGCTGCTGAACGTCTTCCGGGACATGGTCATCCTGTTCAGAACCGACTGCTCCATCTGCCTCTACAGCATCGAGAGGAGGACCGACGGGTAGGAGGGCTCATCACTGATGCTAGGCTTTCCAGAGCTGTAGGGAGCCGAGGCACCTATTTTACAGTTGCAGACTATCACTTTAAAAAATTAAAAAAAAAAAAAAAAGTATTTACTGTATCTATGCTGAAATAATGATATTCTTATCTCAATTTAATCACAAATCCTGGCCCGTTTGTCTGAACACAGAGCTGTCATTCTGTAATATTAATTGCAACACCACATGTTGAAGAGGATTAAATTCTCACTATAAATCGTTGCCATAGATCTATATATGGCGAATCTCGCATTATTAGCAGTAAACCATTTTCGGATTATTAGCAGTAAACCATCGGATCTTTCACTGCACAGTAAATGGGGAATAACTGTCTTGTGTTGTTTTGTAGAATATCAAAACATGTCATGTTCCAGTTTCACTCCCATAATGCACATCGATGTGTGTTGAAATAAATTAGAATATGATAGTGTTATAATTCAAAACTTGACTCTATTTGTTTTATAGATTCTCGGCACAGTGAAATATTGATGCATTATAAATTATAGCTAAAGAAAGTTCCAAATTCTCCTTTTCACTATTTTAGAATAGCCAGTCAAAATGTTTTTAATGTAGAAATTATGGCTGCATCGTATTTTTAATTAAAATGTATTAAGGATTAGTGGTTGGAAAAATGAATCAAATATATGAGAATCATTTTTTAAAATTGCGGGGGGAAAAAACGGATTTACTGGAATAAATTAACTTGTTCCATATTTTTATTGATTGCGCGGCACCTGTATGTTAATTAACGTGATGTTGTGGATGAATGATTCTTTCAGTCCAAACCCGTCCGTCAGTGTGGAGCTGCTGCAGGAAGTGTCCATGTCCCGCTACATCCCTCACCCCGCCCTGGTGGTCTCCGTCACACTCACCTCGGTACGCACGGAGACGGGCATCACGCTGAAAGCCCCGCAGCAGGTAAACCCGTTCAACCCCAGTCGGTCACATTTGAAAAATGTACAGTCATGCCCGCAGATATAAAGTTATGGGTGTGGTCCACCAGTCATGCCCGCAGATGTAAAGCTGCGGGTGTGTGTTCTGTTTGTAATTATGAGTGTACCCCTTTAAGAGCGGAGGGGGGCGGTGTCAGGTAAGCTAGGAAGTAGAAGTAGGGTGAGCAGCAGTTCGCTGTTAGAGACTGTGTGCTTTCGTGTTCCGTCAGGCTGTGGTTCACTGCGCTGGATCGGTTTTCATGTACGCTGAGAGTGTACCGCAAGTGCGCAGTGGCGCAGCTTCGAGGGAACATTGGTCAAGATGACACAAAATAAGCCATGTCTTTCAAAATCTATGTATTTCTACCCGTAACAAATTTTGCCCGTGTGGTTTTTCGTGCTGGACTGTGTAGATTTGCGAGTGCGATGGCGCGCAAATCACCGTGACTGCAACACCAATCATACACATCGCAAAGTGCAGTCTTGTCGTCATATTTTTTTGCTCTGTCGGTCCACCTCAGGCCTGCATGGCAGAGAGCATCATGTTGAATCTGGCCGGCCAGCTGATCATGCTCCAGAGGGACCGTTCAGGGCCGCAGGTACGAGAGAAGGACACTCCCACCAACAACAAGAAGCTGGTGAGAACCTCTAACAAAAAAAAAAAAACCCTTCTGAATCCGAAAAGTATTTTTTTTTGTTTCATGAATGTATTTTTGTTCCCCCTGCGCAGCTTCCATTCTGCGCGCCAGTCGTGCTGGCCCAGTGCGTCGAGAATGTGTGGACCACCTGTCGCTCGGACAGGAAGAAGCGCCATCTGCTGGAGGCCCTGTGGCTGTCTTGCGGCGAAGCGGGCATGAAGGTGTGGATGCCGCTGTTCCCCCGGGACCACCGCAAGCCCCACTCGTTCCTGTCGCGGCGCATCATGCTCCCCTTCCACATCAACATCTACCCGCTGGCCGTGCTGTTCGAGGACGCGCTGGTCCTGGGCGCCACCAACGAGACGGTGCTGTACGACGGACTGCAGGGGTCCTCCGAGCCACTGGAGGCGCTGTTTCCTTTCTGCACCGTGGAGAGGACCTCGCAAATCTACCTGCACCACATTCTCAGGCAGCTGCTGGTTCGCAACCTGGGTGAACAGGTGTGTGGAGAAAACACTAGTATCTCAAATCTTGTTTCCCCATTGCAATGACTGGGAATGCCGTGAATCCGTTCCACCCCCCAAAACAAAGCGCACAGCTTTAAGTCCTCCGAAATAATGCCCGACCAACAGGTGTCCGCACGCTCCTGATCGTTTCCCTCGCCCCGCAGGCATTGATGCTGGCTCAATCGTGCGCCTCCCTGCCATACTTCCCCCACGTCATGGAGCTGATGGTGCACGTGGTGCTGGAGGAGGAGGCCACGTCCCGGGAGCCCATCCCCGACCCGCTGCTGCCCACCGTGGCCAAGTTCATCACGGAGTTCCCGCTCTTCCTTCAGACCATCGTGCACTGCGCCCGCAAGACCGAATACGCCCTGTGGAACTACCTATTTGCCGCCGTGGGGAATCCCAAGGATCTTTTTGAAGAGTGCCTCATGGCTCAAGATCTGGACACGGCCGCCTCCTACTTGATCATCCTGCAGGTAGGAGTAGAAATGTGCCGCGTGTGCACGGATTGTCCTGAACTCACCTGCAGGGCACAAAATCTTTCGTTCTTCTCCCTCCTTTGCTTGAAAATTATTAATGACGGGATGACAATTCTGGACTTTGCTTTGAAAAAAAACTTTGAAGTTTTTCAACTGCGCTATAAAATTTGCCGAGTTTAGACGCTATGGTTGAATCTGCCAGCCATACTCACTGGTGTTCCCGCCTTTAAAGAACATGGAGGTTCCGGCCGTCAGCAGACAGCACGCCACCCTGCTCTTCAACACGGCGCTGGAGCAGGGCAAGTGGGACCTCTGCCGTCACATGATCCGCTTCCTGAAAGCCATCGGGTCAGGGGAGACGGAGACCCCGCCGCCCACGCCCTCCACACAGGTCGTGACCTCGGCTGTGGGAATTCGACGACCGAGGCTCACGGAAGCGTACCAAAAAGTGCCAAGACCGCCGACACTAGTAGCACCGTATTTTATGTTTGTACAGGAGCCCAGCTCAACCGGCGGCTTCGAGTTCTTCCGAAATCGCAGCATCAGTTTGTCCCAGTCTGCGGATTCGGTGAGCACGGGCAAGTTCAGCTTGCAGAAGACCTTCAGCATGCCCGCCGGACCCTCCAGTAAAGGGTAGGAATGCTCCGCAAAACAATCTGACTGAGCAAATGGAGACACAACTGCGCGTATGAGCAATTGTGCACCGCTGATGCAGTCTCTTCCAGATATTCTGCGTTGCGCGCCCAAAAAATCCAATGCAAATTGAAAGTATAACATCCAGCTAGCTTTCAGTTTGTGGCATTTTGCAGTGTGATCCAATGAGTGAAGTTTGACTGGTTGTTCCAGCCAATGGCACAAGAGGTCACTGGTTTCTTTTAGGCAGCACACAGAACTTTCTCTAACAACGACCACTGTTCCGCCACTCTCTCGTTTTGTTTTCCTAGTTTACTTTACACCCCCCCCTCCCCCGCTCTTAAAGACGTACACTCAACACTCAAAATTAAAAATGTTACAGTACATATGCACCTCATCAATATTTCATATTTGTTTCTTAATGACAACGTCCACCACCGCTGCTTTAGTTAGCAACACAGTCCGGGCAACGTAGAGCAAAGACAAGCTTGACATGCTGCTTATGTTTACTTTTTATATTAATGGAGAAAGTTAAAAAAAGAAATGCTGTTCTTTTAAGATGCGATAACTCTGGGAGTGTGTGAATAATCGAAGAAAAAGTGGTTATACTGGGTGGGGTTTTTTTCTTTTCCAAGTGGAAAAGGTCTGGTCTGGATCCAAAGTAGAAAGTGCAGGATCAGATTGTGTGTAATTTTGAAATTCCACCTTGGCACAGCCTGATCCAGGATGAAAGCACAGACAAAACAGCACACAAAAAGCTAATTCTCTATTTTAAATATAGGAGGCAACAATAACATTAACCTTAAAACAGTTTGGGAGCATCATCATCATCATCATAACACCCCCCCCCCCCCCCCTCCCGTCGGTAGCTCGCGAGAGGCTGACTGCTTGAAAAGTAGATCTTGGGGTAAAAAAAGTCTGGCCACCCCTGTTCTACATCTACTCAACACTGCCGGTTGCTCCTCGGTTTGTGTCTCGAAACAACACAATATTCATTTTGTCATCATTCCATTTCGCATTCCAGTTAGGGCGTACATGGTTAAGCCCAAATATGTTGCAATTGTAAATTTCGAACAGGCTGAACTTTTAACGATTTCCAGCCCAGATTTTTTTATTTTTTTCTGAGCAAATCGGGGATGTAAAGTCACTCAACACACCACAGGATAATCTTTGCGACATCGGACAGATGGGCATTTTATTGATTTTGATTGAAACAGAGGTAAAATCTCTGTTTCTACACCATCTTTCAGAGACATTGGATTGCTGAAATGTCTTCTGTGGCCCCCGTTTTTCCGCCAGGCGGGACGGCGAGTGCGCCGAGAACATGTACATCGACATCATGCTGTGGCGCCACGCCCGCCGCCTCCTGGAGCAGGTGCGCCTGCGCGACCTGGGCTGCTTCTCCGCCCAGCTGGGTTTCGAGCTCATCGGCTGGCTGTGCCGCGAGCGCAACCGCGTGGCCCGGGTGGACGACTACGTCTCGGCCCTGAAGAGGCTCCACAAGGACTTCCTGTGGCCGTTCCCGGTCGTCCCCGCCGCAAACCTCAGCTCGCCGCTGAAGAACGGACGCTGTCGCCCCAGTGAGATTTCCACCCACCGACTTGCTGCCATCGGACCCAAAAATCGCCAGTTTGTTTGAAAACTATCCTGGAAATGTGAAAAATTGGTCATTTCTGAATTTTACGTCACTTTTTTCAAGTTTTGTTTGCCAGTTGAAAATGGAAATAATTGTTATACTTGATTTGCATTCAATCAGGGTGTAGTCCGCCTTTCGCCCGAAGCTAGCTGGGATAGGCTCCAGCTTTCCCGCAACCCTTGTGAGGATAAGCAACTTGACATGACAAAGTTCATTCCATTTTTTTTTTTTTTGTTTTGTTTGTTTTGCAGTGCTGACCACGCGGCTCCTCAAGTCCCAGTCGGCCGACAGCCTGCTGAACAGCGACATGGACACGGCGCTCCTCCCCGCGGGGCCCGCGGACCGAACCTGGATGGACGGCCTCAGCCAAAGCAGCAAAGACATGGACGCCGCCGCCGCCGCCGCTGCCGCCACCGCCTCTATCGCGTCCGGCCAACACGTGCCGCAGACGCACGACGCCTTCCTGTCGCTGCTCACCAACAAAGGTTTTCTACACACGTCGCGTAGTCCAGCGCGGATTCAGCGACACTCAGTGACTTTCCAAAAAAAAAAAAAAATAATAATAATAATTTGCATGTGCGTCTTTTCATTTTTGCCCTCTTAGTGGAGGAGTACAGCGTGGGCTCCGCCACGGACCTGACGGAGAGCAGCTCGGTGGTGGACGGCGACTGGACCATGGTGGACGAGAACTCGTCCACGCTGAGCCTGAGCCAGGCCGAGCTGGAGCACATCTCCATGGAGCTGGCCAACAAAGGGCCGCACAAGTCGCAGGTGCAGCTCAGGTAAGCGGGCGTGCGCTGAATGCTCACCAAGCGCCCCCCACCCCCTCCATGGATAAATGCCGCTCAACGGCGTTTCCCCAGGTACCTGCTGCACGTGTTCACGGAGGCGGGCTGCCTGGAGTGGTGCGTCATCATCGGCTTGATCCTGCGCGACGCCAACGTCATCAAGCAGACCGTCGGGTTCCTGGCCAATCCCGAAGTCCCCGCGGAAACCCTGCAGAGCGTGCGGAGCGGACTGCTGGCCGTGGACGCCTGGACCGCCACTGACTGGTGGGCGCTTATTGTCCATAAACACTTGATGAATACGTATTGAAATTACATGGCAAAAAACATATTTGATTTTCTCACTTGGATTCGTTCGCGCTTCCTTCACTGGCGTTTTGCATTGTGGGTTAGCATCAAGTTAACAAAGCTTGAGTCAAAGATTTTATCATCTGCCAGATTGCCTCACCTCAATAAATTTGCAAAATCATTTCAGTACTGACACATTACAGTATATAGAGTTATTAAATACCTGGGATAGTCCTGCCTAATTTCTACATTAAAAATCAGTTTCGTGCGTTCTTGATTGTTTGGAACATAATACAGTGGTGGTTCGGTTCTCAAACACAATCTGTTCCAGAAGGCCGGTTGAAAACCAAAACGTTTGAAAATCAAAGCGCGTTTTCCCATTACAATGAATGGAAAATGAAATAATGTGTTCCAAGCCTAAAAAATTTTTTTTAAGCGATTTTTAATTTTTTTTTTAAGCTTTTCCTGATAATAAACTGCATAGTAGAAATACATTTATAGTTTACTTTATATAATTAAATCATTTAAGATATAAATGATAGATAGATATAATATATTTATTTTTTGCTTAAAATGTATGCTTTAGCCTAGTAGAGTATGCTAGGGTGGGAATGCATTGCCGTATCCGTAGCGACTCGGCCTCCAGCCTTGTAAACTTTTTTTTTTTTTTTTTTTTAATTAACAAAAGTGCAGAATAACTTAACTTAAATAACAAGCAATAATGAGGGGGGTGGCAGACAAATTGTTTTTTATTTGCACAGGAAATACATAATGTAAAAAAAAAAAATGAACTTGCAACGAGAGGTAGGCTTCATGGAACAAAAGAAAAAAGCAATGCAAAACAACAGTTTCCGATGTCATTTTTCTACACTACTGTTAACATCTACCATAATCTTTTAAACACTTATTATATTCATAAAGACAAACTCAAGGCCTGGGGGCCAGATGTGGTCCGCGAAGCCAAATCTACAGCGTCAATTTCCATGATTCTTGTCATAATCAGTACAAAAATTTGAAATTGTCACATATAAATGATAACGTTGAGATATTAGAAGCATTTTTGTGTTCCCAAACATGGATAGTAAAAAAAAAAAAAATCCTGATTCCAAAACTAGTTCATAAATGATGCAAATATGATGAGACGATTCAATATTTTTATTTCAGATTCATAACGGCCCTCTGGGGGGGAACCAGAACGACAATGTGGCCCCGTTTTAAACTTTTGAACATACAGTAATGCACAATAGTACTGTACAATATCTTTTCTTTCAAGTGGGGGGGAGCCATATTTTTGTTGTCTTTCTTGGACCTCGAAAACAAACGGCGCCGTGATTGTGCTTTTCCCTTCCCCGACAGTCTGGGCTACAAAGCGTTCCTGGGCCTGATCCAGCCTCACCTGCAGCAGCTGATGGCGTCGGCGGCGGCGCCGGCGCAGGTGCAGCCCGAGGCCTTCCAGCCGTCCGCCGGCCAGGGCGCCAAACTCTGCCCCGGGGAGGGCCCGGGGGGCGCGACCTCGACCCGACAAGAGGACGGCGGCGGGGGCGGCAGGTGCGCAGCCGCCGCCCCCCTGGGACTACTGACGCTCCCCTCTTTGGAGCCCAAACCGCCGGCTGAGGACCGGACCCCCGATCAGGCGGAGGAGCGGGGAGAGGAGGAGGGCGCTTACGACTGCACCTTGTCATGATCCCACTTGAGCTCCCGCCGTGCTCCACTCAGTATTACCGAACCTCCTTCGCGTCGGAGGTGAATTCCTTTCCGACGGCTTCTCCTTTCTTTTTTTTTTCCCCCACCCGAGACTTTAAAAAGTACCGTCGGGAAGGGGAGGGACACACACACAACCATCAAAAAAAAAAAAAGTGACGTTTCATACTTTCATACCTCATAACGGTTTTTAACATATTATTTTTTCAAGGATGTTATTTTTCTACGCAACCAAATCACGATCTATGGATTCTTACATATCTATATATTAAATGGAAAAAAAAAAAAAAGAAAATATTTCTACAGGAAAAAAAAAAAACATCCGCTCATCATTATTTCCCACAATGACTCTGACCGAATTGCAGGAGACTATTATTATGTTTTTACCGCATCGTATTGTGCATGGAGTTCATTTTTATGGTATCGGTCAACATTTATGCAGATTATTTATTGCAATTATGATAGTGTCATCATTTCGGAATCCTTTATTTCGGTCTATTTTTTATTTTTTTTTTTTTCCAAGTTCATCCAGGTGGTATGAGAAACATCATCAGTATTATATTGTGCAATCTACCCCAAAATGTTACTCAGCTTTGTATTTTTGCGTTAACGACGTACCGTTTCGACCAAATGGCGCCCCCGCGAACTGGACGATTCGCGTCTTTTCTTTCGTCGCGACGCCGTCACGGTGATGCTTTACTTGAAAAGGAAAAACAAAAAATTATGCTGACTTGACGAACCAAAGACTATTTTGTTTTTGTTTTTCTTCCCAGGGGCCTTCTCGCCTTCCTTTTGACACTAGGACTGGACACAAAATTAGGGACACCCGCACTGTCCAATGCAAACGCAAGAGATGTTTTTCATATTTTGATTAATATTACGGCAGTATAGTAAAGAGGCTCCGGGTTTGAACCTGAATTCGGGCCTTTCTCACATTCATTGAATTGATTCATGTCATTATCCAAGTCGCTTATCCTCACAAGGGTCACAGGGAAGCCAGAGCCTATCTCACCTAGTTTGGGGCGAAAGGCAGACTACACCCCTGAACCGGTCGCCAGTCAGATATCGACACCGAGCGGGAATCGATCCCACGCTGCCCGCACCAAAGGCGGGCGTGTGTACCACTACACCATCGGTGACTCGTGTGCACGTGTCGAACGCATTTGTGTGGTTGTTTTGTTGACGCGACGATGCGGCCTAAGCGATCGGCTGGCGACCAGTCGTGGCCGTAGCCCGCTTCTCTCGCCAAAAAGTATCCAAAGTTGAGCTCCAGCTCACCAGCGACCCTTTAAGGTCAAGCGTTGTCGAAAAGTCATTCGTGGGTATCCAGAATGTTGGAAATGACTGCAGTCATAAAAAAAAAAAAATACATAAGTGTGGGTGTACCTAATACGGTGATCCTTTGTCTTGTTGAGGTACGCAAAACCTTAAACTATTAAGTACAGTACTCAATACTACTACTCATACTCCCAGTGCACAGCAGATATGCTCAGTGCTGTCAACACAAGCGCCGTTGTACATTTTTCTTTCCTTTTCTACTGTTTTTTTTTTTTGCTTGTAGATAAGGACCAATAAATTATTTTTAAAATAAAGCTGCAACGAGATCTGAGGTACAAAATGGTGGCTTGTTTTTCCTGTTGTGAAAAAAAAATGTATAATTATTGTACTACATGTAGTGCATAAGTAAAAAGTATGGAACAATGCAGTATTGAACTTAATCTAAAATTTGTTAAATTTGTTGCAGTAATATCTATAATTCTTAAAATTAATCTTGAAAAAATTAATTGAACTGCCAATTTAAACATGCATTTTTTTATTCTTTTATAGCTGTTCATTTGTGAATTTTCAATACCCCCACAATTTTTTTTTTTAAATGGTAGAAAATTTTAAATTTGGAAACAAAAGCACACTTTGAAAATGTCATCAGTAGTTGAAACAGAAGTAAAAGCACATTCCAGACAAAGCAGCAACAAAATGTGTAAAGATGAAATATTTCATGTGCGTGATAATGATCACGTGGGGAAAAAAATAATCCAATTGCATCAAGCCATTTTTTTTTATTACCTGTTAAGTGCTCCTTTTATTCAAGGTTCATCATGTAAAATCTTCCAAGTTTTAAACATTCCCAACAGTTCATTGCCGCTCAAAACTGCATTTAGTCTGTGTAACAACCGGAAACTAAAACAACAAACAGCAGTTGTGGGGTTCAAGTTTCAAATCCGTCACTGGGCACACGCAAAAAAAAAAAATTACAAAAAAAGTGTTTTAAAAATTAGAGTGGAAGAAGATGGAATGACAACAAAAGAAAGAATAGATGGAGTGGCGTTTCGACGGGAAATAAAATCTGACGCGAGACATTCCGACATAGCTGCCCCTCCCCCATGATGTCACACAAAAAGTAAGATTTTTGAAATTATTTTTTTCCAAATGGTTATTTATATGTTCTTTTGGCAAAAGGACGTGCTTCATGAGCACTTTTTGGAGTAAAAAAAAAAAAAAAAAGTAAAAAAATAAAACTGATGTAATGTGGTTTCTATTTCATTGAATCCTTCATCCTGTCTTTAAATTCATATTTAAAAGTAAAATCCTGCCGCGAAACGCCAATTTGAATCGGACGACGACAAACGCAAAACAGATTTCACATTTTGAGATTTTTTTGGGGAAGCCGCCGTCACTCGCGTCATCTGGTGGGGGTTTGGGGGGGGAGAAAAATCATCTGAAACTTGAAAGTCAACAGTGGCAACAGCATCCTCGCTCGCTCGCTCGCTCGCTCGCTCGTTCGTTCATCCATCTTCCAAACAATTTCAAATTCTAACACAAATTTGAAAGACTAACTCAGAATCAAAACCCGACTTTCGAAAGCGTCATTTTTTTAACCCTCCTTTTAAAGCGCGAGCCTGCCTTTGAAAGGCAAGTTCCGACGCCGCTTTGGAAGCCTACGTTGAACCGTGCCCGGGCCCAAAACCCGGCGAGTCCGGCGTGCCGATGAAGAGCAAGAGGTAGCGTGTTAGCATGTGAGGGGGAAGAAGAAGAAAGAAGGCACCGCAGATCAGAGAGAAATCAAAAACTGGTTTGCGCCGAGCGTGCGGGGGCGTCGACTTGCTACTTGGCACAGTGATGCTGGGGGGTCTCTTCTCAGGCTGCGTGGGGGGGGGACGGGTGCTCAGTATCGGTACATGTCGTAGGTGCTGACCCACGACGACGGGAAGGCCCACGAGGGCAGACGGCCGAGGATTTCCTCCAGCTCAGGCGTCTTCTGGTCCTCCCCGAAGAAGTAGTGGGTGGAGATGGCCACCAGGATCATCCCCTCGGGGTCCGACTCGCCGGGTGGCTGTGGGGGGAGGGACAAGATGAACCCCCACGGTTGGGGTGGTTTGCGCCACAGATTGCATTTCTTGTTACGTTAAATCCTGAGTGCGTCCATTTTTGCGCTATCATATTTTTAAATTTCACAAATATTGACCTTTGACTAAATTAACAGCAAAAAAATGGGATAAAAGATATATAAATACATTTTTAGATTTCCTAAACGTACATTTTTTTTAAATGTACATTTCTGTTAAAAATGGAGGAAATCAGTCCAGCAGAAGCTTTGTTAAACATTTAAAAATGAAATGGGTTTTTTTCTAGATTTCTTTACATGTAAAAGCAACAAAAATTGATTTAAAAAAAAATTTTCACATTTAGAAAAAAAATTCTAGATTTGGATTGAATTATTTTAAATTTAAACAATACTGTGAAATGTTTTTGTAGACTTCTGTGAATGTTAATATTTTGAAAACACAATTATTTTTTTAATATTTTTATATATTACAAAAAAACTTTACCAGTACTTAAAAACTTTTTTTTAACATTACAAAAATATATATTTCTACTTTTTTTTAAAACTTGAAAACAAAAAAAGGCAATGGTGTTATTTTTCTAGATTTTCTTTAACTTAACAATAAAAAAAGAACTCCAGAATCTTTATCGATTTTTTTTTCTTTTGAAGGATTTCTGGAAATCAGAAAAAGTTTTACTTTTTTTTGTAAGAATCTTGATAGATTTTTTTTTTCTTTTGAAAGATTTCTGAAAATCAGAAAAAGTTTGACTTTTTTTTTTCAAGAGTCTTGATAGGTTTTGGTTTTTTTTAACAGATTTCTGGAAATCAGAAAAAGTTTTACTTTTTTGTAAGAATCTTGATGGATTTTTTTTTCTTTTGAAAGATTTCTGAAAATCAGAAAAAGTTTGACTTTTTTTGAAGAATCTTGATAGTTTTTTTTTTTTTTAGATTTCTGGAAATCAGAAAAAGTTTTACTTTTGTTTGTAAGAATCTTGACCGATTTTTTTTTCTTTTGAAAGATTTCTGAAAATCAGAAAAAGTTTGCCTTTTTTTTTTTTTTTTTTTTAACATTTCAAAAGCTATTCCTCTCCTATTTTTACGCGGTACCTGCACTTCAAACCAGAAGGTCCACGCGGGCGCGTCCAGGCCGTGCGAGTAGAAGACGAAGTATTCGCCCCTCTGGTCGTAGTCCGGCACGCCGTCGCCGAAGGACCACGCGGTGAGCCGCGCGCCGCGTTGAGGCATCAAGTAGAGCGACATGTGGCTGGGCCCTGCGTGGCGCACCCGACGAGGGTAAGGCGTGCGGGCTCGGGGCCGCGCGGGCCGAAACCGCTTCCTACCTTTAGCGCTGAACGTCATCTTGACCGTCCCCCAGGCCGTGCGCTCCCGGGACACCAGGCGGAAGTCCACCGGGGAACTCGGAGAAACTTCCGGAGCCGGGAGGTACCAGTTCCTCCTGCCGAGAAGCGGCAGCGTTAAAACGTCGGGCGGGCGCCCGGGGAGGCGGGAACGCGCCGGGCGCCGACGCACTTGCTGAGGAACTTGACGGGCAGGAACCACGGGAAGCCGCAGAAGGGGAGGTCGTCGCGGCAACGGGCGCGCACGCCGTCGTCGTCGATGCGGGGCACGTGCGGCGTCAGGTGCTGCATGCCCGTGTAGTCGAAGCTGTTGATCCACACGCCCGAGTCGCGCCACTCCACGTGGCCGCGCAAGTCGCGGAAAGTCCGCGTCGTGTGCTGGCCACACAGAGGAACACTTGAAACCTCACACGAAACCCGGCTTCGTACCCTAACCCTGTCTAAAAAGCGGAATAGCTTCGAAACCGGACCGCCGAAATCCTCCCCCACCACTCGGAGAGCCATTGAACAGAACCTGCAGGAAGACCCTCTTGGGGCGGGGGCTGTCGGGGTTTCCCGAATACGGGAACAAGAGGCCGCAGGACACCAGCAGGAACGTGACGGTGAAGACGGAGCCCAGGCCCGCCAGAATCCACTTGGTGCTCCTCACCAAGTAGACCAAGTGGAGCTGCGAACGGAAGCGGATTTACAAAAACGGGGGGGACGGACGGACGGACGGACGGACGCTAAATGGCGGACACTCACGAAAAAGGAAGAGAGGAAAACGGTGGCCATGGTCACCAGGGCGGCCAAGACCACCTCGGGTGGGATCTCGGTCCCGCTCCGGCCCATGATGGGCGTGAAGATCTCGAAGACCACCCAGATGAGGAACATGATGTGCAGGTACGGCAACGCCAGGCCCGCCAGATACAGGACGCAGTACTTGAGCGAGGCGCCTGCGCGGATCACACCGAAAAGCTCCGTCAGGACCGGGGGGGGGCGGAAAACTCCGGCGACGGGCGCGGGAACGGGACCGGCCTCGGTTCCGGAACTCGTTGGCCAGCAGCAGCTTGGCCAGCAGCGGGAAGGCCACCATGAGCATGGGCACGTAAGCCGAGCACAGGCCGCGCTGGGTCATCCACAGCAGGCTGCAGCACCACAGCAGGAGGCCCACGTCCAGGTACAGCTCGCCCAGCTCCACCATGCGCACCCCCTCAAAACAAACAAAACCCATGAAAAACGACGCGTTACTTAGCAACCGCTCGCTCACGTCGCTCATTTGTTATTCTGTTCGCAACTTAGCTAACTTTAACATCTTTGAACTGCTCCGAAGTTGACTTGTTGCTTAATTTGTTCACGACTTAGCGAGCGAGATAGCTAGCTATTTAACTAGTAAGTTCGTGAGCCAACTTCAACATCTTTTAACAGCTCCAAAATTGACTTCTTGCTTAATTTGTTGGCTACTCACCTAGCGAGGTAGCTAGCTATTTATTTAACAAGTAAGTTCCTTAGCCAGGTCGATTTAGTTACCGTTATTCCCGACCTACGGAGCGCACCTGGTGACGAGCCTCGGTACACAGAGTTTAATGCTAGCGTGGCGCCAGCGTTGACGTGCGGCACGAGAGTGCATTTGTAAAGGGAATAATACCATTTGGTACATACATACGCTGCAGCTGTGTAAAAGCTGCAAGTGCCCACATTGAAACACGAGATATTTATAAAGAAAGATGGTACACACAAAGAGTTTCATGCTAACGCTAGCGCTAATGCTAACTCCAGCGCTAACGCTAACAGGGCCGGTTAAAATAAAACTTACTGATAAATATCACTGAGAACACAGCATCAACGCACTAGCACGGCGCTAACGCCAGCGCAGCACTAACAGGGCTGGTAAAAAACACTTCCTCGGCACATATAATCCAGGTCTCACTCTTACCTTTTCTGCTCGAGCGGCCGTTAGAAAAAAACCGCACAAATTAGCCGCATCGCCGCATAAATCGCAGGGTTGAAAGCGTGTGAAAAAAGTCGAGGCTTGTAGGCCGGAAATTGCGGCATATCGTTAGTTTTGGCCAGACAACTTAGTTAACTATTAAGTTAGTTAGCTAATTAGTAAGTTAGCTAGCTACTATGCCAACGGGGGTAACGTTTGGAGCCTCCTGACCTCACGCTTCCCTGAAGTCCTGAAATTCGATACATCTTTTTGGCGGTTCGGGGGGGGGGGAGACGGACGATCAAAAGGCTTTTGACGACATTGCCACAACAACAAAATGGCTTTTAGCAGCTCGATCTCCTTTCCTCATATGAAATCGCACATTTATCGAGAAGTCGCTTGGTTTCCCTGTGGCGAATCGTCATTTTTAGCGCGACATGTCGGCTTGAATGGAGCGCTTGTCCATTGTCTGCGGACACACAATGACAGTCAGTGTTCAAGCACCGGCGTGATAAAATACTGCAGGAAGCATCATCGTTGGCACGGGCAGGTCGTCAGGCGCTATCACGCTAACCAAATCGGCCGCAAAGAAGAAACGCGCCGACTTTCCGTTCGGACCGGGCCGCGTCTGCCTGGGCTTCGACTGGGCCGCGCTCGTTTCTTCTTCGGCCTTGATTGAAGATTACGCGCTTCCGTTTTATTGCCGAGATGAATTATTGCTGCAGTCAATTTTTCTCGAGACGGAACAGCGATTTTTTTTTTTTTTTTTTTTTTTTTTTAAATCGACGGCAGTCAATTACACCTTCTTTGAATAAAAATAATAATAGTCTTTTAGTATTTTTTTGCATTTGTATAATTCTATACTTTGTGTTGTAATCTAAGATGTTTGGAGGCGAAATGATAAGGTTTTTGAATGTATATTTTTTTAACATTACAATATTGATTAATTATAATTCATTATTAATCCTTAATGGCTAAAATGAACAATACTTAATTTAGTATTTCTTTTCTTCGATTAATTTTTTTTAATTATTATTATATGAAGGCTACTATGAATAAAAGTAGTTTTGTTGTTTATCCATGTATTTTAATCAATATATTAAACATTTTATATTATTTTTGGCTGAAAATATAACCAAATTTAGTTTATTTTTTCATTTCATTTGATATTTTTTTAAAATATTATTTAATAACAGGAGCAACTCAAAGTTGATAAAAGCAGCTCACCCTGAAGTTAAGGTTCTTGGCCAGCATCTGCAACATATTTGACTTTGCAGAAAAGAAAAAAAAAACATAATAATAATATTTTTTAACATAAATACAAAAACATTATTTTTTTTAATTGCTTTGCTTTTATGTATTAGTCTTTTTCTTAACAAAAGCATGATTATGACTTTTTAAACTTTGATTGTTGCTCAGTTTTTCACATTTTTTGTGTGTGTACTTATAAAGAAAAACCATTTATATATATATTAAAAAAATATGTAGCATCATAAGCAAGGCAAAAAGCAGCTCACCCTGTAGTAGAGGTTCTTGGCCAGCGTGTGCACCAGCACCATCTTGCCGGCGGCGGCCGAACCGTACAGACACACCGAGGCGTAGAAGTGAGTGTACCAGAACATGGAGCGGCCCAGCAGCGTCACCAGCACGGCCACGATCAGGACCGCCAGCAAGGCCGCCAGCCAGCCGAGCAGCGCCACGCCCGTGGCGCACGCCAGGTCTCGAACGTAGCGCCCGCCTGTGGCGGACACGAGGCGCAATCTCGGCAAAAATGTTCGACATCTTTCGGGGCGAGCTGTCAAAACTTCGATGTCCACGAGAAAGCAATTTTTCTCTTACGGATTTCATTGATAGCTGCTGAGTTATAGTAGTTGGTTTGTCAGATTGACTAAAATTCATTAAGATTATTACCGTAATTTCCGGCCTACAAGCCGCGACTTTTTTCCACACGCTTTCAACCCTGCAGTTTATGCGGTGATGCGGCTAATTTGTGCGTTTTTTTCTAATGGCCGCGAGGGGGCACTCGAGCGGAAAAGGTAAGAATGACACTGGTGGAGTATATGTGGCAAGGAAGTGACTTTTAATCGGCCGCTGTTAGCGCTGGGCTAGCGTTAGCACTGTGCTAGCATGTTGCTGCTATGTTACTGGGGTGTCTTTATCTTATTTACCAACAAGTTTTTGTTTAACTGGCCCTGTTAACGTTAGCGTTAAGCAGTGTTAGCACTAGCATTAGCGGCGCGCTGGCATGTTGCCAATGTGTTCTCGGTGATATTTAGCAGTACGTTTTATCTTAACTGGCCCTGTTAGCGTTAGCTTTAGCGTTAGTGCTAGCGTTAGCGCAGCGCTAGCATTAGCATTAAACTTTCTGTGTACCGTCTTTGTGTTTGTTTCAATACGGGTTTCGATGTACCGAATGGTATTTCCTTTACAAATGTACTCGGTGAGGTTTGTTCTGTAGGCCGGGAATTACGGCAGTGTATAACCTACACATATATCTATTTGGTGAGCTAGTAAAACAGATTTTGTGAAATTAGCTAGCTAATCATTTAGGTTGTTAGCTAGTTAGTTAAATCGCTACCTAGCTCGTTTGTTGGTTCTACCTAGCTAGCAAAAACTAGAAATAGATGAGTAAATAATGTCCAAAAAGGCTATTTCAAAACAAAATGGCAGACTTCCTGTGTCTTTCTTTTGGGTCTATATTCAGGCCTAAAACAGTAATAATAATAATAATAATAATAATGAGGTGTTATTTGAAACCCACCGCGGTTGCCCGGCCGGGACGCTTTCCGGGCCAGATACACGAAGGTCGTCGCGGCGACCACGTAGTTGAGGATGGTGCCGACGCGCGCCGGGTACGCCACCACGGCCACGCCCAGCACGTCGAAGAACACCATGTTGCCGTGGCGATACTCGGAGGAGTCGGCCAGCGTCTCCGACGTGAGCAGGTGCTTGAGGACGGCCAGGATGTTGTCCCCTACAGATGAGTGCGATATCATATTTCAGAAATTATGAACCACTCAGCGGGTCAAGTTTCTCAGAGAAAGCAGTCCCCAATTAATTGACAATTCTATCAATAAATAAACTACAAACACAGCAGACATCCTTATCTGTAAAATATTATAATAAACTGTATGAATGAAACTGCTAGTGGCCCGAGCTGAGGCCTTATACTTTCTGCGGTTGAGTAAAAGAAAACTTTCCCAGGAATTAGAATATTTCCATTTTATTCCAACTGAAAAGACGAGGGACTTTGAGCCTTCTTTATGGGCCGTTTGTCATCTCGTCAATCATTAAACACACTTTTACGAGCCTTGACGCGTCATGACATAAATAAACAAGACAAACGTAATATTATAATAAGCTGCCGGTGCCCCCCCCCAAAAAAAACAATTATTCAAATGATTTATGGGGCAAAAATGGATTTAATACTATTGTTCCCACCCCTGCTTGTTAAGTATGCGCGTTTCCATGTCCTGAGGTGCTTTTTTTTTTTTTTTTTTTTTGCCACCCCGCATACTTTGCCCGCTTAAAAAGCACAACAAACACCCGTGCCAGACAATGCACGAATTGTTCTCGCGGGCGCCATTTGCTTTTGCAGGAAGTTCTGCTTTCCAAGTGTGTGTGTTGCGAGTGTTGCGTCGGACACTTGTAGGGCCGCCTCCTCTCGAGACGGCCTAAAAATACGACTCCTGCTTCGCTTTCTTCCTCCTTCCCTTTTCAATAATTCATGTCTTTTTTTTTTTTGTTGTTGTTGCCATGCACACACGAGGAGAAGGGGGGTAGGGGATAACGCATCTGCCTGTGTGCGTGTTTACGTTTTGTTTGTTTTTTTTTCCCCAAGTGCTGACAGACCGGATTGTCAATCGTTCAAGCGGCACGGAATGGAGCGTATCTGCGGCGCGTCTTTTAGCGCACCGCGCGACAGATAATGACATTAGCAAAGTGCTGCATGGAACAAAACGAGCAAAATCACGTCCACTATATTCCTTTTATTCATCCAGATCGGGCAAATAAGAGCATATCCCGATTTATTCCCATCACAGGCAGACTTGACTATCGTAACGGTCTTCGGACTGGACTCTTTGATTTGCATACCTGCTCTCTGAATGGAGCCTGTGAGGATTCTGTCGGCAGTGTCGTACTTGGTGTGATAGATGAACCCGTTCTCGATAAACGCCAGGTCGATGCCTGTAAAAAAAAAAAAACAACAGCGACAGACATATTTAATTTTATTTAAAAAAAAAAAAAAAGGATAAATTTTCCCCCACAAGATTAAATTCTAGCACTTAAAAAGCTTTTACAGCACCTAAATAAAATACTATATATATATATATATATATATATATATATATAAAATGATTTTTTTGTATAATTATTAGATATATGTATACTAAACTATAATAAAACAATTATATATACATACACAAATATATTAAACTGTGATCAGTTAAATTCCCTCAATAAAAAAAACATCATGCCATTAGTAAGAAAATGATGTTTAGCAATATTAATGTTATGTAATTATTATAATAAGTATATATGTATATATAATAAAATATAAAAACATAATGATATAATTATGTTGTATAATTACATATACACAAATATATTAATACAGTAAACTGTGGTCAATTAAATTCCCTCAATAAAAAAAACATTATGCCATGAGTAAGAAAATGATGTTTAACAATAATAATGTTATGTAATTATTATAATAAGTATATATGTATATATAATAAAATATAAAAAACTATTATATAATTATATATACACAAATATATTAATACAGTAAACTGTCGTCAGTTAAATTCCCTCAATAAAAAAAAAAAACAACAGCGACAGACATATTTAATTTTATTTAAAAAAAAAAAAAAAGGATAAATTTTCCCCCACAAGATTAAATTCTAGCACTTAAAAAGCTTTTACAGCACCTAAATAAAATACTATATATATATATATATATATAATATATATATATATAATGATTTTTTTGTATAATTATTAGATATATGTATACTAAACTATAATAAAACAATTATATATACATACACAAATATATTAAACTGTGATCAGTTAAATTCCCTCAATAAAAAAAACATCATGCCATTAGTAAGAAAATGATGTTTAGCAATATTAATGTTATGTAATTATTATAATAAGTATATATGTATATATAATAAAATATAAAAACATAATGATATAATTATGTTGTATAATTACATATACACAAATATATTAATACAGTAAACTGTGGTCAATTAAATTCCCTCAATAAAAAAAACATTATGCCATGAGTAAGAAAATGATGTTTAACAATAATAATGTTATGTAATTATTATAATAAGTATATATGTATATATAATAAAATATAAAAAACTATTATATAATTATATATACACAAATATATTAATACAGTAAACTGTCGTCAGTTAAATTCCCTCAATAAAAAAAAACATGCCATTAGTAAGACAGTGATGCTTAGCAATATTAAATGTAGATTAAAGTAAAAGAAAGCACATCATCTTGTTTCCTGGTGTCCTCATGCTAGAATTATGAATACATATTTCAATACTATTTATTTACGATCACATAATTATAGTCAAAAATAAACATTGATATTGACATTCTTTTGAAATTGTTATAATTGACCCTTTGTTAAATTTGATTCACAACCAAAATGTACAGATACATAATTTTTTTTATTATCAAAAAAAAAAAAAAAAAAAAACTTTTCCATACTACAGTTTTTTTCCCACGTTATTGTTACCTGGGATGTTACCGAAGTCCCTGTAGATGCGAAAGTCCGTGTCCGAGGGGATGATGCCGCTCTGGAAGACCTCCTGGCCCACCACCGAGGCGAAGGGGTGTTTGGCGGCGTGCACGTACGCCTGGACCAGCCACGGGTTCTCCGGACCTGCCGGTTACCGAACGACGGGGAGACGCTCGGGAATCGAATACGTCGCTGTTATGTTGATTTCGCGACTCGACGCGGTATTTCTTCAATCGGACGAGGGTGTGAGGATGAATCCCTACATTTACTGATAAACTGTGATCAAAATCCAACCTGCTAGCATTACAATTTGCATTTGCCATTAGCGTTCATACTATATTTAATATCTCTGCTGGGAGTCTTCCTTTTAAAGTGCGCCTAGCTAATTGCTGATGTCCCTGCTGCCCGCAAGATTATGCTGTTAATTCCAGCGAATAGTCTGTTCTCAAACTGCCTGCTTGCGACAAAACCCGGAAATTACATAACGCCCGCGGCCCGACCAGCTGATCCACGACGCGCGTTGTTATTGTGAGTTCGAACGCACCACGAAAAAACTCGGAAATAACATAACGCATGCGAGACTGCCACGACGCGCGTTGTTATTGTGTACAACGCAGCCCCTGTACGCAGACGAGGGAAACGGCAGTTCGAGAAGCGATTCGTTCGAAAACCGAATCGATTTCTGGAACGGATTGTGGTCGAGAACCGAGGTTGTACTGCAGGAGTAAAGTTTGTTTGATTTTTAAAGTTTCATTTGTTTCATGACAACTCTTACTTCAAACGAGTCACAACATTTTTTATTTTTTTGGTAAACTTTTTTTTTGACACGTGCGAGGGGAGGCTACACAGAGGTAGGTCACGTGATGTAATGCGGGTGTTGTCTATCGGGCGATCGCGGGAGTGTTAAACTGGCCCTACAACAAGATGAGTGCATCAGTTGGGTCACTTACCCGTCTGGAAAACAACCTCCTTGCCGCCGACGCCCGCGGCCTCCAAGTTGATGAAGGCTCGGACGTGTTTGGCCCACGGGTGCTGAGTGATGAACCCGTGGCTGGCCTACGCAGACCAGACAAAAAACAAAACATAACAAAAAAGTTGAAATCTTATCTTGTGGAGTCGGATCCCGCCTTTACCTGTAGGACGTTTTCCTCCGCCCCGTTGAAGAGGAAGATGACGCCGTGGCGAAGAGGGCTGGACTGGTTGGCGAGCGAGTGGAGGACTTCCAGCATGACGGCGCAGCTCACGGCGTCGTCGCTCGCGCCTGAAAATGCCGACAACGGTCAAAAATGTCACCGGCACATACTCACGGGTGTATTTTTTTTTTTTCTTCTGGAAATAAAACGATGATCCCATCTTAGTTGCGACGGTCGTCTTCTCGGTTTCAACAATAAATCTGTGTAACACACTGCTATCAAACTGGAGGCCCGGGGGTCCGGATCTGGCCCGCGGCATGATTGCATGTGCCCCGCGGAGGCAAATCATGTGTATCAACTTTATGATTTTTTTTTTGGTTCAAATCTGTACCAAATTTTCAAATTGTCACATCATAAATGATAACATTGCGCTATTACAAGCATTTTTTGTGTGACCCTTCTCGGTTTCAACGATAAATTTGTGTCGCACACAGATGTCAAACTCAAGGCCCGGGGGGGCAGATCTGACCCGCCGCGTGATTTTACGTGCCCTGCGGAGGCAAATCATGTGTATCAACTACCGCGATTTTTCTTGTTCAAATCTATACCAATATTTCAAATTGTCATCTCATAAATGAAGGCAGTACAGTGGAACAGCTGGTAAGGCGTTGGCCTCACAGTTCTGAATTCCCGGGTTCAATCCCGGACGCGCCTGTGTGGAGTTTGCACGTTCCTGCGTGGCTTTTCTCCGGGCACTCCGATTTTCCTCCCACATCCCAAAAACATGCAACATTAATTGGACACTCTAAATTGCCCCTAGGTCTGATTCTGACTGCGTCTGTTTGTCTCCATGTGCCCTGCGATCGACTCAAAAAAAATTGCTTTAATAGTTAATAAAGGGTTTACAACAGAACAGATCAGCCCCCCGTGGGAATCAAAACTGTTTTGAGAATCCGAACAGGGGCAGTCCAGGTGAGGCCGGTGTCCCGCAGCGGATGAGCGGCGCCACGCCGTACGATACCAGAGGGCAGTTTAGAGGTGACCTAGCAAAAAGAATAAAAACAAAACGGGAATAAAACCAAGGAGGAGGGCGTGTGTGAAAACATGCCAGGAATGCATCGACCTGCTGGAGTTCCAGCTCCGGTTGCATTGTGTTGATGATTGGGGGGGGGGGGGGGGGCTGAGGGTGGGGGTACCCCCGTGGGAGGAAACGAAGTGGGCACGTGATGCAGAAACCGACAGGTTAGCGTCGAGACACGACTTCTTTTTTTCTCCCCCCAATCATGTGCTCGTGCTTTGCGGATTGGAGGTTGTCCCTCACGTGAGCGGCGTTAATCCTCAACGCCCCCCAAAAGACCTCCGCGGGGGACTTCAAACCAGCCACCCTTACCGACTTTAAACCTGTTCTTGTGGGATTTCACCAGCCGACTGAACGAAAAATTGAACATTGTTATGTAACCGGGGACAAGCGACCTGACCTTAAGCATCCACGCCACGCCTCGCAACACAGTACATCGACGACTAGTTTACAAACTGACAAAAGCCAAGGACAGAAAAATCCTTGCCTCTGATTTGTCGCGACATTTGTGAAAGGTCATTTCTGTTTACAATAAAACGGGAAATCAGTTTGTTGTCACGGCTTGCGCCACTTCCTGCGCAACGCCGTAGTGATTTCCCTTTCTCGACAGCGAAGAGCGCACACACGGAGGGAACGCGGTTCCCTGCAACGGACTGCTCGTGTTTGGGGACAACAACTCTTTGATTGAGGAGCTGATAAAAAAAAAAAAAAAAAAAAAAATGTCCTGCTTCAAACCGGTTTTGATGTAAAACTGCATTTTGGATCAGATGGCATGCAAATTCCTCAAGTAAGAAATATGTTCAAGTGGCAATGAGGAGAAATAACGTGCTATTTATTTTTGAACCAATATATAGCACATCGAAGGTATAGACCAAGTGATGGTACAACCACTGGTTTTACTCAAAACCGCTTGGACCCGACGAGTGGAAATATGAACTTTTGCACTATTATGATAAGAACTACAGAATATTTGAGGGTAGCAAAAATAGAACGTAACTAAAGTATTTCTGTGGCAGTGGGCACAATGAAAGATCATTTTCAGGTTAAGTAGGTTGCGAGAGGGGGGCACGCACCGACTGTTCAATTGTGTCGCTTTCGTTGCAGGTTTTGACCCAATTGCGATTTTGACCTAATTGGATTTTTAATAAATGTGTCACAACTTAAAACAGTACCCAGGTGTCTCAATAACATGTAATAAGCGACATGGTTCTGTCACAATACGCCAAAGATCTAGGGAAAAAAAAAAAAGGATAAATTGGGTAATAAATTGATTTATTTCTTTATTATTAATGTTGGATCCATTTAGCTGTTAAATAATATAAACAATAAATATTCACATTTACTAATTATTACTATATTATAATTAATTATATAATTATTATTATTATTAAATGAAAAATGATTGTGAATTGATTACTTTTGGATTCATTTAGCTGTTAAATAATATAAACAATAAATTTAATTAAATTTATAATGATTATATTATAATTATGTAATTATTTTTTTAATTATTAATTTTGAATTCATTTAGCTGTTCAATAAAATAAACAATAAGTATTTAAATGTATTATTATATATATTATAATGAATTGTGTAATAATTAATCATTATTAAATGAAAATTTATTTATATTATTAATTTTGGATTCATTTAGCTGTAAATATAAATAAATATTTACATTTAAATGTATTAATTATTACATATTATATATGTTGTAATGAAGTATGTAATAATTCATTCTTATTAATGAATGAAAATCGTTTTATTTTTATGATTAATTTTGGATTCATTTAGCTGTTTAATATAAACAAATATTTAAATGTATTATTAGATATATATATAATTAATTATGTAATCAATTATTATTATTAAATGAAAATCAATGTATTTTTTGGTTTTTACGTTTTGATTCATTTAGCTGTGAAATAAACAAATATTTAAATAAAAATGTATGATATTACTATATATTATAATTACTTATATAATAATTACTTAATTATTATTATTAAATACATTTATTACATTATTTATATTTAGTGTTAAATAAATCTGCATGTGCCATAAAATACAGGCCTTAAAAGTGTAATAATCAACAAGTTAAAAAAAAAAAAAAAAAGGTAATTGAATGAATCTGCTTTTATGCCACTGTGCAAAGTAACTTGAAAACGTTGTACATTGGTTAAATGAAGCACCTGTGAAGTGTATTTTTCATGCAATTATGAAGCGTTTCCAGACCTGGACTGTTGGCCACCGTGTCAAAGTGGCAGTTGGCCAGCATGAGATGCTGAGCGCCGCCTTTGGGTTCCAGCCGGACCGCGATGTTGGTGACGCGGTCGTAGAAGCTGGTGAAGCCGCCCAAGAAGTCGATGGAGAAGGAGCCGGTGGGCCGCTGCACGTCCACGCTGAGCCGATGGTGCGGCCCCCGCGCCGTGGCCGCGCGGACCTCCTCGATCCGCTCCAGCAAGTAGTTGACCGTCAACACCTCGTTCTCGTGGCTGCCCGCCGGCCGCGGGCCCACGCTGGTGATGCGCTCCAGGTGCTGCCTGAACGCACCGAGACGAGGTCACTCACCCCCCCTCCTTTGGTTTACAAACACGGTCTTATGACACACGTGCAGATCAAATTGTTACGAAGAAAAAGGCACGGGCAATATAAATGGATTCTTTATTTCAGGCGTGCCACAGGGGTCTGCCCTTGGGCCACTGTTTTTTTTTTTAAATGCCTTTTGTAAGGATTTGCACATTTATTGCCTTAACATGTGTATTGCTTGTCATAGGCAAAGGTTTTAAATCAGTTCAAACGGGAGTTTCCAATGAGGAGAAAGCGCCCGACGCGACAGGAGCTAATCCCGCTTGGCCAGTTCTTTGGACAGCTGACCGCCAGAGACCCACGGTGGTATTATAATACCTCGTCGATCCAGAATGAATCATTTCTCCTTTGTCACGGGCCGCTAAAGCCTGCTTTGCAACACACAAGTGAGCAAAAGCAGTCAGAATGATGAAAATTCAAAGTAATGTTAGTTATAAAAGTAAATTAGTCTTGATCTGACAGAGCTTATATTAAACGTCCAATACAAGAACCATATTAAAAACAATATTCGTTCTGTTTAAGCCATGTTTATTACTGTGACTGCTTGTGCACTAGCGTAACGTTGCTCTTTACTCATTATCCACTATTTCTTACAAGTGTGTTTTTCTTCAGACCGCATAGTGTTAAATCGTAATGACTTGGGCACTATTAAAACTGGACTTCCCGCGACGAGCCAAAACACGGGTCTCATGATCCCTGCAAGAAGTTGAAATACAAGCACAGCTGCCATTATTATTATTAGCCCATTAGAATAATATCAGTGATATTAAAAGAATGCATTGTGCACACACCCGCCGCCTACAATATTAGGTAGAGCCGCAAAGCATACGAGATCAAACCGCCTGGCCTTGGATTAACTCAACAGTGTGTTTATTATTCTGGTTGAACTCTGCGGTGCTGCGACAGAACGCTTTGTTTATCATACACACTTTCTTTTGTTTTTACATCGAAAAATAATAAAGAGAAATCGAGGAATAATAAGAGATGCCCCGATCCACATGATCGGAAATTAGGGCCGAGAAGTTAACTGCATCATTTGAAAAAGATATTTTTTCATCATTTGTAAAGGTTATAAGCGTCAAAATAATGGTGAAGTACACAAACAGCGCCTAGTACGCATTTTTGGTACTGCTCGAGTAGAGAATGGATGGAAACAACATTATGGATTACACATTTTGAAGAATTTTGTCCATTTTAGAACTATCGAAGAGGAATGTGTAAATGACTGTTACAATTTTGCCATTCGTCCTTGGAGTGGAGTTAAGTGGCCTGATTTTACTTCTACGTGGACAAGACAATCGTCAACGTTTATATCGGATGTCTCCAGGAAGGACGTGGATGGGCTGGTGTCCCGTTTCAACTGAAAGTTTAAACAAAAAAAACAAAAAAAAAATAGGGGAAATGATTGTGTACCCTGTCTTGGATTCCTCCCGTTTCCTGGACACACGGCCTTCACGTTGGGGCGTTCGTGCTTTAATTGCGCATTTCTTGTCATTCTTCTTAGCTTTGCATTTTTATTAGTACCGCAAATAATTCATGTTGCGCTCATGGGTTCCAAGGAAATTCCTCGTTTTGAACGTAGCGTTCGCTGACAATGACAATAAACCAATTCCGATGTTGCACTGGGAGAAATTGATTTTTGAGTATTTAAGATTTTTATTATTTTTACTGCACCAGAGAGTTTTTTTCTATAATGAATTTATTTATAGAATGATATTTAAATGTAATTTGATTGCATCACTGCGATGCTGTTGAAATATTTTCTGTACTTTGTTTGAAGCGTGCCTGCACTAAACTTTATAGGCGAATAAAAAAAAAATCGTTTACATAGTTTTATTCAAATTAAAACATGGAGTTGTGACAGTTTGGATGCATTATTTTTTCGCCTACTTAAAGAAAATACTTGGAACATTAGGTACACTTTAAAAGACGCCAATGTGAGAATTTTAACGAAGGTGACTTTGATGAATACAAAACTATGCAACTATGTGCATTCATAATGTGCTTGCTCTTTGGAGTGTTTTTAACATAACGCCTTTGTTTTCTAATCCATAAGGGCCAAAACGAGTTTGAACGTTATTGTCACGAGAATCCCTGCAGGTTAACTTTGTTAGCAAAAAAAAAAAAAGACGGGACGAAAGCTGAGCAGGACCGTCGGCGGTCGTCACAGCTGAAAAGCGGCTCGTTGGGGCTCACGCAGCTCACCTGGCTCTCCCGGCGTTGAACTCCTCGCTCGGCTTCCCTACGACCAGCTGCTGGAGGGACAAGTGAACCAGCCCCCACAGGAGCAGGACAAACACGCACACCAGGCAGGTCGCCGGCCCCTCTCGGAGCAGGTACAAGCTCACGTCGGGCTTCCCCTTCGGCTCGCTAACGCCGTCGGTGTCGTTCCAGCCGTTGTTGTCCTCTGCGTGGCGGCCCCCGGAACCCGCCGCGTGGCCGTGTGCCCCGAGCGGCGGCTTTATTCTCCGGAGGGTGGTGTCGCTCTCCATTTTAAGAGCAAGCGGCACATCGGCAGCCAAGCGTCGCTCCGAAGCGCGTCGCTCGCCTGCTTTTCTTTTTTTATTTTTTTCCTCCTCCTTCCGGGATAGCGGACGGAATGAGACGAGGGACAAACGGCGTCGTGCCGTCGGGCCTTACTCCTGCGTCACCGTCAAACGCGAATTTTAAAGCAAACTCCTGTCAACACCCTCGAGTGAGATTTATAATTATGCACAGAAGACATCTTGTTATCTTACTCCCTTGTGCAAACAAAAAGTAAAAATAAAGACTCAACAGTTTGAACGAATGTCAGCGTCGTCTATCCAATCTCATGTAGATTTCACAGGATTTTCATATATTGCATTCTGATTTTGCACTTCCAAACTTCATTAGAACTGGCCGAACGCAGTAATTTATCAGTAATCAGTAATAGAGTAATTTGTAGCTTCTTTGACCTCCTGAGAACGGAGGAAGGACCGCTCCCCATGTGGGTTGTTTCTGCACTGTTAAAAACTACCATCACTTGTATTTGATTCAATCCGTGACTTCTGGATTTAAAGCATTAATCCATCCATTTTCCGAGCATCTTATCCTCACAAGGGTAACAGGAGTGCCGGACCTTATCTCAGCCAACTTCGGGGGAAAGGCAGACGACACCCTGAACTGGTCGCCGGTCAGCCACAAGGCCCGTATTGACACCATCACTGAGTTGGGAACTGAACCCCCAGTCAGTCAGGTAGGTGTACCGCTACACCACCAAAGCAGCAATATCTCAAAAATGTATTGTCCTTTGCACTTCTTTCTGCAGTTTTCGCTCATTTCACTTATTATTGTCGCGCAGTCAGATTC
Organism: Syngnathoides biaculeatus; assembly: GCF_019802595.1. Lineage (NCBI taxonomy): Eukaryota > Metazoa > Chordata > Actinopteri > Syngnathiformes > Syngnathidae > Syngnathoides > Syngnathoides biaculeatus. The sequence goes on from NC_084656.1 coordinate 18,970,171, forward strand.
CAATCATCTGATTCTCACGGGAAAATGTGTACAGAGACGGACTGATTACAACTGCAAATTTAAAGAATAAATGCAGATTTTGTTACACTTTATGATTTCAAATTCATGTCTACGGTGGCTGGGAAGTGCAGTATTGATGTGGGGGGGGGCGATATCCCGACAGCGCCCCCTTTGGCACTTACTGTGATCTCAAAAGGTTAGATTTGACATTTACAGTACACTGTATTAGGTAATGATTATTGAACTTATTTTTACATGCTTGATAGTTATATGCACATTAAAACGTAAGGGGAATTCAATTAAAAAGCAAAAAAAAAAAAAAAAGTCAACCAGGAGAAAACTTATTTACAAATATAAATGTTCCTAAAAAAAAAAACGTCCTTTTCAAACAAAATTGTGCAGTCTTTGCAGTGTAAATTATTGTAGTTGATGCTTTACTGCTAACAAAAACGGATATTTGAGCAGTCTTCTGCTTTTGTTTTCTGCCTCCAGTATTTTTCCATTAAACGTAGCCTAGCTAACATTTAGCTTTCACCTCGGTATCGGCTGCATCTTTTGACCGATACTTTGTCACAAACAACACAGGGATGACGGGAGCATTGTTTGTCTTTTGTGAGCCTTTTGTCGATTGAAAAAAAAACGAGTTTTACAGAGTTGTGGGAGAAGCTAGCCGCTCACGTATTAGCATCGTTAGCATCTGACGTTTCCGTCATCAGAGGCGCAAAACGCAACGTGATTACGTCAATTGCATCCGCTTTAAAACAAATACATAAATGGATAAAAATGCTGCTTTTATTGAAAATGCACGGAATTTTAACAACTAACATGTTCATCTGTGAGGTGAACGGAGAAAATCCCGATTCCGAATGAGGTTATCGTGATGCTATAGTCAAGTTGACATCGCTTTATTTTGACGTCGCAGCGCCTCAAACGGAAGTGTGTCAACGCTCAGCCGGCACCTTGATTTGTCGTCGCTAAAAAAAAAAAAAAAAAAAAAAAAACTCGCTTCTAACTGCGCTCCGTCACTTCTCGACAGAGCATAGCGGGAGGAGAGCAAAGCAGTCGGCCGGTCGTGTCTCTACCCGAGGCCGGATGGTAAAATCCAACCTCCAGCGGATCCTAAACAGTCATTGCTTTGCTCGCGAAAAGGAAGGAAAACAGCAGCCCCTCACCACAATGGCGGATTTGAGTAGCGGTATTTGTGACATGATTGCAAAGTAAGTCAGCGAGCTAGCTTGGGTGAGCTAACGATGCTAATCGCTTTGTGTGGGGGAGGGGTGGCGAGAATACCCTCAAAGCCACGTAAATCTTTATTTTACAGTACAGAATGTTGGGACATTTAATATGTATAGGACGTAAATGTAATTAAATTGGCCGTTTGTCTGAGTTAGCCACGACTTTTAAGCGTTAACAGCTCATGCCAGTTTACGAGTTAGCATCGTCGTCGAGCAGGTAAAGGCCAATTTGTTGACTAAACTCATATTGATAACCCAATAGTGATAAGAGGCGACTTTTAATAAGTGAAGCATTTGATCTTCATCCTGCGAGTAATAAATTGCAAAAAACCCTTCCTCGGTTAGCCGAAGTGCGTCACTACGCATTTAACACTGTTTGACAACTGGCTACCTGTGTCAATATCGTTTATCTTTATTTTAAGTAATATTTAAATAATTCTAAACGTCGCGAATTCAAAATTGGAGTAAAATGTTCATTTGCTGTTGGTCACGTGGGATGTGTCAGAATGAGGCCGTTATGTAACGACACCGCTCGGAGGCGACGTCACAGTGCGTCGTGACGTCACGCCGTACGTTTGACGGGAGAGTTAGCTTAGCATGTAGCATGAGCGGAAAGCCAGCGGGCCACAGTTCAGCTGCTGTACGGAGCAGAAGAAATAACAAGTTATCGTTTTTATTTTGGTTTGAAGCAGATGATTTGTTTTGTTTTGTTTTGAATTCCATAAAGGTCAATTTTCATTGACTTTTACTGTGAGAATTTGCTCAAATGAGTGCTAACGAGGTAGCCTCCCTATGTGGTGACGCTAATTTGGCCCCCACCATCGAATGCAATTTGTTTTGATTGCAAAGTGTGCATTTTCTGTTTTGCTTGCGAATCTAACCCCGCCCCCACCTTTTTTGTGCGGCGCCTGTCCAGTCTGTCCACGCACTGTAGTAGTAGTACCCGCGGCCCGGGGCCTCTGTGGTGCTCCTGATGCCCCTCTCCCACCCCTGAAGATCCCAGGTGGGCGAGGGAATGGCACACGGGATCACGCTCCTGCAGCTCGGTTGCTCTACTCCGTGAGTCGCCGGCCGCTCTCGTCCCCCGCCCGAAAGGTTGCCGACGCATTTCCTCTTCTGCCGCACCAGGACCTGAAGTTGACCGTTAGCGAGGAGCCGGCAGGCGGCGGTCGCCCCGGGATACTCCACTTCCAAAGTCGTCCCACCGTCAGCAAGACGGTCCAGTGGGACGCCGTCGTGAGCGGCGGCGCGCTCTTCGTGGAGATCCCGCTCGGACCGCTGCCCGAAGGCAGCAAGGAGAGGTGAAGCCGTCCGGCGCTTTTTCAGGTCAATTTTGGGCTAGAGAACTAAAGTAGATCCTGGACCGCGAGCCAGCCAATCACACGGGTCCATAGAAATTATACATTATACGCTCAAAATTTACCCTTTGGACAGTTTATTGGAGCAAGAAAATGTTACCGCCCACCTTATGTGGGTGGCAACCAAGATAGTTTTAATTAACCAACTCACGCTCCTAGCTAGGTAGCTTAACATAAAATGCCGCCTCATATTTTTATTTTCATTTTTATATTTAAATATTTTGATTTTTTTCGAAAGAAAATGTGATTCTTTTTAAAAAAAAAAAAGGTGAAGTTTCAAAATGGATGAAGTTAGTATCAAATAAATGTGAATGGGTGGAACGGTGGATCAGCTGAAAAGGTGTCGGCCTCGTAGTTCTGCGGACCCGGGTTTGATCCCCAGACCTGCCTGTGTGGAGTTTGCACGTTCTCCCCGTGTCCTGCGTGGGTTTCCTCCCACATCCCGAAAACATGCAACATTAATTGGACACTCTCAATTGCCTCCTGCCAGTTGACATTTGGGATAGGCTCTAGCACTCCCCGTGACACTAGTGTGGATAAGCGGCTGAGAAAATCCCCTTGGTGTGATTGTGAGTGCGGCTGTTTGTTTCTATGCGCCCTGCGATTGGCTGGCGACCAGTTCAGGGCGTACCCCGCCTCCTGCACGTTGACAGCTGGGATAGGCTCCAGCACTCCCTGTGACCCTCGTGAGGATAAGCGGCGAAATAAAAATGGATGGGCTGGATAAACGTGACGGTCCATTTTTGTGTGCAGCTTAGTGTCGCTGTTGGAATACGCCGAACAACGTCTGAAAGTGGTCAACGTCTTCGTCTGCTTCTACAAGAACAGGGATGACCGCGGTATGTATCTGCAAATCTCACTTTTTTTTATTTTCCATATAAATATGATTTTGCAATTGGGGCCATGGGTTGATACAGGTTTGAAATTTTAGCTATCCAGGAGATGAGGATTTTTTTTTCAGCTTGTTACTATAAACAAGTGGCAATGAACAGCAAATATGTATTTCTGATTAATAGAAAAAAAATAGCAAAACGACAACAAACTGACTTTTTTTTTTGTTTGTTTTTGCAGCGAAGCTGGTGCGCACGTTCAGTTTCCTGGGCTTCGGGATCGTGAAACCGGGCCACGCCCTCGTCCCGCCTCGACCCGACATCCTCTTCATGGCCTACAATTTAGACAGGGACTCCTCCGACGAGGAGTAGCCCCACCCCCGGCCCACCCCCCCCCCCCTTACGTTCCGCCCTCCTCCTTCCACTCTCGTGTACTCGTCGTTCTCCCCGTGTTTCGTTTGCGAGTCACTTTTGGATAAAAGAGGGAAGGAGGTTTTGGCTCGCTTAGTGTTAGCTGTGGCAGCGCTTTTGTTTATCCATGGAGTTGTTCTGTTTCAACGTACAACACTCGTGCACACGAAAAAAGGTCATCAGGTTTTTTGGGTTGTATTTTATTTTATAATTTTTTTTTTTTTACACTGGTACGGCGGTGACAAAATGCCTGTCATGTTGAAATCTTTTTGAGGGGGACCACTGGCGTAGCACTCACATCCACTTTTTGGATAACTACCCTGTCGACTGGTACTTATAAACAGCACAGTATTTTTTTTTTTTTTTTGGTTTTTGGGGCTTCGTCTTGATGTAAATCTCATTTATTAATTTCATGTTTTTTGGGTTTTTTTGGTGGGGTGTTATCAGGAGGGAGGGGAAAAACTGATGTTCGGATAGGACTGACTTTGTATCTGCATTCCTTTTTATTTCAAGTTCACTTGACACCTTTGTGCTATTGTACCTATTGTTTCTCTTATAATAAAACAAATCCCCAAATGTTTATATATATATATATTTTTTTTTAATGAAGGCTTCCTTGTAAGATCTTCTTAGTCGCTTATCCTCACAAGGGTCGCGAGGAGTGCTGGAGTTTATCCCAGCTGGCAACGGGCAGGAGGCGGGGGACACCCTGCACTGGTCGCCGGCCAATCGCAGGGCACATTGAGACACACAGCCGCACTCACAATCACACCTAGGGGCAATTTAGAGTGTCCAATTAATGTTGCGTGTTTTTGGGGATGTGGGTGGAAAGCGGAGTGCCTGGAGAGAACACAGGGAGAACATGCAAACTCCACACAGGCGGGTCTGGGATCGAACCCGGGACCTCAGAACTGTGACGCCTCCTTGTAACATATTTACAGTTAACATCAAATATGGCTAAAACAATCTGGTAAAATGGGTGTGTACATTATTTTCATCAATAGTACTGTAATAATTGTTGCATTTATTTAGCTATTATTTCCCCCCCTAAAATTAGCTACCATAATTAAATGAATTTATTTTTATAAAAAGTGCACTGCTGCATATTTTTGATTTGGCATATAAATCCAAACCTTATCAAATGTGACAATGTGCAGCCTGTTCACTCTGTGCTAATGATATCAATAATCTAGAAAGAAACGAAGCTTGTCTTGAATCGAAATATTTAATAGGTACATATTAAGTATTATGACATGTATAAAACATGAAGCAATTGAACTCCCCGTCAGACCGGCAAATGCGCTCAGAGCATCATGATTAAAATGGAACTGAAGCAACTAGAAACCTACAGACAGGGAAAAAACAGACATTGGTATTTGAAGTCTCTCAGAGAAATTAATTTTTTTTTATTCTTCAGTAGAGTGCAATAGGTATTAAAAAAAAAACCTAAAAAAAAAAATAACGACAGCACTGAAGCCAAGCGTCCACGAGACGTCTAAAAAGGATTTTTAGCATTGTAGGTTCACGTACAGAAGGAAGTCACTGCAGGGAGGAGCGCTATTTAGTTAGCCACGAACAAAACAAATTATTAATGCACATCACAGTTCGCCTTAAAAAGACCATTTAGAATTGCATGTTTTGAAAAATAAAAATGACAACAAAAAAACCTGAATGATTAAAACGGAAACGAGGACAACGTCAGCGCAAGTGCGACAAGCCCGCCGGAAAAAAACAAAATAAAAACCAAAAAAAAAAGAAAGAAAAATGGCATGACTGGAAAATGTGTCACGTGACCAGAAAAGCAGCTGAAACTTGGAGCCTTGCCAACCGTCAACATTTGAATGCACCATACCAGAGTCAAAACATAAAAACATAAATGGAAAAGAAAAACAAATTGTGAAAATGGAATTTTTTTTTAACATGTCCAAATATGGCAATACTAAAGTCACCACTCTTGTTCTGAACCGCTCATCCTTTCAATTTGATTAAAACTACTCAAAATAACATTTTTTAAAAAATTCCTGAAAAAATTACTATTATTAAAAAATGCGATAATTTTTTCCATGCGTTTCTTTTTTTAAGATTACAAGAAAAAAGATTGCATGGGAGAAAAGTAAATGACTATTTCTTTTTTTTTTTAAGGAAAACGGTCATATTACCACACCATCAAAGTTGGACATATGTCAGAACGGGCCATATTTAAGACGTGAAATGTGAAATATCGTCAATATTTGGAAGATGAACAGAGACACGTCAAAACGGGCGCGATTCAAAGACGCACTGAACAGGACTGAGCAAATGTGACGTATCATAAATGCGACGTATCATTAAGATGGTGAATTCAGGCTACACCAGACGGGTCAAAGGGGCACATCATCAAAGACACGGCTACAGAAAATGGCGCGCGTCGGTAATATCGTCAAAGATGTGCACGACGTCACGTTATTAAGACGTGAGACGGGGAAGATCATCAAAATGGTGCGCGTCGACAAAAGACAGCTCCAAAAGGGGCTACGTTTAATGGGCCGTGTCGTTGAAAGACACGAAAAGGGGTGGAGCAACACAGACGTCGAAAGGGCCACGGGGTCGGACAACGTATCGGGCGGATAGTCGCAAAGACGCAGCGGATCGGGCGCTACTTCAAAAACAGGTCCAACGTAATTTCCGGGCTACAAGCCGCGACTTTTATGCGGGGCTAGCGTTAGCGACGCTACCATTAACGCAGTGCTAGAGTTAGCGCACCTGGTTTTAAGCCTCGGTACACAGAAAGAGTTTAACGCTAGCGCTGCACTAACGCTAGCCCCACGCTAACGTCAGCGCCGCATTAACGCTACTGCTAACGCTACAACTAGTGCTAATGCTAGCACTGCGCTAACACTAGTGCCACGCTAAAGCTAGCGCCACGTTAGCGCTAGTGCTAACGCTAGCGCTGCGCTAACACTACCCCCACGCTCATGCTAGTACCGGGCTAACACTAGCGTCGCGCTAGCGTTAAACTCTTTCTGCGTACCGAGGCTTCTAACCAGGTGCGCTCTGTCGGCCGGGAATTACGGGACGTCAAACGGCTCCGTGATCGAAGACACGTCACTGTTAAAGACACAAATGGGGGCATAAGCAAAGATGGTGCGTCATCCAAGCGATACTACTCGCGTCGCGAGTATCATCAATAGATATCAAACGGGCGTATCAACGGGGACACGTGAACTGGGGGATAATGCCAAAGACAAGTCAAATGCAAATATTATGAAACTTTTGCGCGTTGGGTTCAGGAAATCGAGTCACGCTATCATTTCTCGACATGGACGTCGTCCCGTGTGGCTATGGAACCAAAAACGGTAACTCATTGTCGCGATTTACACCGTTTTGCACCGAGCAACAGCACTGCACTCGCCACCTTTGGGGCGTTGCCGGTTTGGTCCTTTCGGGAGGTCAGTGCTGCATTCAGGAACGCAAACAACGAGGTTCCTTTGGAGCTATTCATCATTTCTAAGGGGGGGGGGGGCATTTTTTTATTTTTGTGTGACTGCTGCTCGCACCTTTGGAATGTTTATAAAATTTTGGGGGAAACGCCACACGGGTGGATGCGTTTAGCAAAAGGTTAGCGTGCTAGCATGCTAGCTTTGCGCGACGAACAAGTGCTTTTTTTCCAACATTTTTCCTGTATTAACTCTTTGGGGGTCAATAATATTATAGACTACATATATACTACGTATATTATAGTTTGTGTGTGTGTGTGTGGAGGGGGTGGGGTGGGGACCTGAGTGCTACATAATGGGGGTGACAAAAAATTGAATGTGACGTCAAAAGGGGCGTAAAATGAAGAAAAAAAAAAAAAAAAAAAATGGGGGCGCGTCATCAAAAATCCAGCACGGCGCGTCCCGTCGGACGTCAACTAAGTGCATCGTCAAGGACGTTGCAGCGGAAGCGGCCGGTTCGCGGATGGTACACCGAAATGCGGGTTAGCAGGCGTACGACACCAATTTCCTCTCAAGAGTGGCCTCCGCTCGACTGTGCGTCTCGAACGAAATCCGCAGTCGAGTACTCGTGTAGTAGTTAAGTATCTAAACGTGTGTGTGTGTGTGTGTGTGTGTGTGGCGGGCTAGTAGTGCGTGCGTTCAAGTCCTTGGTGTAAAATCTCAGGCTGGTGAGGTTTATGGAGGAAACGGATGAGGTCGGAACCTACTGAGGTGCTTTGTGTGCTCGATGATTGTATACATGAAATGGCTGTGTGACGCACTACGCGTAGAGCCCGACGCGGGAACTGCGACGCGTCTTTAAAGTGGAGCTCTCGACAGTATACCTGTGTGTACTCGTGTAACTTGGATGTTTGTGTGTGTGTACTTGTGTGCGCGAGCGCGGCTTCTGGTCCAGAGCGGCGTTGGATCTCATCGGCCTTTTGTGTAGCCGGGAAAGAACTGGTCCAGCAGAACCTGCAGAGTCTTGTTTTGCGTCATGACGTAGTCCTTGCCCAGGTCGTGGCGGCAGGCCGGGCAGGTGTACACCTCCGCCCGGAAGGAGCGCTGGAGGCATGTCTGGAAAAAAAAACAAAGGAATAATCGCTTTATGCGTACGTTTATGACTAATTTATTACAGGTTTTTGGCGCGTCAAATATTTTTCTCATGAATGATTTTAGAGCGAGCAAATACATTTTGAGAATGGCCTTTTGTGATGAAAAATTGCAACTACATGAAAGGTGTAAAAGCAGAAGTATGACCTCACGTTACCAAATTTGCATAACTGGTTAGCTGACTTCCTGTGCGACGCTAACGAGCAAAATTATGCCATTGTTGCCATGATTGTTTGAAGCCGAACTCACAAAAATGTATAAAACATGTACACTGATGCCTCGGTTCTCGACCACAATCCATTCCAGAAAACGGTTCAAAAAGTGATTTGTTCATAAACCGAATTTATTTTTTCCATTACAATGAATGGAAAAAGAAATAATGCGATCCAAGCTCAAAACAATTCGGCTTTTTAAAGCATTTTTTAAGCTTTCGCTGATAATAAACTGCATAGTAGAAATACACGTATAGTTTAAATACTTATATACTAGAAATATATTAATTTTTTGCTTAAAATGTATGCTTTAGTAGTCAAGTAGGCTAGGCTGGAAGTGCATTGCCGTATCTACTTGGCCCCCAGCCTTGGAAACTTTTTTTAATTAACAAACGTGTACAATAACTTTAAACAAGCAATAATTGGGGGGGGGGGGGGGCAATCCATCCATTCTTCCATCCATCCATTTTCTTTCCCGCTTATCCTCATGAGGGTCGCGGGGAGCGCCGGAGCCTATCGCAGCTGTCAAAGGGCAGGAGGCGGGGGAGACCCTGAACTGGTTGCCGGCCAATCGCAGGCCACATCGAGACAAACAGCCGCATTCACAATCACACACACAAAAATATGTAAGCATGAGTGAAGATCCCAGTTCGAATCCCAAGTTTTTGTGGTAAAAAGGTTTTCCACCATTAATAACTTATAACCTATACAACTCAAGTGAGGAAAAAAAATAGAACAGGTAAACTTAATTTGGGGTTCACTTTGGACGGTGTCGGGCGTGTGCCGACTCCCGTTTCCAACGCGTTTGAGGGTGATCACTTCGAGGTGTCGTGGCGGCCGTTTGTACCTTGCAAACGTTGTGCGAGCAGACGGTGGTGATGGGCTGGAAGGCCAGCTCCTGGCAGCAGACGCACATGAAGATCTGCTCCATCTTACGCAGGAAGTTCTCCAAAGCACATGAGAAAGTGGCGCGTGTCAGTCGGTAGTTGTGCGTACGTACCGTAATTCCCGGCCAACAGCCCGCACCCGGTTACAAACCTCACCGAGTACATTTGTTAAGGAAATACCGTTTGGTACATACGAAACAGCATGAGATATTTACAAAGAAAGACGGTACCACAAGAAGGAGTTTAACGGCTAAGGCTAGCGCCGCGCCAAAGCTAGCACTAATGCTAGCGCCGTGCTAAAGCTAGTGCTAACGCTAGCGCTAACAGGGCTAAAATAAAACTTCACGGCAAATTTCACTGAGACACGCCAGTAACACAGCAGCAACACGCTACCACAGCGGTAATGCTAGCGCAGCGCAAACCGGTAAAAGTCACTTCCTCGTCACATATATTCCACCGTTCTCATTCTTACCTTTACTGCTCGAGTGCCCCCTTGCCATTAGAAATAATGCACAAATTAGCCGCATCACCACGTAAACCGCAGGTTTGAAAGCGTGTGGAAAAATGTCGCGGCTTGTGGGCCGGAAATGACGGTATTTCTACATTTGTGAGCGTTGTGGCACATACTGGTCCCTCCGCCAGATGTCCCAGGGCTTCGTCCCACAGCTTTTTATTGGCCGCGTCCTCCCCGATCAGCTGCTGCTGCTGCTCGGACAGCACGAAGGCCTCCTCCACCTTCACGCGCTTAGTGGGAGGCTCGGGCGCCGGCGACCAATCTGGGAAACATTTTCAAAGAATAATTAAAAATAAAAATAAAAATGCGCGCACACAAGCAGAACTCGCTTTTCATGGTTTGGTCTCAGAAGGAATTGTTAAAAAATAAACACCCTTAAATACTGTAGGTGCTTCCCTCTTTACCTCAGCAAAATTCATTTCCTCCCAAGTAACTTAATACCTAACTACCGCAGAGTATTAAAGTATAAAAGTATTCTATTACACTTCCCGGCGGCTCGTAAAGCGTTGGCCTCACAGTTCTGAGGTCCCGGGTTCGATCCCGGCCCCGCCTGTGTGGCGTTTGCATGTCCTCCCCGTGCCTGCGCGGGTTTTCTCCGGGCATTCCGGTTTCCTCCCGCATCCCAAAAACATAAAAAATTAATTGGACACCCTAAATTGCCCATAGGTGTGATTGTGAGTGCAACTATTTGTCTCGATGTGCCCTGCGATTGGCTGGCAACCGGTTCAGGGTGTACCCCGCCTCCTGCCCGTTGACACCTGGGATAGGCTCCAGAACTCCTTGCGACCCTCGTGAGGATAAGCGCCAAAGAAAAACACCTCGATGCCCCCCCCCAGGGAATTAAATTCCTCTTCATTCATGCCCATCTATCGCATTCCTTCAAATATTTCCTTCAAGGAGAGACTGCAGAGGCGCAACAACTATTTATGAAAAATAAACACCTCCCATAAATCGATGCGTCCCTTTTTGTCCAGCAGAGGGCGCAAGCAAGCCGTGACTAACTCTTGCGTTTCCTCAAGCAGACCCTGCCGGGTCGCAAAGACAAAGAAATTGCATAAATTCGCACTGAGGAAATTTACAAACAGCTTCCTAAAATAAACGCCTCCCCCAAAGTATTTTTTTTTTCTAACGCCAGGTGTTCATCACATTCCTAACGACCATATTTCTTCAAATTATGGCCAGTTGCTGCAGTTGCAAACAACATCAAATGGATTCATCCATTTTTAACCCTTTGGAAAACTCTGTTCCCGTCTGTTCTTCATCGAATTGACATCCAACTATTATATTTCCTCAAATAACGGTCGTTGTGAGATTTCTTCAGATAAATAAAATGCATTTGAGTAGATTTAAAAAAAAAAAAAAAAGAGAGAGAATTACAAGCTAACCTTTCAAGAATCACATTTGATGAAAGAGGAAAGAATGGAGACCACCACCCACCAGTGTCCTTGCTCGTCTTCTGATCGCCGTTACTCTGCGGCGCCTCCTCCTCGTCCTCCTCCACGGCGGCCATCAGGTGCTCGAACTCTTCGTCCTCCTCGTCCTCCTCCTTCTCCATTTTGGGGTGCTTCCGCGGCCTGCCCCGTCCCCGCCCCCTCCCGGAGTGGTGCTTGCTCCGGCCGCCGCGGCCGGGCCTCGCGATGGCCTCCTTCTTTGTCTTGTTCGCCATGACGGCCTGGTAGCCGGGCGGGTACTGCACGTACACGCGGATATCGCGTGAGGGGCCGAAAGTAAGACGCGACAAATCCATACAGTGAAACCATTTTTAAACATCTGTACTATTTTTCAGTACATTGGTGCCTTTACGTACGAGCACCTCGAATTATGATTTTTCTTTTCTTCAGAGAGGAGAAAAAAAATCTCCTCCACTAGAGGGGGGAGCACACTCCGCAACATCCTTCATCCATCCATTTTCTTTGCCACTTATCCTCACAAGGGTCACAGAGAGTGCTGAGCCTATCCCAGATGTCAACAAGCAGGCGGTGGGGCACACCCTGAACTGGTCGCCAGCCAATCGCAGGGCACCTGAAGACAAACAGCCGCACTCACAGTCACACCTTGGGGCAATTTAGAGTGTCCGATCAATGTCGCATGTTTTTGGGATGTGGGAGGAAACCGCAGTGCCTGGAGAGAACCCACGCAGGAGACGGGGAGAACATGCAAACTCCACACAGGCGGGGCCGGGATCGAACCCGGGTCCTCAGAACTGTGAGGCCTTTACCAGCTGATCCACCGTGCCGCCCAACCAGGAGTACAGTTTTTTTTCTTGAAAAAAAGTATTTGTATTTGTACTTTTGAGTGGGAAAGAAACGGGAAGGAAATGCGGGAAAAAAGTGGGAACATTTCACGCAGTCTAACCTGGATCAAGAGACCCAACTTCTTGATCCGGTCCAGTCCTTCAGGGGTCCAAGGTGCTGGCTCCTGATCGTCCCGTCTCAGCAAGTACCTCCACACCAAGTAGCCACACTTGCCAATCTCTGGCCAGTATTTCACCACCTAAAACGTCAACCGACGGTATATCACTTGCAATCAAAGAAAAACATTTTTGTCCTTGTGAACAAATGTACGAGTTCTGATTTAAAAAAAAAAAAAAAAAAGTTCATTCAGCCTGTCGAATTTTAGTGGTTCATTTTTCACAAATTTATTATCTATGTTATCTATTTGTTTTTTTACTTCCCCCAGTGGACCCATCCTCAGCTGTACTTCATTTTTGAGTTTTTTTGTGCTCTTTCTGAAATACTGAAGATGCCACAAGATGGCGCCAAAGCCACAGCCAACGGAAAGTAGCAATCGGTGTCAACAAAGTATTGAAAGACCAACATCATTTTAGGTCGAGAAATACATTTTTTTTTAGCCTGGGTTGTTAGTGGAAGTTAAGGAGAGCCTTCACCACATGAGAATTATTTTTTTTCCAAAATCAAATCATCCATCCATTGAGTCGCTTATCCTCACAAGGGTCGCGGGAGTGCCGCAGCCTATCCCGGCTGACTTCGGGGGAATAGGCGGACTACACCCTGAACTGGTCGCCTATGTTAAAATTCTTTTACGGTCTGAGTATTTTGTGGATTTTTACTTATTGCTGATCGGTCTGAGACGAGGTTTCACTTTAAACCCAAAAGAACAACGAGTAGAAGTAAATTTAAAAACTGCTTTGGAAACTTACACTGGAAACAACAAAACCCTTCACTTCCTTTACCTTGTAGATGCCGTCGTAGCGGTTTCCCTCCTCGGGGGCGTATTTGCTGATGCGCCGGCCTTTGGAGCTGCGCACCACTCTCACCGGCTTCCCGGCCCGCCAGTTCCGAGACTCTGCTCCGTCTTTGTCGTTCAGGGGGGCGTCGCAGTTCAGCGCCAAAGCTCTGCAAGTACACCAAATCTTTAAAGGGGGCGGCATACTGTCGTCGCCTTTCGCCCGAAGCCAGTTGGCGTAGGCTCCAGCTCACCCGTGAGACCCTAAAGTGAACAAACACCATCGAAAATTGAAAAATGCAGATATAGTGTCATGAGCGGACTTTAGCACCGCCAGGAGGGGCGTGGCCTGGTCGCCGCTCCGGGCGGTACCATCTCTGGCGCGCGTCACGGCTGTTCCGCATTCGGCATGTTAATTTGACCATATTTATGTTGGTGTTTACGTCACGGGCATTTGCCAGTTCATCGAATTTGCACTGTGTTACTACTTCTGCAATAAATCCCACTGGACATTATGCCTTTGTCTCGGAGTCCTGCATTTGGGTCCTCCCCCGCACCGATGGCTCGAGACAGAATGAACTGGCCAGACACAAACTCAGCGGACTCAAAGGTGAATCACGTTCCTGTCCTGGTGGCGATCCTTTCACGGCCACCTGACGACCACATCTCGGCGGCAACAACCCCTTCACGGCCGCCTCACATTCCTGTTCTGGCAACTATGGCGAACACTCCCTGGCCGCTTCACGTTCCGATTTCCGCGGCTACAGCAACGGGTTCGGTGGCGACCGATCCCCAGCTGCGGAGGGGTGGGGGGGGGGGGTTCGTGCCTTCTACCAGCTCCCCTTCCACCCTCCCCTGGTCATGTTTTTTTTTTTTGTTTTGACACATCTGGGATCCGTGCCTTAGGGAAGGGGTTCTGTCATGAGCGGGGCTGGAACACTCCCAGGAGGGGCGTGGCCTGGTCACCGCTCTGGGCGGTACCATCTCTGGCACTCGTCACAGCTGTTGCGCATTCGGCATGTTAATTGACCATGTAATTATGTTGGCGTTTACGGCACGGGCATTTGCCAGTTCATTGAGTTTGCACTGTGTTACCGTGTGCGGACACCACTTCTGCAATAAATCCCACTGGACATTATGCCTTTGTCTCGGAGTCCTGCATTTGGGTCCTCCCCCGCACCGATGGCTCGTGACATATAATGTGTGTTGATAATAGTATACCTTTTGATCTTTGTGTTATTTTGACCAAAGCAAATTGTGGAAAACTGCTAATGCGTCAACTTGAAAATGCCAGACTATTCCATCGTGGAAAATAAGTAATAAAAACAAACTTTACCTGTTCATGTGGGTTAACGTCTGGTCGAACGAGTGCTCGCCGATGCGTTTATTTCCCGAGAGGTCCCGGCCGCCGCTGCCCGTGTACGTGAACTCGTCCCCCCGGTCCTAAAGTGTGTACGATCACATGAGAAAATCAACTAGAGCGCAGGTGTCAAACTCAAGGCCCGGGGGGCCATATCCGGGCCACCACGTGATTTTATGTGGCCCGCGAAGGCAGATCTAGTTTGTGAAAATCTGGACACAAATTTCTAATTGTCATATTCCATAAATGATAACGTGATATTATAAGCATTTTGGAATGATCAAACATGAAAAATAGTTGGAAAAGTCAATACCCTTGATTTCTGATTCCAAAAATATTTCATAAATTGACGTAAATACAATGAAGTTATTAAATATTTTTAGGGTTTCACAGTCATAATGGCCGTCTGAGGGAAACCATAAAACCATAAAAAATGTTTGACACCCCTGAACTAGAGGTTACCAGTATGGAACACCTAATATAGGCTAGATTTCCACTGTATGATTCAAATAGCAAAATTTGAATTTCTTGGTCTCAAGTGGCCCAAATAGGATTATGGCAGCATAAAAAATTAAAACAACAACCAAAAGAAAACACAAACTTGCATATCTTCAAATCATAATCAGGCCTCTTCCAAATGCAGATGAAATTCTGATGTCTCGGAAATCTGCCAACGCCAGTGAAGCGTTGCCCAAATTCATTGATTAATGACATATTCACAATCACGTCTTCACAAATAACATATACAGTATATATTTACACCCACTCTGAATATGTACAGTGAAGGTATAGACCAAAACTTGTCTGCCAAAGCAGCAAAATATATTTTTCAAATGGGCAGATGGGCCAATTTCATTGAGTCACAACAAGAAAATAGAACCTATTCCGTTTTAATTTTAACACAATACATTTTCACATTTGTATTATAAAATTACCCCCCCCCCAAAAAAAAAATCAGGAATAGGCATGAAAATGAGCAGTGTGCACTCGCACGTGACCCACCACTTCGTCCTCAAAGCCCCCAGCCAGCACCAGCGAGTAAGAGCCATCGTTGCTGCGACCGTGGATGCCGCCCACGTGCGGCCTGTGGACGCCCGCTTCGCTCACCTGCGGGCAGCGGAGAAAATTGAATGTGGGGAAATTCAATTTAAAAAAAAAATGAACCGCATCACACGCCGTCTTCAGCAACAAGACGACAGCCGACCTGAACTCGGAATTTCCATGTGGTCCCGACAGGAACGCCGGGAATTGGGCCGTAGTGGTTGGAGGGAACAATGGTGCACTCCTTGGTACGTCCCACGCAAGCCATGCCCTGAAAGAACACCAAAAAAACATAAAAAAAAATACCTGCACAAAAGCATTGGATACTCATCCATCCTTGAAATTTTCAACACCTACATCAGCTTTCATTCATTCACTTTCTACACTTCCCTCATGCAATCCTCCCATTTTCTATACCGATACCCTCCACCCATCAATTTTCGACACCTTTACCATTTCATTTTCTATACAGTGATGCCTCGGCTCTCGACCACAATGCATTCCAGAAAACGGTCCGAGAAGTGATTTGTTCGAAAAACGAATCGACGTTTCCCATTACAATAAATGGAAAAAGAAATAATGCGTTCCAAGCTTAAAAAATTAGGCATTCCAAAGCATTTTTTTTAGCTTTTCCTGATAATAAACTGCATAGTAGCAATACATGTATAGTTTAAATACGTTATATAGTAAAATAATTGAAGAAATATATGCATTTTTTGCTTAAAATATATGCTTTAATAGTAGAGTACACTCGGCTGCGAGTGCATTGCAGTATCTGTAGTAAGTCGGTCCCCAGCCTTGCAAAGTTTTTTTTTATTAATAAAAGTGCAGAATAACTTTAAACAAGCAACTTGGCTTCTTTGGAACCATGATTGGGGGTTAATAGTCCTCGATAAGAAGAACAAAAAAAGTCACTACCGGGAGACATTTGTGTACAGAGGCTGCGTTATACAGAATAACAAAAGTGCGCCGGTTGCGCCACGCACGTTATGTCATTTCCGTTTTTTTTTGTTTCCGGGGGGCGTTCGAATTGACAATAACAAAACACGTCGTGGGTGGGTCAACTGCTTGCACCACGCGCAATCTGTTATTTCCGAGTTTTGTCGGAGGTGTTCGAGTACCGATTTTCGTTCGAAAACAGAAGCAAAAAAATCTCGAAATTTTCATTCGAAACATACCATACCTACATACCAACCATTTTCTAACTATACAATGCATCCGTATTCTATAACCTAATCCATTCAGTCGATTTTTGATACCAATATCATTCTTCACCATCCCTCCTTCCATTGATCCATTTTCTTGACAGTTTTTCCCATTTGTGGAATCCATATTCTCAATTTGCACAAAACAAAACCACCCCTGCAAAACCAGGGTGTAACGAGTGGATGTTATGTGGACTTTAATTGTTCTCCTGTTGGTATATTTTGCCAGAAGAACGTCAGAGATCTTTTATTAAGACAGCTGGAAAACTTTTAAAATGTGTGGGCGGGACACACACACACACACACACACGCCTCCTCTAAAGTGTCACGCCAACGTCAAGTTTAATGAAGCATCTTCATAAAGCAAATATGGGGAAAAAAACGTGTTGATGTGTTTTATCTAGAAGAAGCTAGAATACACTTGAAGAAGTCACGTGGCTGTTAAATGTGCCCACATAACACACATGAGCTGAGCTGTTTCAAATTAGCCCGCAGACAGGGAATGTTCCACAGAAGAAAGAAACAAAGGTATTTTTCCCATGACATGTCCAGGAAAGTGTCTCCATCGCGCTCAGCGTCTTTGTTCTCGTGACGGTAGAAGCCCAGAAAACGACAGAAAAATAAGAGTCCCAACGACCCACTATTTGCCGGCCCTTGATGTTATTAACTCGTAATATAAAGTAACTACATGATATGTACATCTTTTATTCAAATCCATCAGTTGCGCCCCTTTCAACGCACAAAAAAAATCCCGTGCCAGAAATTGACACGGGAAGTTGTCAGTTTTGAGGCCTCAAACCTTGACAAACCCATTTTGACTTTGCCCTCACCTTGCCCCAGTCCCGTTGACTCTCTGTAGTGGCCGAGGGCATTTTGGCCCTCTTCTTGCTGGCCTTGAGCTTCTCCCCGGCCTTGACCACCTCATTAGTGTCATTCTTACAGGTCGGACAGTACCTGGCGGCAACACGCGGGAAGAGGTTACGCGTCAACGTCAGGCTGTAATAGTTACAAAACAGGGGAAAGCTATAAATAGAAACCATGAGGGTGGGGGTCTTCCGGCTTTTGCAACCCACACTCCGGTTTGACACTCAGCACACACGGGATTAAAGATCACACCGCGAGCCTTTTCCTTTTTTATGACACACGTCGATCAATGACATATTTAAACCTGATGTGACCCGCAGACGACAAGACGTCAGGCAGAAGCATCTCACCAGTCCTCGTCGTCCGGGATGGTGGCCAGCGGCGGGTTGAGGCAGTAAATGTGGAAGGCCATGTTGCACTCGTCGCACAGCAGCTGCATGTGAGCGTCCTGCTTGCCGCCGCACACGCAGCACGAGCAGAAGCGGCACTCGGCGTCCGGGTCGGCCTTGCAGTGTTTGCACTCCGGCCCGCTCTTCCCTAATGCCGAAAAAGGATAAAGACAGGAGTTAGCATTTTTTTTTCCCCCTGCATAGAATCTGGAGGTATTATGAATACTAGCTAGTGGTGGCTTGATGTCTCTGGTGCAGGGTGGATGCAGGCGCTCCCTTGAGCTGCTTTTACATGCCCAAAATCCAAACGCTCACCCCGACTAGCCTCTAAACTTGCAACCAGGGAGCAGATTTGCCCATTTCTGAGGCCGGTACCACTTACCAGAGCGAAATTAAATATCCAACGACTACCTAAGGCTAGCGACAAGCTAACAATAGCGACGAGCTAATGCTAATGACGGCCTAACGCTAGTGAGGTCTACATTGGACCACAAAGAAGACTTCAACGGGGACCGTGTAGATTTAGAGGACACTGGACAAATGGACACGAGCTAACGCTAGCGAGGTCTACATTGGACCACAAAGAAGACTACAACGAGGACCGTGAGGATTTAGAGGACGCTAGACAAATGGAAACGAGCTAACGCTAGCGACGAGCTATCGCTAGAGAGGCATACATTGTACCACAAAGAAGAAGACTACAACGAGGACCATGAGGATTTAAGAGGATGCTGGACAAGTGGACATGAGCTAACGCTAGCGACAAGCTAACACTAGCGACGAGCTAATGCTAGCGACGCCGACATTGGACCAAAAAGAAGAAGACTACAACAAGGACTGTGAGGATTTAGAGGATGGTGGACAAGTGGACACGAGCTAACGCTAGGAACGAGCTAATGCTAGCAAAGAGCTAACGCTAGCGAGGCCTACATTGGACCACAAAGAAGACTACAACGAGGACCGTGAGGATTTAGAGGATGCTGGACAAGTGGACACGAGCTAATGCTAGCGACGACCTAACACTAGAGAGTGCGTATATTGGTATAAGGGTGCTGAGGATGGAGCTGCCAGGCAAAAGAGCGAGAGGAAGACCAAAGAAAAGGTTGATGGATGTGGTGAGGGAAGACATGAGGACAGTGGGTGTTAAGAGAGGAAAATGCACGAGATGGAAAAAGATGACATGCTGTGGCGACCCCTGACGGAACAAGTCAAAAGGAAAAGAAGAAGATAGAATCTGGAGGCAGCTACTTAATTTCAGGCCCCAGTGAACCTAAACTTCATTTAAAATTAAAGCTGCAAGGAGGGAGAACACGCACTCGCTGACCTTTTCCCATGGTCAATTCTCAAAATGATCACTAATTTAACATTGCACATTTGTCAAAGATACCTGCATCTAATAATTTGGCCAAATTCCCCAAAAGGTCTTCTTCATAACAAAGTGCATTACTTCCTGTTTAATTTCAGCGACAGGTCCTTGACATTTTTCATGCATCCTGTTATGGTCGACATGTCCACCACATTTTGTGTTCCACGATCTTCAGAGGGAAATTATTTTTCTAACTTTCCAAACGGTCATCACATTTTGACACCCTCCTCCACCCACATTAGCTGGCATGGGTTAAAAAGCTTAGCAATTGAGCATCGCCCATTTGCCTTGAATTTTGTATTTTTTTTTTTTTTTTGTAGGAAGGGAGGGGGGTGAACCTCCTCGTAGAGTTTGCAGTAGTTCCATCCATTTTCTTTGCCACTTATCCTCACAAGGGTCACAGGGAGTGTTGGAGCCTATCCCAGCTGTCAACACCCAGAACTGGTCGCCAGCCAATCGCAGGGCTCAGAGAGACAAACAGTCGCACTCACAATCACACCGAGGGGCAATTTAGTACGTCCGATTAATGTTGCATGTTTTTAGGATGTGGGAGTACCTGGAGAAAACCCTCGTAGGCATGGGGAGAACATGCAAACTCTCCGCACAGGCGGGGCTGGGATCAAACCCGGGTCTTCAGAACTGTGAGGCCAACACTTTACCAGCTGATCCACCATGCCCCCCTTTTATAAAATATGTTAAATATTAATATACAGTGGAATAACTTATATAAATTAGAGCTTACAGAAAATGAAAATACATAACTAATTATCTCCAGGAACTGCAATATTATGCTCCAATCAATCAAGAAAATGTAAAAATTATTTTTAACATAAAAATTAGGCAGGACTATCCCAAGTATTTAATCTGTCAGTACTGAAATGATTTTGCAAATTTATCGAGATGCGGCAAAAATCCCACACAGGACACGGGGAGAACACGCAAACTACACACAGGCAGGCCCGGGATCGAACCCGGGACCTCAGAACTGTGAGGCCAACGCTTTACCAGCCGATCCACCGTGCCGCCTTCCAGGAGTTCCATCCCTAAAATATCCCAAAATGGCTTCTTCTTCCCATCTAATTTGGTGCATGTGTCCTTGAGATGTTTTTATGCGCCCAGTTATGACATCAATGATACCAATCAATTTGTCGCTTGCAGCAAATAGTGACTTTTGGGGTGTATTGAGGCACTAACGACAAACCAGCAATTTCCGGGGCGCTCGAGCTCACGACATAATACAAAGACAATACATTTTTTGGAGGGGGGGGGGCACTTTCTAGTTTTTGTCAATATAACATTTCGATACATACGTTTAAATTGTCCATCAGCCGCCGAGAGGGCCGGAGCCCCAGGTTTCTCCACCTGGTAGACCTCATCCACAAAGTGAATCCTGCAATCCCCAATTACGTCGCCAGGGCCGCTGCAGAAGGGCGAGAGATGCACAAAATTAGCAAAAATTTAAAAAATGAACGCGCTTGAGACCCTCACCCAAGCAGAATCTTGACCCGGAGCTCCTTGTTGGTGCGGGAGGCCTGATTGAGCGTCTGAATCTCCGCATCGAACCAGAAGCCGCGCTCCTCCGGCATCTCCATGTTGTAATTGACCAACACGTTCATGCCCACCGTGAGTTGGTCCCAGCCCAGCAGGGTGCGGGCGCGGGGCCGCACATTTACCGCCCGCATCTCCACCAGACCGTTCTCGGGGTAGCTGCCGGAGGAGAAGAAGCCACGTTGAACCAAAATGGCCGACTACGGCTGAATTTCGTGAATGGGTCCTTGAGTGTTTTTCCTGTCTTGTTGTCACCGACACGCCCATCGAACCTCATTGTTAATCGTGTCAAGGGCAAAAAAACCCAAAACATTTTTTTAACGATTACAACAAGTTTTTGTGACACCTCAAATTATAAAACAACAAAATAAGACTGAGAAAGCACTTTGATAACAAAATATTGATCAATTAAGAAAGGTCGTGAGTGATGCTGACTCACCACTTGCCTCGAGTTGAACGTCAGTGGCTTTTTCACACTCCATGAACTGTGTCATTTTTTCCCTCACGATTTTTACCTACCACAACACATATCCATACTTTGTTTGAGTGTGAGGTGCCTAAACTTGTCCGAACATGCTGAAATTTCTCCCCCTCAAAATGAGGCGTGAAAATCCTTATCTTTCTCTTCATCCTATAAGCTGTGCTGATCTCAATCACAAAGCTATACAACATTGCTATCTACTAGCATGTTTGAGCTGACATTTATTTAGAAGTTAGCCTTTCACAGACAAGCCGGGCGAGACCATCTTTTCACCTACCGCCTACCCATTACATAACGTACTTGACAGATATCATCAGCGGGGCCAGTAAGCAGTTGAATTCCATGATACAAATATTAACGTATATGTCAGGGGTGCTCAATGCGTCGACCGCGAGCGGCAGTCTTGGTCGATTGCGGGACGGCATCCCAATGTTCCCTCTAAACTGCGCGCGTGCGAAATTGTGCACGGAAATTTCTCTAACAACCGCTGCTCCGCCACACTGTTGTTTTCCTAGCTTACCTTACACCATCCCCCGCCCCCTGCTCTTAAAGACGTACACTCATAATTACAAATGTTACAGTACTTACGCAGGCCATCAATGTGTCTTAGAACGACAGCGTGTCCACCACCGCTGCTTTAGTTAGCAACACACTCTGGGCAACGTAGAGCAAAGACAAGCTAGACACGCTGCTTATGTTTACTTTCGATATTAATGGAGAGAGTTAAAAAATAAATGCTGTTGTTTTAAGATGCAATGACTGTTATGTTCAACTGTTAAACTGGACGAGATTTTTTTTCTTTTCCGAGCGGGAAAGGTCTGGTCCGAAGCCAAAGTAGAAAGTGCAAGATGAGATGGTGTGTAATTTTGAAATTCCACCTTGGAACAGCCTGATCCAGGATGAAAACGCAGACAATACAGTGCACAAAAAGCTAATTCTGTTTTAAATATAGGAAGCAACATAACATTAACCTTAAAACGGTTTGCGAGCATCATCTTTCACCCCCACCCCTGCTGTCGGTAGCTCGCGAGAGGCTGGCTGCTTGAAAAGTAGATCTTGGGGTAAAAAAAAAGAGCCTGTGCACCCCTGGTTTATGTCAGTTAATGAGTTAAGCACATTAAAATGCTCAAAAGATAACACGTATCGGGTACAATTCAATTTCTGTCCACGTTTAAGGTCCACTGCGTATTTGTGTGTCTCGAGTGAAACTAATCTCTCCCCCGACGGCGATAAAGTCCACACTGCATATCAACACCACCGCCAGATAAATTAGATTCCGCAGAAATGCCCTGCACCTACCGAAAAAAAAAAAAAACATGGCGGCTCATCTTGTGCAGCTGCTTTTCTATTTTCAAGCAGCCCAAGCAGGTGTTTACAGGGGAGAATGTGCGTGAGTGGGAGTGGGAAGGCGAGCGCGAAGAAAGACCTTGCCCACCCTCCCGCTCTCAAGAAGATAGCAGAAAACCGCCGAGAAAAAAAAGAGGAGAAAAGAAAAGCAGACGATTTGAATAAAAAGGCCAACAGAAAGCTTTGTGATTGGGACCTCCTGGAAGCGCAGGAAATGGGATGACACATTTCTGTGGTTTAACGCTAGCCCGGGGAGCTTTTTTTTTTTTTTTTGTCCTTGGTCTTGCCCCCTCCTCGGCCTCTCAATCAATCAAATACTTTGAGCAAAGGACATTGCGCAAAAAACAACAACAACAAAAAAAAAAAAAACACATTTCGCAGCGCTGGATTTTCCCTGCAGTGAGATCGCAGTCCCCTTGCCACGAATGACAAAAATAAGAAATCTAATCCAACAAGATTCCATATTTCAATTGAATACTCGGATCAAACAATATCAAATGGAAAAACAGGCAACGGGAGTGACTTTGATATCAATGTGTTTTGGCGGCAGCCTATTTAAAAATTCACCTATTTGCAATTTTTTTTTTCTGTTTGGTCCATTATTTGTTGAAAAACTCCCGGTTGTGGATATTCTTTATCTACTATAATGCCCTGATGCCACAAAAAAAAAGCACCAAAGCACTGGAAATTAGGAAAAGTAGTACCGTAATTGGTGTCAAGGATGTATGCAGAAGTGATATGATTTTTGTATTGGGGAGGAGCTAAATTTAACCTGGGTACCGTTTACCGTCTTAGCCGTGCATTTTTTCAAAATCCAATCATTTATTTTCAAAGATAATCTTGTAAAATGAGCTTGAAATGATATTTAAGTGTATTCGATCATAGTTTGCGGGATATTTACAGTTTAAAACAAACTACTGGTATTATGAGCATTTTTTTAAGTAGCTTTGTCAAACGTGTTACACATACATAACATACGACATTCCCGAAAAAGCATTACTCTCGGACTCACGGTGCTACAATAGCAATGCATCCATCCATTTTACTGTTGCTTATCCTCACGAGGGTCGCGGGAGTGCCGGAGCCAATCCCAGCTGTCATTAGGCAGCGTACGGCCTGAACTGGCAGGGCACATGGAGACGGACAACAGTCGCACTCACGATCACACCTTGGGGAAATTTAAAGTTGAAAGTTGAAAACCCACACAGGCACGTGGGGGACATGCAGGCAAGGCCGGGATTTGAACCCTGGATTCCTCAGAACTGTGAGGCCAATGCTCTACAGCAGCGTCACCACCACCACCGCTATAACAGCTACTGTATTACATTTAAAAAAACAAAATACCGTAATTTCCAGCCTATAAGCCGCAACTTTTTTTAGACGCTCTCAACCCAGCAGTTTATGCAGTGATGTCGTGCATTTTTTCTAACGGCCAGAACGGGGCACTCGAGCCGAAAGGTAAGAATGAGACCGGTGGAATATATGTGCCGAGGAAGTGACTTTTACCTGTATCTTTTTTTTAACCGGCCCTGTTAGCGCTGTGCTAGCCTGTTGCTGCTGTGTTACTGCCGTGTCTCAGTGATTTTTACCGGTATGTTTTGTTTTAACCTGCCTTGTTAGCACTGCGCTAGTGCTGTGCTAGCCTGTTGCCGCAGTGTTACTGCCGTGTCTCAGTGATTTTTACCGGTATGTCTTTTTAACCGGCCCTGTTAGTGGTGTGCTAGCGTGTTGCTGCTGTGTTACTGCTGCATCTCATTCATTTAGGTGGGGTTTTTTTTGACCGGCCGTGTTAGTGCTACCGTGTTGCTGCTATGTTAAGCTAAGCTCAGGTATTAAAAGTGTTAGGGCTAGTGTTAGCGCAAGCTTTAGCGTGGCGCCACCGTTAGCATTAGTGCGGCGCTAGCGTGCATCCACGTCCTTCTGTCGGGTTATATGGACGACCCCAGCAGATGACAGGTAAGCCGCTTCGCTAGCAGTTCCAATCGTGGCTTCCAGAGGGCGCTGAATCGTCAGAGGGTCTGTCAGTAGCCGTTTTTTACACTGGCTAATAACATTTGAAAGACAGGAGAAATTACAAGTACCGTCATTTCCGGCCCACAAGCCGTGACTTTTTTCACACACTTTCAACCCTGCCGTTTATGCGGTGATGCGGCTAAATTTTGCGTTTATTCTAATGGGCGCAAGGGGGCAATCGAGCGGAAAATGTAAGAGTGAGACCGGTGGAATATATGTGCCGAGGAAGCGACTTTTACCTGCTCTGTTAGCGCTACGCTAGCGTTTATCGTGTTGCTGCTGTGTTACTGGCGTGTCTCAGTGATATTTACCCATATGTTTTATTTTAACTGGCCCTGTTAGCGTTGGCGCGGTGCTAGTGTTAGCGCTAGAGCAGCGCTAGCGTTAAACTCTTTCTGTGTACCGTCTTTGTAAATATCTTGTGTTTTAATGTGGGTTTAATGTGGGCACTTGCGGCTTTTACACAGGTGCGGGTTATGTATGTACCAAATGGTATTTCCTCGACAAATGTACTGGGTGAGGCTTATAATCAAGTGCGCTCTGTAAGCCGGATATTACATTAAGTCACTTTTTGTTTTTTATTTTCAATTACCGATTGCAAATCCACTTTAAAATTCCTTCGGCAAGCAAAAGCGCATATTTCAACCGTTCGATCCAAACGCCATGGCGCACGGAAAAATATTCACAGCGCAGGCCACGCCAAGGCGGCCATGTCTTAACGACAGCGCTTTCGCAGCAATTACAGACAAAAGCCGGAGGAGCCGTGGAAAAAAAAAGTAATGCTCCCGAGAACGAGGGGGTAACCATGGAAACGCCAGCTTCCAGAATTAATTTGACAGGGTAAAAAAAAAAAAAAAGAGGGAGACGTACGCGCCGGATCCGAGTCCAATTTGCGGGCCGCCGTTGGTGAAGCGCGCATGCATTTTTATCGCCGTGCGCTTGCGATCGGTTGGAGGGGAACCTTATTTCCTGCTGTGTCGCAACATCTCGCGTGATACGCTGCATGCCATGGAGGAGGAACACATGGCCATTATCTCACTACCACATACAGCAACAACACTTCCAGTCTGGCGGCTCGTTTTTTGAATGATTACTGATGTTCCCCTAAAAAAATTGGGGGGGAAAAAGTAAAAAAAAAAACAGCTCACTCATATGATCGGTTAAGATGGAGTCACATTCAAAGAACCTCAGATGGATTTTGGCGACATAAGCGGATTACAACGGGGACTGGGTATGAGCCAATCGCGGGACATACAGTAGATAAACAATCATTGATATTTTACTTGAAGGAAAATTCCGGTGGTTTGGAGTAACAAAGTATCCATTAGGTCATGTAATGTGTACTCCATCTTGATAATGTGATTTTAAAACCTCTCTAATTTAATAGTGTTTTGAGAAGATTTTTTGTCGTCAATTACGAATTTTCAGGGGCGCTGCCATTTTCACGAGTCACATGACCTCCGCGGGAGGTTCAAATCTGTGTGGAAGTGTTCCTCGGTCTTCCCGATCAACCGATAACGCTATTTCTTCATCAGATGAGGATAAATCCGAGAAATCAGCGCATGTAATCGAGCGTTTGGAACGGCACGTAACACGTCACATCCGCACACGTAGGTCATGTGACGTGCAAAAATGGCAGCACCCCTGAAAATTCGTAATTGTCGACAAAAACCTTCTCAAAACACGATTAAACGATCGAGGATTTAACATCGCATTGTCAAAATAAAGTACATATTACATGACCGATTGGATACATCGTTATTCCAAACCGCCGGAATTTTCCTTTCACACCTACGGAAAGGCTCGCGCACACCAAAGAATCCGACTGAACTTCGCAGATTGTGCACGTTGTGGCAAGATCACACGTTAAAATGCACATTAAAAAAAAAAAATAAAAAAATACACTTCCGGGTTTGATGTTTTACTGCAATATTTAATAATTATGTTTATGATTTATCATTTACCCGCGAATGAAAAAGTGGAACTTGTGGGCAAAATGTACGCAAGCGGTACCTGGCGCATCAGTCACTTTCAAATGAATATGAATGAGTGAACCTCTTACAAAATGCGCACGCTAGCTTTGACTCACACCCACATCCTCTTTCTGTGCCAACCCGCTTCTTCGTTTACTATCATTCTTATCTTTTTATGGTTTAATAAATGTGATAAACTACAATATGCCGACCTGTTCTGTTCAGGGCCTCCGAATATCAAATCGCTCAACGTATGAGTGTGCGTTATCAACTGGCATTTTTGGTTGATCCTGAAACGGTCACCCGCCAAAACGTCTTTAAAGGGGAATTCCAATGGTTTGCACTAACAATGTATCAAATAGGTCACGAAATATGTACCATATTTTGACAATGTGGTGTTAAATCCTCTCTCATTTAATGGTGTTTTGAGAAGATTTTTGCCGACAATTACGAATTTTCAGGGGCGCTGCCATTTTTGCAAGTCACATGACCTACGTGCGCGTATGTGGCATGTTACGTGCCGTTCCAAACGCTCGATTACATGGGACACCATAACGCCTAGCGCTGATTTCTCGGATTTATCCTCATCCGATGAAAAAATAGCAGTATCGCTTGATCGGGAAGACGGAGGAATATTTCCATACACAGCCGTGAGCGGCACTGAGCCGTGCGAGCGAGTTCGGAACCCCACGTGACACGTCGCATCCCCGCACGGAGGTCATGTGACCCGCGGAAATGGCAGCGCCCCTGAAAATTTGTAATTGTCGATAAAAATCGTCTCATAAGATTATTAAATGAGAGAGGATTTAACATCACTTTGTCAAAATATAGTACATATTGGATGACCTATTCGATACATTGTTAGTGCAAACCAGTGGAATTCCTCTTTAAATAAGGTGTTGTCATACTGTAGTTACTGAAGACAAGTTATCAACACTTATATTTTATTTTTATTCTTACCGATGGACAATGTGGAGTCGTCAATCAATCTAAAATCTCTTTTGGCAAAAGGCGCGGGGTGTGCCCCAGACTGGTCGCCAGTCTTCAACGAAGCTTAACATGTTTTGGGAATGTGGGAGGAAACCTGAGTAGCGGCAGAAAATCGACGCCGGGGTGGGGGGGTGGGGACGCAAACCCCACAGAGGAAGGCCAGAGCCGAGATTCAGACCCCCGAAACTTCAGAATTGGATAGCTGTCCGCCTGGATTTGAAGACGGAATATGACCGTGGGAGTAATGTATACACACCGAATGTGTATTCGCTTGATTCCGGGGGCGGGGAGGGGCTTCCCCTGCTAGAAAAAAACATTGTTTCTCCAAAGAGAGAGAGAGAAAGAGAGAGTGTGTGTGTGTGTGTGTGTGTGAGGGAGAGAAAAAGAAACAAACCAAACGAGTGAGTGAGTGTGTAAAAAGTCTGGTTATTAATATAGCTAACTTGGTTTAATGTAAAGTAGGCTAAAAACGACATGTGTAAACAAGTAGTACTTACCAGATACGCCTACGATATTTGCTTTTTACTCTTTTGTACCATCCTTGTCTTTGTAAACAGGAATTTATCAATGGACCTGTCAATCACTCGTACAATACTAGCCAATCAGAAAGCCGCATTGTCTTAACCCCTGGCTTGACACGCCCCCTTGCCGCCATGTTCTCCCACAAGCTGTGCCGGTTGTCAGTAGTGTGCGCTCGGAAAAATTAATGTTACGAAGAAAATGGTCCTTCAGATGCGCACTGAACAGTGACCGTTATTTTATGGTCCAAACATTACGCCGCGAGTAACGCAGCGTATTACTGACAAACGATTGCCTCTCACGACGCGGCGTCACGCTAATCTGAGTTGAATGTGTGGATGGGTACTTGAATAAGGAGTACCTTATGTAGTACATCACAATAGCAGCTAATTCAAATCAGCTTGTTTTGCGTGCTTCTGCCTTTCAAATACAATTGACAAACCACATTGTCAAAACAAACCACGATACACTCATTTTGACTTGTGTTATACATAAAACATTTAAAAAAAATGGATTTTGACGGCATAGACCACAGGTGTCAAACTCAAGGCCCGGGGGGCCAGATCCGGCCCGCCCACATGATTTCATGTGGTCCGCGAAGCCAAATCTAGAGTGTCAATTTTAATTATTGTTGTGAAAATTTGTGCAAAAAATTTCACATGGTCATGCATCGTAAATGATAAAGTTGAGATATTACAAGTATTTTCGTGTTACCAAACATGAATAATTAAAAAACACATGACCCTTGAGAAAAATGAGTTTGACAGCCCTGGCGTAGACCCTTGAAACTCCAGTTTCAAATCATTTGACGTTTTTCCAAAAGCGCATCAGCAAAAATAGAAGCAACCCCATTAATAGATGCCTCTACCATCTGAAGTTGAGTAAACAGACACACTGCAGTCACTACATTCCGGCATGATAAGATTGCACTTACTCATCATATTTAATGTGATAGACGATGTCCTCTTCGGCGGAGTCCGTCTGCGACGTGGAGGGTCCGTTGGTCTCCGGGTTTAACGCGCTATTCCTGACAGCGTCCGTGCATTGGGCCGGGCCGAGGGGGTGCTGGCCCTGCTCGCCTTCCAGCTTTCCGTTAGTCCTTTTGGGGGGCCGCCCCACCTTGGCCTTGACGGGTCCTTTGGGCGCACGGGTCACGTTCTCCACGCAGGCCTCGAACCAGGCGCCCACCGTCACGTCCCTACAGTCTACCAGCTCGTTAATCTGAAGGGCAAAAATGAGTACGATTACGCCTTGACCTTGACTTAAGTTTAATTTCTCCCACAATCGAGCTCCTAACTCAATTTACTCATCCAGTTGTGGCTCAAGAAATGCGTTTAATCCACTCTGTGACCACATTTACAATTTAATCACTCGGATCTCAAATCATTTTTTTTTTACTATTAAAAAGACTGAAAATGCCCACCCCCCAAAAAACAACAACAAATAAAATTGTTTTAGTAATAATTAGGTAATAATTCATTAATAACATTTCAATAGAATTAAAAAATATTTTTATCACACTGCTTTCGTTGGTTATTCCGCTGCTGCCCACCTTGACTGCTTGGGGGAAGTATAACACAGACATACTGCACATGTACACTGTAGAAGATAAAGAATATATGACTGTGAGTACTGGTATATTGTGTGTCTTAATATGTTGATGGATTCGTGTTCATATATAAGTTTGGGTTACAAATGCATTTTACAATTCGGTGTTAGCAATAGCATAAAGCTAGCAGACTCAAGGCCACTTGTTTGTTTTGAATAAACTGTTCAAACTAATGGAAGAAACGAGTCCGCTTGAGCGCTCTCCTGGCTCCAGCGTCACTTCCTGCTTCTTGTCCAAAACAAATCCCTCGAGAGGATTTTCATGGCGGGAGTTACAAAAAGCCATATACGTCAAAATCATTTTTTGTGGTGAAAAAAACCGATGGGTCCATACCGCCTGCCGTTTTTTCATTAAAAACATACTAAAAATCATCCATTTCATGACACTTGACCTTTAAGGCCTAGAAGTACTTTTTATACAAATACTGTATTTTCGGATTACGATGCTGCTGTGGGGGATGGGATTCCATCGTGAACCGAAGACTCCCTGTGTATACTGTAATTCGGGGGAGGCTTCATTTTCCTAAGGTTCCCGTTGCACGATTCATGCAAAACAAATAAAACGGGCCACGGGCCAGTCCAAGACTTACTTTGTAATTCCCAATTCCCGGGTCCACCAGTGCGTTCTTGCTGGATGTCGTCGGTTGGGTGTCCCGTGGCGGACTGGCGGGCTTGAAGCCATTTTTGGTGCTCGCCGAGTTACTGGGGGCGATAGCGTCCGGCTTGGTCTCATTGGCCGTCTCGGCCGTGTCGCTGCAGTCGTTGTATTTATCGGTCGAAGTTTCCATAGCGGCGGGGGAGACGGGAGCGGGGCGGTCGGGGCTTTCGGCGCGAGGGACGGCGGAGGCCGGGGTCGGGGTGGAGGTGCACGCCACGCTCGGGGGGTCCTTGGCCCCGGGGCTGTCCGGAGGGTCCGTTTGGGAGCGAATCAGCAGCTGGACGATGTCGTTCAGACCCACGTTGTAGTCAAACAGCGTCTGGCCATCTTCCATCTCGAGAAATACACAAAAAGAGGTGGCAAAAAACGGTTACTGTCACCGGAACGGCCAAAACCACCAAACTACAGTAGTTTGTCCGCTCAACCAAATGTTCATCGTTTTACCCCGACCTACCCCGCTATAGTAATTCTTCGTCTTTTTCAGAATAGTTGACATTGGCCCATCCCGAAAACACGCGACAATAAATTAAAAGACTCTAAATTGCAATTAGGCGTGATTGTGAGTGCGGCTGTTTGTCTCCACGTGCCCTGCGATTGGTCGGCGACCGGTTCAGGGTGTACCCTGCCTCCTGACCGTCGACAGCTGGAATAGGCTACAGCACTCCCCGTGACCCTCGCGTGGATAAGTGGCCAAGAAAACGGATGGATGGACGGAATTCAACATTTTATACATCATGATTGAATTCTGCAGTCCAATTCGTCGTGCTGCTCCTTGTAGTGTGCCTGCCTTGGTCACCGGGGGCAGTATAATACTTTAGTCATGCAGACACACGACGAAGAAGAACAGACTTCTATTATTGTAAGTGACTCCGTAAGATGCAGTAAAATTTGGCATTTTTCATAAAGGATAAAGAAAATAGTGTCTTCGTATGAGTATTGTTATATTATCTGTCTAAAAGTGTTACTCCACCATTTGTGTTCAAATATTTATTGCTTCAAAAACAGCGTTAGCATCTCAATGGCATTTGACATTCTATCTTAGCATGAAGCTAAACAGACTTTTTCCAGAAGACAAAACTATGTTTTTTTTTAAATAAATGCATAATTATCCTTGTTTTAAGTTTCGTGTGATGTATCTCCAAAGGCGTTTTAAGTTGGGTCACTCGTATTTCTTGATACCATTAATTGGGAACAAAGAAAGATGTTAAATTAATACGGCTCAAGTGATCCATTAAGATCTTTGTATGTCGAGGAGGAGCTAGTTTGGATTGTTGGAAAATCATTCATCTGTACGCCATTTATTTCAAGTAACGGGAATTTGAAATTAGAAAAAGATCTTTTGAGATCATCGTTTATAGAGCATTATTAATAAGCTTCTATACACGCAATCGGGCTCGGTCCCTGTCCTCTGCCGAATTGCGGCTTCTTCTTTTTTTTTTTTTTTTTTTTTTGTCGAGTATTCAAAAAACCGCATAAAATAAAACTCTGTCCTTGAAAATCCGCCGTTGTCAAAACCAAAACACCGAGCAGCCCGTCAAGGACAAAGACGGGAAAACGGCGACGTTCGATCGCCGCTCTCCGGATCTCACAGAGGACGTTAGGATGCTTCAATAAGCACCCGAGTGGCATTTAAGGACATCACCCGACGAGTTCTGAAATGATCCGGTATTCCATATTGCTACTCATAAATACCGATTAGAAACATACACATTGACAAAATCAAAATAGATGCAGAATGGTATATGCCGTGGTGGTTTTTTTTAAAAAAAAAAAAAAACCGAAAACGTTACAAGGGGAAGAAATGATGGGTTGCCATGACAACCAAACGAGAACGGGCCCGATTCTCTACCCCCCAGCTCCTGTACAACATTGCACATGAACCTGAACTGTGCAAACAATCAAAACTCCCATCAATGCGCCGCCATTTTTTTTTTTTTTTAATCCAGACTTGCAGAGTGTAATCCGCTCTATCAACCATTACTAAGGTGTAATAGGCCCGCCGGAGCTAGTGCGACTCATTACGTGCATCAGCCGTTCATCTCGAAGTTCATTTTTGCGTGTCGGCGAGCAGAGCGTGGCTGCCGCCGTCCCTCCAGGAAGACACTATTTGAAGCCGTAGCGAGTTGGGTGGGGGCGGGGGAAGGGGAGGGGGGTTGCATCTCCCCCATTCCTCGCCAGTTTTAATCGCCTCATGAAATTTAGATCAGAGAGGCAGCGGCGCAAGCCGCGCGCGGCCAGCTGGCCCCGGCCTCGGTCTTCCGCTCGGATCCCTGTTTGACCTTCGTCGGTGGAGCGTGTCGGAAAAACATGGCGGCGAGGTTTTCAGGAGAAAAAACGCGGCGGAATTGCACGAGCCGCATTAAAACCGAATGACATCCAGGCGCCTCTTGCCCCCCCCCCCCCCCGCCCCCCCAACCCCCACCACACCCCGGCGACTTCATTACCACCGGCACATTCTGCGCCCTCGCCGCGACAGCCTCGCTTCCAATCATAACCCGCTCGACAGTCGACAAACACAAAGAGACCCGTCGCGCAGAAAACACACGTTTCGCAGAAATGCGCCCAGATTTCTCGCAGTGCAACGGACCGATAGCACGACCGTGGTCCGGGCGCGGTGCATTCTATCCGCGGTCATAAATAATGCGGTAAAATATACACGCACGTTGCTTCTGCTACGCTGATTTTATGACTCAGTGAAGTGTTACGCAGTGTTCCACTCCGGGGACGTCAGATCCTAACGAAGGTTTGGACACTTGACTTGGGGAAAAGGCAGCAACAAACCACAGCACTTCCTTAGCAAGGCAACCGTGTGTCTAGTGGAATGAAACCAGCGCTTCTCCGCAGGGCTAATTTCTCTTCAAGTATTTCTACAGGCAGCCTTTCAAGCAGCGTGTTCCTCATTGTAGCAAGGACCAAAGAATAATATCAGACGGGAGCTCAAACGGAGACGAGAAAAAGACCTGTGGCTAATGTCAAAAACAAAACAAAAAAAAAATAAGAACAAAAAAAGCCCATCCCGCTGTGCGTGACAAGGGCCAAGGCGAATCTTGTCCAATTTGAACTCGCGTCACATTTTCTTTATCTGATCACATCTTGTCAATACTGAAAGGGGGCTGGGGGGTGGGTATGATTTTGCCGTGTTACTGTGACAACATGCTGCCCACTGCTAAAATGGCAACGACACAAAGGGAACGCAATGTGAAAAATGTATTTCTAAAATGCTAGAACGCCAAACCACCAGTCAAATATAAACTTAAACAAGCAAGTTTAGTAGTAACTCGAATCCGGGATGATCCGTAAAAAGGGTTTTTCAAGCTACAATACAAGCGTCGCTTCATGCCTTGAGTTACGAGACAAAAATTGGAGTTTAAGTACACATGTTGGGAGCTGTTGATCAGCCCAAATGCTAGCTACTGTTGCTTTCCACATCTAGTTCACGTTTACTAGAAAACTAAAGAAATTTACACGTTGTTTATTTCGATAAATACCAAATGACTGAGTGAGGAATACCTGCTAGCTTAATGTTGAAACACAAGTCAAACTGCCATAGACAGGAGAACCAAACTAGCATTTATATTTAGCAATAGAAACCTAAATGGTGCAGCAACATATGTAAACAAACTGTAACAACATTCTTTATCCTTTGCGAAAAATATTACGGCAGCACACTGCCCATTTGTGACAGTCTTCTTGTATATACGTACCTATTCATGTTTAATACTACCCGCTGTGCCCACAGAACTCACAACAGAGGGCGCTACTGTGAATGCATGAAACAATACTCCACACACTGGTGAATTCTCTACATTCTATTCAATTTAACATTATTACTCTACAGTATGTTTTTAACACTGTAAAGTGAGACTTGGTTAATTCAAAACCAGTCTACCTTGGTGTTTTTTTTTACAGGGTCTGGAACGGTTTAATGGCGTTTCTATTTATTCCAATGGCGAAAGGCGATTTGAGATACAAGTGTTTTGCATTAGGAGCGGAGTTGCAAGACAAAATAAACTCGCCATTCAAGGCCCCGCGTTAATCCTTATTTTATCAGATTTTTTTCTGAAAAATGTGTAACCGTTCTCAACTTTCACGTTACTGTAATGTAACCATGGCGATCATTTACATAACTGCCAACATGCCGCTTGCTTTGTTGCATGCCCCCCCCCCGTTGTCATGGTAACAAAAGCCGAGACAGAACTACCTCCCCAAAACTGAGTGGTTTTTTTTCTTAACTAATGAGTTTCGAGGGGAGAGTGGTTTTAAGTACTACAAAATGGATATTAAGCGTTCCATATTTCATTACCTGCTGTGTCTCCTAACCGAAGAATGTCAGAGGCCTTTTGTAAGGCTCACGGGATGTGTTTTAAATTGTGAAAAAAAAAAAAAAAAAAACGAAAAAAAAAAAAAAACATGTCTCCTTTAAGCCCAACTGTGCCGTGATCAATAGACATTGAAGCGAGTGAGGGAAGCGACTGGAGTGTTGTTCTCAGAAAGAATTTAATGGTGTGAAACCAGAGCTTCCCCCCACAGCGTTGGCGGCCATCCGAACCGATTTTCGCCTTCGCCCCTCCGCCCACGGCCCGTCTCGGCGAAGAGCTCAGCAAAATAGGTCACGCTTCCAAATACAATTAGCGCGGGCCGAGGGGTGTGTCTGCCGCCCGCAAAATTCGCACCGAAGAGCTTTTGTCCTAGAAGGACTGGTTTAACGGTTCAGAGTCAAGGAACCGAGAATCATAGAAACGCTAATTATAGATTCATTTGAATAATCGTGGGGGAAAATTTTTTTTTAAAAATTATTGGAGAGGTTTGGTTTTGGTACACTGCAGCACTACAATTCGTGAAAACTTCCCATTGGAAATCCATCCATCCATTTTCTTAGCCGCTTATCCTCACAGGGGTCGCGTGGGGTGCTGGAGCCTATTCCGGCTGTCAACGGGCAAGAGGCGGGGCACAACCTGAACTGGTTGCCAGCCAATCGCACTCACAATCACACCTTGGGGCAATTTTAGAGTGTCCAATGAATGTTGCATGTTTTTGGGATGTGGGAGGAAACCGGAGTGCACACCCGGAGGAAACCCACGCAGGCACGAGGAGAACATGCAAACTCCACACAGGCGAGGCTGGGATCGAACACGGGTCCTCAGAACTGCGAGGCGAACGCTTTACCAGCTTATTTACTGTTCCGCCCCCACCGGAAATCATAAACAAATTCAGTTACACAGTAAAAAAAAACTTTATTACTGGCACAGGCACCCTTTGAAGTAAAATTTTAACGTCTTGATTTAGTGTAAATATAAGACAACTACTCAGTCGTAGCTTTATTGCCAAAGGTGGAAAGTGGACGACAATTCAAACGCGAGTGTGAACAATTTGAAAAATAAATAAAGTGTATTAATGTCAACAAGTTATAACATCTGACGATGCTGCCCGTGAGCACACACTTGAATCATCTTTGCCCACTGAAGTAAATGGAAATGCCATTAATAAAAGCCCGCCCTAACCCAAAAAGAAAAAAAAAAAAATGGGGGGGGGCCTATCTTGGGAAACATTAAATCGGTAACTTTCCATAACATGTCCCCTTTAAGAATATTAAAATGCAACTTAAAATCGTGCCTGTGGAGTTCCTAAAAGTTTAATAAATATCAAACGCGTTAATTCACTTGAAATTATCCACGAAAGTCAACCGGCAGAAGAGAAAACGTTGTTTCGACTCGAGAGGTCGCATTGGAGTCGGTGACGGGGGAACCGTGCGCAAAGATTCCTGATTTAAGGCCGATTCTCTGTCTGGTGTCTGACCGTGAAGGGTATGAGCACAAACACGCGTGGCTGCGTCTAACTGCCCAAATTGGAGCCATCGGAACATCCGTGAATGTGCAATAATCAAAACTGCAGCCTTAACTGGGTCACAGCAACAGTGCGCGCGCGTGCGTACGTGCGCGTGTTTTTTTTTTTCTTTTCTGCGCTACGCTTTTCCTCCGAGCTGACAATAGGCAACAGCTCGCGGCGGAAGACGGCCCAAACTAGTAACGGGTAAAACATGTCGACCCGTTCAATAAACAAGCGGCCGTGTCTTTTTCTTTTGATTATCCTCTAAGCCAAGCCGCCGAATGGAAGCGAGCGTGGGTGTGAGGTAGCAAGGCCGTGCGGACGAAAGAAGGTGTGTGTGAAAGTGTTGTTAAAAAAAAAAAAAAACGGTGACACGGGACACCGCAAAGTGAAATGCAAGTCGTACGGCGGCGAGTAAAACACAAACAGAGAGGGAAGGAGTCGTGATGGCGTCGAGACCCTCGCGTCGCCCGCAGTGAGTTGGAGCTGTGTGTGTGTGTGTGTGTGCGTGGTGGGGGGTGGTAAACAAGACGCCATTTTGAAAGGGAATTAAGACGGCGCTTTTCCCGTGCACGGGAGGGCACCGGCTCGCGTCGGACTGGGTGTCGCTGGCTCATTCCGCGCATTGCTTAGCGCACGGAAATCCCCCGAATCGACCCTCCCCGCTCCTTTTCCAGCGGACGGAGTAGGAAGCACGGGATTTTGCAAGCGGCGTAGGCCTCGCCGCGGCCGGGCCCAGCCGGCTCGACCCCCCTCCCCCCGGCTCCTTGCCCAACCCCCCCGCTGCATTGTGACATAACCCAAGCTAATAATTAAACGCCGTGCCAACCGCATGTCTTTTAACGTCACATCTATGCGGTTTTAGGCTCCCACGTCGACGTAGAATGAAACCTCGCAATTTGCTGCTGGAGAACAAAGAGCTGATGCACAAGGTAATATTTTGCAAATAGACGCTGTCGCCCCCCCCCCCCCCCAAAAAAAAAAAATTGCCGATACAGTGGATAGGAACCAGCCCCCACTGAGAATAGCAAAAATGCACTCATGATTTAATTTTTTTACACAAAAGAAAGATTGAATAAAGGAGAATAAACCGGTAATGAGCGTTTTTCAGGACCAGCCCCACCCCCACCGCGCCAAAAAAAGTGAAGAAATCCTGGAAAAAACATCCGCAGGTGCTAAATGGTAACTATACTACTATGACTTACAAGTACCCCCATATTTTGTGTTGCGAGACACCCCCACCCTCACAAAAAAATCAACTAATCAAGGTACTATAACAGATAACCTAGCTTGCGAGCATATAATACAATACAATCAAACAAATATAAAATGAGAATATTTGCAAGGAGCGGCGGTTGGAAACTCACGCTCAGAGGATCACGAATACAGACGACCAGGCCACGCCCCTCAAAAGCACGTATCCAACGCACAAATACTACAGTATGTAGTACAATAATGACACTTAAAATAAAATTCTTCATATTCCCTTTTTTCGATACAATACAGTGCAATAAAGGGAAAACCCATGATCGAGAATTCAAAACTTTTAAATTCAACCTTATTAAGACATTTAAATTTGGGGGGAAAAAAAACACTTTTGAAATACTAAATATATTTGAACACATTGCAAGGATCAAATTTGAGCGTCTGCGTGTATGCACGTGACCTTCAGAGGCGGGGCCTTGGAGGGTGGCGAAAGCAGACCAACCGTTCCTGTTTTTGTTTAATGTTCTCCCGTCTATCAAAAAGCAACTTATCAGTGACTCTGCCTATTCACTTTTTTTTTTTTTACAAAAGTGTAAAAATATTCTACAGCTGCAACTTCTACTAGTTACTCCTTTTTCATGTTCAAGTGCTGCAAAAAGACGGTACACATTTGCGCCATTTTGCACGATTACGTAGGTCTTTGAGCTGATAGTAATAATTAGAATTGCTTTTTGATGTTCAACAGAGGGGGTCACCAACATGATGCCGGTGGGCACACGAGTATCCACAGTCCTGTTCTAAAAAAAAGAATAAAAACCTCACCAGTGAAGGGAAATTTTCATTTCCTAGGAATGCTCCAATTACATGAAAATGGAGAGATTTCTAGAAATAAAGTGGTGCATATTGCTATTTATCTCTTTCTTCCCTTGTTAAATCCATACATTTCTTCGCTGCTTATCCTCACAAGGTTCGCAGGGAGTTCCGGAGCCTATCCCAGCTGTCAACGGGCAGGGGGCGGGGTACACCCTGAACTGGTCGCCAGCCAATCGCAGGGCACATCGAGACAAACAGGCGGGCTCACAATCACACCTATGGGCAATTTAGAGTGTCCAATTAATTTTGCACGTTTTTGGGATGCGGGAGAAAACCGGAGCGCCTGGAGGAAACCCACGCAGGCATGGGGAGAACATGCAAACTCCACACAGGTGGGCCCGGGATCGAACCCGGGACCTCGGCACTGTGAGGCCAACGCTTTACCAGATGATCCACCGTGCCGCCCCCTTCTTAAATCATTGTTGATAATTATTGTTAAAAATCATCAACATGATCAGTGCCTTCAGAGAAATGAGTATCATTAATTATTAGTTATAATAAATCCATCACCCATCTATTCTATTGTAGGTAATTTGATCAAATTTGTTATTTCTGAATTGTGTATCAGAGTGCCAGCACTTTGCATGAATCAATATCCAAGATGCAGCTCTGTTTAAAAAAAAAAAAGTTGTTACTCTGTACTACAGAATATTCTGTACTACTTGAGTTTGCAAATGGCGGTTTCCAAATTGGTGAGGGTTCACTTAATTTTAACGTAGACGATAAAAAGTGTCGAGGTTGTCACGAGCCGAGGAACAATCTTGAGCCGACTCCTCTTCAATGCGATTTCTTCAACGACACCACAAGCCCGTCTTTGTGGCGGCCCACCAGAAGAGAAATTGCGGCGCTTCACAAAGACGCAAAGAGAGGAGAATCACCCTTCGGCCAGAGTCGCCATTTCCTTCGTTGGAACTAAATTCCACGACAGGAAATAGTAGCTTGGACGGTTTCATTCATAAAGGACATTCTTTATTAGCGAGACGCATGTGACTGCGGGAAGTAGGGCTCGGATGTAAACACTGAAGGTCCACGCACACACACGCGCGCCGTGAGGGGGCTTCCTGTGTCGACATGGCCATAAAACATGAAGCTAAAATGCTAACGGGAACGCGAGGTCCCGTCGCGCTTTGCTGCTTGATGCTGAGGCAAATCATGAAATTTGCTCTATGGGTATAATAGATGCCGCTGAAAATATTGTATTCAATCAAAGTCTCTGTGAAGCACAACAATTATTTTTAAATTTAACACACAACAGAAGAGCTGTCGACAATGCTGCCAAGTGTGAGTGGAAAAAAAAAATCCAAGTACAGTACAACCACGGTTCTCAACCGCAATCCGTTCCAGAAGGCGGTTCAAAACCGATTTGTTCGAAAACCGGATCGATATTTCCCACTTCTGCGTACAGAGGCTGCGTTATACTCAATAATAATGCGTGTTGCGGATCAGCTGGTCGGGTCGCGCGCATTATGTTATTTCCGAGTTTTTCGCGGTGTGTTCGAATTCACAATAAAAATGCGCATTGTGGGTCAGTTGTCGGGTCGCCCGCGTTATGTTATTCCCGGGTTTTGTCGCAGGCATTCGAGTACCGATTTTCGTTCGAAAACAGAGGCACAAAAAATCTCAAAATTTTCATTCAAAAACCGATTTGTTCGAAAACCGAATCGATATTTCCCACGTCTGCGTTGTACACAATAACAACACGCATCATGGATCAGCTGGTCGGGTACCCCGCGATATGTTGTTTCCGGGTTTTGTCGCAGGTGTTCGAGTAGCGATTTTCATTCGAAAACAGAAGCGAAAAAAAATCTAAAAGTTTTGGTTCGAAAACCAATTTGTTCAAAAACCGAATTATTACCCACGTCTGCGTACGGAGGCTGCGTTATACACAATAACAATCTGCATCGTGGATTAGCTGGTCGGGTCGCGCGCGATATGTAATTTCCGGGTTTTGTCGCAGGCGTTCCAGTACCGATTTTTGTTTGAAAACAGAAGCAAAAAAAATCTCAAAATTTTGGTTGGAGAACCAATTTGTCTGAAAAACGAATCGATATTTCCCACGTCTGCATACAGAGGGTGAGTTATACACAATAACAACGCACGTTGTGGGTCAGATGGTTGTAGCGCGCGCGTTATTTCAGGGTTTTGTCGCAGGCGTTCGAGTACCGATTTTCGTTGGAAAACAGAAGCAAAAATAATCTCAAAATTTTCGTTCGAAAACCGATTCGTTCAAAAACCGAATTAATATTTCCCACGTCTGCGTACAGAGGCTGCGTTATACACAACAACAACACGCGTTGTGGGTCAGATGGTCGGGCTGCGCGTGTTATAGTATTTACGTTTTTTTCGCGGTGCGTATGAATTCACAATAACAACGCGCGTCGTGGATCAGCTGGTCGGGTCGCGCACGATATGTTATTTTCGGGTTTTGTCGCAGGCGTTGAAGTACCGAATTTCATTCGAAAACCGATTTGTTTGAGAACGGAGACGTTCGAGAATCAAGTATTCACTTTATATAAAAGGAGGCTTCAAAATGGTAGAATGCTGTGTCTGCTCAATATGTGAACCCACCGCTGAAAAATAAATATTACTTCATCCAGCATCTTTCTTATGGCTACACAACCCTACACGTTTGAACCGTAAAAATATACTTGCTCAACGGCTGGTTTATCGGGAGGAGCTAGCCACCACCTAGCTCGTGAGCTCAAAGGCTTTGGCCTAGTAATAACAACTAAGTAACACCCAAATGCAACGGATATGAAAACAAAGAAATAACTTTGCATATAGTGGGGCACTTGCGGACTCGTGCCCAACGTCAAAGTGCATCACGGGAAACCGTGTTAGCCACGTCCCAAAAAATGCAAAACCAATGTGGTGAAAAACAATGTAATAGCCTATTTCCACATTTAAAAACTAACTCTCAAACGTTGCACATTTTTAAAAAATGATCTTCAAATGTGCGTGACGTAATTCGAGACAAATCTTGAATTTCACTTCACGGGTTCTTTGAGTACCGTTATAGAATAGAATAATATTTGTGGGAAGGAGAAAATGTAAAAAATAAAAGGCCCGTTATCTAATTAATATCTTAGTAATAGACCTCCAGCGTGTAACTCCACAGCCATGATGTACTCCAGTATAATTACATTATATAATACTTGCATTGCTATCAGTCTGTTAAAAAAAAAAAAACAGTATCAAAGATCCCTCATTCTAACCCAAAACCTAAGAACTGTGGGGCAAAAGTGCTAACCACTATTACACTATACTGCCTTACATTTTAAACTGAAATGTATGACTTGTGTGCACAAAAATTATTGTCGTTGTTTTAAACCAAGAGTTCTGCACAAGCCGTAGCTTGGGGGAGGTCACCACAATAAATTTTAATCAAATATTCCATCACGTGATTAAAAAGAAAAAAAATTGCACACATTCTCATGCGGACTGATGTGCCAATAAGACCAACAAAATAAACCAATTACCATCCCAAACCGAAAGAAGACTTTTCCACAATAAAAGTTGAATATTATGAGAATAAACTTGGATATTTTTTTTTTAATTCACTTGTTAAAATATAACTTCCTTTAACTTTTGCCTCATAATATTGGAAAAACTATATTGTTATGAGATGACCACTTTTTTGTGTTGCAATTCTCTCACTTTTAATTCGTTACCATCACATTAGCACTTTTTTAACCCTGAAAATAGGTAACTTTTTAATTCCTACGGCGTTTAAAAATACATATGTAAGTAATGTTTTATTAGCGTGGGGTGTGAAGTAATTAAGTAATTACACCTTGTTACTGTAACTAGAGTATTTGTACAACTTTTCTACTGCTTCCTTTGTCAAAATAGGCTTTGTGTATCTTTAACGGATTCTTGATTAACCCCAAATAAAGTTTTGATGTTCTGGTAATCTTTCCTTGACCTTTTTGTAGTCGCATTTTGCAGGTCATCAGAGCGCTTCCCCGTAATTTTTGGGTTTAATCAGAGTCACCGTTTGCCATGGACCATAAGCATGGCAACACATTCAGCATTTCCAGAACAAAGATTCAGCGGCAACCGGATTTCTGACAGTGACCCGCTTCTACAAAGGAGATGGGAATTTTTTTAACATTTAGCGAGACGATTTCACTATGACGACGACGAGAGTCTTATCTTGGTCACCATGACTTTCGCTTACCCCACCAAGCGCCGCTCGGCTCCGAGCGAGCGAGCAAGCGACTGCGGTGTTGGGAGAAATTTCTCGAGCCGCGAGAAAACATTGATCAGCCGATGGATAGGTTTCCGATGACGTCACCACCACCCTTGGACCAATCGGATAAATTAACGATAGAAAAAAAGACTTCCCGCTTGACCTATCACCTGTGTTCTTTGACCTCCATGACACAC
The DNA here is from genome assembly GCF_019802595.1 of Syngnathoides biaculeatus. Taxonomy (NCBI): domain Eukaryota; kingdom Metazoa; phylum Chordata; class Actinopteri; order Syngnathiformes; family Syngnathidae; genus Syngnathoides; species Syngnathoides biaculeatus. Next base: position 19,013,028 of record NC_084656.1, read on the forward strand.
AAGATGGCGTAAACGGAAACCTATCCATAGTGTACTAATCGGATAATGATAAGCATAGATTATTGTTATATTATTTGTTGCGTTTAATGTATTCGTAACCCCAGGTTTGTTCTATCTCCACCTTACAGTGACAATAAGGCACAGGTGTCAAACTCAAGGCCCGGGGGCCACATCTGGCCGGCCACATGAGTTTATGTGGCCCGCGAAGGAAAATCCAGTTTGTCAACTTCCATGGTTCTTCTTGTGAAAATCTGGACCAAAATTTCAAATTGTCACATTCAATAAATGATAACGTTGTGATACTACAAACATTTTTGAATGACCAAACATGAAAAATAGTTGAAAAACTTCATTACCCTTGATTTCTGTTTCCAAAATGCAGTAGCAGAATCAACCACCATGATTTTAAAAAAAAATCTGTACTCAAGTTTCAAATCGTCATATCGTAAATGATAACATTGAGATACTGCAAGCAATATTCTGTGCCCAAACAACAGCAAATATTTGAAAAAAAAAAAAAACATTACCCTTGATTTGTGATTACAAAACTAGCTCATAAATATCATCTGTAAATATGATGTTTCACATTCATAACGGCCCTCTGAGGGGAAACTAACTACAATGCGGCCCGCGACAAAAAAATGAGTTTGACACCACTGCAATAAGGGGTCATTAAATTGGATTCGGATCCTTTATTCATTTCGCCGATACTGTACTTGGAATACTGCATCATTTACAGTAATTTCACGTAATTCCCGCACACAGTGAGTACAGTGGAAATTTTTTTGAATTATGTTGATTTCATTTGTTTGAAATCACAAAAACTTGTCATTTGAACACGGGTGTATCTAATTTTTATTGCTACTGCATATATTTGAGTGTAAAAATTCACATGTACCTGTACATGTTGTCTGTTTTTACTATTGTGTAGTATATCCTTACTCCTGTTTTTCTCACCCGTTTCTTTTACTCGAGTATCTGTACTTGTACTTGAGTACAGAGGGAAGCTAAAATGTGGAAGATAAAGTGGGTGGGTGCTCTCCTTCCTCCCTCTCCGCATCTACCGGGTCAATGTAAACAAACATGTCCACGATGCTGCCTGTGTGTGCGCAGTCACCGCCCCCCCCCCCACCCCCCAAATAAAACAACAACAACTTGACGTGACCGAGAGGACAACTCATGAAAACCGGGTAACTGAGGGATTGGGGGGGGGGGGCTCTTGCGCAACAGCTATTGGCGAATTCCTATCAAAACAGGAAGCCACGGAGCCACTGTCACTCTTTTTCGGCAGCATGAAAAAATATTTTATATATACACAAATATACATACACACATATGTAGATATATTTTTAATATATATAATTATTGTTTTTTTTTTTTTTTTAGACCAGTGTTGTGTGACGAGTGGGGGGCACCCTTACCTGCTTGCCCCGGTAGAAAAGGCGCTGTTGCTGGGGCCTCACGTTGAAGATATCCCGAATTTTCACGCGCAGAGTCTCGATTTTGGTCAGCCTGGAGAGATCGTCCACGGTTCGGGTCTCCTTCCCGTCTATGGTGCGGACCTGGATCCACATCGTCGCGCCGCCCCTGTTTAAATACGTCTCGACTAAAACGCGCGGTCGGATATTAGGTGCGGGGGAGGGGGGCGGCGGGGGGGGGTGCTGTGTTTTTGTTCTTTCCGAAAAAACTCCCGCGGTGGTTCAGACGGACACAATTCGCGTCTCCATCGCGCTTTTTCCGCCGCAGAGGCCAAAAAAAAAAAACCCGTCGGCCGGAGGACGTGTGTGCTGATCTGTGGCTCGTGCGGATGGTGTTTCACATGAGGTCGCGGCGCCAAGCGAGTATCGCGAGATCGCACCCGCGAGACCTGCAGCTCTGCATTTAAAGGCGCCGCGCACGACAACAAAAGTACTCGCCGTCAAATATGAATTTCATATTTGTCGGCGTCTACTTAACAGATAACTTAGAAATCACAATCTTATTTGATTTTAATTATTTGTGGCTGTGCTAATTCTCAATTCAACTCAACTTTATTTAGCCATGTTTCTAAAATTTCAAAATATCAAAATGGATACACGAATTAAATGAGCCCTGGTTTGTAAGAATCGCATAAGGATTGAGAATTTATGCCACTTTTTCGCTTGCAAAATTGTCTTTCCCAGAAATCTATGTAAAATCATGAGGCAATTTGTCACGGGAAAACTTGACGCTTTGGTATAAAAATCGCCCATATGTTAGTCTTATGAGGTGATATGTAATATTTGAATGCAATTTTCCTTTTCTGTCGTTCTTCTCATTTTCTGGGTCAAACTGAGAGCAAGCACGTAATTCTTTTCCTCTTGCTAGGACCTAACCATTGAAGGACTGGTCCGTTTAGTTCTACCCACGTTCCCAACCCGTTCAGCTGATCAACCGTAAAGTAAAAGTAAAAAATACATTTAAAAAAACCACAGACTCCAACACGCACGCACATACCTGCACGTACCGTCTAGTCAATTTACAGTACAGAAACAATAATAGTTTTTTAGTTATTTCTCGGTTACAACTACACTCTACAGTACAATATAACTATAATTTGTTTTTAGTTATTTCTCGGTTACAACTACAATCTATTGTACAATATAACTATAATTTGTTTTTAGTTATTTCTCGATGACAACAGCCTCATGTTTTAAAAGCAGCTAAGTAAGCATAACTATTCATGAATAGCAGCGTTATGCGCACCTCGAGTGATTAATTCATAAAATTGTTGCATTAATGAGAATTTTGGAGTGTTGATCATCATCGATTCTCGAGGGCGGAATTGTTAACGCAACCTTTTTTAAGGGTCTTCTTTGGGGAAGAATATTGTACTTCTGTTTATTTCTGAAAGTTTAACTAACAGGTGACGTCTGTAAGCTTTTTGCGACCTCTAGTGATCGTAAAAAAAAGTCTTGTGCCTCGATTTGACATTTAACCTCTTGAATTGAATCAATTATTTACGTTTAAGCGCTGATGTTGCCTTCGTCAGTATTTCAGTATTTAACCAAAATAAACCTCTTTATAACCAAAAGTATAGTGGCCGAGATGCTTCGTCGGTGATTAAATGGCGAGTGACTCGGATTGCATTGGTGCCTCTGACGTCACGACAATAAAGTATGAGCGTATAGCCCTCACACGGGATAACTCGTCTTTCCATAAGTTGCGTTTTTTTTTTTTTGTCAACCTTTGGCTGTAAACATCCAAAGCCCCCCCCCCCCGCCCTGCGAGTCAGTTAGCCCCCACGGCTAGTCCGAATGAAATGCCGTCTTCCCGTCGCGACTCTCCGCTGAGCGTCCCCCCCGGCTAACAACGCCGCGTTAGCTTTAGCATTAGCCGTCAGTTCGTCGTCACTGACATCATTAGTCTGACATGAGCCGTCTTTCGTCCTGGCGTGACCCCCCCCCCGACCCCCACCCCCCTCCAACGGCGTTTAAAGGAATTACGATGCGACCATGGAGACTGAACGGAGCAACTGCAGGCCGAGTCCTTTGGACAACAATAGCGAGTAGCTAGCTTTATGAAGATGACCGCTTTTCACCTGGCACAAAATGAAAAATAAATAAAAACGAGTAAAAGTGGACTTTCTGCGGGATTTTGGAGCAGCGCGTAAAACCTTCAGGTACGTTGTCATGCTTAACGCGTTTGTTTGCTTTTTTTAAGTCGTATTTCCAGGTTGAGAGGAGAAGAAAGTTTTGTTTACTTTCTAAGCTAGCCAGCTACCTGCTACCCTCAACCTCGCTCAAGTGGGGAAAAATAGACAAAACAATAAATTGGGTCGATGAAATGGAGAAATGTCAGCTGTGAGCCAGCACATGAGGCGGTGACTCACAATGCCAAAGTGCTGAAATGGAATGATGGGCACGGGGGGCATTAAATCCCTTTACACGGCAGTCATTTTTATTGGCAAAGTATCCGAAGACTGTGCCCAGAGATTGACCTGAAGTCAGTTGGGATTGGCTCCAGGTCACCCATTACCCAGAACACATTATTGAAAATGGACGGCTATGGCAAGACCCTTTTTTTTTTTTTGTGGGAGGTCGAGATGACCCAGGTCCATTAGTCCTTTTTGTAAATGGTCACCCAGGTTTTCAGTTGGGCTTGCACAAAGTACCCAGTGGGTTTGGTAAAAGGAGCAAACGAATCAGCTCAGCTTACCGAAACGTGTTACGCCGCTTGAGTGAACCCCACACAGCCATTTTGGATCACGACCGACTGGATCGATGACAATACTCACCTGTGACGCTGAACAGAAGAAGCAGTAAAGAAATTGGATGGATATAATAAATCACTCAAATTTCTTGGCATCGGGTAGTTTGAGTCACCCAAAAGGGGAACCTGGTCTCTCTTCCACCATCACAGGTCCACTACCAACCACTGGTCCGGAGATGCAGGTCAGGTCCTCCTCCGACGTCTATTGATTTTAGCCTGGTCGCCTCTGTGCCTGTCCAAAGTATGCTTATTATTTCCAAAATTCCTTATCTTAACTTCCCTTGGAGGCGACACAGTGAAGAAACTGTAGAGCATTGGCCTCACTGTTCTGAAGACCGGGGTTTCAAATCCCGGACCCCGCCTGTGTGGACTTTGCATGTTCTCCCCGTGGCTCTGTGGGTTTTCTCCGGGCAGTCCAGTTTTCATCCATATCACAAAAACATGCATTCATTTGAAACTCTACTACCTTCTGAATTTGCTGGAAATTTTCCACCCATTTGCAATCCGAGTCCAAAATCAGATCTACTGTCTCGAGCAGGTTCACCAATCAACTAACAGCCTCTCATTTTGTCTGATTCTAGGATTCCCCATCGCAGCATCAGTATGATTGACAGCTGTGAACTCCCTGCAGGCTCTCGCCCGCAAGGTTAAGGTCATGTCCGGGATCTTGTCTTGGGGTTCTGCGAGGACAAGGACGGGCACCGATGACATGAACCTTGATACGACCGAGGATGTTCTCAGCAATGGCGCCTCCATTGCTCCCGGGGAGCACCCGCCGACCAGCAACGACAGCACGTCCGACTTCTCCAGCGGTGAGATCTCGCTCCCAGAAGTTTGCGTCACCACCAACTTTGAGGAGAACATGAGCCACGAGGTCCACCAAGCCTACAGAATATTCTCCGGCTTTCTCCTGGAAAAGCACAAGGCAGTCGCCGGCCTGTTCCTCCACGCCGTCGGGCATCAGGAGGCCCAGTGCGGCGTCGGTGGTGTCTGCGCTCCGGGTCACGGCCGGCTCAAGCAGTCCATGTGCCTGCAGAGGATGGAGGAGAAGTTTGTCGGCCAGGAGTATCAGAGCATAACCGAGTTTGTGGCTGACTTCCGGCTGATGTTGGAGAACTGCTACCGGTACCACGGCGTGGACCACTGGCTCTCCAAACAGGCGCAAAAGCTGGAGGTTATGTTAGAACAAAAGCTCACTCTACTTTCCAGGTACACCGATTATTTCACTGCACACTGTATGGTTGCTTGTGGGGTCGACACTGGAGAAAACAGGGTGGTAAACATCCCAAAATGATGCATAGAAAAGTCTGGATCGCTATTTCCAGAAGAAACTAAACAAAAAGTGCAATGAGTGCCCAACTAAAGATAACATATCCTTTGTGATATATTAAATAGAACAGTTAATAAGGCACAAATTTTAAGACTATCTAAAATTAATTGTTCAAGATTAACTGTAGGAATAGTTTTACAAGTGAATTTTGATTTTGAAAAGTATACCACAAGTGTGAGCATTATTGTTTTAACATCGGGTACAAATACCAATCGTCAAGCAATAAAGGAGACGACTAGAATTTGTTCGCTTGAAATTTTTAATAGCAATTTAGGCGAGTAAATACAAGTGGTAGTGCTCTTGTAATAACTACCTGGATTGAACTGAGCCCCTCGATGTACGTAAATGTGAGAACTGTCAGAATTGTGCAGCTGCTTAAGATAGTGTTGTTTGAAGTAGCTCGTGATTTGAGTGAATATAGCTACCTGATGCTTACAATTTATTTTTATCTCTTTTTAATATCAAATATCTTGAAACACGATCGTACATAATAATTTGCAACAGTGCACGTTTAAGTTTATTTTTCCCCTCCCAAAAACTGTTATATGCAGGTTTGTTCAGAACATCGGAATAATGCGCTAATATTAAGGGACTTAAAAATTACCCTGTCATTGCTATTGAAGAAGAAAAAAATATTGGCATAATTGGAACGCAATTTGCTGTACTGCACTCTGAAGTCGAAAAGTCGGAGGTGTGAATGCTGCAAATGACCAGGACTGTATCCTCTGCCTGTTTTAAAAACAAAATTCTTAGCTAAGTAACAGCAAGAGCTACCAAAAACGAGTTGGCTACTTTAAACCAAGTACAACGTAATGCAAGTTTTGAAAATCTGATGATTCCTTCCAGATATTTTTTTTTTGTGTGTGTGTGTGTGTGCGTGTGTTTGTGTGTCTAATAACACAATAACTAAAGAGTAAATAAAACTTCATTATTTCTCGCATATCTCCTAGAACAGTATCACAAGTCCCACTTAAAAACCTCAAACTCACCAAAAACTGCTATAATGACCAACGGACAAAGTCTCAAGTATGTAATATTATGGTATGGCTCTGTGAAGTTGAACAGTTTGAGCAAAACTGAGCTTAAATATAGGAAAGTTATAAAACTACTTGCACATATGTTAAATAAAAATGGTACCTAAAAAAATGTCTGAAAGTAAACAATTCTTAAAGATTAAATGCAAATGTATTGTACTTAAAATTTAAATAAAACTGAACTATAAATGAACTTTTTTTTTAACCTCCCTTCATTTTTTTTTTTTACATTGTTTGATGTTTTCATTCCTTGTTTGACTGCATTTCATAGTTGATCTACGGTAGAATATGAATTTTATGTAAGTATCATCCCCCTTGTCTCCATTTGTCCAATGAGGACCCTTCGTGAGAAGACCACTTTGGCGGTGACCTCCAAAGGGCGTTTTGGCGTGGACGATGAGCGAGCCCAGGGGGTTACCTCGACAAGGAGGCGGTTGTCATCCCGAAATATGGCGACTATCGCTATCGGTGGGCAGGAGTCTGTCATGGTGCAGGCCCTCAGGATGGAAGAGCAACACAGGGCGAAGGAGGAAAAGAAGTAAGCGAATTTCTGCTATAATTACGATTATTATATTACCATATTCTGCTACAGAACATCCCCGCTGTTATGTAACAGAAAATTACATTTTTATGGGCGGCTTAAACAGATTAATGGCATTTCCATTCATTTTAATGGGGATGCATGATTTGGAATTTAACTGCTTTGACATACAAGAGTGGTTACGGAATGAATTCAACCTGTTTCTCAAGGCACCACCATAAAATAAATATATTTACATCGCGTATTTGACACAAAATGTAACGCAATGTACTTTACAAAATTCTTGGTTCTCTCTATTACTACACCGTCTGACCTAGATGAACAAGAATACTTTATTTCTAGCCTCGATTTTTCAAATGTCCCCGTTTTTTAACAAATCCGTTTTCGAACGAAAATTTTGAGATTTTATTTATTTATTTTTTTTTTGCTCCTGTTTACGAACGAAAATCGAACAATGCTGAAAAAACCCGGAAATAACATATTGCGCGCGGCCAGACTAGCTGAGCTACGTCGTGCTTTGTTGTGAATTCCCACGGCGCCGAAAAAAAACCGAGATATAACATAATAAAAAAGTTTACAAGGCTGGGGGCCGAGTCGCTACAGATGCGGCAATGCACTCCCATCTTAGCGTACTCTACTACTAAAGGATACATTAGAAGAAAAAAATCAATATATTTCTTAAATTATTTTATTATATAAAGATTTAAACTGTACATGTATTTCTACTATGCAGTTTATTATCAGGAAAAGCTGGAAAAAATGCTTTAAAAAGCCCAACTTTTTAGGCTTGGAACGCATTATTTCTTTTTCCATTCATTTTAATGGGAAACATCGATTCGGTTTTCGAACAATTCACTTTTCAAACCGTTTTCTGGAACGGATTGTGGTCGAGAACCGAGGCATCACTGTAATTTGGGGATTATTATCCCACAACAAAGTGATTGGGCTACGTGCATTTATCTCTATGTTTTAATGGTTGTGGATTATGGATATGAATAAGCCATTGTTATTTTTCAGGCAACGTGAGCTAGAAAAAAGAGAAGCAGAAGAAGTGTCGGCCAAGGCGTTGGAGGAGTGGGAGCAGGCTCTGCTGTCGCAGGCGTCCCCCCACACCGTCGACACTCTGTGGGAACTTCCCGCCATTGGCCACTTCCTGTGCCTGGCCCAGACTGTGCTCAACCTTCCCGAGATTGTCTTCTTCGAGCTGGAGCGCTGCCTGCTCATGCCGCGCTGCAGCAGCCTCCTGGCCAAAATAATGTCATCCCTCCTGTCCCCGTGGCAGCAGCGGCCCACCTTGCACCGCCGGCCCGCTCTGCCGTATCGGCGCTGGGAGGCGGAGCTCAGGTCGCGCGTCAAGGCCTGGTACCGCAGCGTCGGCGGTGCCCGCAATCAGCCAACCCGGGCCCAGCAACTTGGACTTTGTCACCAGTTTTTCCTTCATCTGGGCGAGGCGAGTCCCTTGGAGGAGAAGCCGTTCCACCTGTTGCCCTTCCGCCAGCGAGTGTGGCTTCTCAAGGGCTTGTGTGACCACGTGTACGAGACGCAGAAGGACGTTCAGGATGCCGTGCTGGCCCAGCCCATACACGAATGCAGGGAGTCTATTTTGGGCTACGACAGCAAGGATAACGCCTACATACATTTCCCCCATTTCTGCGGGGCGGACTTGAGAATCTACCGCCAAAGTCCCAGTACACCACCGGCTTTTCCGTTCCCTTCAGCGTTGGTGAGACTGGTTGAAAAACACACTGAAGATTCTGAGGAGGACGAGGAGGGATATCCTGGAAGTGCCGCTCATGTTAATGATACCTCTGGTGATTTGGAGAAGAAATTAAAGGTTTTTACGAGGGAAAACGGGGATGGACAGGAAAAACATGAAGAAGGGTTTTGGCCTGTCTTGAAAAAAGAGAGGCCCGGGTCATCAGATGTAAATTGTAGTGATGAGTTAAACCAAAAGTGTCACACTAGGGAATGTATTAAACAAGAAACTGTAGACTTGGACTACCAATGCACCACAAGAGAAGAGGACCTCTCCTTGCGCTCGGTGCACCCCATTAAAGTCGAAACTGATGATCCTTGTCTGAATGTAGGCGAACACACCTACACGGGTAGATCACCCGCTCGTTCTGTGGACACCACACACTCAACAAGCAAAGTCTTGGGAATCAAATTCGACGGGCACCACCTGAACGCAAGACCCCGCCAAACATCTCCCCGTTTGGAATGTAGCAGAACTGTCAAGTCACCGCATCGGGGCCGCACCTCCCCGTCGACTCGCTGTGAGCAAAAATTCAGCGACGAACACCAGGTTACTGGGAGAATGTGGTTGAAACAAAAAAAATGTACGAAAAAGACGGCGTTGGGGCAGTCGCAGCAATTGGACAACGTTCAGGCAGCTGAAACATCGTTACAGGGAAATACTGCAACCATCCAGAGGAAAGATAAAAGGAAAAAACATAAAGAAGGTAAGGAAAGAATTGTTCTTCACATCAGAACCTGTTCAGTTTTCTTATGAGTGATCATTTGGTTGCTATAAAAATGAGATATGTATGGTTGGATTGAACGATTTCTAATCGAATAATTCAATCGAATAAATCAATTTCAATTTGGTTCAATTTGTTCAAAATGTGTACTTGCAGCCAGACTGTGTACAGAGAAGCCCCCAAAAAGTCAGTTTTGCCAAGTGAGCGACTTTTCCCAAACCCTCTCGCGACTTTTCACTGAAGCGACTCCGACTTTAATTCCTGCTAGGAAACGGACAGCACAAGCGGAGCCATTTTTACGTTGTTGTCCGTGTGACGAGAAAGAGGCCCGGTGAAAGGAAATCCTGGAGTCGAATACACGAAACGTTGCCAAAGACATGCCCGTTATATGCGGTTTACCTTGAAAAGATTTGGGACAAATGGTGACCATTATGTTACATTACTCACACTACTGTAAAAAAAAAAAAAAAAAACAATTTCAAAACTCTTCACAGAAATAAAGCAAATATATCAGTCATTTGCTTTTTCCATAACCTAAAGGGAGAAAAATGAAATGCATAACTTTCTAGAATCTAATCTTTGCATTTGCTTTGTGCGTCTAAAATTATGGTGTTACTACGGGCGACTATTTTTTATGCAGTGTTGAAAACTGTGAAGGTTCTTGACTCATCTGATTTCACTTTAGCAGGGAAAAAGATTCAAGCCGCAAAGAGAATAAAAGCTGAGCCTTCTGTTGAGCCGTCATTTAAGGTAGTCACACACATCAAATTATTTCCAGAAATTTAGTTGTGTTTGAGCTCCTGTATGTCGCTGTATTATTATTATTTTTGTTTTTACTAATCATCTTTATTTATTTTCTTCCGCAGTTGGTTTGCACCAGTCTGCAAGAGTTGCGAGATCTTATCAGCAAAACAGAGGATGAGCTAGATGAACTGGAGAGCACAAAAAAGAAGTTGGTAGGTGACCAAGTCTGCGGGATCTAAAGGATCTTTCCGATGGCGAGCTTAAGCTCCGCCCCCTTAACCATGTCCCACAAGCTTTGCAAAATGGCGATTGAACAGAACATGTTTGAAGTCGATTCTCTTATCGCATGTGCCAGATAATATTGAGGTATGTTTTTTGCCAAATGCGTCAGACTTGTCCAAGAGAGTTCTACAGAGGGGTCTCAAATATTTCATGCAAGGATATGTACACGGAATTAAGATTTTGGACGGAGCACGACCCAATGTCACAGTTGCAGCGAAATGTTGGTGATCGATGCAAAAAAGTTTGACGCCTCACAAACTTCATATTAAAATCCAACAGGATAAAATATTGGAATCGTACTGCGTGTGTAAAGCAGGGTGAGTACTTTTTACTTGGAAAGCTAACGAGTAATATTGTAGTCTTTAGAAGTGAGCGGGTGTATTCATTTGACTTGGCTCGTAATCGCACCCACATTTTTCTTGCATGACGTGGCGCATTTACAGTACGTATCCCTGACCCGACTCTTTGGCATAAAACATGACACACTTCATTCAGCAGGCCAGTGATACACTAACAAAGTGAAAGTTGTTCTCCTGCAATGTATAAAGCACTGATAATAATTCAATCAAACTCAGAGAAGATACTTCTCCCTCACTTACCGCCTCGTGTTTGTTGATATTGTCCACATTTAGTTGTACGTGCGCTTTTTCGCGAGCCTTAATCCATCGTAGACACTTTGTCAACTGTGTTTTAGGCTTTGGAAAATGAAAAAACTGGGCCCCGTGTAATCTAGCAGGATATCTTTCATCAGAATTGCACATTCTGAGGACCATTTTCTTGGTAACATTAACTTTTCCAAGCGCACGCTACTGACAGCCAGCATTGCTCGTGGGACAGTACGGCGAGAGGGGCTTGTCAAGCCAGGGGTTAAGACAATGCGGCTATCTGATTGGCTACTATTGTACGAGTGATTGACAAGTCGGAAAGGTCCATTGAGAAAACGTAACGATTTTTTAAATTTCCTTTTCTACTGACAGGATCGATGGTACTCAAGAAAAGAAGCAGTGAAAGACCTCCACAGCACACTGATCAGACTACTGAATGAGCTCTCACCCTGGGAACCAAAACTTTTCAAAGCATATCATAGAAACAGGTACAAAGAATGACTATCAATAAAATCACTCAGTCTAGTGATTTGGCCTTGGCTTCGCATGAAATATCTTACTCCTTTCCCGACACTCTCGCCTCCGCTCCAGGCTTCGATTGAAGAAGGAGTTTGACGATTTCAAGAGACACCCGGAGTACAATAAGTTTGCGCGGGAGGAGTGTGTGTCGTCATCCTCATCAGACGAAGATGAGGATGAAGATATGTCGTTGTTTGTTTGCCAACAAGGATCAGAAGATAAACTGGAACACGTGGTTCCCAGAGCTCTTTGGACCGGAGGTAATCTTTTTAGCATCAAAGTTGTTATGCAACATATCTGATGGTCTATTGTGCATTATCAGTCCAAACATTTAAATAAACGATATGCACAGTTGTTTTATTGAAGAGTGCAGCTAATTATTATTTTTATCATCTTTGTATTGTTTTAGCAAACAGTGGGGACCTTGGAGCTGAATCTAGTGGCGAGAGTTCGCCAGACTTCGGAATTACCAACCACCAAAAACATCCCGAAACTGGTGAACAAGTGTCAAAAGTTCAGGCTGACAGCAGTAACACCACTTTTGCCCCAAACAATAGTCCAAAGTCTAAATGTGAAATGGTTAAGTCAAAGACCGACAGGGCCGTGGGAAACCCAGTCCACTCTTCATCAACATCCAAATTGTGTGTGCTCCACCCGACCACTGGCCTGCCCAAAGGATACACCCCAATTCCCACCCTGCTTGCTAAGAGTGTGGGAAACAAAGTGACCTTAATGAAGCGGCCTGTTGATTACTCAGGGTTTAACAACACCGATAGACAGAGCAAGGGATGTTCAAACTCCGTGCCTACGTCCGCGGCGGCGAGCACAAAACCACAAACTGTTCAATCCACTTCGCAACATAACTCACTACAGACACAGGGGAAATGTGCAATTAGACAAAAAGGAATGGTCACGGCGGCAGCAGCTCCTCTAACAACAGATTTGGCTAAACAAAACCAGACTGTATTGCAGAATCCTCTCCAAGGGGTATCTAATCTTCCAGAGAGGCATGATCCCCTTGTCACGAAAGGGGAAAACAACTCACCCAAAATGTTGACGCAACCTGGTCAGGACTACAGCAGACAGGAGAAGGTCATGGAGCAGGTGGTTATTCTGCCCTCTCAACATGTCCTTCAAAAATCTGAGGATCGGTCAAAGGCACCCATGCACTTGTCCACCAGTCTGGGTAGTTTCATCATTCCTGAGAATGTTCCGCAAGTAGCTCGGCTGAAGGATGCCAGGACAGTAAAGATTCCTTCCCTTTCTTCCCCACCTAGTCAGCAGCACAGGACCGAAAGCATGCCCGGGTTCCAGCTCACACCACGTTCACAACGACGCACTTCACAAACTATTCATCAAAATCCTGCATGTCCACCCTCCATCATGTCCACAACCGCTTTGGCCTCTACTGTGCCCCCTAAACTTCCAGACCATAAACAAGAACTTAAGACAATATGCATACGTGATTCGCAGTCTATCCTTGTGACGACAAGAGGTGGCAATACGGGCATTGTCAAAGTTCAGACATCGTCTGCCCAGAATCCAGTTGAAGGATTGTCCACCAGTCCAATCATTACCATTTCACCTCAGTTTCAAGCCTTCCTTGTGTCCAAGAATGCAGAGGACTCTTCTCTCCATTTAAAACAAAATCATTGTCCCGCTGCCACAGTAGCCAATGTCTCTATAACCCAACCTCAAAAGCAGATTCCTTCAGTATTAAAGTCCTCTACCATCACAAATCCTACTGGCCAAGAAAACATGACTTTGGGAACACCTGTACCCTCAATTCCAGTATCCCACAAATCAGACGGTTCTACGGTTACAAGAAACATTTACAACCCTGCACAGACGGTGAAACGTTCTCTGGTTGTAAAAAGTACCGTTGACGGGATTGCACACGCCGAGGTAGTTGGTCAGCCTGGTTTGAAGCGGCCCAGCACAGAAGAGCAACACAAAGTTACGAAATTTATCCTGGTTACGCCATCCTCCTCCTGTCCCTCTGCCATAGCTGTTCCAAATCAGGCTCTTGGTTCAAGAGTCATGGTCATCAACCAAACCTCTGCAACGACGGCCTGTACCTCAGCGGGAAGTGTTCCAAAGCAGGCCATGACATCAGCGGATAATGGACAACGGATAACTACGTCATTATCAAGTCAATCTCTGAAAATGGGATTAAGCCCGGGTGTTGACTCACACGTGCTGTCAAAAGCAAAGAACATCACACTCCCAAGAGGTGAGTTTGATTCCTATAGTGTCAATCGGTTTTCCCTCTCTGCTGACTGTTAAATTTGTTCAAGACTATAATCTGTACAGTAACAGATCATCCATTATGTGGATGCCGGAGATGAAGACAAGACTGCAATTTCTTTTTTACTTAGTACATTTAAATCTTGTTTGTCTGCAGGTCTTCAGATCCAGTTGTCAGGGATGACAACAACCATTGGACAGACCATTGGTGCACTGTCAAATTGCATTTCCGCGAGGACACCAGAATCCGTCTCAGAGACGAGACATTCTCCAGCAACCACAACCCAATCGGCCCCATTCACAAAGTCAAATACTGTCATCAGCTGTCTTAGCCAGCTTGACACCAATACTACTCTGTCCAGAACCTCTCAAGCTTCCCAATTATGCTCTTTCAAATCTACGACTGCTACTCATTCTCCACAAAGTCTGCCCACAGGTTTATTTACCAGCTGCTCTCTTGTACCCTCTTCCACGCAGGGCAACCCAGACCCATCCTCTTTGGCCACCCTCACCCATCAATCCTCACATGTACTGGCTAAAGACACAGCTGTAATGATGTCCCCACTTCAAAAACCTCTGAACAAAACACAATCCCATATCTTCTCAGCAACCACCAACCGTACACAATGTCTGAACCCCGCCATGGTGACTAGCAATACTCAACAGAGGATAGTCATCAACACCTCAAAACACCTTGTCGCTGGTACACAGATCTTTCTTAATAGTACCTGTTTTGTAGTTCCTCCCCAGGGCTTAGGCCCGGGTAGCCATGTGCTCATCGTCTCTAGCCCTTTTCCACAACAAGTGCCTAATTCCAGTGCTGGGACTATTGAATCTGCAGCACCTTTGCAAGGAGTGAATCAAGGCTCAACAATCCTTGATGGACCAATTTTACCCAAGTCCCAAGCAGGGTTGCCCGGTGTCACACTCCTGAATTTGCCTTTTGCAGTGTGCGACCCTACCGTCGGTCCAGCTGATGTCCAGGGTTCATCATTATTGCCCTCTAATGCGACTCTTGTATCTTCTCCTAGCTCACAGGTTTGTCCCTCTCTGCTCAATGCCCCCCTTGAGTCAGCCAAAGAACCAGCTGATGTAACTGGTCGCCTCAGCCTTGGTTCTGCACTTCTGCCCCCTCAAGCTCAATGTCCCACAACTATTTCACCTGTGAACGCATCAGTTTTTCCCCAATTGCATCCTCCTTTATCATCTTTGCCCAGCCCAATTGCTCCTTGCCACTCCTTCCCAGAGGTTTCAGCAACGACCGGAGACTCCCGTATACAGCCGACCCCTACATCTAGAGTCACAGGATCCTCTATTATGCGTCTGGGCCATCACGTCACCTCTTTGTCCAAACAGGGACCGTCGGTCATTCAAGAAGTGTTCACAGACTCTACGCCAAGAATCCAGAACCTACCGATTGCAAGCACTACAGACAACTTGGAAACGTCATGCGCGGTTACCTTATCCCCGCCCCCCGCCGCATTTCAACCAATCACAATGTTGACCGCAAACCGCATCCACCAGTCCATCGCCCTGACCGACCAGCCCCTGGTTAAGTTTTCCGTGCAGAAATCCCCCTTTGGTGTGGGCAACAGCTTAGCAAACAAGCTGCTCATCAGTCCCGACGGTGCCATTTTGAGCTCGGTCCAGTGTGAGGCCAAAGCAGCTGCGCCGAATATGTACCCTAAAAAGACAGCAGTGATTCTCACCCCCAGCACTTACAGCGGATCTTGGCATCACCAGCCGACACCAAGTCAACAAAATAACTGAGACCATGAGTCTGAAATATTTATGCACTTGTTACTAAATTTGCTCTACGGCTATGAAGAAAAATAGGGTCAGAAAATGCTTTTTTTCTCATTTGATAACGACTGATTGTACTGAAAGGTCTGCGTTTTGTACTTCATGGCCAGTAATGACAACTGGGAGTAATGGAAGTTAAATGGAGTTCATGTTTTGTTGTTGTTGTAGCGCTTTAAAAGCCAACTGTTTGATAAGGCTCATTGTAACAACTCGCTACTACTTTAAATGTTTCACGGAACAAAACCGTTCTGTCCCGTTTGTCCGTAAGTTTGGGAAAAACTACGTTTCGCGTTGTAGGAAATGTAAAAAAAATACCTCTTGTGCCACGTTTGAGCCCGTGTAAAATGTTTTTTAAGTCACTTTGTATTTATTTTCTACCATACTGAGTTAGCAACTCTTTGCTCGGTTCATGGAACAAATAATGGAGGCGAAAGTGTGGAAATAAACAATGGATCTGTGAGCATTTAGTTTTTGGAGTTCTTCGCTGTACAAAGACAACTTGTAGGTTTTTAATCAACTGAAACCACAGAGTAGATTGTGAAAATGTCAGCTACGCCAAATTGATTAATGGCTGCGTTAACAGCTAAGCCGTATTGATGGTAGTGTCAGATGAACTTTGCGCTGCGGTTTCCTTCTTGACTGGCTTGATTGTCGTCTTTAGTCCTGTTTTTAAGGGGAGTAGGGAGGAGGGTGTGGCCCCGAGGAGATCTTTTCGTAGGCTGGAGGGGCATTTGGCATCTGGAGGAGACAATGACAAGCGGCGTGTAATGTATATGAAATTGTCACATTTAGCGTATAACTGACTGAAACTAACCACAGATCTCAGGCTGCTAAAGTCGGTGAGCGCCATCTTGTCCTCTGCAGAAGGTCCGGCCTCCGTGTACTGGCCTCCCGTGTAAGTCGGTGACCCAGACCTGGTGTTCTGTGTAAGGACATTAAGATGCTCACAGGACTCTCAAATTAGGTACGCCTTCCTTCTCTCAGACATTTTCCTCGACATTGCACGCACTTGGGCTCTGCAGCAATGGGAGAGATTTTTGGGGAACTGCGTTTGTGAGTATGGTGGTGGTTTGTGACACCGCTTCTTGGTAATAAGTATTTGAACACCCTGCTATATTACAAGTTCTCCCACTTAGAAATCATAGAGGGATCTGAAATTTTCATCGCAGGTGCATGTCCACTGTGAGAGAGAAAAATCCAAAAATCACAATGTATGATTTTTTTTTTTTTAAACGATTTATTTGTGTGATTCAGCTGCAAATAAGTATTTGAACACCTATCTATCAGCTACAATTCTGACCCTCAAAGACCTGTTAGTCCGCCTTTAAAAGTTGCCAATGACCATTTGGATGATACAGGGAGAAGGTTTTGTGGTCACATGAGACCAAAATGTAACTTTTTGGTCATAATTCCACTAACTGTGTTTGGAGGAAGACAAACTATGAGTTCCGTCCCAAGAACACCGTCCCTACTGTGAAGCATGGGCGTGGTAGCATGATGCTTTGGGGCTGTTTTTCTGCACATGGGACAGGACGACTGCACTGTATTAGGGAAAGGATGAAGGCGGCCATGTATTGTGAGATTTTGGGGAACAACCTCGTGGCTGGGTCTCTCAACATGACAATGACCCGTAGCACACAGCCAGGAAAACCAAGGAGTGGCTCTGTAGGAAGCATATCAAGGTTCTGGTGGGGCCTAGCCAGTCTCCAGACCTAAACCCAATAAAAAATCTTTGGAGGAAGCTGAAACGCCGTGTTTCCCAATGACAGTCCAGAAACCTGTCTGATCTAGAGAACATGCCTGTGGTGGAGTGGGCCAAAATCCCTCCTGCAGTGTGTGCAAACCTGGTGAACAACTACAGGAAACGTTTGACGTCTGTAATTGCAAACAAAGGCTACTGTAGGAATTGTTAACATTGGTTTTCTCAGGTGTTCAAATACTTATTTGCGGCTGTATCACACAAATAAATCGTTAAAAAATCATACATTGTGATTTCTGGATTTTTCTTTTTAGATTATCGCTCTCACAGTGGACATGCACCCCTCCATGATTTGTAAGTGGGAGAACATGCAATATCGCAGGGTGTTCAAATACTTATTTTCTTCACTGTTTATGCCTGAGTATTACTAACATTTTGCTCTAACGTTTGTGTTCACGTATCTGTTGCTTAAACGGTTATAACGCTGTAACACTAGTGCTGTTTGTTAGCCCGTCTATGTCTTTTTTTTACATTATTAGCATTAGCCTATTCCAATTTTCCTCAGGCAACTCTGAAGTTGGGAAAAATGTTACATTTACAGGAGAAATTCTTAGCGTTGGAGAACATGACAAGGTTTTTGCTTCATGATGATGACACCCTCACCCTGATTTTTTTGTAGCCGCCCCGCCTCTTAAAGTACCAGCAGCCCAGCAGAACAAGAGCGGCGAGGATGATTACCAGCAGCACAACACCAACTGCCCTGTACAGTACACACACGCATGTAATAACATCTCCAAGACCTGTTTTGGTGAGAGAAAACCCCACTTTTCCACATATTCGTGTGAATCCCCATTGGTATTCCCTAAACTATATTGAGCCAAGGCACATCTTTTAGAACAGGGGTGTCAAACTCATCGCCACATTGTAGTTGCGGTTTCCCTCAGAAGGGGGCGGTGTCAGATAAACTAGGAAGCAGAGTGTGTGTGGCCCGGTGTGGCCGAGCAGCAGCTCTTTGTGAGACGTCAGGCTGTAGTTTAACTGCGCTGGATCTGTTTTCCTCTGCGCTGAGAGTGCGCGAGAAGTGCGCAAATCCGCAGTTGCGCAGCTTAGAGGGCACATTGCTTGGCGGGCCACGTAAAATCATGCAGTGGGCCATATCTGGCCCTCGGACCTTGAGTTTGACACCAGTGCCCTAGATTAATGATTAAAAATTACTGAATTTGTTGCTTTCAATGGTGTGTGCGCATTTGGTGTGAATTACAGCTGAAACCACCACTGCATAATGACAAATAATTGTTCTGTCTGACATGATACCTCACTGGAATAGACAGATAAACAAAGATATACATTGTTATACCAGTTATACCAACTCCATCATAATTTTGGGGCAGATCATGTGACGGATCATTTCACTGAATCAAAATTCATACAACAACTGAATAATATGATCAACAAAAGAGGCCACGATTTCACACGAAGAACATCTGTGAGTAAATGAATAAAGGATTATTACTTTGGTATCTCTACTTTTGTGACACAAATGCGCACACACCATTTGGTAGCAACAAATTCAGTAATTTTGAATCATTAATCTAGGGCACTGGTGTCAAACTCAAGGCCCGGGGGGCCAAATTTGGCCCACCAGATGATTTTTCTGTGGCCCGCAAAGCTAAATCTAGTGTCAATTTCCATGATTCTAATCAAAATCTGTACCAAAATTTCAAATGGTAATATATCATAAATCATAAAAGTTGAGATATTACAAGCATTTTTGTACCGATAGATGGAAAAACACGTCACCCTTGATATCTGACTCCAAAACAAGTTCAAAAATTGATGTAAATATGATGAGATGATTAAATATTTTTGTTCCACAATCATAACGGCCCTCTGTGGGGAAAACGGAACAACAATGTGGCTCGTGAGAAAAATGAGTTTGACAGCCCTGATCTAGGGCGTAGTCCCCACTAGTTTTGGTAAAATGCCGCAGAGAAGCAAAAACGCTCGGATTAAGTCGGACGTACTCCTCGGCTCGGACGAATCCACGTCGACTGCTGGCAAAGTAGATGTTGAAGTCTCCTCGAGGCATCCCGTCTGTGTTGTTGCAGCGCATTAAGCTGTGGCGGGCAGACGGGGGAAACAAATCACTTCACCGCCACGATATTTGAATCTCGACAATCCGTGGGTGCATGGTTTTTTTTTTCCCAACATTGTGGTTCATTGTCCCGAAAGCTATTTCTAACATTTTGCGAGCTAATTCTCAAATTTGTGTAGTGTAGGACAAAATAGTTTTAAAAATTCTTGAGGAGGGTGGCGTTCAGGACAAAATACAACTATGATCATAAATAAATATACCGGTCAATCAAAAACATTATAATCTTGTGATACAGTTCTCATAATTGAATAGGCCTATTACCTAATATTGTGCATAAAAAGGTAACTTATAGGTAACAAGATGACTTTTTTAAAAGTTGAAATAGTTAAATATCGACAGATAATCCACTCTGCAACATTCAACGCAGAAAAAAAAAAAAAAAAAGACAAAAACCATTTTACCAAATTGGATAATTCAGTTAGAGACGAGCGGTCCTCTTCTTCACGGGCTTAGAGAGTCAGGCGCCTCGGTGCTCCCCTCCCCCCCCCTCACCCCTCCCGTCTTATTCCGTGTTGCACCCGCCCAGATTCCTTTTACCTTTTTTTTTTTTTTTTTTTGATTAAAGGGGGGAAAGAGCTGTAAAATCCTCATGACGGTCACGGGTTACAGGCTTGTGGATAAAGCCATTGAAGCGGCGTAATCACCGTGAAACCCCCCCCGGACGTAAACGCAACGCGATTATCCACTCGTGAGACAGGGCTGCAGTCAGCTGGTGGCATTTTTTTTTTTATTTTTATTTTATTTTTTTTTTGCTTGGAAGCTATTTTGTTAAAGTGGTGGTTCTCAAACTTTGCAGTACCACCTCAAAAAATCCTTCATACTCCAAATACTAACATAATTACCAACTTTAAAATTAGCACTTCCCTTAAATACACAGATCCGAGCTTCATTTGTTCAGTGAGGATGCTCAAAACACAAAATATTCATCTCAGATCATCTTTTCCCATAGAAATGAATCACTATCCCATTAATCCGTTCCAGCCTTCCCCAAAAAAACAAAAATGGTTGTAATGTGTGAGGGAAAAATAGCTCTCCCAAATATTGTACTTCATACAAACACACAGCAATGAATTATTTATTCATCCATGCATCTATTTTGTGAGCCACTTATCCTCACAAGGGTCGTGGGAGTGCCGGACCTTATTCCAGCTATCTTCGGGTACACCCTGAACTAGAGCCAGCCAATCGCAGGGCACATGGAGACAGACAACCCTTCACACACACATTCACACCTATGAGCAATTCAAAGTATGCGTGTTTTTGTGATGTGGGAGGAAAGCGGAGTGCCCGGAGAAAACCCACGCAGGCATTGGGGGAACATGCAAACTCCACACAGGTGAGGCTGGTATATGAACCCATAGAACTGTGAGGCAGACCCTCTAATCAATCGACCACCATGCCGCCTGAAATATGGATAATTTTCCAGATACACAAAGAATGTTTGATGAAAAAGTGCAGCAAACATAAATCATACCACAGCTTGAAGAGAAAAAGGCAGCTAGTAAATATTTGTGTTTATCTATGGTGACTGTTTCCACACAGGATATCTAAAAAAAAATCTATTATTATTTTATTAAAATTATACCATACATGGAAGAGAAAAAAAAGCAGTAAGTATGGTGGTTATCTCAGGTGACTGTTTCTGCACAGGATATCTAAAAATATTCTATTATTATTATTTTAATAAAATTATACCACACATTGAAGAGAAAAAGGCAGTAAATATGGTGTTTATGGATTTTTGTATTAAAATTATGCCACACGTTGAAGAGAAAAAGGCAGTAAATATGGTGTTATCTAAGGTGAATTTTTCTACACAGGATATAAAACAATATTTCTATTTTTTTATTTAAATTATACCACACATTGAAGAGAAAAAAAAGCAGTAAATATGGTGCTAATCTAAGATGAGTGTTTCCACACAGGATATATAAAACAGTATTTCTATTTTTTTATTCAAATTATACCACACGTTGAAGAGAAAAAGGCAGTAAATGTGGTGTTTATCTAAGATGAGTGTTTCCACACAGGAGATATAAAAATATTTACTTTTTAAATTAAAATTCTTTATTTTTTTCAGTCTTAAAATATAAATTTGCGGGAAAAGTCCAACAAATTGAAATATATATTTGGATAGATTTATATAGAATATGCATATATAAATATTTGATAAATATAATATTATACAATTAAATGAATATATATTTATAGAAATAATAGATACATTTGCGTGGTCTGTAGATTTCCATGCATATGGAAAAAAAAATAATCTAAAACGTTTGCCATCGGTGTCTACACAGGGAATTTATGTATATTTTAATGTTAAACTTTCTGTTTTTTACAGAGTGGGTCATAAATTTCAATATAATGGGGCAAGTTTTTCCTTTTTTTTTTTAAACGAAAGCTTTCATAAAGTCGTTCGGTTGGGCGATGCAGTTCTACTTTTGTCCAGTAGGAGCTGCTGCTTGACCAAGGTTTTAGTATAAAAAAAAACATGAACTCGACGCATTACCGACACATACATTCCAAAATTAATCGTCAGCAAACAATTTTCCCGTTTTTTTGTGAAGACGCGCGACTAAAAGGAGACCGGGTCCCGCTATATTACTCAGGCTGCACTACAGCGTCTATTCACAGGCGCGATCCCACTACTGAGCGGCACGGGGGCTTTGACCTGCTCCGTTTCCGACCTGGGCCGGTGCACCCCTCCTTAGGCGACCTGGTGGTCCCGAGCTCCCCCGGGAGCACCATATCGATACCGAACTTAGTGCGGACACCCGATCGACATAGTCCGCTGCAGCTCAGAGCTCCTGAGCTCAAACGATCCGCCGGCCTCAGCCTCCCAGCAGCTTGGATTACAGGCGCGCGCCACCGCACCCGGCGAAAGCTACCGGTTCTCATTGGACTTTTGTCCTTCACTAAGATGACGTAGGACCGACGTCACCGGCCGGAAGTACTCAACAGCCCCACCTCGTGGATACTGAGGGAAACACACAGCTGCAATGATATAAAGGTAAGATATGTATCCGGATAGATATAGATAACCTGATAGCATACTTGCCTCAATCATATTTTTTATCCCATTTGGCAAATAATAGATACCGTAGATGGATAGCAAGACAAGTTTACTCGATACCTAAATTTGACAAATTATGATTTAGAATCTCCTTTTGTGTTACGTGCATGTAATACACAAATACCCCAGAACGAAACCCTATCGAGCATGTGGAGGGCCTCAAATGCTCTGTGATGTCATCATGGATGAGTTGAACAGGATTCCAGTGGCAACTCTACTGGAAACTACGGTGAAAATGGTACCGATAATTTTGACACAATTTGGACATTTTTACAGGGTGTGCACTCACTTTTATTGCTAGTAGTTTAGACATTTATGGGCATGTTTTTAAGTATTTTGAGGGGTTTAATCAGTAAATTTCCACTGTCATATCAGGTGTATACAAACTACTTAACATTGTAGAAAAGTTTCGGTCCGACACTGTGTTGCCAAAAGCATTCCTTTACCTGCTTTGACTCAGATATGAATTTAAGTGACATCTTATTTCCACAAAAAAATAAAAACTCTTTATAGCTATAACAGCTGTATTTTTATTCTACAATTCTTCCAGAAGTTCATTTGTGAAGTCAGGCTCTGATCTGGGACAAGAAGGCCTGGCTCTCATTCATACTGAAGGTGTTCCGTCAGGTTGGGGTCAGGACTATATGTAATTTTTATGATTATTATCTATCCTGCTTTGTTCAACTGGTGCACAGTAGGGGTTGAACAGCTAAATCTTTTTCTCGTGGTCAAAGTCGATTGGCAGAGCATCGCTGGTGATGAAATCCAAGCATCTGGTGATGTTTATTTGTTCCAGACTGCAAAGGATTTGAAACCGAGCGCCGTTACTGTATTTAAAAAGTAAAATGTCTGATTTCTGGTGGTTAATTTGTCTTCTGACTTTAGTCTGGAGTGAAACCACATCTTGCGTGTTTTATTTTAAATCCAGTGTGGTGGTGTTTTGGTGCAAAAAGAAGAGAAATGTGTTGGAGTCTCAAGTTTTTGGAGACCTGACTGTCTTATCTGTGCATCCATCCTCTCCTGGAGGTGCTGTCGGTTGTCCCCGCGTCCCTTCACCCCGAGCACCCCTCCCGGAGGAGCTGTTCGGACGGCGGGACCGAGAGGGAGCTCGAGTCTCTTCTCCAGCTGCCATCCTGCTGCTGCTGCTGCTGCTGCTGCTGCTGCTGCCAGGCCTTCTGCTCCTCCCCCTCCTCCTCCTCCTCCACCGCCGCCACCTCCTCCTTCTCCACCACCGGAGCCCCTTCTTTCTCATCACATCCCGAGGTAAATACGGCCAGATTTAAATTCAAACAAATACACGGGCTCCATCGCCACACCGCCGAGAGCGCCTCATCGTGTACACCGGACGGCCTTGCGGACAATCGCTCCCCAGCTCGGCCAGAAGTGGGGAAGCTCCCGGACGGACGGTGATTTTGTGCTTTTGTACCTCCTCAACGTTGCCTCCGTAGCGGTCGAATCGGAGTTACGCTTCCTCCTCCTCCTCCTCCTGCGAGAGAGAGACCCGGGGCACGCGAGGAGCCGTGGAGATGCGACGCTGAAGGCCACCGCCGAACAAGCGAGGTGAAAACCCCGAGACGCCCAGCCGAGCCTGGCCGAGAAAGTACGCGGCTAAGGCGGCTAGCTGGTTTGGATCCGGCGCCGGGGGGATGCGGTGCAACTTACGGCTCGACGTAGCCAGCTAGCCTAGCTACATCTTCAGTTTCTCGCTAGCCGGCTAACCCCTCGACTTACTTTTACAGCCGCTCTTCTTATTATACGTCAACTACCACATTTAAGTCAAAACAAGTAACTCGCTAAACACTGACAAGCGGCTCTAAAGTGAAGTAATGTCGTTCTTGTTGCCTCGTAGCGTCCCCCGGAAAATAGAAAGCCCGACTGTGACGGCGTAACAAAAGGCAGGAATTGAGACAAGGTTTGGTGGATTGGCCATCCTTTCTTGTTTTGTTGTTAGCAGGGACATGCTAAGCTAACACAGTGGCGAAATTCCGTTCACTTTTCCTTTACAAACGTAATATACGCGCTCTGTTACGTTCGTATTAATGTGTGTTTTGTGCTGGGGGGTTGCTCAAAGGAGCACACGGGAGGATGAAAACGCTTGTGATAGCAGCACCTTCTGGGTCAGACATAGAAGTTACCAACCAGGCTAGCTTGGAAGGCCTCCAGACACTGTTAGACCGTAGCAATAACATTAATATTGATAAGCAATGATACTCTCACAATACAGGTTTTCAGGAAATTCACTGTGTACTTTTATTTTCTACTAACACACGTTTCAATATAGAATACACCCACTGTATTCGATATTGAAACACAATTGAATTAAGGAAATGACTTTAATTGGTTAGACCACACACACACACATAAAACATTTTTTGGAATCAACTTTAAAATCTGCTGAAATATAGTTGTCACGGAGTTGCTAAATTACTGTTCGCAGGTGTCTTATTTGTGCATGTAGTATACTAGTTATAAAGTAGTGCCTATAACAGTATTTCATAACCTGCAACAGGGACAATAAATAAATAAAGGCACACCACTAAAGATGACATTATGAATTGAACTTGCTAGAATATTATTGAGTTGCTAAAGTTGATATGTATATTTTTATCGCTGTTGTACAGAAATAATTCACATTATTTACTCAATTGCGGTCACAGTATCATATCTTTTAAGAAGTTGTTAGCAAACAGACACATTCCATCCCGTCATAGATATGAACATGCACACAACTTGAAAAGTTGTACATTTTCCCGGAAGGAGGTTTCGATTACACCTTGCAAAAGCGGGACATCGACATCGGATATGGTCGTCTTTATAGGACTTGAAGACAACGTGAGATACATAAGCGTCGTTGGCATTTAATATTTCTACATACGCTTTTCCGCCGTCTCTTGCCACAGGGCTCCGGCAGTGACTTGAACTGGACGGACGTAGAGAGTTTAGTTGATCAGGAAGCTGATATGGTTGCAGGTGGTCATGCCGTAGTCTGTTGTATGAATGGTAACAGGTGAACACACGGGTTTATTTTACCTTTTCCCAGGTGACGGACGAGCTCTGTTCGCCCTGTAACTGTGTGTTGCTGGGATAGATACATGAAGGAAGGTGTATTTGTAATTAATAATTAATAATCGGACAAGTGTGCCACAGCTTCTTGTAAATATGCAATATGTGTCTATATGCAGGACACTATTATGTATGTGTACAGTGATTTTCCAGACATCCACCACATTGGATGCGGACATAAAAAGAAACTTCATAGACACAAGCGCTAATAATTAGCTTCTACACTATGAAGCTGTGTTGTCACCGTTTACATATATCGGAACGTAAACACTGCAGCAACGCATGTAAAATAAAATTTAAAAAACTCCCCCCCCCCCCCCCACAGCATTTTAGAGATGTGAGGAACGGGAAGTCCCTTGGTGATATCGAGCAGCATTTTGACCCTCATCTTCAGTATGAATGGTGATATGCCTCATGTTCCCATCACAACACTCGCTGGAATCGCAAGCCTCACGGACCGTAAGTGCACCGCCGTTTCTCTCTCTAAATTGGCATTTAATGAGCGTCTATGGTGTTTGTTTCTATGTGCAATGAACGCTTGATATTTGAGGACGTCAGGAACCAAGCCCGTACAATAATGGATGTCTCAGCCCTAAAAATGTTTATAATTGCATATATTCGAACTCATTTTAGTTCAGGGGTCACATTCACCCTAGTTTGTTCTGAAGTACGCCAGGTCAGTATATTTGTTCTATAATATGCTATAAATAATGACGATAGTGCAAATAATCATAAGTAAAATTAGAAAATATTCACATTTATTTATCGTTATCCTACTGCAAATATTGTTTCAAATCCTATGTGCCATCTGAAATTTCTTTTAAAAATTAGTGTTTTCATTTACAAATCACAGTGGATCTACTGTTGTGTATATATTTTTTATAAAACAACTTGTTATGATCTAGAAGTCATTTTAAACGCACATAAATTTCCACTTAAGTGTTTTTTACCGGCCATCTGTGCTTAGCCCGAGCTAGACAGCTAGCTAAACTGTGACTAGATGGTTCAAGACATGTCGTCATAGTAGTTGGAAGCATTTATTTCCAATTTTGTCAGGCTATTGCTATCTAGCTAACTAGAAAATGAAGACAACACAAAATCATTAGTGATGTGTATTATAACAAATGTTCAGAGTAAGCGCAAAATAAAAAACCTACATTAGCAGCGAATGCAGAAGTCACTCAGTAACTTGCTGTAAAAGATGATATATTTGAGCTATCGGGTATGCATTAATCTGCATAAACAATTTACAACCCACTTCCATAATTAGCATGCATCAAATGAGCTTGTGGAACTCACTGAAGGAGTGACTTTCAACTTTTCCCTCTCCGGGGTCCCCACAGCAAGTCACTCGCATGATTTGTCTGGCACAGTTTTTACGCCGGATGCCCTCCCCGACGCAACCCTCTCATTTTTTTTATCCGAGCTTGCGACTGGCAGTGGGTTGGAATTGGTTCCGCTCACCCGTCTGCATTAAAGGGAGCAACATGTACGACTGCAGTCCCAGTAGCTAAAATATTTCTATGGATATGTTGTAAGAAACTTCACAAAATAATATTCACATTTGCGCATCAGATATATATGATACATATATTCGTTGCCTCTGCAGGAGTTTTATAGCCTGGAAGGAGTTTCAAAATAAGAGTGTACATGAATGAACTAAAACTGGCCCGCTCCTGCTTTTTGCGGCATCAAACCCACAAGGAGCGTCGCCTGCCTGTTGTGGACCACTACTGGAATATTCCATCACGTTGGTCGACTTAACAGCTGGTGGCCAGCAGCTATAAACTCCTCTGCTGGCATTTTAGTGCAATGCGTGAACGGGCAGGTTTTGTTCGAATACTTATTAGTTTTTGGAGTTTTGCAAGTAGGTGAGTTTCAGAATGGCGCACCGCACCTTAAAGATGTGGACTTGGACTGTGGTTTGTCAGTGGATCTCAAACTTTATTATAGACCAAATACAACCCCCAAAAAAATCTGTGTCACCATTATGACCAATATTGAAATGTAGTCTCACAGTAGGCCTAGTCGTATTCAAAAATAAGTTAATAAAATGTTTTATTTTAATATAATCCACTGTAACATATACTGTTTGAACAATGATTTAGCACTTAAATATAGGAAAATATAAGGCTACTTAAATAATGATCCAATTAAATACAATATATTGCAAATAAAAGTTGAATGAAAATTGTTGCATCCTTAAATGATAGTTTAAAAATGAATAGTTTTCAAAGATGAAATGCAAATTTAACGTACTAAAAGTGAAATACATTTGAAGTGTACTTAGGCGGCGATCCTGTTTGCATGGTCACTGGTGTTTGTCGTCTGGCATCACTGTCACATTTTCCCACGCAAAATTACTTTAATGATGCTCCCCACGCCACCCAGTGTTGAACCAACTTCCGCTGCCCTCACCTCTCCCCGCCACCACCGCCAAGAGTCTGCTCTACAATGGACGGATCTCCGAAGAGGTCAGCAGCCTGCTGGTGTGCCGTGACGACAACCTGGTGACTCAGCTGGCGCACGGCCTTAACCAGGTCTCCACGGAACACATGTGAGTAGTTCATGTTAGCGTGTTTTCTTGCGGTGTGCGACCACGTATTCTTGCGCTGCTGCGCGAACTAAACCAATGGTAACCTCAAAACTTTGCGTGTCGGAAAAGTCCGATATCGAGCACCGTCTTGCAACAGTTTGCGATTTTTGTTTCATTTTTACACTTTTCTAACAATTCCAAAAACACAAATAAATACTTCCTACGTGTGCCGTTTTGTATTGATTACTTAAACAATCAGACAGGATTTTTCCATTTATAGGCGGAATTCCTTCTTTGTAAATTGCATGGATGAAAAATATGTATTTTCCATTTTTCTGCAATATTCCGACCGTAACGCGTCCCGGAATCCACACTCGTTCATTTTCCGATCCGACTTTTGCAAGCGAGGCGGAAAATTTGATACGCGTATGTTGATCGGTCGAATGTGGAACAGGCAGGTAATGGGCCCATTTGCAAGTGAACACAATGGCGGTGTTCGAGAGGAAAGACGCTTCTCAAGTGAAAGAAATTGATAGAAATGTTAAAAATAAGTTCCGATAGGATTGGATGGTACGACAAATCGTCGATACTGTTGGAAAGAAGGAAGTTATACGTGCAGAGGTGAAAGACGTACATCCTAAAAAAAAAAAAAGAAGATAATTACCGGTGTTTGTCGCCATTTTGTGACTGCGTTGTGTTGTTTTCGTGTGCTTCACAGAGAGCTGAAGGACAACTTGGGGAATGATGAGCCAGAGGGTGACATGCCAGTGCTCCTGCAAGCTCTGCTGGCCAGAAATCCCAAAATCTTCCGGGACAAAAGTATGACCTTGCAGTCAAACGTCGCACATTACGCGGGGAAGCGTGCCGGAATTCCGCATTTCTATACTCAGTAAAAATAAACATGCTTGTGGTTCATTTTGGATGCAAAGAGTTTAGTTCCAATACTAAGATGTGGCAATTATCTTCAAGAAAGACGGCAACTTAAGGGAGCAGTGAATGTTTTATGGGAGTAGCAACGTATGTATATTATCATAATGCTCTTTGCATAGGCAGCATGGTGAGGAATGGTTCACACATCTGTCTCACAGTAAGGTCCTCCAAAAGTGGAGTTTGCACGTCTTCCCCGTGGTAGCTTGCGATTTCTCCGGGTACTCATCTTTCCTTCCTCATCCCAAAATCCATCCCATGATAACTGAGGACTTGGAATTTTTCCCTTAGGTGTGGATGTGATTATGAATGGTTATTTGTGCATAGTTCAAGTACATTGAGGAGTCTAAATTAGTATATGTGTGAATGTGATTGGTTGTTTACGTAGATATGACCCGTGATTGGCTGGTTCCTCCTTTCCGCTAAAGTCAGCTGGGAAAGGCTCCAGCTTACCTGCAAACCTAATAAGGGTAAAAGCGAGAGAAAATTCATGGATGGATTTTGGGATTTTTCACATCCAGTAGGATCCGGACTCTGTATCATAACTTTCATTATTTTTGAAGCTAGCTTTTATACGGTTCCCTGCAAAGCAAAACAAATGTATTAATGTAGCACATTTTATAAGCAAGATAACCCAATGTGCTTTACATGATCAGAAGCATTTAAAAAAAATGGAAATAAAGCATACAAAACAGAAAACATACATGTAAAAAAATACAAAAGCTTGTTGGTGGCATCAGTGTCCTGGAGATAATGTCGATCAGATTTTCCCTTGTATTTTCCTTAGGTGTTATCCAGCAACCGGTGGTACAACAGTATAAAATTTCTCCAAACCAAGTGCACAGGAGTCCAGCACCAAATTATCAGCAGTCCCCAGTCACTCAAAGGCCTTCTGGGTAAGATAGCAGAAAAGCAGATACACTGCGATCTTTTATTTAATTTTTTATTTTTTAAACTAAACATTGCACCATTGGACAGATGCTTCAGCTCGCCACAGTCCAGATCCGGGGCTCGGTTCATATCACAGCAGCAGCAGCATTCGAACAGCCCCATCCCCAGTCCCTACACTCCTCAGAGTCCTGCTGATTACATGCAATACAGTCCGCCGAGTTACTCTCAACACCAGCAGACGCAACAAGGTGGGTCGTAAAAATCAACGCTGCGACGCTGTCCACGCAATACCTCACGGCCGCCGTAATTCACTTTCTGTTCCAGTCAGCGGTAATATTAGGAATCTCCACAACAAGGTGTCAGGACAGCTATCGAGTAACGCGGCCAATCATCACGCCAAACCAGATTCCAATGACGACTATGTCAGCATCGCGCACAGACTTGGAAATGAGGTATTAAAAAAAAAAGAACAGGAAACAACGTTGACAATATTAAAGGAGTATTATGGTAACCCAAGGGAAAAAAATACACTGCAAGATTACCGGAATAAAGTTATATATTTTTAAGAATAACATCATAATTCTTTCTTGATTATAGATGTAATTTTAAGAGAATATGGTTGCATAGTCTTGAGATAAAAAACCATTTTGAAGAAAAGTATTTTCTTCGTTTAAAGCCGTAAGCCGTGTGTTATTTTGAGGACAAAAAAACTGAACATCTATCCAGGTACAGGTTTTATATTTTTGAGATAAAACGTCAGACATTTTCACCATAAGAAGTTTTATATATATGTGTGTGTGTATATTTTTTTATTTTTATTTTTTTAAGATAAAATGTCATACTTAGTCGCGATTCAATTAGTAAAATACCGGAAATATTGTGTCATCATAATTGATGTTGGAGTTTTACAAGAAAAAAAAGTTGCATATTTTCAAGATAAATCGGAGAAATTTTCAAGATGAAAAGTTCTGTATTTTGGAAAATATCCTAATCTTCTCATGACGATAAAAGACTTCATCCTGAAACTATGACTTCTTCTGTGTTAAATATAAACTGTTGTTCTTAAATGATTAGGATGTTCATCTTCAGCGTGGCCCATAATACTCCTTCGTAGATATCAACGCTGAGACACAATTGAGATTCATAATTAACGTCTTGCCATTCGACAGGAAAATGAGCACTCTATGATGGCTGCGTTGTTTCCAGTCAAGTCACCGCAATCTGTGTGTTCCCTGGCCGAGAGCGAAGAACCTTCAAAATGTACGTAGCCGTAGAAACAACTTGACAATATACAAGAGATAGTGGAACCTCAGAGCTCACAACATGCTGATTTACCACCATTTCAATACATGTATTTTTTATTATTTTTTTTCTTAATGAATGAAATGCATTCATTCTCTCGTTTGGTAACTGTCTGCTCTATTTTTTAAGTAACAATGGAACAGACTTAAGTCATTTAAGTGGACAAACAAGTTGACTCATTTTTGTAGAAATTCTGAATTGTACAATTGTACAACTCCTGAGGTTCCACTGTATCTTTACACCAAATAGTGCTTAAATGCGCCATCTTCTTTTCTTTATTTTGATACACCACTGTCCCATCTTGAGTTTCACCGGATTTGCTGAAGCATGTTTTTCCTCAAACCTTGGGTCAAATTCACAACTGTACAACTTTTGGGTTTCCATGATATCCTTAAACCGAAATGGTGTAAAAATGTGCCACTGTTTTGTCTTTGTTTTCAGCCTCTTTACTGTCTCTTTTGCCTTAGCTGAAGTTTTTGGAGATTTGTCGTGGTGTATTTTCCTAAAATTTGGCTTCCAATTCCCAACCGTGCACTTTATAGGGATTCACTGTGTTCGTAAATAAAAATTCTCCGTAAATTTGAGTTTGTTTTGAGGCTCTTCAGGGTCTCTGTGACCGAGATGAAGTTTTGCAAGGTTTATTGAGGTGTATTTTTTCCTGCAGCCTGGGGTGAATTTCATGAATTGTACAACTTCTGAGGTTCCACTGTATCCTTAAACCAAAGTGGTGCATAAATGTGCCTCTGTTTTGTTTCAGTTTTGAGCCTCTCCACAGTCTCTGTGCCTGGCCTGAAGTTTCATGAAATATGCCGAGGCATATTTCACCACGAACCTTGGGTCAAATTCCCAATTGTACAACTTCCCAGGTTCCACTGTATCGCTAAACCAAACGTGTGTAAATGTGGCACTCTTTTGTCTCTGTTTTGAACCTTTCCACTGTCTCGGTGTCTCCGTAGGGTCCAGACCTCTGCTCATCATGCAGTCGCCTCCTTCCGACATTCCTCCCGGCGCAGCTCCCAACATGCTCCTCTCCTCTGCCGAGCGCAAAAAAAAGCAGAAACAAAGGAGCAAGGCCGGCGGCGAGCACATGGAGAAAAATGCTTTGTACGACATCGTGAGCTCCCCGATGAAAGACTCCGCCAGGTTGACGTTAAAGCTGTCCCGAGTGAAGACGGAAAAGGAACAGTACAGAGACCATTCTCCCAGGACGGATGCGGAGCAGCAAGCGTACTTCACGAACAGTAAAAACAGCTCGCTGAACGACGGTCCGGTATCGCCGTGTAAGTCCGCCACAGAGGAGCCGCCAAACTGTCAACAGGCGCAATTCCAGTCAAATGAGACCGCCGTCGTCTCCGCGGTGGTGCTGCTGGACGACGCCGAGGCCGACATGGACTCTCTGGCGGAGATCGAGAGGACCGAACGCGAGTCCATCAGCGAGAGAGAGCGATGGTCCAAGGAAGTCCAGGATAAAGGTACCACTTAGGCACAGTGGTTGGGAATCACAGGCCAAGAACAGGGGTGGGCAAATTTTGTGCTTCAAGGCAACGTTTGATTTCTGAAATGGATAAATTGGCCAGCTGATTTGTACAAGAAATAAAAAAAGGAAAAAATCCTGCATAAAGCTGTTAATTTTTGTAATTATCTATTTATCTATCTGTTGATATATTTGTTTGTATTATTTAGATGGAATTTAATCATGATTATTGTACAAAATGGATGAATGAATTCACCCATTTTTAAAATAAACTTAATTTAATAAAACGAGAATAAATTGTTAATATTAATATGTTCTACATATACAACTGTGTATTTATATTTTAAAAATACGTTGTTTAGAATACATCAACCAGTTGTTCAATGTAATGAGCAAATAAGAATAGTTGTAATTAACCAGTTTTAAGGAAAAGATGAACATTCATATTAGAGGACTCTTGCTCGTGTAAATGCTCAACTAACTCTATTAAAGAACTGAGCAGTAGCCAAACCCTTCCCTAGAATTATGGATGGGGAAGCCTAGAACTCATATCTTAGCTATCACTGTCTTCATATCATACACTAAGCTTTTATGTTGTCATTTTCCAGACAAACCACTGAAAAAACGCAAGCAAGACTCATATCCTCAGGAACCAGGAGTCGACGCGAGTGACGGTTTCGCCGTCCAAAGCGGCAACGCTGGCAACCAAATGACACCCAAGAAGACAAATCCAGCGAGCAACGGTTCCGGTCGCCCCGCTCTGATGGTCAGCATCGATCTGCAGCAGGCTGGCCGAGGATTACGGCAGCCTGTGGTCACGGTGGAGGCAAAGCAGACGTGCGAAGAGCACTGCAGTTCCGAGACAGAAGCAGAGAATGACGAAGCCTGCCGACCGGCCATGACCAAAGAACAGGTCGATGAGTTTGGTATGTCCATCTTGGATAGCCACCAGAAGGAAAAGAAGGAAATTCACCGGGATGGCAAACACAGATCTGAGGCCGGCAAATCAGACGTAAGGTGCGGAGACTTGCCGAGGCTGAAGCAGAACCGCGATCCCGACTCTCAGCACAGGGAGGAAAAGAATGTCAACAATCACCGCCAGTCGGAGGCCCTTAAAACTTCCGGCAAGGCAGAATGGAACACTGTTTGTCATAACGAAGATAAAAGCAGGGAGAAGAAGAGGACAAAAGAGCAGGACGTGGAAAAAGATAGGAATAAGGCCAAAGATAGGGACAATGACCAAGATGTGAACAAGGAAAAAGAAAGAGAGAAGATAAGGGAAAAGATGAGAAATAAAAACAAAATCAGGCAAAAGGATGCGGACAGAAATAGGGATAAAGATCTAGACAGGGAGAAGGAGGTTTATGGCGACAGAGTTCGAGATCGGGAAAAGGACAAGGACAGAGATAGGGAGAAGGAGAGAGATCCAGACCAAGTTAGAGATC
Organism: Syngnathoides biaculeatus; assembly: GCF_019802595.1. NCBI lineage: Eukaryota > Metazoa > Chordata > Actinopteri > Syngnathiformes > Syngnathidae > Syngnathoides > Syngnathoides biaculeatus. The sequence continues at coordinate 19,047,411 of NC_084656.1, forward strand.
GAGAGAAAGATCAAGGCAGGGGTAGACATCAAGATAAAGATCGGATAAAAGAAAAGGAACGAGTCAGGGAGAAAGATCGATTGAAGGAGAAAGAGCGGGATAAGGATCCAGATAGGGAGAAAGATCGATTAAAGGAGAAAGAGCGCGATAAGGGGCGGGATAAGGAACAAGATGTGGAGAAAGCTCGATTAAAGGAGAAGGAGCCTGATAAAGAGAAAGATCGATTAAAGGAGAAGGAACACAATAAAGAGCCTGACAAGGAGAAATATCGATTTAAGGAGAAGGAGCATAATAAGGAGTGGGACAAGGAGAAAGAGCGATTCAAGGAGAAGGAGCGGGATAAGGAGAAAGATCCATTCAAGGAGAAGGAGCGGGATAAGGAGAAAGATCCATTCAAGGAGAAGGAGCGGGAAAAGGAGAAAGATCCCTTCAAGGAGAAAGAGCGGGATAAGGAGAAAGATCCATTCAAAGAGAAGGAGCGGGATAAGGAGAAAGATCCATTCAAGGAGAAGGAGCGGGATAAGGAGAAAGATCCATTCAAGGAGAAGGAGCGGGATAAGGAGAAAGATCCATTCAAGGAGAAGGAGCGGGACAAGGAAAAAGACAAAATTAGGGAGAAAGAGCGCAATAAGGAGAAAGGTCGGGAACGAGAGATGGACGATGGCAGGGAAAGAATCAAGGAAAACAAGGTCAGGAAACACAAAGCGTCGAGAGATAACATGAACAAACGGGACCAGTATCCAGATGGGACGCCTAAACAGGATATGGAACACAAAATCAGGCAAGATGGCAGCAGACACTCCAGTGACCTCAGTGGTCTTGAAAGGACCGACAAATCCAGTTTTCCAACCTCGCAAAATAAAAAAGAGAGGAAAGGCGGCGATGAAAGTAAAAAACTTTCCCTTGAGAGAAAAAAGAGTGAGTTCCCCCCATACTTGCTGGGGGGAAACTCGGGAATGCTGAAAAATTTTGTAATTCCCAAAGTAAAACGGGACGTGGTGGATAAAGCTCCCGTGGTCTCGGGGGACCTGGTCGACGTCTGGAAAGAACCTCGCGTTCTGCTGGAGAGGAGGTCGCTGGTCGAAAACCTCAGCAGGGGCGCGAAACCAGTCGTGATCCTGCGACGGCTGAACGTCGACGACATACGAAGCATCAAGAAGGAACTCAAGGAAGCCTACAGGGCCCGGAAGTTGTCTTCTAGTCACAAATCGAGAGGTAATGACTGAATAATGACTTCCATTCCAGTAAAAGTCGACGATACGGGAAGGATATTTTCATACGGAGAGTTCACTCACATTTTTGTCCCGGCAGAGACCTCATTAAGTGACAAGGCCAACAAACGGCGGCACAGTATGATCAGTAAATCTCCCAAGTATACCGCTGACTCTGAAGAAGAGGTGGAAGGATCTAACGATGACAACGGTCAGAACTCAGACAATGAGGGTAATCCATCTTTCCAACATTACTGTGTGTGGTTAGTTAAAACAAATGCAGTATGTGACAGTATTGTATAGAATTGTGCTTTTTTTTTTCGGGCTTTAAGTCTTGAAGAAAAAGCGGAGGAAAGATCAGGACAAGACGTGGAAGCGGGAGTCAAAAAAGGGGCGTCAACGTCAACCGGACTGGAGCTCGGATGAAGGCGACGGCGATTCACTGGCAAATTTAAGCAACGGTCAGTAACCCGATGATGACAGAAAGATGTATTTGTTTGTGTCTATTTTGTAATCTTGTGGGTTTCTTTTCGTTCAGTGGCCAGAAAATTGAAGAAAAAACATAAAGAGAGAAAGGCATATGAAAAGATGCGACCCGAGGGTATGTTTTCTAAAAGCGTTCATATTTTGTCTTGCAATGAATGTATGAATCACGTTTTTCGGTGGCCTAACCATTCTTAAAAATATGTATCCTGGTGAAACTGTATTTAGGGTCCCAAACACGACTCCTTGAGACTTTGTCGTTTTAATGTCCCATCACGTAAAAAGCAAAAACATGTATTCTCATAAATATTGTCGTGACACAATTGTCTGCTGTTTATGCTGCAGATTTGATGGACTCGTCCACATTCAAGAGATTCGCTGCTAGTGTGGACAACGTCCTGGAGAGTCTGGAGGACGTGGACCTCACTGCTGCAGGTAAATAAGTCTGACTATTAGCCATTAGATAACGTTATTACTGGGTGGTGTGGAGCAATGTAAAAATGATTCGCATTAATACCTTTTTGCCTACTCCTCACTCAGATGATTACGGAGATGATGAAATACCACAGGAGCTGTTGCTTGGAAAGCACCAGTTAAACGAGTTAGGGAGCGACTCGGCAAAGATTAAAGATATGGGCATCTTTTATAAGGTACGTATGAGTATGTCCCAGTCTCCTCATTGTGATCCCGTTGACTTATAATGTATGAAAACGCAAATTAATTTGCAATTGCTTCCTGTCCACAGTTTTCATCGGGGAAATTGGTGAAATTTATGAACATCCTAGAGAAGAATATTCAGGACAGCGTGAAACTCTCCACATTAATGAACCATGTAAGTTATCAGTCTAATTTTTATTAGCATGCAGCTTACACTTTGGTCTTCGTGGGCTTTCAACATCACACATAATTATAACTTTATTCAGTATTACATCTGCATAGTAGTTAATTACAACACCAATAAAAACTAAGAAAATTTGTGCATTACCAGCACCCACTCATCACCCTGCTCCGGCAAAGAATTATCACTCTCTAGGAAGCAGACGTATGTGTGTCAAAGACAAAAATCAACAGAAGACGTCAGCAAAGTGAATACAGAGTGTACATGAGAAGATGTAAACAATTGGTGAGCCTCACAAATAAAAAGGCCAGATTGGAGTTTGCCAAACCACATCTAAAAAAGCCTTCAGAGTTCTGGAACAATATCCTATAGACCAAGGGTTCCCAGACTTTTATTACCCCAAGATCTACTTTTCAAGCAGCCAGCCTCTCGCGAGCTACCGACGACAGGTGGGATGGGGGGATGATGATGATGCTCCCAACCCGTTTTACGGTTAATATTATGTTGCCTCCTATATTTAAAATACATAATTAGCTTTTTGTGTACTGTATTGTCTGTGCTTTCATCCCGGATCAGGCTGACAAGGTGGAATATTCAAATTTCACACCATCTCATCCTGCACTTTCTACTTTGGCTTCAGACCAGACATTTCCCACTCAGAAAAGAAAAAAATCTCATTCAGTTTAACCACTTTTTCTTCGATTATTCACATACTCCAACAGTCAGTGCATCTTAATATAACATTTCTTTTTGAACTTTCTCCATTAATATCAAAAGTAAACATAAGCAGCATGTCTAGCTCGTCTTTGCTCTATGTTGCCCATACTGTGTTGCTAACTAAAGCAAGGGTGGTGGATGCTGTCATTATAAAACACATTAATGGGCTGCGTAAGTACTGTAACATTTGTAATTATGAGTGTACATCTTTAAGAGGGGGGGGGTGTAAGGTAAACTAGGAAAAAGAGTGTGACTGAGACATTGTTAGAGAAAGTTCCGTGTGCTGCCTGAAAGAAACCAGTGCCTTCTTCTTTTCATTTTTTTCAGTACGTATATGCATTGTGCCATTGGGTGTAATAACCAGTCATCCCTCACTCATTGAATCACATTGCAAAATGCCACAAACTGGATAGCTTGATGTTATACTTTCGATTTGCATTGGATTTTTGTTTTTTTTGCAGAATATCTGCAGAGACTGCACATGCGCAGTTTAGAGGGAACATTGTCCAACGTCTTCTTTTTTTTTTTTTTTTTTTGGCACGCCATCCCGCGATCGACCAAGACTGCTTCGTCGATCACGATCGATGCATTGAGCACCCCTGCTGTAGACAGATGAGACAGATAAAAGTTGTAACAGAGTGATGGAAAAAGAGGAGTATAGAGAAGGAAAGGAACTAGTCATGATCCAAAGGATACCACCTCATGAGGGAAGCTTGGTGGTTGTTGTGTAATCCGTAATGGCGTGGGCATGCTTGGGTACCACTGGAACAGGTACCCTATTATTTACTGATGAAAAAAAACTGAAAAATGAATTCCGAAGTGTTACTTGCAATATTAAAACTGACAATTCATTGGATGGTGTATTAGAGCGCAGATGGACAATGACTCAAAGCATACAGCAAGGGGTATAATTGACTGATGTAATTGACTGCAGAAGTGGAGGTTTAGAGCCCAAAAGAGAATTGTGTTGATGTCATTTATGGTCCTGGCTATACATGTGCTCTGTAATTGGGTGACGACCATTCAAGCTTGTACCCAGCTACTGCGTGCCTGCGCAATTGCGCACTGCTGATGTGGTCTCTGCCTACAGAAATTCTGCGTTGCGCACAACAACAAAAATCCAACTTGAGTTTGTGCAATTTTGTAATGTGATTCAATGAGTGACGGGTGACTGGCCGCTACACACTATGCCACAATTCACATACGCACTTGCGCAGCCTGTCAACGTTGTTAACAACGACAGTATCCATATGCGCTGCCCACCATCGGAGTTTCGCTAGGAAATCGGTCTGGGCGCTGTAGAGTGAAGACAAGCAAGACATGCTGCTTATGTTTACTCTCGATAATAATGGCAAAAGTAAGAAAAAGAAATGCTGTTATTTTAAGATGTAATGACTGTCAGAGTATGTGCAAATAGGAGAATAACCAGTAAAACTGGATGAGATTTTCTTTTTCGAGAAAGGTCTGGTTTGAAAGATGTGTTGCGAAGCCAAAGTAGCAAATTGTCCATATGTGTGAATGTGCACAGGAAATGCTGTTTATATGTTCCCTTTGATTAGTTGGCGACAAGTCCACTGCGTACCCTGCTTCCCCTGCCAAAATGTCACCAGAGATTCAGTGCAAAGGTTAAATTGTCCTCGTTAGGAGTGACTGTGAGTGTGAATACTTGTTTGTTTATATGTGCCACACAGCTGGTTGGTGACAGCCAAAAGTCACCAGGGAGTGGGATAAATTCCAGGCACCCTAATTAAGATAAATGCATGGATTGAACTAGCATTCCTTTATACCAATTTGTCATTAGTTTGTATTGTTTTGAAGGGTAACGACTCCATGGACGAGGAGCGGCTGTGGCGTGACCTCATCTTGGAGCGGGTGACCAAGTCGGCTGACGCCTGTTTGACCGTGCTCAACATCATGACATCGCCGCGCGTGCCCAAGGTGGTTTTCATCGAAGACGTCATCGAGCGGGTGTTGCAGTACACCAAGTTCCACATGCAAAACTCCTTGTACCCCCAGTACGACCCCACCTACAGGATGGATTCCCACAAAGGTCGCTATTTCCATTATAGACGTGATGAACGACGACTTTGACGAAAGCATTAAAACTTTTGTACTGTGTGCTGTTGTTGCCGTACCCAAGGCGGTGGGCATAATTCCAAGGGCAAGAAAGCAAAAAGCTCTGGTCACAAACAGAAGACGGTGCTCCTGCTCTACAGCAAAGTGTGTGACATAATCAGCAGTCTTTCGGAGCTGGTGCAGATCCAGCTGCTCACTGACACCACCATTCTCCAGGTGAGACTCTCCATCTGTCCTCGTATTTCTTAAATGACAAAAAAAGTGTCTGATTGTCAATTTGCATTTGTCGCCCTTTTTGGGTCTAGGTGTCCACGCTCGGTATCACGCCGTTCTTTGTGGAAAATGTCAGCGAGCTGCAGTTGTGTGCCATTGCACTGGTGACCGCGGTACGTGCGACGCTCACAAATACAACGGGATGTATTAGTATTAGTCCTTTTGGTCTGAGGATAAACAATATGTGCCTATTAGTATTGTTGTATGCCCTGTCTGCATGTGTTGCAACTGCTGCTTGTGTTCCAATCTAAGTTGTTTAATCTACAAAGGTTGCATCAAGTCAACTGGACTCTTTTTGTTTTTCAAATAAACAAGAAGACTCAAAGTTCCGGATTTGTGGGTTACCATGACATGGCATTGACACAGACACATTTTTAAGAGGTTTAGAATGACCAAAACATCAATGCTAGCTTTGCATTGTGTGTGGCCATTGAGTGCGACAACTTAATGTCTAACTACTAGACCACATGTGGCAAACTCAAGGCCCGGGGGCCAGATCCGGCCCGCTGCATGATTTTATGTGGCCCGCGAAGGCAAATCATTTGTATCAACTTGCATGATTTTTGTTCAAATCTGAACCAAAATTTCAAATAGTCATATAATTATTAATGAGATATTACAAGCATTTTTGCGTTACCAAACAGCAATAGTTGAAAAACCGATTACTCTCGATTTCTGATTTCCAAACGAGTTCATAAATTTCATATGTAAATGTGATGAGGGGGTTAAAGATTTTTATGGTTTCACAGTCATAACGGCCCTCCGAAGGAACCGTAAGTAAAATGAATGAAAAATGAGTTGGACACCCCTGTACTAGACACTGTAATTCTCTACAACTGGGCAATCGACAGCTTGAAGTAAACACTTTTTGAAAAATTGCTCACTTTCTGCCTAACTTCTGCCTGTTGTTGGCATCCGCTATTTAGTGCTCGTAATCCAAATTTAAGTTCACAACTCAAGGGAGAGAAAAAAAATTGTTTGAGCGGCGGGTCGTATCTCAGAAAAACTCCTAAATTGTAAATCAAGGTACCGCTGTATGTTGTCACTACAGAAGACTTATGTTTTTTGTTTTTTTTTTACAATTTGAAAAATTTGGAATAAATTTTGTGTGATATTCTTTCAAAAAAAAAATTAAGGGACATTTTACAAATCCTCTTATTAGCCTCTTTTGAAATGGCGGCCTTGTCTCATACTCCTTGAGTTTCACCTCCCCTTGCTAGCAAGGTGGATTAACTCCTTAGGGGCAGTTATTTTCTAAATTAGCCAAATTGTGACTTCACAATTTAATCAGTGGAAATGCAGTCGAGACACCCAACTATTTGTAAAGGAGACCTTAAAAAGTCAGTTTTCCATATTATATTCCTTTTACTCCTCTACAGGTGTTCTCCCGCTACAGGAAGCACAGGCAGCTCATTCTCGAAGAGATCTTCAACTCCATGGCCAGGCTGCCGTCCAGTAAACGCAACCTGAGAAATTTCAGGTAAACAACAGAAGGAAGAGCGCTCGAGTGAACGGACACTGACTCGTAGAGCCATCCCAAATTGATTTGTCTTAATGCTGCTCTCAGATTAAACAGCAGCAGTTCGGATGGAGGTGGCAAACACATTCAGATGGTCACCGCCTTGGTGCTTCAGCTCATCCAGTGTGTTGTGCAACTCCCCTCTGCAAAGGATGGTGAAGATGAACACAATAAAAAGGTGGGCAGCAATACATTTGTAATTTGATAAAAATCCTTATATTTGTAATCGATATTTCACTATGTTTGCTTCATGTAGGTGGACAAGGACATCCTCATCACCAATTCCTATGAGACTGCTATGAGGACGGCTCAGAACTTCCTGTCTGTGTTTCTCAAGAAGTAAGTCAATGCAAGTGTAAAACGGAGTTAACACCCATTACGAGCAACTAACTTTTTATGCTTGAATCTATTTAGAATGACGCAGCTCATTTTCAGATGTACATTATTGCGCTGGAGGCTGGTTGTGGAATATTTTTAGAATTCAGTATTCTGTGGATTATCCCATGAAAATGTGATGAATCAAAATCACATGGCACATATATTAATGTTGTCCACTTGTGATCGCTTTGACTGTGTGAGGCTTTAAAAGGTGGGGCCTGGCCTGGGCTGATGAGTTGTGGAAAAGAGTGTGGAGTTGGCTATCGTGGAGTCAAGTTAGTGGCGAGTTGCAAGCTGGCGTGTTGAGTGCCAGTGCAATAGTTAGTCAATAAACAGTATTGTGAATTAGCCAGTAATTACTGGATTAATTTAAACACCCCACGGTGAAATATTGCCCTAGCCACTTTGTGTGGTTGTGTCAGGTGTGGGAGTAAGCAGGGAGAGGATGACTACAGGCCTCTGTTTGAGAACTTTGTCCATGACCTCCTATCCACTGTCAACAAACCCGAGTGGCCTGCCGCCGAACTCCTGCTCAGTTTGCTGGGTCGGCTTTTGGTAAGCAAAAGTCATTCCCATCATTGAATCGCGCAATATTTGCGAAACACAGTCTTGTGGTTGTGCGTTCCCATCCTCCAGGTCCACCAGTTCAGTAACAAGCAGACGGAGATGGCACTCCGGGTTGCGTCGCTGGACTACCTTGGCACCGTTGCTTCCCGCCTGCGCAAAGATGCCGTGAATAGCCAAATGGACCAGAACGATATCGATCGCATCCTCAAAGAGGTACTGAAAAAAGATGCAATTTAGAGCTCGTATTTGGGTTTATAGGGTTAGGGTTATATATATTTCGTCAACATATATACTTTGATGTTCTTTTTAACACTTTTTTTTTGCACCCAAGTCACTACGTTGGCAACACTGTCACTCTGCACACACCAGAACTCGTGATACCAGATAAAAGATTTCAGATATTTAAATCACATTACTCACTACCGTAATTTCCAGCCTACAAGCCGCGACTTTTTTCACACGCTTTCAACCCTGCGGTTTATGCGGTTATGCAGTGCTAGCGTTAGCGCGGCACTAGCGTTAGCGCACTTAGTTATAAGCTAGCGTTAAACTCTTTCTGTGTACCGAGGCTTATAACCAGGTGCGCTGTGTAAGACGGGAATTACGGGATATAAAATTTCTACCATGGTTATTGGGAAACCAAACCGTTTCATCGCAACGGCTAACAAATCATCCGTCTTTGCAGTCTCCCGGTAACGATGAGACGCAGCAACTCCAGAGGGCCCTGCTAGGGTACATAGAGGAGAACAGTGAAATTGACCCCTCTCTCGTGGTGAGCATCCGTAATTAGCACCATTAATCATTGCGCTCAACTTAGCCAACTGGACACTCACTATTGTCTGCGTGGCTCACACAGTTTGCCAGGGGTTTCTACATCGCCCAGTGGTACAGGGACATCACGAGCGAGGTGGAAAAGGCGATAAAGTCGCACGATGACGACGACGACCCGAGAGCTTCGTACGCCGCAAACGACGTCGACTCCACCGAGGAGATTGTGCAAAGGGCTGAATTGCGGAAAAAATTCCTCCGCAAAGTCATCAGAAACTCGCACACCAGGTCAGAATAAACTCTACTTTTTGGATCGGTTGTTTTTTTACATTATTTCTGTATTAAATGCTCACATATATGTTTCAGGATCAGCTCTGAAATAATAGACTACAAGGACTCTTGTCTGATTGTCCGATACCTGGCCTCTATGAGGCCATTCTCACAGAGCTTTGACATTTATTTATCACAGGTAACGCAGTCATGTGACATTTTCAGCTATACACCTACTGCTATTTTTGATTGGAAAATGCTCAAAATTCTGTCATTATATGTGTACCCCAGCGTGGCACAAGTTTGGTATTGTGTCGCTCGTCATCAAGCTCTTTCTGTCATGCGTAGATCCTGAGAGTGCTCGGTGAGAGCGCCATTGCTGTCCGAACTAAAGCCATGAAGTGTCTCTCAGAGGTTGTGGCTGTGGACCCAAGCATTCTAGCAAGGGTGAAACACTTTGAATATCATTGTCGTTGTTCATAATGTTGTAGGGTCTTCCTCGTGAAACTGATTAATCTTTTTTTTTTTTTTCTTCATGCACTTCAGTCCGACATGCAGCGCGGCGTTCACGGCCGCCTCATGGACAACTCCACCAGCGTGCGAGAGGCAGCTGTGGAGCTCTTGGGACGCTTCGTCCTCAGTCGACCTGAGCTCATCGAGCAGTACTACGACATGCTCATCGAGAGGATATTGGTAGTTGATTGTCCTTAAACCACATATATGTATAACGCGATGACAAAAAATCACAGATGATGGTTCAAGTTCATTGTTTGGTTCACATTCATTAATATTGAATCCTGAATTATGAATTCAAATACATGTACCGTTAAACCCCTTAGTGTCACCCTTGCATATCATTACATAAGACATATGACGTTAATTCACTGGCGACGAACGTAAAATGACGTGGAGGGCCAGATTTGGATTGTGGGCCTAAAGGACACCTGTGTTCTACTTCAACAACTACACAAACGTGTGCCTACACTGCCACCTAAAGTTAAAAATATAAATTGCACCACAAGCTGCCGACCCGCAGGAAATTCAGGTTGTTTTACAAGTTTACTGCTTTTCCCACATTTACAAGAGAATTGGATTTAATTCAATTTAGCTAACCTCTTTTGCTCTGTCTCCCACTAGGACACAGGTATCAGCGTGAGGAAGCGAGTCATCAAGATCCTGAGAGATATTTGTCTGGAGCTGCCGGACTTCCACAAGATTACCGAGATGTGTGTCAAGATGATCCGACGGGTCAACGATGAGGAGGGCATTAAGGTTTGAGTCAAACCCTCATGGGAGCTTTATTTGCATTATTCAACTTTATTTACTTCACCTTATTTGATCCTACAGAAACTGGTGAATGAGACCTTCCAGAAAATCTGGTTCACACCCACACCCAGTCAAGACAAAGATGCCATGATCAGGAAAATCCTGAACATCACAGATGTGGTGTGTAATTTATTTTATGAAGTACACACATTACGTTTTTGCAATATGGATGATGTTTTACCGTTTTTTTATTTCATCTCAGGTGCTTGCGTGTAAAGATACTGGCTACGATTGGTTTGAGCAACTCCTCCAAAACGTATGTTTCTGAGTTGGATTTGATTGTGTGCATAATTTAGGGTCACTTCTTTTTTTTAAATCGAATGTCCTCCAATTTTATTTTATTTTTTTTTTTTTAGCTTCTTAAATCAGAAGAAGCTGCTTCCTACAAACCTGCTAAGAAGGCCTGCAGTCAACTGGTGGACAATCTGGTGGAGCACATAATGAAATACGAGGAGTCAATTGCAGGTAAAAAGAGGAATTGTTATGGTTTGTTTCAAAATAACATTCCGTATTTTCCCCATTATAAGGCGCATAGAATAGATGCTAAAGTAGAGGCTGGGGTTACATTATGCATCCGTTAGATGGAGCTGCACTAAAGGCTTAATATTGCTCCATATATAAGACGCACCAGATAATAAGGAGCACTTTTTGAGAAAATTAAAGGCTTTTAGGTCCACCTTATAGTGCGGAAAATACGGCACACTACCAAATGTTTGGAGTCACCCACATTCATTACAAATTTTATTTGGTCTGTGACACACATTGAAATGAACGGAAATGCCATGAATCCTTTCCAGTCCAACAAAAATGAAAAAAAAAACATATATTTGTGTCCTGATCCTGATTTTGAGTAAGAAAAATAGCACTTTAAAGTATTTTGATTTATAAAAAAAACATACAGTGGAGAGGAAGTACATAGATAAAATAGACGGGTTGTGTCATGCTATCGATCATTTTTCACAGAGGTTAAGATACATATGCCTGTGAGGGTTTCTTTTTAAATATCAATTGCATGAAGGGTTGAAGCTAGCGCAACATCAATGATCGTTTCGTTATCCCGTTAATGGTGTTTTGCATTGTCTGTTCGCATTAAGGTATCAGACTTTCAGAAGTTAGATGTTTTGGTTACATACACGTTTAATGAGGTTTGCAGCCACCATTAATTTATTTCTGATCTTTAAAGGGTAGTGTACATACTAATATATATACACAAACTTACTCCAAATACTGTACTTGTATATATTTTTAAATTGATCGTTTTTTAATGTATCTATCCCTGTGTTTGTATTACGTTTGTGTGCTTCAGACTGTGAGGACAAAGGCGTCAACTCAGGTCGCCTCGTGGCGTGCGTCACCACGCTGTACCTGTTCAGCAAAATCCGACCGCAGCTGATGGTCAAACACGCCATGACTATGCAGCCCCACTTGACTACCAAGTATAATGTAAGGCGCGACGGCCTTTGATTTATTGCACCACATCACCCTCTTAACTTTCAGCAATAACAGCTGATTCTGTACCGTTGTAGAATCAGAACGACTTAATGGTGATTTGCAACGTCGCCAAGATCCTAGAGCTGGTCGTGCCGCTGATGGACAATCCCAGTGAGAATTTCCTCACCACCATCGAAGAAGACCTCATGAAACTCATCGTCAAACACGGAATGATGGTCCGTCTCATTTATAACAACATCGGGCTGTGTAACGGTGGGCGTAATGTCAATTGTGTGGTTTGCTTCTCAGGTCGTCCAGCACTGCGTAAGCTGTCTCGGCGCTGTGGTAAACAAGGTCACGCACAACTACAAGTTTGTTTGGGCTTGTTTCAACCGTTACTACGGTGAGAATAAAATCTGTCACTGAAGGGAGACATATGATGCATTTTTCTTACAATTTACAACATTTACCGGGTGTCTTAATAACATGCTTTGTTCAAAATACTCCCAGGATTAAAAAAAAAAAATAGAGGAAATTTACACCCATTACACCCAGAGTACTGTCAAAAGTGTGTGAAAGGTTACCCAAAACTTTACCCTACTAAATACTAAGGAAATATATGTAAATTTTTGACCTTGATGAAAATAATGTACAATTTTCTAATATTCTCTCTCTCATTATTGTGGCAGTTAACAAAATTAAATAATTTTGGTTATCCTGACTAACCTGAAAGGGGAGAAGTTTAGTTTCATTTGACTTTTGACAGTGAGACAAAAAATGAAATGTGTGTTTTTGCAGTGTATGTAAACGTCTGGCTTCAACTGTATGTAAGAGTAGCTACTGCGCTTATATATTCATAATAGTTGCTTCGGTTCCCACGTTTCCGTTAGATTAACATATAAGGTTTTTCGTCCCCCAATTTATAGGCGCTCTGACCAAACTCAAGATCCAGCACCAAGAGGACCCCAACAGTCCCACCTTGGTGACGAACAAGCCCACGCTGCTTCGCTCGCTGTTCACGGTCGGCGCTTTGTGTCGACACTTTGACTTTGACCAAGAGGAGTTCAAGGGGGCCAGCAAGGTAGGATCCTGGCTTCGGTACCAGGCAAAAGATTTAGAATCCTCTTTATTAGTCAAATATTTTCAAAGACATTTGCCTCAATTCGTTGGAGGCTACTCTAATACCACACCAAAAAAGCCATCATAACATAATATGCATTTAGGGCATGAAGACAAATGGACAAATCACGGTCATTAAACAATATAAGGGTCAATAATAATATCACAATAAAGTGTGTTTCGTGGTCAAGTCAGAATGAGTCAGTCATCATGAAAATATCGCAGAATAATGAAACTCTGAGGGTTTATTATAAGCGGCTAACAATTTCCACACATACCAGTACAATAATGGGTCTTTTAAAATGTTTCCTTCATTTTATATCTATATATAGATTTATTTTTTTTTTAAAACAGGTTATATGTTCTTTTGGTATGTCTCGCACACTGCTCTGCTAACTACTTGTGTAATAAGTGGGTTAATGATACTTGTGTAATATTTTTGTTTTCCTTTTTTTTTTTTTTCTACAACCAGTTATTTGATTAAAAAAAATATATATTTTATGTAATTCTATTTTCATAATTATTGAGCATTTTGTTGTATCTTTGAATTTTCTGTCCACCCTGTCAATACAGGGTAACTGCTCCTTTATGAATTACTTTAATATTTTCAGTGACATAACGACCAGCATTTACTTAAATGGCCGCTGAAACAGTGGATACTTGCAGGAAAAAAATATTTAGACTTACATTTTGTCATTTTCATCATATTACATATAAGTGTAGTTGGTTGTTGTTAAGCTTAATATGTCCACTCTGTCGTGAAATGTCAATTCCTATAGAAACCTTTCAGAAATATAAAATATTTTTATCGTACAGTCAGTTCTCAGTCAGCTTTCTAACTGAATTATGTTACTGAGTGACCACATGCTGAATAAATTCTAATGATGGGCAAAAATGTCCACCCGGTCATTGTCATGAACCAACAGTGCACGGGTGGACCCAAATGCAGGACTCCAAGACGAGGACATGATGTTCAGTGGGTTTTATTATAAACGAAAGTTGTGCGTGACAACAAAGTCCAAGAAGGCAGAATCCAAAACACAAGAAACAATGTCTGATAACTACGAGTCAACTAAAGAGTAAAACGAAAACCGTGACTGGGCTATAATGGCACAGTGGAGGAGAAACCTTGGATGCGGGAAAGCATACGCAGCGAACTGGCAAATGCCAGTGACAAAACTCCAACTTAAATACATGGTCCAATCACAGTGCCTCATGTGAAACAGCTGTGATCGCCGACAGGCATAATAGATGAAATCGGAATCGGAGCGGTACCCAGGCCACGGCCCTCTTGACCGTGGTCCAGCCTTGCACATGACAGACATTGTCCATCCTGTCAGCAAGCTCACCTACTTTGCTGTTTGCGTGTCCTTGGTCTGTTTGAAATTAATTTATGAAGACAAAAAGTGTGAGAACTTGATCAACATGCATTTCTGACAGCATAACAGCTGCTTCATACGATGGTTATGAATTTCAGTGGAAAATCTCAAATTTTGGGGGTGAAATGAGGAACACTTAAACACACTTTATTGACACAACGTGTCCAGCAGTGCAGTGATTTTAATCAAGCACCTTTACAGCAACTGTTATGTCTTCTAGCTCATCATTAAGGACAAAGTCTTGGAGCTTCTTCTGTACTTTACAACTCACAAAGATGAGGAGGTCCAGGGCAAGGCCTTAATCGGTTTAGGTACATCAGCGCTTTTTACCACACTGCTTTCTGTTCTTTGTGTTTTCCCTTAGTATTTACTGTACATGATATCTGTCGCTTCAAGGCTTCCAGTTCATCATGCATCCAGAGCTAATGTTTGTGGAGGATGTGAAGATTCTCTACAACACCACCCTGTCGGACGAGCACAGTCTGGTCAGTCTGAAGATTCAGGTGCTTAAAAACCTGCAGACGTATCTTCAGGAGGAGGACTCGCGAATGCAAGAGGCCGACCGCGAATGTGAGTGAAATCGAACATTTGCCGATTGGTTCCGTCCACTTTGTTCCGTGGTGTCATCGCATTGATGTGTTTTTTGTCGTCTCAGGGAAGGAGAAGGCCAAGCAGGAGGATTTGAAGGAGATGGGTGATATCTCGTCAGGCATGAGCAGCTCCATCATTCAGATCTACCTGAAGCAGGTGCTGGACTCCTTCCTGCACACGCAGTCCATGGTGCGGCACTTTGCTTTGAGCGTGATCACGCTGACGCTCAGCCAGGGCCTCATCCACCCTGTGCAGGTACTCACTCACTTTTGTTCACTTTTCTTTTACTTCCATCTCAAGCCTAAACAGTCACGCGTGTGTGTTTAGTGCGTTCCCTACCTGATTGCCATGGGGACTGACCCTGAGCCGACCATGAAGAACAAGGCCGATCAACAAGTGGTGGAGATTGACAAGAAATATTGTGGCTTTATCCACGTAAGTGGGCTCACAATGTGAATAAGCAACGACGGGGGAACCTCGGTTTACGTTGGACCCAATATTCGTCACTTTGAGGTTACAAACGCTGTGCAATGGACTAGTTTGCTGATCGGCATAAGAGTATGTGGTCATGTGGCACACTCAGTCACTGCTATTTTTAAGTTCCAGTGGACTCACAGGACTGCTAGAGAGGAACAACACCAGTGGTTTGCATTGAAGTTTCATTTTCATTGCCAAAATGCTCTGTCTATTAATACTCAGACAACAACTGCATGCTAGCAAGAACTTTGTTTATCAAAGAAGTTGATTGATTCAATACACATCAACATCAAAAAAGTGGAAGACAGAAATGGTTCATTATTTGGAGCCTATGCAGGGATCGCTAATTACAACAATTACCCAAATAGTAAGTTGTGTTTTTCAGCATTTGTTTCTATTTGTTTCCACACCTTCTTCTTTTCCTTTCGGCTTGTCCCGATTAGCGGTTGCCACAGCGTGTCATCTTTTTCCATCTAAGCCTATCTCGTGCATCTTCTTCTCTAACGCCCACTGTCCTCATGTCCTCCCTCTCACAACATCCGTCAACCTTTTCTTTTGTCTTCCTCTCGCTCTTTTGCGTGGCAGCTGTTTCCTGTTTCCACACCCGTCTGTCTAAATCTGTCTTTTTGTGAAACCGGTCCATGGCGCAGAAAAGGTTTGGGACCGCCTTACAGTACTTTAAAAATATCATTGAGTTCATCAATCAACTTCGATTCGACCTTCATCGCATTATCGTCCACCCATCCATCCATTTTCTTTGCCGCTTATCCTCACGATGGTCGCGGGGAGTGCTGGAGTCTATCCCAGCTGTCAACGGGCAGGAGGCGGGGTACACCATGAACTGGTTGCCAGCCAATCGTCGGGCACATTTAGACTCACAATCACACCTCGGGACAATTTAGAGTGTCCAAATAATGTTTCATGTTTTTGGGATGTGGGAGGAAACCGGAGTGCCCACCTGGAGAAATCCCACGCAGGCACGGGGAGAACATGCAAACTCCCGACAGGCGGGGCTGGGATCGAACCTGGGTCCTCACAACTGTGAGGCCAATTCTTTACCAGCTGAACCACCGTTCCACCACATTATAGTCCATTACAATAAAAATCTATTGTAGTTCTAACCCTACATTTGATATGGATTCATTTCTGTGCTTAAATTTATCGGGATTTTTCTTTCCTCAACTCTCAGCAATGTTTATGCTCACATTATAACACGGTTATGAAAAGAAGAGAACTTTCCGTGACTAGCTGCGGCTTTGTAAATTGTTAGATGAAGGCCGTAGCAGGGCTGAAGTTGTCCTATCAGATCCAGCGGGCCATCGCCAGATCGGCAGACGCCATCCTCCGAGGCTTCCGTCACCACGACACCGACACGGCACTCTGCTCCCATCTGTACACTTTGGTCCGGGGGAACCGACAACATCGGCGAGCTTTCCTCATTTCCCTGCTCAACATGTTTGACGACAGCTCCGTGAGTAGTATATAGTCGTGAGAATTTACACTTTTGGCTGCTGGGTTCGCTTCAAGATGAATGAATGAATGAATGAATATTTTATTTTCCCCATTCAGCGAACGGAGGTGAACTTGCTGTTATTTGTGGCGGACAACTTGGCCTGCTTCCCGTACCAGACGCAGGAAGAGCCTCTTTTCATCATGCACCACGTGGACATCACTCTGTCCGTCTCCGGGAGCAACCTGCTGCAGTCTTTTAAAGAGGTGACGAGCGTTTGTCCAGCTCCATCTCGTGCCTTCTGCTTTTCTTTCTTAATTGCTTTCCTCTTGCGCTGAAATGATGACACGCTGTGAAATTCATCACGATTGTTGAGATGCAGATTCTAATGATTAGTTTGAATGCTACGATTACATTTTTGTCAGCTAATAGTTGCTACCCCTCTGCTAATGCAGTAAAAACCCACAGTGGTCCCAGAAATGAATTGAATCTGACAAAAATAATAATACATTTTGAATATCAAATTGGGACACCCCTAGCTGTCATATTAGTCATTTTTCAAAGAGGACTTGGGATATATTCCAGTGAGTTTTATTCAACCATATGTGTACATTTGTTGTTCCACCACTTGAAATATGCTTCTAAAACTGTTATTGTTGCTAACTGGCACGGTGCCTCAGCTGGTAAAGCGTTGGCCTCACTGTTCTGAGGACCCGGGTTCAATCCCGGCCCCACCTGTGTGGAATTTGCATGTTCTCCCCGTGCCTGTGTGGGTTTTCTCCGGGCACTCCGGTTTCCTCCCACGTCCCAAAAACGCTAAATTGCCCCTAGGTGTGATTGCAAGTGCTACTGTTTATCTCTATGTGCTCTGCGATTGGCTGGCGACCAGTTCAGGGTGTACCTTGCCTCCTGCCCGTTGACAGCTGGGATAGGCTCCAGCACTCCCCGCAACCCTCGTGAGGATAAGTGGCAAAGAAAATGGATGGATGGATGGTCGCATGGCTATGCTGTTTTGCATTGTTTTGTTTTGCTTTTTTGGCTTTAAGATAAACTAGGCAAAGCTACGTAGTTTAAAATATACAGTGTGTAATTTTCCTTGATTTGTTTGATTTTACAGTAAACTTCCTTGTTTGATATTTTCCAAACTGCTATTTATTGTGAAATGAGTTCAATTACGTTCTCTGCCATCACACAGCACTCATATCTCGAGTTTGTGCTCGCAAGTCAAAGCAAAAAAAAATTGTCCAAATGACGGTTCGTATCTCAAAGCAGTCATGCAGTAGGTGGGACCACTCGAATCTCAAGGTTACTAAGGAAACCACATCATGCAAGAGGCATTAATGATAATCCATATTTGAAGGTGTCATCGTAACCTTGTGTAAAGTTCACGGGTAAAGCATTTCATACCTACTTTGCTCCCTGTGTAGTCGTTAAGAAAAGGGCCGGTGCCACGGCCGAAGCAGATAAAAAAGAAGAAGAAGAAGAAAAAGAAGACAAAGCCTCGGAAGATGCGAGACAGCTCCGACGACAGCGAGGAGAGCAGCAGCCGATCCAGTAGCAGCAGCAGCAGCAGCACCAGCAGCAGCAGCAGCAGCAGTAGCAGCAGCAGCAGCAGCAGCAGCAGCAGCAGCGGCAGTGAGGAGGAGGAAGCGGGAAAGGTCCACGAGCATTCGGACTCGGACGTGGACGACGAGGACGTGGTGATGGCCCGCCTCCCCGAGGACCCGAAGCCTCTGCTGGACTTTTCCGTGGCGTCGCAGGGAATCTTGCTGCTGCTCATGCTCAAACAACATTTGAAGAACCTGTACGGCTTCTCGGACAGGTAGGCAGGGGCTAGAATATTCCGTTCTGTGGTATTTAGGATTTTTGGGTTAAATCATTAAAAAAAAAAAAAAAAAAAAAATCATAATCAGTTAAAAACCCCCAAATTAATGATTTTAGGTTTAGAACCCCCCCTACCACCCAAAAAAAAAAAAAATAATCAATTAGAAACCCCAAAATTAATTATTTTAGGTTTAGATGCCCCCCCCCCCCAAAAAAAAAAAAAAACAATTTTAATCGAAACAACAATCATGGTTAGAAATCAAAGCTCTGAGAAATACTGTTTTCAATTTTGAAAAATCTTAATTAAAATTAAACCAAAAAATATATGATACAAGTAAAATCAAACTATAAATATACAGATTTAAACCAAACAAAAAGACTCACAAGTTAAATTTAACAAAGAATCGGTATTTAAATGAAAATGATTACATTTCCTTGAAAATGTAAAATTCAGACATTTACAATTTTCCCATGTAAAAATTATGAAACACATGTGATACAAACCAAATGGAAAATGGATAGAAATTCTATTTAAAAATATACATTTGATTACCATTTTAAGAAATCTAAAAAAAAATCTTTTATACATTTTCCGCATCAGGTTTTTTTATTATTATTATTTTTAAAAAATGACGTTTTCATCAATCGCCGTGCTCGCACTCCAGCTGAAAGAATTTTGTTCCTCCGACAGCAAAATCCAGAAGTATTCGCCAACGGAGTCAGCCAAGGTGTACGACAAGACCGTGAACAGAAAATCCAAGGTGCACTTCAACCCTCGCCAGACTCTGGAGTTCCTGAAAGTCGGCCTGTCCAGCACGGACATCAGCTATGAGACCAAAAAGGATATCGTCGGGCAGTATTTACACGTAAGAATTCATATTCCCGAGAGCTCGTCCACTGTTTTTGGTTCACCGCAGGCCATGAGTACGTTTTCATGCGTCATTCAAGCTGCTTTTCGAGATTATTTCAGGGGCTAATTATCAAATAATTTGACTTTGGGTTGTAGTTCAAAGTGCTGATGGAGCACCTGGACCGCGAAGAAGAGGAGGAGGAGGGCGAGGCCAGCGCCAACGCCAGAAACAAAGCAATTACGTCGCTCCTCCAGGGGCCCAAACCCCGAAACCACAACCACAACAATCACACGGCACCGCTTGAGTCCGGTGACGAGGAGAGCGAGGACGAAGACCCCCCGGCGGTATTGAAATATCTTATCATACTTTAGATCTCATACATTTAACATATGATTTTGTTTTCTCTATATGTGAAGGAAATAAAAATATTCCCAGGGTCATGAATTAATTTTGTACAATCGGGGCAGAATTTTGGAATTTCGATATAAAGGGGGGAATGCACTTATTTGCTCAATTACATGACACCCTAGCCATTTATTTTATGATACAATGGTGCCTCGGTTCTCGACCACAATCCGTTCCAGACGGCCGGTTAAAAAGTGAAATGTTCAAAAACCAAAGCGCGTTTTCCCATTACAATGAATGGAAAATGGAATAATGCGTTCCAAGCCTAAAAAAAATATTTTTAAAGCGTTTTTTTTTTTTAGCTTTTCCTTACAATAAACTGCATAGTAAAAATACATGTAGAATTTAAATACTTAATATAATTAAATCATTTAACAAATATATTTATTTGTTGCTTAAAATGTATGCTTTAGCAGTAGAGCATGCTCGGCTGGGATCGAGCTCACCAAAGGTCAGCTGAGATACACTCCTGCTCAACTGCTACCCTGATAAAAACAACATTTATTTTATTTAGAGCACAGGTGTCAAACTCAAGGCCTGGGGGCCAGATGAGGCCCACGACATGATTATATGTGGCCACGAAGGCAAATTACGTTTATCAACTTCCGTGATTTTTGTTTCAATTTGAACCAAAATTTCAAATTGTCATATCATAAATGATGACGTTAAGATATCGGAAGCATTTTTTGTTACCAAACATCGACAATGGTTGAAAAACCCATCACCCTTGATTTCTGATTCCAAAAATAGTTGATACATTTAATGTGTAAATATGATGGGTCAGTTTAAGATTTTCACGGTTTCATTCAGAAACCGTAATGACAAATGTGGCCCACGATAAAAATGAGTTTGACACACCTGATTTAGAGAATGCAAAGTCATTGCAAAACAACAGGAAAATGAATGGATAATTATTACATGAGCACGTCCAGTTGTTTTATTCTCCTTAAAAAGCCAAACAGCAGATGACAGCCTTGCTTCTTTTCACCACAGCAGAAGTCAAGGCGAGGCGACGACGCGGCGGAGGATTCCGGCCACATGAACGAGAGCGTGGACGTAACGGACGTGGTGGCCATCTGCTGCCCCAAATACAAAGACAGGCCGCAGATCGCCAGGGTGGTGCAGAAGACCAAAAGCGGCTACAGCGTGCACTGGATGTCCGGCTCCTACTCCGGGCCCTGGGCTGTGGCCAAGAAACGGGACGGTCGCAAAAAGGTGCCTTGGTTGGACAACATCAAGGAGTCGGACATTATTTATAAGAAAATCTCCTTAACGAGCGGACACAAGCTGACAAATAAAGTGGCACAGACGTTACGGGCGCTATACGCCGCCAAGGACGGGACTAAGCACTAGTTGCCACTCTGACGCGACGTCCCACGTGGATCCAGAGACATTCGAAGCTCTTTCTATTTAAGGACCTAATAGACCAAGTTGAAGTTTAACACACCAGAAGGAAATGTTTGGGAAAACATTGGGTGGGAGCTCCTTCGCTGTTGTGCAGCAACCCGGTTCATTTTTACTCCCACTGACTGTATTATAGTTGAACTAAAAAAAAAAAACAAAAACAAAAATATGTTTATATCTGAAAATAATTCTGTAAAAAAAAAAGGAAAAAAAAGAAAAAGAAAGTGAATGTTGGAAATTAGTGTATTGACGTTCTTAATAAAGTGTTTTTTGGACTTTAAAAAAAAGCCTCTGGGTTATTGAATGGAAAAAATATATGTATTTTATTATAGAACACGGAGCGTGCCAGCTAATGGTGTCTTCAGTAGAGTCGCAGGAGGGTAGCAGCCTATCCTAGTTGACTTGTTGACATTTGGTGAGAGAAGCGGGGTACACCGTGGACTGGTGGCCTCAAAATTTAAGGGCGCATTACTAACAAGCATTCACATTTACATTAAAATTCACAGTTATGGGAAAGTTTGAGTTTTCATTCAACTTAGCCTGAGTTCTGGCGAGAGATGCAAGATAGCACCCTGCACTGGTTGCTAGTCAAATAAAGTGCGCAAGCCAGCAAACGAGCATCAAAACTCATGTTTTCGGAATGTGGCAGGAATCCATAATACCCACAGAATTTTTGGATTGGGAGGGAGACGCACAACCCAATAATGTTCTGTGTTGCAAAATGTTATAATTAATAACTAAATAGAGATTTTATATTGGAATAAACTACCGATACAGTTACAGTGTGTGGAATAGTTTATCGATTTAAATGCATGTACTGTGAAATGTGAAGAATACTATTTACAATCCCGTTTGTTGAGATTTGGACCTTCTCAACCACCGTACAATAGAATATTTGAACCCCTGAAAAGAATTCGTTTCAAGCTGATAGTAGGTTTACTATTTAAGAATATATTTTTAAAAAAAAAAAACCGTCACACAATATTTGTATTATTTTGTTCGAAACAATACCAGTCCATCCGAATAATTTATCAAATGCTTACGAGTATTTTTTTTTTTTTTTAAACAACCCGGAAATTAAACCTTTCACCTCGGCGGTCACGCATGAGGTTGGCGGGCGGTCGTTTGACTGTCTGTTAGTTTCAATCTTTTCCCTGCCCTTACATTCCTCAAATTAATTACAAAACTTTTTTTCCCACGACAATTCACTAAATAGGCGGAGTCATTGTCTTTCGGGTAAGATAACGACCTCACTCAGAATGGCGCGTATTAACTCTTAAGCTACGTTAGCATTCATGCTAACAGTTTCGTGAACGTTCCTTGCAGTCAGTGAACTTTTCATCAACTTGTTTCGACCAGTTTCACGTCAGTCACGTAAACTCGATTTTAAACACCAAGTGACGTGCACAACACTGTGCGTATTATTATTAAATGTCTCTGTTAGTTTCGTCGGCAAGTGGCAGAGGGTCTGAAGTCATGCCGTCCATCGCCGGAGCCGGCAGCCCCGCCGCTGCTCTCGTCGAAGCGCTCGACAGCTCGGCCCGGCTCGTCGACAGACACCTTCAGGACGACCGCTGCTTCCCGGACCTGTCGGAGCTGCTCAGCGTTCCCTCACACAGTAAGTCACGGTGCGGGATGCAGCCAAGGCAGGAGCGTCTGGAAGACGTCAATGACGCTCCATGCATAAGTAATAGTGCAGATATATATTCACAAAAACAAACTACAGTGGTAAAAGTAGAGTCCATGATTCAACTTCTGTACTTAATGTAAATTTGGCACATATGCATGCATGTTTTTAAACAAATAGCAGATAGCGTTGACTCGTTTATTTTCAACCATATCAACAATGTCCAAATCTGTGTGTGAAATATGAATATAACTGCACTTAGAGGTTTCATAAAACATTCACCTGAATAAATGTTTGAATAAAAACAAAGTTATTTAAGCTCCATTTTTTTTGGGCTATTTAGACCTCCATAGAATGTCTTAACAAGGACTTTGTGTAGCTGTGTCTATTTAATTTCAAACAACACCCGAAAAACAACGTGTGACCCAGTTTTGTATCCGCTTTGGTCATATTTGGCTAAGACTGCCTCTTTCCTCTGATTGGTTGCCTCTGTCCTCTAAAGCAGTGATTTCCAACCTTTATAGAGCCAAAGCACATATTTTACAATTGAAAAATTCCACGGCACGCCAATAAAAGTAAACGTCACCAAAAATGGATCGATTAAGTACTGTATGTACTTCCTGCCATCTAATAGAAGAGGATTTTTTTGTTCTGTCCGTCATTGTGCCTCACTGGCATAAATAGATGAATAAAGAGACATTATTTCTTGGAATGGATGGTTTTTTTTTATCAATTATATAAAATTGGATACCTTCCCACGGGACACCTTAAGAGCGTTCACGGCACGCTAATGTACCCCGGCGCATTGTTTGGGAATCACTGCTCAAAAGACCCATTTGTGAGGGCACGCGTTGACAGTGCCGAATCGGGAGCAGTAAAATATGTGATCATCTTTGCGGGATACGTCGATTATCTTGGAAAATGCAAATTCAGAAAAGCATGTGGAACCCAGGAAGAAATGGACTGTGGAGCTAATATAACATCCCAAATGTTAGAAAAAAAGTTGGCTTAGTTTTAGGCCTTTGAAGATTAAATGCAGCTGTATTGATCTTAAAAGACAAATACAACTGATCTGTCGCCAGTGCTTATTTTACATACCACTTGATCAAGTCCACATATGACACTCTTAGAATTACTGCGCCCATGACTGGTAAAGGTGGAAGTTGTCATTTTTTTAGGAAAATGCGTGGTTATCTTGACATTTTAACCATTGAATATTTAAATGAAACAAATGTATCAAATGTTAACATGCCGTCTTGTGCCATTAGATATACCGTCCCTCTCCGGAGTGTCGGACATGGACTATCCCCTTCAAGGTCCGGGTTTACTCAGCGTGCCCGACCTGCCGGAGCTCAGCGCCGTGCGCAGGGTCCCGCTGCCGCCGGAGCTGGTAGAGCAATTCAGCCGTATCCTTTAGTTTGAAAATATGGCAATTATTATATAATTTTTTTTCTCTCAATTAGCACAATTGTGATATGTGTCAGGGCCTCTCGGACCATTTCATTTATTTATTTGCAAAAAAAAATGTTTCTGATCCATCCATTTTCTGACTAAATGCCTAAAACTGTTTAATGGCACTCCCAGTTCAAGTTACTTTCAAAATAAACAAAACTAGCAGAATACACTTTGTGGATTTAAAAAAAAAAAAAAAAAAACGACGTTTAGCCTTTAGTCAACTTTCCTAATGCTAACATGAAACAGCATATATATCCATTCATCCCTTTTTTATTCCGCTCATTTAGATATTTATAACGCTTTAAACAATGTATATTTGAACGCAAAAGGTACAGTCACATAAATCGGAGTAGCAGTACTCACAATCATACTATATATTCTTGGGAGCTATAGCTTCCTGTCTTATACTGCCCCCAGGTGGCTGAGTTTGGCACACCAGAAGGAGCAGTATTCAATTTAGTCAGTGTGACAAAAATACTTTGTCATTACTGTATGTATGTTTTTATAAGGTGCAATATTGGAGAGTGCTGTTTTTCCTCATTAAAAAAAAGGACACTTTTTTATGACTGTCATGGATTAGTGGAATTTCAAATCAGAAAGTAGATTTCTGTTATGTGCCTCATCACGGTTGAATTAAATCTGTCTATGGCACATTTCTGTATTTAACAATGATTTATTACTAGTTAATACCACATTAAATAGATTTTTCGAGATTTCTACGTTTCATCTGAACAAGGTATTCAGATATGCAGTTCAACTGCATGATGGGAGTTTTCCCCGAGATTTCTCGGGCGTGGCTCACGATTGACAATGACATCTTCATGTGGAATTATGAGGACGGGTGAGTACGCTCCCGACAGACTGAGCGACTGACAGATGCAACTCGTATATGTGTGCGTGTGTTTTATTTTTATTTCTTTTTTTTTTTTTTTTGTGGCGATGCGGCACGCAGGGGGGATGTGGCCTATTTCGACGGCCTCATCGAAACCATTTTAGCAGTCGGGTTGGTGAAACCAAAACAAGGTACACATGAACACTTAAAGCTTTGTGTACGTTTTCAACGAGATGTTTAATTTTTGTTTTTGTTTTCGCAGGGATTTTGCAACCTCACATCCATTACCTGCTTGTGTTGGCCACGTCTGTGGATGTTGTCATCCTGGGATTGAGCTTCCCAAAGGGCCACGCTGGTGAGTTTGGGGTGGAGTGCGTTAGGCCTTCATCAGGAGCAAGGTTTAATATTTTTAAATTCCGACTTTAGCAGCATAAATTACTTTGATTGTAAGGTTTGCCTTTCATTTGATTTTATTTATTGTGTATTTTTTTTTTTTTATCTCAGGGCTGAACGACAGCATGTCGGGTGGCATGCAGCTGCTGCCGGACCCCCTCTTCTCCATCCCCACCGACAACACCTACATCCTCTCGGTCACCTCCACCGACCTGGGCCGCATCTTCATGGCGGGCAAGGACGGCTGCCTGTACGAGATCGCCTACCAGGCGGAGGCGGGCTGGCTGAGCCAGCGCTGCCGCAAGATCAACCACTCGAAGAGCTCCCTGTCGTTCCTCGTCCCGTCTGTGCTCCAGTTCTCCTTCTCTGAGGATGGTAAGAACAGAAGTCCTACATTGACAATATCATTTAGTATTTATTCACAAGCGCTTTTTTTTTTTCCTTTCCAGACCCAATTGTGCAGATTGCAGTGGATGACTCCCGCAACACCCTCTTTACACGCTCCGAAAAAGGAGTACTACAGGTATTACCCTTATTCTTTATGTGGCATATACTGTATATCTTTTTCAGGTGGATCAACTGGTAAATTTGTTATTATTATAAAACACATATAAAAACATTATAAATCTATTAAGAGGGAGAGGACCATAAAGCACCAACAGCACTCATCTAGCACGTACACGATCATGAACCCGTGTTACATAAACAACTGTGTTCAGTCGTTAAATTATCCGACATAAACCATCTTGGTGGCACGGTGGATCAGCTGGTAAAGCGTTGGCCTCACAGTTCAGAGGTCCTCGGTTCGACCCCGGACCCGCCTGTGTGGAGTTTGCATGTTCTCCCCGTTTCCTGCGTGGGTTTTCTCCGTCACTCCGGTTTCCTCCCACATCCCAAAAAACATGCAACATGTTGGACACTCTAAATTGCCCCTAAGTGTGATTGTGAGTGCAGCTGTTTGTCTCCGTGTGCCCTGCGATTGGTTGGCGACCAGGTCAGGGTTTACCCCGCCTCCTGCCCATTGACAGCTGGGATAGGCTCCAGCGCTCCTCGTGAGGATAAGCGAGGATAAACTCATGTTAAATGAGAATCCACCCACCTGCCATTATTCCGCGGCTCACAAAAAAATCTGCTTGGTTGTTGAATTACACTCTTGATTAGCGGTCCGGCACTCCAAAGTACAAAATATTCATACACAAACAGTGATAAGTCAGTTTTCTGAAACGTTTCCTTTAATCAGAAAAGCCATAAAATTGTAGTGATTGGAAGTCCACTTAAAAAAAAAAAAAAAATGTACCCTCTTTTCCGTCTGTGAGGTGTACGACTTGGGCGCTGATGGACAGTGCATGAGTCGCGTGGCTACCATGTCTCAAAGCAGCATCGTTGCAGCCGCTGGAAACATTGCAAGGTAACTCCGAAATCAAGCATATTTCACTTTGTCCATCTTTATTTGAGTACAAACACAAGCAAGCTCATGTTGGTCTTATACTGATCCTGTGTAGGACGATAGATCGCTCCGTCTTCAAGCCCATCATTCAGATCTCTGTAATTAGCCGATCAGAGTCCTCTGACTGTCACCTGCTTGCTGTGACACATGCAGGTAAAGAGGAAAAAGAAATGCTCAAATTGTACACCTAATTTTGTGGAAGTTTCTCTCTGTTTACGCTCCTGGCGGTATTATATTTCCACAGGTGTGCGTCTCTACTTCAGCACCGCGCCTTTCGCACCACCGCAACAAAGGCACACGCCGGCTCGGCCGTCCCTCCTCTCTTTGGTTCACGTGCGCCTGCCGCCGGGGTTTTCCGCATCCTCCACGCTGCAGAAACCTGCCAAGGTCCACAAGGCGCTGCACAGTAAAGGTAAACCCACAACATAGAGCTCGTGGTTTATTGAGCATCTTTGATTATCGTTGATAATCCCTGCAGGTATTTTGCTGATGGCGGCTTCGGAGACGGAGGACAACGACATCCTGTGGTGCATCAACCATGACTCATTCCCCTTCAAGAAGCCCTTGATGGAGACTCAGGTGAGATCAGCTAAGCAAATTTACCATTGCAGCATGACAACTAATACCTTGATGATAGGGTTGGGTAATCTTTTCCCACAGAGGGCCCCGTAAACAGCAATGCAAGGATATAGGGAGAAGATTTTTATTCTTCCCTTTTTCGTCTCTGTCACAATTAGTGCAAATATGCGAGTAATCCACTCTCCCCAAAATGGGTGTGTAAGTACGTATACGTGCTACAACATAGCAACAAAGTACTAAAAACAGATAGGATCATAAAGTGTTAACTATCATGCTTCCAGCTACAATTATAAGCATGTTACATAAACAATTGTATTCAGTACTGGTAGTTAAATTATTCATCGAAAACAAGCCACCTTTGCATGAGGCTCATCAATAGTATTTATTATAATACTAGCTTGACTAACATCCCAATCATTAAATGCGCTTTTGACATTTACATGCAATCGTAAATGTTAGGGAAAAGATGCAAGTTATAATAGAATAAATGAGCTGGTTGTAGCAGCAGTGAGAGAAAATCAGGAAAAACTGACGCCAATTTCAATTTTGACTTTGCGAGAGGCGCATTTAGTGACAACCAACAACAAAACGGGACCTCTTGAAGGCAGATGAAGAAGGAATAACAATTAAACGTAACTACAAAAGTCCACCAGATGGTGCCAAAGTAGTACTTTGTTTGCAGACCAAAACAGCAACGATTTCAAGATTTTCAGTTGAAAATTGAGGATCGGTCCCCCCAAAAATGCACAGATTTGTGAATGCTGAACAACAAATGTACGGGAATTCACTGTATTTTTTTTCCCCAACTATGCCATTGAACAGTTAAAAAAAAAAAAAAAAAGAGCTGCAATCACCAAATGGCGGCCCTGCTCCATCACGTTCTATTGACCTTTCCTTTATATAATGTAGCTTGTTTAACCTCCTTTGACAATACAAGGATGCAATCATGCTCGATAATGAAGTCCCTTCTCCATGTAGATCATGTCTAATGTTGACGGACACACATGGGCTATAAGTGCCATCAACGAGGAGAGGCCAGCCAGGATTTGCACTCCCCTGAACAAGGACCTCATCCCCGTCACCGATTCGCCTGTGGTCGTCCTGCAGCACAACATCCCCCCGCAAAAATTTGTCCTCCTTTCGGCAAAGGTTTAAAGCTTGCCGGCGTGCAAGATGCAATATTTAATCCCGGTTCAGAATGCTAACAAAAGATTCGTGCTCTCCTGTAGGGGAGTCACATCTTCCAAAAGCTGCGTCCCGCGGATCAGCTCCGTCACCTGCTGGTGAGCTGTGCGGGAGGAGAGAGCGAGGACATCGAACGCTTCTTTAAGCTACACCGGGTATAAACTTTTTTTCCTTTGGGACAGGAGACGTGTGCACGCTGAGAACATGTTTCAACGCATCTGTTGCTTTCAGGAGGAGCAGGCCTGTGCCACAGCCTTGATCCTGGCTTGTTCGAATGCCGCATGTGATAGAGAGGTCTCGCAGTGGGCCACCAGAGCCTTCTTCAGGTGTGATAACACAAAGATACACATTCTCCACACTTGCATGGTACACCGCTTTCATAAAAGCGTGTTTTCTTATGCTGCAGCGTAGTTTTACACCGCTACAAATTGAAATGAAGGTACACGGTGTTCTCAGTATTTGATGGACTCGCGATCCTCTGACTGCGGTCTAATGAGAATTCGTTCTCGTGGTGTAGTCTGTCCATCACTAAACCTACGTTTATGCCTCAGTAAAAATCCCAAAGGCTCTGTGGGGTGACTATCGGACTTGGCCGGTTGGTTTGAGACCGAGGCTAGATAAAGAGAGAAAATAGGAGGCAGGGGAGGGACGAAAGAATAATGGGCACAACAGCAGCTGTATCAACAACAGTCGTAGTCTAATGATGGAAAGCAACAACAGATCAGTGTGAAAGCACAAATTCAGTAGAGGAGAGAGCGAAAGACAAAGAGTGAACATGTTAGTAACATATTACATAGATGGTAACGGGGTGAGAAGGCTATAAGGGGGTGGGAAGCTTGGTGGATCAAGGCATAACCGTGTCGTACATCCATACCCAAACCAGGGTGCCATTGTTTTGTTAATTCTACGTACGCGTCATCAGATACGGAGGAGAAGCACAGATGAGATTTCCCGCAGCTATGTCACCACCCAGCAACGTCGGACCCATGATGAGCTCCCCAGCACCCGGTGAGTGCCTTCTCACGGGATGACGGAACGTCGCCCGATATTCAAATACTGTATGATTTGTTTCATCCACCAGGCATTTTGCCTCCACCGCTGGCCACACCCTTTGCTCCAATGCAGTCCGGGTCCGCCCCCATTACCCCGATGTCTGTCGGGCCAGAGGTGATTTTCTCCGGGAAGCACAATGGTATCTGTGTCTACTTCGCTCGCATTCTCGGGTCAGTATGTCCCCAACCACCCGTCCCACCCAATGTGGTGTCCCGGTATCAACCAGTGTGGAGAACTCAAGTTTTGTCTCCCCCCCACCACCTCCCCACCCCCCTGGTTCAGAAACATTTGGGATGGAAGTCTAGCAGTAGAGAAAGCCATCAGCAAAGGAAGTCAGACTGTCAGTATTGTAAGTATAATTTGCAAAGTGCATTTTGGTCCCCTTAAAGGAGCTTTATTGTTTTTTGAGGGAATTTGGCAATTTTTCTAGCTCCTTTATTGACTTGAAAATCAACAAAATAATCAATAGAATTCTCAATTCTAAAAGTATCAATAGCTGCAGCCCTAACTTTAAGTCTTCACGTACACATAAATACACACAGAAATAGGCAATAAGTCGGTTTTC
Source organism: Syngnathoides biaculeatus (assembly GCF_019802595.1). Lineage (NCBI taxonomy): Eukaryota > Metazoa > Chordata > Actinopteri > Syngnathiformes > Syngnathidae > Syngnathoides > Syngnathoides biaculeatus. Next base: position 19,077,904 of record NC_084656.1, read on the forward strand.
TTAATGTGTCCCCTTTAAAACTGTCGTAATGATGTCAATCTATCCTCTTGTAAACACTCATCATCATCAGTTGGAAAGCAGCGTTGCTTCATTTCATCTGGAGTTGGTCCTCCGCGAGCTCTACGGGTTGAAGGAGTTTCTGGACAAAAACTCTCAGTTCAGTCCATCTTCTCTGAGCGGCTCAAGGTAAACTTTTACTCGCGCACATTGAAAGAATTACAGTAGCTACAGGCTTTAAAATGTACTGTAAAACAAGCACTGATGGAAATTTCTTGTCGGCTCACCGTTTTGATTGTTTCCTTTTGTAGCTTCAACTCCCCCGGCAACCTGCAGCAAAGACTGCTGGGATTTATGCGGCCGGATGGCGCCAGCTCCCAGCAGGTCCAGCAAGAACTTCAGAGGAAATATCATAGTGAGTATTGAGAATGATGTTGACAGGCTACAAAGCCTGTTTTGCTCCGTATTGTAATTGCTTTGCGCCACTGTAGGCTACAACATTAATCATAAACGCGTATCTGACTGTAAAATGTGATTCTTGTTTCCAGCCAAGGCTCAGGTCTATGAAAAAGTTTCCTTGCAGAGCATCCAGGCGCTAGTGCACCGCTCCTATCAGACTTTAGCCCTCTGGAGGCTTCTCTGCGATCATCAGTTCAGCCTCATAATGTCGGAACTGCCCAAGGTAGCATTTACACAATCACTCTAACCTCCACTTTTACGCTGCCGCTTTCTTAATATGGCTCCCGGCCGCTCTTTTTAGGAGTTTCAAGAGCAGATGAAGGGAGCGACTTTCAAGGACGTGGTGATCCGGGGCAAGGAGCTGTCGGGAGCCCTGGTCACGGCGCTCATTAACATCTACATTAAAGATAACGCGTCCGTGGATGCCATCAGCAATCACTTGCGGGACCTCTGCCCGCTGCTCTACAGCACGGACGACAGCGTCTGCTCCAAGGTAAATGGCACCGCCGACAAATTTCAAGTTTGCGTTCTTGTTGACACTTTTTGTGTTTACAGCTGTCTGTGTTTGATTTAGTTGCTTCCTCTGCTGGTTGCTGTTAAGTCGCAACCTCCATTTTGTTCTATACACGTAGCATATTTACACAATACAGCTGTGTTTTGCACTGCTCTGACGCGTATGCAAATTCCGTCAAAGGGGAATTGTGTCACCTGAATTAATCATTTCGCCTTTTGCATCAACAAATAGTTTCATCATCCTCCTTTTGGGATTTGAAATCTTGTGTTCTTTCACTCAGGCTAACGAGTTGTTGCAGAGCTCCAAGCAGATCCAGAGCAAAGTCGATAAAGAGAGAACCCTGCGAGAGTCACTTCGTCTCTACCAGCAAATCAGTCAGCACACCGACCTACCGCTGGTTTGCTCCCAGTACAGACAAGGTAGCCAGTAACCGGATGCAATTGCTATCACTGCTTATGCCCGCCATGTGTATAATTGATGCAAACGTGCTTCATCTCAGTGCGTTTCTACGAGGGAGTCCTCGAGCTGTGCCTCACCGCAGCTGACAAGAAGGACCCCCAGAGGCTGGGCCCCCATTTTTACAAAAATGGAGAACCTGAGGAGGACCAGGCAGGACAGCTGGCCTTCCAGGAAAGGTAACATTAGCAGTAAAATTATACCATTTCATTTTATTGATCGTAAACTTTTTTGTTACAAATGATCTATTTATTTATCTGTGCCAAAAAAAACTAACAGAGTCACACATGAAGAAACAATTATGCCTATTAGCACTTTACACAAATGGTATTAAGTTATTACCCTCCCAACTGGTTTTTGTCCCTGACATTTTCCCATTCGCACCCCCACCCTTGATCCCCCGGCAGGCTATCATGTTACAAGTGCATCACGGACACCATGCAGGAGCTGGTGAACCAAAGCAAAGCGGCCCCTCAGTCCCCCAGCGTCCCAAAGCAGCCTGGGCCCCCCGTCCTCACCTCGGACCCTAACATGCTGAGTAACGAGGAAGCGACCGCCCACGTGAGTGAGAAATGCGTGTTTGGTTGTGCGCGTCTTTCGACAATTTTTAACGAGAACCCCTTTCCGCCGTAGTTTGAGCAGATCTTCGGCCTCGCCCAGAGGTCGCAAGACGAGCTGTTTCATATCGCACTGTACAACTGGCTCATCCAGGCTGATCTGGCGGACAAGCTGCTTGAGGTACCATCTGTTTAATTAGGGTCAGAGCACCAGGGGGTACTTCCTCAGTACGGCCCTTCGGGAAGTTCAAATAAATCCGACAGTTTCACAGAGAAAAACTTAAATTGAATGTGCATACAGGTATACTGAAAACATGAAAGTAAAAGGTTAATTGGGCCTTAAGAACCAATTTTTGGTGAATTCCAGGGCTCGTACTTTGACTAGCTCCTATTGAGCTAGGTCCAAATAATTCAAAAGTATGTGTGTGCGGTGCATATCTTCAAAACGTGAATTGATTTTCTCATCCTCTGTTGTCCAGGTGAATTCGCCATACCTGGAAGAGCACCTCATGCACATGATCAAACAGGATCAGAGCAAGGTGCACAACATGGACCTCCTGTGGCGCTACTATGAGAAGAGCCGCAACTTTGGCAAGGCCGCCCATGTTCTGGCCCGGCTCGCTGACATGCACAGGTTTGTGAACGCGCTACCCTGAATCATCATGATGATGATGATGATGATGATGATGATGACGTGATCTTTGTACCATCATCTATGTTCCCTCTCTTCTGTGCACACACAAAGTACGGAGATCTCACTCAAGCAGCGCCTGGAGTACTTGGCCCGGGCCATCCTGTCTGCTAAGAGCTCCTCCTCCATCTCCGCTCAGGCGGCGGACGGCGAGTTCCTCCACGAACTGGAGGAGAAGATGGAGGTACGGTTTGGACTGTCTTGAGCCCGTCAAATTAAAGTAGTGGTGTAGGCCCTCACCATTTTCCAACCAGTGTTGTACAAATCACTTTTAAAGTAACTGACTTGTATCACAAATCATCTTTCTCATTGAAATGAATAGAAATGCCATCAATCCGTTCCGTTCGCCCCAAAAACACCAATGAAATTCTTTGTGACGTGTTTTTAACAAGAATAATAGCACTCCACAGTATGGTACTTCATAAAATATACAGGTAATAACAGAATTTAAAAGAATGTAAGAAATGTAACCGTGTATTCATCCTGGTTTCATGTTTGAACGCAGTCCATTGACTTTATGCTGCTCCTGGTGTGTGCGCCTTGGCTAACGAGAGTTCAGTGCATACATAATACTGTATGTAGTAATAGTGTAGCAGTTTTTCACAGGGGATAAATAATACATCCCTTTGCATATTTTTATGTCTGTTCAAATGTTAGTTGCCGAATGTTTATAACTTATGCGATGTTGATGTTAGCCTATCCAACTGTTACCCTAGTTGTAAAATCTACCCAACCGTGTAATGCCGCTCTGCTGTCTTCTAGCTGGTGCGCATCCAGGTCCAGATTCAGGAGACGCTGATGCGACAGTACTCCAATCACCCTTCAGTGAAGAACGCCATCTCTCAGTTGGATTTAGACCTCATGGACATCACCAAGGTAACGCGTGACGGGTTATTAGCATCTTCTCCCTGTGGTGTACAGTGTGATTTTGCACAAGTCGGACAAAAGATTGATGATTGTACGGAAAATTGCCTATTGTGGCTGGGGGGTAAAAAAAAAAAAAAAAAAAGTGGCGGCACATAACGTGCCTCCTCCTGGTGGGGGCATGCCTGAGATCATAATTTTTTCACGAGTCATTCTTTTTGTGAAATTAAAAATAATAATAATAATGTTACCTTACACTTGTATAGCTGTTTTTATGATACTCAAAAATGCTTTACAATTGCACATATTCCACAATTATACCCTCTTAGTGGTAAGCCTTTAGGTGTCCTGGGGCAGTCTGAGCGAAGTGTGGCTGCCATTCTGTGCCTACAGCCCCTCCGACCACCACCTGAAATCCAACTCCGGTTGGAAGTTTTCTTGCTCAGGGACACGACAATACAAACCGGTGGCAAGGGCGTGCAGTTTCCTCTGCGTCACGCCCTCTGCAAAATGCATTTTGGCTCAACAAAAGTTGTTCAGCACCTCTTTAGGCAGCGGGAGTAGTTTGAAAATGTCATGTGTCCCGCGTTGCAGCTCTACGGGGAATACGCTGACCACTTCAAACTGTCCGAATGCAAGCTGGCCATCATTCACTGCGCAGGACACTCGGATCCAATCCTGGTGCACTCGCTGTGGCAAGAAATCATTGAGAAAGGTAACCAACCGCTTACAACACGCACAAAAAAAAGGTCGTATTTCGCTGTCATCGTTATTTGCTGATTTGTTGCTGCCTATCTTTTCTCACAGAATTGGCAGACACGGTGGCTATGAGTCCCGTGGACAGGATGCGATCCCTCAGTTTGAAGCTGGTGTCGCTGGGCAGGATCTACGCGGGAACGCCGCGATATTTTCCATTAGGTAAGCATTTATTTCTCATAGCTGTGCAACTCGGGTTGCGTACGGTAAGTGTATTCCTTGGTGGAGTTGTGATGCTGGCGATTTAATTCGTAGTGGTACAATTAGAATAATTTCTCACCCCCACGAGTGATCAGTTTTCCTTTCATTACAAACAGCTTGTTCAAACGTGTCCTCTCTGTGGACTCGAACCAGAATTTTGACTCCCTACAAGCGCAGTGTTAGGACTTTTGTGTGCGTGTGTGCTTTGTAAAAAGTGTAAAGTGGGTTGTGTGTATGGGTGTTGATGTTTAATGTATGTTAAGTGTGTGTGAATTGTTTTTTTTTTTTTGTGTGTGTGTGTGTGTATAAAGCGATATGCAAAGTGTGTGTTGTGTTTAACGTGTGTATGAAGTGTTTTGTGAGGTTTATGCATGTCTAAAGTTTGGTTGTTGGTGTGTAGTGTGTTGCTTTTGTAAAGTGTGTGTGTGTGTGTGTGTGTGTGGTGTGTGTGTGTGTGTGTGTGTGTGTGTGGTGTGTGTGTGTGTGTGTGTGTGTGTGGTGTGTGTGTGTGTGAAAGAGTGAAGCAGGGGTATCAAACTCATTTTTGTCACGGGCCACATTATACTTGCGGTTTCCCTCAAAGGGTCCTTATGGCTGTGAAATGATTAAAAAAAATGTAACCGCCTCATCGTATTTACAGATTAAATTTATGAATTAGTTTTGGAATCAGAAATCAAGGGTAATGGGTTTTTCCAACTATTGTTGTTTGGTCACACAAAAATGCTTGTAATAGCTCAATGTCGCCATTTATGATTTGACAATTTGAAATTTTGGTCGAGATTTGAAGAAAAAAAATACACGTGATTTGCCTCCGCGGGCCACATAAAATCATGCGGTGGGCCAGATCTGGCCCCCAGGCCTTGAGTTTGACACATGTGCTGTAAAGTGTAAATGGTGGTATGTAATGTGAGTGTTGTGTAAAGTGTGTGTTTTGTCAAATTATGAAGTGTGTGTGTGTACCGTGTACGTTGTGTGTTTGTAGAGTTCCTGGTGAAGTACCTGGAGCAGGAAGTGTGCCGCCTAAACTGGGACGTGGGCTTCGTCACGTCCACCATGCAGGAGATCGGGGTGCAGCTCCCGCGCCTTCTGGAGGTCTACGACCAGCTTTTCAAAGCCAGGGTACAGGTCTCAAATCACGTAACTGCTCACAGTTCATAGTCATATTTGAATATAAATAGCACATTTGCATAAACGTCCCTCGTAGGATCCTTACTGGCAGCGTCTAAAGAAGCCTCTGCACTTGGTGGAGTGCATCCACGTCCTTCTGTCGGGTTACGTGGACGACCCCAGCAGAGTGCCCACGTACGACCGGTAAGCCGCTTCGCTAGCAGTTCCGATCGTGGCTTCCGGAGGGTGCTGAAACGTCAGAGTGTCTTGTCAGTAACCCTTTTTTTTACACTTGCTAATCATGTTTGAAAGAAAGGTGATGTGACAAAAAGTACCCGAATTTCCGGCCTACAAGTCATGAATTTTTTCACACGCTTTCAACCCTGCGGTTTATGCGGTGATATTTACCGATAAGTTTTATTTCAACTGGCCGCGTTAGCGCGGTGCTAGTGTTAGCGCTAGAACAGGGCTAGCGTTAAACTCTTTCTGTGTACCGTCTTTCTTTGTAAATATCTCGTGTTTCAATGTGGGTTTTAATGTGGGCACTCGCAGCTTTCACACAGCTGCGGCGTAGTTATGTACCAAATGGTATTTCCTTTACAAATGTACTCTGTGAGGCTTATAATCAGGTGCGCTCTGTAGGCCGAGAATTCCGGTAATTGATCACTTTTTAAAGCTATTCAGAAATTGATTTACATTTTGACATCCTCAACATTTCTCTTCTTAAATCATTTATTCTCTTTCCAAACTCCAGCTCCGACTTTATTCTCGTAATATTGAGAAAATGTACTATTTGTTTCTCGGGTATACTACCTTAGTATTACTTTAGTTTTATGACTTTAATCTATAAGATAATAAAGCTATTCCCTGACACAATGCAACTTTATTCACAAAGGTACAATCTCAAAAATAGATATTTTTCCCCCCTCAAAATTTAATTTTTAGTCTAAAAACTTTAAACAAGATTTTAAATGTACAACTACCGTAATTCCCGGCCTACAGAGCGCACCTGGTTATAGGCCGCGGCGCTAGCATTATAAATGCTTTCTGTGTATCGAAGCTTATAACCAGGTGTGCTAACGCTAGTGCCGCACTACGCTAACCCCGCGCTAACGCTGGCGCCACATCACCATAAGGTGCAGGGTTGAAAGGGTGTGAAAAAAGTTGCGGCTTGTACGCCGGAAATTATGATACTTTCTTTTTTTGAAAATAAGACTTTATTCTTATAGTATTATGACTTAAATCTCGAAAGACTGTTTATCTTGAAAGTAAGGAAAACATTTTCCCCTCCATGCTGTTATTTTATGTTACTTTATTAAGCCGGGTAACTCCCATCTACCAAAATTTAACGGCAGCTCCATCCAATCTATCGCCAACGGCCAACAAAATTCTTTCCCCTCCGCCTCAGGCGCCGCTTCACCAACGTGTGTCTGGACAACATCTGCGGCTACCTGGTGGAGCTGCAGTCCCTCAGCCCCAACGCCGCGCTCCAGCACACCATCGGCAACTTTAAGTCTCTGCAGGGCAAACTGGATAAACTCCACTGACGTCCGTCGTCGCTCCCTCCGTCGCCTTTTAATCGCTTAGCTGGTGAATCCGTCACCTTCGTACGACGGAGGCGGGATTCAGGTAGCGGTCGGCATTACACGATACTCACGAAAGGTTAGAGATGAAATTGCAGAACCAACCCGAAATGAACTGTTCGACGTTTGAATTCAAAGGTTTCGAGAAGGTCAAATTGAATTTTGCTGTTAACGTTTATAGTGCGTTTTAGGGTTATCCTGAAATTTCCCTCCAGAGCCAAAGATTCCTCACTTTTTGTAAGTAAGTAGTGCATCTTATTGTTTTTTTTTTTTTTTTAAGTCAAATGCCAAGTACAGTATGACTTTTCGTGACACCACTGTGCTCGGATATGTGACACTAAGGAGACTGAAGAAGCAGGTTTTTATAACTTATTTCATGCTTAATCGTGTTCCAAAACACAATGGTAAAGAGTTTGTAAATATAGTACAATGTACTCCTACTACGCTTTTACAAGAAGAAACGGCAGACATCTTTTTTTTTTTTTTTCCTTCTTTTTGACAGTGTACATAAAAACAATTTGAATATTTTTATAACGTGTTCGTGAGGCTGTTTTTCCACTTTTTGGAGCGCTATTGCTCGCCACATTAAAATGGCGGTCGCGTTGTTCGTAATGCGATGCCGCAGAGGGACGTCGTGTCTTTGTGTTTGTTTAATTATGTTTAATTAAAAACCGCACTCAAGGCCTTCCCGTTCAGTCATCACACAATGGAACGCTTAAATTGTTGTTGTCTTTTCCTTCCAATTAGTGTACGCGCAATGTTTATTTTCGCCTTTTGGAAATAAAGAAGTTTGGACTTGACGTTTTGTGGGTTATCATCAATACAGAAAGTGTTTAAAAAAAAAATGCATTGTTATGATACAAATTTATTTTGTCCACATAAAAACAGGTGCAATACATTGAGTATTACGGGAAGCGCAATCCATAAAGCATTTGGGTGATTACAATGAACAGAAAACATAACTGTCCTAAGAAATTAAAATGTTACGTAAACAATTTTTAATCTCAAAACAAAGTAGCAATTGCCACTCAGAAAATTGTTTTTGATGTTCCATGATATGTAGTTACTTAGATATTCATATTTCTCATGGAGAAACCCTCTATACAGACTTATTTTTCATTTTCTAATTTATTGAGATGCGCCTGTACTAACCACAATGTTGTAGTAAGACATGAAAATTCTTCAATGGATTGAATATTAATATGAGTAAAGTTTTTTTTTGGGGGGGGGGTGGTCATTTGCATTGGTGTGCAATTTCACATAATGAAGTGTTTCATATTTTGATGACCTTACAGTTCTGCTGGAAATTATTCATGCATGTTCGCCTCGTCCCTGCATTAAATGGACTCTAAATTGCCCCTAGGTGTGATTGTGGCTGTTTGTCTCTACGTGCCCTGCGATTGGCTGGCGACCAGTTCAGGGTCCACTCCTCTTTGATGACAGCTGGGATTGTCTCCAGCACTCCTGCGACCCTCGTGAGGATAAGCGGCTCAGAAAGGGGATGGATGAATGATTTTAACAAGTGTACTCTATCCGTCCATCCATTTTATTTGCCACTTATCCTCACGAGGGTCGCGGGGAGTGCTGGAGCCTACCCCAGCTGTGAATGAACTGGTTGCCAGCCAATCGCAGGGCACATCGAGACAAACAGCCACAATCACAACTAGGGGCAATTTAGCGTGTCCAATTAATGTTGCATGTTTTTGGGATGTGGGAGGAAACTGGAGTGCCCGGAGGAAACCCACGCAGGCACGGGGAGGACATGCAAACTCCACACAGGTGTGGCCGGGATCGAACCTGGTTTCTCAGAACTGTGAGGCCAACCCTTTACCAGCTGCTCCACCGTTCTGCCTCAAATGTACTTTACCGGATTAAAAAAATCAAAAGTAAGGTTCTGCTTTCTGTTCCATTATACAAAGAATCAACATATATATATTTTTTTTTACCACTTGTGGAAGCCTGCGTAGCATTTTTAGAATCGCTGATCTAATTATACGCCTCGCTACAATAATTTCTTGCAAAATTCGCCTTCGTAGCTCATCCACAGCCAAAAATAAAAATCATTATTAGCATCGCTGTTCGTTGTGCAGTTTTCGCCCACCCCACCGGTGTGTTGTCTATGTGGAGCCATAATCCAATTTTACTTGAGCAGATCTTAATTTAATTTTACTCTGTTCCTTTCGCAAGAATCGAAAAAAAATGACTAAGGGACATTATGAACCATATTTGCAGTTGAGATCCGCTCTAAATGCTTCTACCCCCCCCCCCTCCCTCTCTCACTCCCCCCGCCCCCTTCTATCTTTTGCACGAGCATGTGAGCTTTTTAACTCCGTGCAGGAATATGTAGGGGATGATGCAGGTGTAGGAGGCGGCGATGTAGCTGGCCACCTCCACCACCAGCGAGGAGGAGCGGACGCTGTTGGTGATTCGCAGCAGCAGATGAGTCAGCCAGCACACCAGGAACACGCCGGCCACCGCCACCACGCTTTTGGCCGCCCGCACCTGGGAGCTGGAGCTGGAACTGGAGTTGGGCTTGGATGGCCCATGTGGAGCCCCGGAGGTGTTGCAAGCGTCCAGATGGGAAGCAGGGTCGGGTGCACCTGTGTCAAGTTGGGTCGGCGAGGCGGCGTCGCGCACGTAAACCGTACCGTCTGCTCCTTCGAGAGCGCTGCGGTCCGCGTTCCGACTTCGGACGCGGTGCTGGTTCTTCAGCAACGTCACCACGATCTGGGCGCTGGCAAACAGCATCCCGGCGAGAGGCAGGGCGTTGGCCAGCGTCAGGTAGAAGATGTCGTAGGTCCATCTGGAAAGGGCGTCCGGGAAGACGTCCAAACAGTCCTCCTTGCTCTCGTTGGTAGCCTCCACGCTCACGAAGAAGAAATGCGGCACGCTGAAGGCCAGAGCCGTGGCCCAGCTGCCCGCCAGCAGGCTCAGCACCAGTCCGACGTTGTCCATCTTGACGGGGGCGCCGCCCCGCTTCAGGGAGCCCACCAGCTTCTGGTGCCAGAAGGCGCTGATGAAGAAGGTCGTGTAGATGCTGCTCGTCTCCGACAGGTCGGCGCAGAAGCGGAAAACGCCGCAGTAGGCCTGGCCCAGGAACCAGCGGCCGGCGAAGTCGGCGACGGCGTCGGGGAGGTCCACCAGGTAGTTGGTGATGAGGTTGGAGACGGCCAGGTTGATGAAGAGCGCCTCGTTGGTGCAGAGGTCGGACCCCTTGGGGGGCACGGAGCTGACGGCCAGCCAGTTGTTACCGACGATCCCCGCCAAGAACATGAGCGCTCGGATGATGGATTCGACCAACTCCTCCGCGTCCATGCTCGCCGAACACCAGCTGACGCACGGAAGGCCGACGATCATTCAGAATTTTGGACTTTAATAGACGAGCAGCAGACCCAACCCCCTCCCCTATCCTGAGAGCCGCTTTTACCCGAGGGACCCTCACTTTGTAATGACACTTACGAATCTGCGAGCAAATTACTGCTTCATGTAATCCGTTATACAAGTTAAAAGAAAAGCATCAAGAACAAGAATAACGCTGAAACTGGCTCACTTTTGACCGGTTTTAGGTCACAGCCATCAACTCCTTCTCTACCGGCCTAAGCACAAATATAAATTGAAATTGTTAACCCAGCTAAAATTTTTCTATAGAACATTTCTAAATAATTTCTAAAAAACTATAGAATTTTAGGACCCAAATCTAATCGAATTTCTATATAAATATTTTTTTTTCTGTAGAAATTCTATAGAAAATCACAGCAAAGGTTCTATAGAACAAGTTGTTCTCTACAAATTAAATCGAATTCTATAGTTTTCAATATCATTTCTATAGAAAATGTTTAACAAGGAATTTTGAATGTCTCAATGTCAGCTAAATGTGTTGCAGGTGTGGATTCTCAGTCATCCAGGTCATAGGTCAACCATCGACTAAATCTATATAACCACGTGCTGCACATATTTGCTCCTGCTATTCAGCTTTATATCATAAATCATATTGACCCATAAACTGTTTTTAATTGAGTGATATTGAAAAAGAAATGCAGGGTGTATTTTAGAAACCCCTTTTTAAAAAAAAAAAAAAAAAAAGAAAAAGAAACGGCGGCTGCAAAAGCTGCGTGGTCAACTTGAACGTCACCCGCGAGGGAAAGCTCCACCTTCGGGCTGCCCCGGAGGCGGCGTGCCCGCTGGAGGCGCTCACAGGACGGCGTGATCCCGGAGCGAGCGCGTGCTCAGCCGTCGTCCTCCTTCCGCCTTCGCTCCACACGACGTGTTTTTAATCCTTTTTCCTATTCTGTTCCGACTATAATATGTTAAAAATATGTTTGTGCTGTTGTTCGAAGGACTTTTTTGTTTGTTTTTCCGCACCCGGTGTGAGACTTGAGTGAGAGCCGGAGAGGAGGACAGATGGAGCGGGCGGACGGGATGGCCAGCAGCGGCGGCGGCGGCGCCGACTCGCTCCGGGCGTCCGCCTTCATCCCGGTGTGCACCGCCGCCTGCCTCCTGGTGGGCTCCACCTCGCTCTTCTTCGTCTTCACGTGAGTCATTCCAATTGTTTTATCAATTTGGGGGGGGGGGGGGGGTGCTTGATAAATTCACTTTTTGTGCATTTTAACATAATTTCTAGGCGGGGAGGAAAGCACACCACTGTTTGGGACACCAAAACATCAAATCTAATTAAAGTTATTTATGAGAGGAATGGATATGATTTCTCATATATGATGTACGTTATTTCTGGGGTTTAATCATTTTTCTACAGCAGCACCTCTATATGCATATTAATATAGGCTTTTGCATTTTTTTTTTTGTTTTCGTGAGTATTTCATACCAAAAAAAGTCTCAAATTTAGCTGTTTTGCTTTGGGGTTGGGGGTCAATTTTTTAAACCAGGTTCCGTTTATGTAAAAAAAAAAAAATTCTGCATCATATTTTGTTTCTGGCGCGTTGGCCTCACAGTTCTGAGTTCCCGGGTTCAATCCCGCCCGCCCCCCCCCTTCCTGTGTGGAGTTTGCGTGTTCTCCCTGTGCCCGCGTGGGTTTTCTCCGGGTGGGCTCTCCGGTTTCCTCCCACATCCCCAAAAATATGAAAAACAACATTAATCGGACAATCTAAATTGCCCGTAGGTGTGATTGTGAGTGCGGGTGTTTGTCTCCACGTGGCCTGCGATTGGCTGGCGACCAGTTCAGGGTGTTACCCCGCCTCCTGCCCGCTGAAAGCTGGGATAGGCTCCAGCACTGCCTGTGACCTTTGTGAGGATAAGCGGTGAAGAAAATGGATGGATGTAACGAATTGCGCTGGGATCCATGCATCCTTTCGTTTTGCCATCGAGTTCCACTTTTTGTGAGCATATGCTGCCCGTGTGCCGTCACACTGACCCGCTTGGCTTGTCACTGGGCCACCCCCGAGGACTCGCCGCTATGTAGCACACTTTTGCTGATATGAGGCCTTCCCGTCCCCCCCCCTTTTTTTTTTTTAATGCACATTTAAATATGAAAAGAAAATATGCACTTTTGAACTGTGGCGATTTGCATAAAGGTTGTAATCATTCCTCGGGGCCACGTTTTGGCCTATTTGTGGCGGGAGGTTGCAAAGAGTCCGCTTGAGGTGTGTGGGAACCGCTTGGCGGGCTAGGCATGTGGTACGTCGGCCTTCAAATATAATATCATAAAATATAATGATAGTATTATGCAAGTACCGTAATTTCCGGCATTACAAGCCCCAACTTTTTTCACACGCTTTCAACGCTGCGGTTTATGCGCTGATGCGGCTAAATTGTGCGTTTATTCTAATGGCCGCAAGGGGGCACTCGAGCGGAAAAGGTAAGAGTGAGACCGGTGGAATATATGTGCCGAGGAAGTGACTTTTACACAGGCCCTGTTAGCGCTGTGCTAGCTGGTTGCTGCTGTGTTACTAGCGTGTCGAAGTGTTATTTACCGGTAAGTTTTATTTTAACCGGCCCTGTTAGTGTTAGCGCTAGTGCGGCGCTAGCGTTAGTGCTCACTTTAGCAAGGCACTAGTGTTAGGACTAGCGTTCTGTGTACCGTCTTTCTTTGTAAATATCTCGTGTTTCAATGTAGGTTTCGATTTGGGCGTTCGGGGCTTTTACACAGCTGCGGCATATGTATGTACCAAATGGTATTTCCTTTACAAATGTACTCGGTGAGGCTTATAATCAGGTGCGCTCCATAGGCCAGGAATTACGGTAATTGATCACTTTTTTACAGCTATACAAAAGTGTAACATTTTGACATCCTCAACATTTCTCTCCTTGCATCATTTATTCACTTTCCAAACTACAGCTCTGACTTTATTCTCGTAATATTGAGAAAATATACTATTTGTTTCTCGGATATACGACTTTAGTATTACGACTTTAATCTATAAGAAAATGAAGCTATTCCCTGACACAACACAACTTTATTCTCAAAGGTACTACGCATAACTATGATCTCAAAAATGGATTTTTAGACTTTCTAACGGCTGCAAGCGGGCACTTGAGCAGAAAAGGTAAGAATAAGACCGGTGGAATATATGCGACGAGGAAGTGACTTTTACCGGCCCTGTTAGCCCTAGCATTAGCGCTGTGCTAGCCTTTTGCTGTTGTGTTACTGGCTTGTCTCAGTGATATTCACCGGTAAGTTTTATTTTAACCGGCCCTGTTAGTGTTAGCGCTAGCGCGGCCCTAGCATTAGTGCTAATTTTAGCGCGGCGCTAGCGTTAGCACTAGCGTTCTGTGTACCCTCTTTCTTTGTAAATATCTCGTGTTTCAATGCGGGTTTTGAAGTGGGCGCTCGCGGCTTTTACACGGCTGCGGCGTATGTATGTACCAAATGGTATTTCCTTTACAAATGTGAGGTGAGGCTTGTAACCGGGTGCGCTCTCTAGGCCGGGAATTACGGTATTTCAAAATATATGTTCAGTTTGTTTATTGTTCGACGAGCAGGATTAACAGTACGTATTTAATGATGAGTAAAGTTGTTGTGTGGTGTGCGACGCACTTCTGGTGTGCGGCGCTCAAATCGTCACCTTGCAACTCTCGTTAAAAGTGCGACGTGCAGTCGATCCTCTTCGGCGCAATGTCGCACCGACCCACCGTTTTGCGTTGGGATGTCGTCCTGCGGTCCAGTCATTCGCGGAGCTGGCTTTCCTGACCCTGACCTCCCCTCCCCCCACCCAGCCGCCCCCTCCAGTGGCATAAACCCCATGTAAGATCCATTTCAATTCCTTCTTGCTACACTTGTCTTTAAACCCGGAGATTAACCGTTATCGGCTGACTGAATGAATTCTGCCACCTCACCAGCTTGAGTCCGTATCATGACTTTTGACCTGCCCCACTTTCTGTTACATACATCTACACTATGCATATCCAGTGACTTTTTTTTTGTATCGGAATGTGACAGCAGGTTTTGAATGCAGGATTAGGATCTGGTCAATGCCGTTTGATCCCCCCCACCCGCCAACAACCCCTCCCCCATCTGGGGAAACTGAATCTGGAGTCTTTGACTCTGGCATGGGTGCAGATGCAGATATAATTGCTTGTCGAATTTTGTCAAATCCGAACATACTCACGGTCTCAAATCCTGCCACCGACCTTGACCCCATGTGTTCCTATCTATGTAGTAGTAAGTAGATAGATGTGTTTGCGTGAAATAAAGCAGCCTCGTAGGCCGAACTGTTGGCGCTCTTGATTTTTCTTTGGGATCTTCCTGCTTTTGTCCCGCAGACAAGGAATTTGTTTTTAATGACACGCCCCTCCTTGCCCAAAATAAAGAGGAAATGGGAAAGATCGTTTCCAAGCTTCCTGCCCTAGTTTAGTCACATAGTCGAGCAGATGTGGGGGAAAAAATGTCCAAGGCAAGTACAGTACGGCGTGTCGATTTCTCGACAATCATAAATGTTATAACCGTTCAATATTCATGATCGCAAATGCTAACGCGAGTCATCAATGCGCAGTCACGCAATCGGCTCAATCAACACGGATGAGGTTTTCTATTCTCGGGTGTTGGTCCTCGTCGTTTTCCCCGAGCAGCTCCGGGAAGGAAAAATCCTTCCTGACCCTCTACGCGCACCGCAGGATAATCGCTCTGGATCATCTTTTGGGGACATCCGACTGTCGGGCTTTTTGCTGGCTTGGATCGGAACGGGGGTGCCTACGGCCCAGTCGGGTCTTCGGTGAACCTCACTTGCGTGTTTTTGGAATGCGGGCGGAAGGGCGGGTCTTGGTATCAGGAGACCGACCTTAAACGTGTATTCGTTGTGCTGCCGATTTCAGATTTGAGAGTTTTGAAGTCCACATGGCTCCAAATACAAAACTGCGCGTGTACACGTGTGCGTCGCCCACCACGGCGGTGATGTCATCAACGCAAGAGCGCCACTACTTGAGCAACTTGCCGCTCGGCTGACTGTCTGCTGCGCCACTGACCCACTGTGGGGATGAGATGAGGGCGGCGTGAGCAGCTTACGCCGCGTGCGTGCGGGCGGGTGGGCAGGCGAGGAAGGGGGGTCGGTCTTGCGCTGATTTAGCACAGCTCTGGCGGCCGGGCTCTTTTCATTAGGTGGGGCTTGTCTCGTTGGCGTAATGAAGTGTCCCTCGCCCGCGGTCCAGATGGTCTCCGGGCGGGCCCGGCGGCGTCCGTCCGTCCGGCCTCGTTGTAATCGGGTCCTCAAGAAATCAGACGTGATGATTTTGTCACGCGCTCGTGACATGATCCAATTAGGTGACGGCCCAGCGCAAGATGCAATACAAATCATTTGATGCGAAGGGCTCAGGCCCCTTTTCTGCTCTCGAGTGCTGGATATACTCCGTCTGGTATCGTTTTCTATCTATCTATCTTGCTAGCTATCTATATCGCTCTCTATCTATATCGCTCTCTATCTATCTATCGCTCTATCTATCTTGCTAGCTATATATATCTCTATCTATCGCTCTATCTATCTATCTATCGCTCTCTCTATATATCGCTCTCTATCTATCATCCCTCCTTCCCTCCCTCCCTCTCCCTCTCTCTATCTATGTTAGAGGTGCAACAATTAATCGATTAACAACTCATCGATCATGGCGTTAATCGGCAACTATTTTGATCCTCAGTGCATCGTTTGCTGCCACCGTCGAATGCGAAATGGTCCAAATCCCCCAACTTCAACCTCTCACCAGTATACAACACTATGTGGTGTAAATTAGTAATAATTGTTTGTTCTTCAATTGTAGATAAATAATTATTCGTAATTATTTGTACATTTCCTCATATTTGATCCTTTCCGATGATGTGACGTTGACTGATTTGAGTAGATTCTGTAAATGAGCAATTTTGAGCGCCTTGCGCAGTCCGCATTGTACGGCAGGTCTGAGGATTCGCTGCGTGTATTTCACAATGGACCGGCAGAAAGGGCCTGTAATCCAGAGTTGATAATCCGGCGCGGGGGGTGGGGTCTGGGATTAGTGGGTTTGCATCTGGCATGGCATCAGCAACGGGGACCCCTCCCCCTCCGCTACCGCCCCCACCCACCCACCCACCCGCGACTCCCTTCGTCGCCCCGCTACCCGCCGCAGCGCCCTTGCTCCCTTTTTTGACTGAGGGCGCGTTAACTCGCTTCACAATACGTTTTATTACCGTGCCGGTGGTTGCTAATATTTTGGACTTCGTTTATCGCAATCAAGCACTAAGAACACTCCCGGAGGTCCTTCAGTACTCCCGACGCGTAACACGATTACTCGGATCGGCCGTCTAATCTCACGCGGCGGTGACATCATCAAAGCAACCGCGGCAACACCGGACCTCGTCTCCGCCCGTTTGCAATTTTTAGTCTACGTCGCCGATTTATAACGCCCTCCCGTTTCATGGCAAAAAGCACCGCGATAAGCAATTAGCGTATAATCAACAGATTCATCTCCAGCGGAAAATAATTGTGTCGCCGCGGCCCCGGAGGGGACCCCCCCACCACCGGTCCCTCGGTAATCCCCCTGATGTGGAAGCAGTGATGAACATGCTCTAATACTTGCTTATCTTTCGCTGTAAACAATTACTTTTTGGGATCCGGCACGGCTGCCGTGGGAATAAACGGGATGAGGATTACGGCCCGAAAGTCTTTGTTGTGGACCTGATTTGTGTTAACCTCAACCTGAGGCGAGGACGGATACTCGCGAGGGACACTTTTGTCGGCGCACTGTGCAGGGGAAGGATTATTACTAGGGCCTGATGGTGTGCTGGATGCAGTTAAAAAAATTAAACGCACGCAAATGTTCACCAATTTTTGCAAATGTCTTTATTGTGGTGAAAATGTTTGATTTAATATGTTTAATGGAGTGCGTGTCTTGAAAAATTTGGGAAAAGTTTGCACGTGTAATGTTTCTCCTTGGTGTGCCGAATGCAGGAAAAAAAAAACATTTGTACATGCATGTGTAACGTTGTGGAAATGTTTAGACGGTGACGTGGTTTAAAAAAATGTTGCAAATCTGCCCGTCCAAATTTTCACCACCCCGTGCCGGATGTGGATCAAACACTTTGTTTTTCTTTTTTTGTGTGTGATGACTGAATCATCTTTTGGGGTCCTCGACATGCTCCAAAACTCACAAATATTTGTAAGCATGCATATCCTAGTGAAAATATTGTGTTTAATGGGGTTCATGTCTGGGGGATGCAAGTCTAAAATTTCACCATTGTGTGCTGTATGCAGCTAACACTTTGTCACCTCTTGTGACCCCCAAAATAAACAAATTTAAAAAAATCACCATTATGTGCTGTATCCCGCTAAAACTCTTTATCACCTCTTGTGACCAAAAAAAATTAAACAAAAAAATTCACCATTGTGTGCTGCATACAGCTAAAACTCTTTGTTTGTCACCTGTTGTGACAATTTTTTTTAATTTCACCATTGTGTGCTGTATGAGGCTAAAACTCTTTGTTTGTCACCTCTTGTGACCCCCCCCCAAAAAAAAAAAAAAATCGTAATTGTGTGCTTTATGCAGTTAAAACTCTTTGATGTTTGTCACCTCTTGTGACCCAAAAAAAATTGAACAAAAACCTTTCGGGGGCTCAATATGCCCAAAATCTTTTTTTCTAAGTGAGTGTATTCTCTTAAATTTGTTGTACTAGCCCCGTTCACAGGAAAAACAATTTTTGAGATGAAAAACAAATTTATTGCGGGTCTCAACCAAAAACAAAACCAAAACAATGACAAAGTGGGGTGAAAAAAAAAAAAAAAAAGACCAAATTTCATTTATCATGTGCTGGATTCAGCGGCCCAAAAAATGATCCATTTTGCCAGATGAAAATGAAATTGGGTGTGCAACAGGATATAGCAAAAACTGTCAAGGACCCCCAAGCTCGACATTTAACAGGTTGTCGGCCATTTTGCTTCGAAGCTGCCATTTTTTAACTCGTCCGATTTTCGTCAGGTGCCCGTGGGTGGCGTCGACCATCTGCCCCGCCGTGCCGCCGTGCTGCGCCGTCCTTTTCCTTTTCGTGCTGGCCAACTTCACCATGGCGACGTTCACGGACGCCGGCGTTCTCCCGACGGGTGAGCCGACCGATCGGCGTGAAACCACCCCGGGCCGTTTGAACCCCAGCCCGCCGTCTTTCCCGCCCGCAGCCGACGACGACGAGGACAAGGACGACGAGTTCCGGGCGCCGCTTTACAAGAACGTGGACGTGAGAGGCGTCCAGGTGCGGATGAAGTGGTGCGCCTCCTGCCACTTCTACAGGCCGCCGCGGTGCTCGCACTGCAGCGTGTGCGATCGCTGCGTGGAGGTTGGTCAAGGGATTATTCACGTAGCGTTTGGCTCACAGTTCTGAGGTCCCGGGTTCGATCCTGGCTCTCCCTGTGTGGAGTTTGCATGTTCTCCCCGTGCCTGCGTGGGTTTTCTCCGGGTGGGAACTCCGGTTTCCTCCCACATCCCAAAAATATGCAACATTAATTGGACACTCTAAAATTGCCCCGAGGTGTGATTGTGAGTGCGGCTGTTTGTCTCAATGTGCCCTGCGATTGGCTGGCGACTAGTTCAGGGTGTATCCCGCCTCCTGCCCGTTTACAGCTGGGATAGGCTCCAGCACTCCCCGTGACCCTCGTGAGGACAACTGGTGAAAAAAATAGATGGCTGGAAAAATTGCCCATCGGTGTGATTGTCAGTGTGGCTGTTTGTCTCAAAGTGCCCTGCAATTGTCTGGCGACCAGTTCAGGGTGTTACCTTGCCTCCTACCCGTTGACAGCTGGGATAGGCTCCAGGACTCTCTGCGACCCTCGTGAGGATAAGCGGTGAAGAAAATGGATGGATGGATAAATTGCCCCTCGGTGTGATTGTGAGTGCGACTGTTTGTCTCAATGTGCCCTGCAATTGGCTGGCGACCAGTTCAGGGTGTTACCCTGCCTCCTACCTGTTGACAGCTGGGATAGGCTCCAGCACTCCCTCCGACCCTCGTGAGGATAAGTAGTGAAGAAAATGGATGGATGGATGGATAAACTGCCCCTTGGTGTGATTGTGAGTACGACTGTTGTCTGTCTCAAAGTGCCCTGTGATTAGCTGGAAACCAGTTCAGGGTGAACCCCTCCTCCTGCCTGTTGACAGCTGGGAGAGGCTCCAGCACTCCCCGCGACCCTCGTGAGGGTAAGCGGTGAAGAAAATGGATGGATGGAAAAATTGCCCATAGGTGTGATTTCTGAGTGCGGGTGTTTGTCTCGATGTGCCCTGCGATTGGGTGGCGACCAGTTCAGGGCGTAGCCTGCCTCCTGCCCATTGACAGCTGGGATAGGCTCCAGCACTCCCAGCGGCCCTTGTGAGGATAGCGGCTAAGAAAATGGACGGATGGTTTTCTGACAGGATCATGACGATCCTCAAAAATTATCCATCGTCCCCTCCGCCACAAAATCTTTTTGTGTTTGTTTTGACCTTCAAATTCATCCTGCGGGACGGATCGTGCCACTTAGTGGCCCATGCGCCGTATGTTTGACACCCCATCTCGTATCTTTATCAAATCGTATTGCATCGCATCCTAGTGTATGTATTTTACATTTTCTCATATTTATCAAATTGCATCCTCAAATATCATATCAGTTATCGCATTCTATTGGTGTTTGTTTCCAGGTTCTGTCAGTCAATTTCATTGTCATGACAATGGGTTGATGTGATGAATTTTTATTTTTATTTTTTTTCCTGTAAAATAGCCGTGTATTGAGAAAAGGAAGCACGCCGCTGATGGAATGTTCATGAAAAATAAAAATAAAAAAGAGCAAAAAAATGTGAGGCAGGCACAGTACGCTTGTATGGGGGGAGGGGGGTGGGGATACATAAAAAAAATTCCCAAAAATGATTTTTGTGGCGAACGACAGGCAGAGCGTGATAGGAGAGATGTCATTAATCAGGTTAATCCTTTGCTCTCGTTCTTTGGAGCCTCGCGCTGGAATTTCAATTTCTCAGAGAGTTGGGATGGTCGTACTGTATTATTAAATGTATTAAAAAATGTAAAAAAAAAAAAAAAAAAACAGCTTTTCAAATTCCGTGAAGCAAATTTAGTAAAATATCAAAGGAGGCATGCAAGAAATAAAAAAAAATCGGTTCAAAATTGGTTTATAATACCTTGTCAAAATATGCAAAGGATGAAGAATTCCTGCCACTTTTCACACTCTGGTTAAAATTTTGAAATTATGAACTTCATTCAGTCATCTTCGGTTCCACTAAGAACTTCATTTCCTTGGAAAATTATGACTTCAATGGTGTCCAAAAATAATTGTGTGAAATGAAGACATTTTCCCCTGGGAAAATTCATTGAAATTATTTTTAATTTCAGCATGGTGGATCAGCTGGTCGAGCGTTGGCCTCACAGTTCTGAGGTCCCGGGGGTTCGAGCCCGGCCTCGCCAGCGTGGAGTTTGCGTGTTCTCCCCGTGTCTGCGTGGGTTTTCTCCGGGTGGGCACTTTGGTTTCCTCCCACTCCCCAAAAACATGCGACATTAATTGGACACTCGAAATTGCCCCAAGGTGTGATTTTTGTGAGTCCGCCTGTTTGTCTCGATGTGCCCTGCGATTGGCTGGCGATCAGTTCAGGGCGTACCCCGTCTCCTGCCCGTTGACAGCTGGGATAGGCTCCGGCACTCCCGGGGGGGACCCTCGTGAGGATAAGCGGCAAAGAAAATGGATGGATTATTAATTTTGGACATTTCTTCCTTGTTAAATTTTGACCTTAATTTTGGAAATTACAACTGTAATCTCATGAAACTGCAACATTTTTTCCACTTGCAAATAAATACTTAAATCACTCAATTATGAAAATTTTTAACGTTACGTATCCAAAATTCAAATTCATTACTACTTCACTCTTGTAACCTTACGACTACTTTCCCAGATAAAATCATGATTTTTAAGAAGGTTTTTTTTTCTTGATCATTTCACCATGTAGTGTAAGGATTTTTTATTAATTTTTTGTGTGTATTTTCTATCTTTCTCTTGAAATCACAACTTCCCGGGTCACGCCCCTTTTGCTTTGTGACGTCACAACTTCCGTCACGCAGGATTTTGACCACCACTGCCCGTGGGTGAACAACTGCATCGGGCGGCGCAACTACCGCTACTTCTTCCTCTTCCTGTTGTCCCTGAGCGGTCACATGGTTTGCGTGCTGGGCCTGGGTCTCCTCTTCGTCCTGCACCACTCGGACCAGCTGTGGAGGCTCCACAGCGCCGTCACGTATCCTTGCCGCGGGCGCGCCGACGCCGCGACGACCCAACGCCCGCTTTTCTTTCCTTAACGGGCGTTGGCGACAGTTTGGTCGTGATCGGCATATCGGGCCTGTTTCTCCTTCCGGTTCTGGGCCTGACGGGCTTCCACCTGTTCCTGGTGTCCCGGGGACGCACCACCAACGAGCAAGTCAGTCCACATTGCTAAACGCGCCGCTCGCGGAGTTAGCTAGTTCGCGGGTGCGCTAATGACATTTTTGTCACAATGCAAAGTCCAAACATGCATTTAATCCATCAATATTTCACATAAAATGATAAATAACATGAAATCGTGGCTCAGTATAGCATGAGTCAGGAAAAGTGCTGAGCGCAATCGTGAAACTAAACCTTTATCTAGAGCGGCGTTCCTCTGGGAGATGTCGTTAGCCCACTGCAGTTCTCATTGGCTGTGTTTGATGATCCCGCAGGTCACCGGGAAGTTTCAGGGAGGGGTCAATCCCTACACGCGCGGCTGCTGTAACAATCTGGAGTACCTGGTGTGCAGTCCCTTCTCGCCCAGGTAACCCATCTGTGCCCCCCCCCCCCAAAAAAAAATGGCCACTTTTTTGCCGCTCATAACATATTTGCCATAAAGTTTTGACACGTTTTAAAATGCATGCATTTCAGCTTCATTGAATAAAATGGTGACTTATTTTCTCCTAATTTTACATTTTTTTAACATCATAATGATTCAGCTACACTCTTGTAATACTTGTAACTTTGTTAATGTAAAATATGGATTTTTTTACGCCATAATGTTACTTAAATGATAACTTTTTTCATTATATTATGACTTTGTTTGAATAAATTTTCATTTTCAAAATAATTTAGCAACATAATTCATTTACATTTTCACTTTTAGGGAAAGTGCCCACCCCCCCCCAAAAAAATATTCTGACTTAATTGCTACTATAACATCTCATATTCGGCACAGTACAATTTTGTTGTAAAATAGCGTTCCGCCCTCAAAATGGTGGACCGATGTGCCCCCCCAGGTACTCGGCAAGACCTCGCAAGAAGTCCGTGATCCACATCCGGCCTCCCTTCCTGAGACCGGAGCCCGACAGGCAGCCGTCGGTCAAAGTGAGCGACAACGGCAAACACAGCCGAGCCTCCGCCGGACCGGAACCGCAGAAAAGCCCGCCCCCGTTGCCGCCCAAACCGGACCGGGGGCTGTTGAAGAGTCACCTGGCGGCCATGGAAGGTACAACAAGGCCAGCGAGGTCTTCTGTGATTGGACCTGCTGCCATCTAGTGGTCGAACATTGCTAACGTGACTTCTGTGGCACCGATAGACGACCAAGAACTTATTTGGAGTGAACATTTTTGTCTTTTTTCAAAATTCCTTCACATCTTTAGATATGGGCCACCACGCCAAATGCATCATCCCGGTCTCCATTCCCACGGTTCCGCAGCTGCGACCCGTCCTGGAGGCCATATCCCGAGGATCGTCACCCATTCCTCCGGAGCAGGTGCTTTCCCCGCCTTTCCGTTTTCTATTCTCTTTAGCGTCGCGGGGGTCGGGGGGCTACCCCGGCTGACTTTAGTCTGCACCTTGCGCTGGAGCAGTCCGTGGTGTGCCCCAAAAAGTGAGCTGGGGTAGGGTCCAGCTCTCACGGGAAAACCTCTGTCAAATTTGTTCATGTCATCCTGAATTTGTAGCTACTGAAGACCTGCGAGCCACCGGGGGACAGCAAAAGTCCGGACCTCCGCTTGGAGACCAACGGGAGCCCCTCGAGGGCAGCGTTGCCCCCCTCGCTGTCCCCCTTGCAGGCTGCCACCCTGACGCTCAGCTCGCGTTCCCTCAGCCTCAAACACGGCGGGCGCCACGTGAGCGCCAAGTCGCAGGGCAACCACGGCGGGGGCAGCTCCTACGACACCCTCGTTGCCACCGCCGACCCCCAGTGTCGCCCCCACCGAGGGCCTCCCCCGGTGGGCTACTTCATGAGCCTGGGTCCGGACGCGGGCGCGGCACAGCGCGGCCCTCACGCCTACAGCCCCGTCTTCGTGGGCGTCGCCCGTCATTCCCCTCAGCCCAGAGACCCGTCGCCTTCGCCGCAAGGTCTCCCTTCACGGGACCCCTCGTCGCCGTCCTTCCTCGGGTTCATCCAAAGGGAACCCTTGGCCTCCCTCCAGGACCTCCTGTCCAGGGAGCTCAGCCCGGCCCAAAGCCTCCGAGACGGCCCGCGGGACGCGAGTTTGACTCCTCCCGGCGCGTCGACCCGCTTCGACGGCCTCCCCAAAGCTCTCGCGGCTTCCGTTCACGAGCGGCGCGAGATGGAGGAGACGGAGCGGACGCTGCGCCTCCACGCCCGATCCCAAGCGCTGTACGGCCCGGACGCCTGCGTCTACGACATTCCCTGCCGGCGGAGTCTGCCGCCGGACCCCGGCCGACCGCAGGGGATCCGGGGTCCCACCCCGCCGGCCTACGGCTCCCGGGAGTTTCTGATGAGCACGGGCGTCTTGGGGTACGGCCCCAGGACGTCGCCCCTCTCCAGCTCGTCGCTCGCCCGGGGCCTCAAACCCCGTTCCTCCTCGCCAGGGTACTGCCAATCCGAGAGGCCCCCCGTCCCCCCGTCTACATGCACTCTGCCCCGTTTGCCCTCCTGCTCCACAGCTTCCTCCACCCCCCCTTACGCACTCTACGGGACGACCCAACGCTCCTCACTCAAGGACTCGTGAGTACCTAGTCCCCGCACTCTGCTGTGAAGGACAGCGATGCCTTG
This sequence comes from Syngnathoides biaculeatus, assembly GCF_019802595.1. Taxonomy (NCBI): domain Eukaryota; kingdom Metazoa; phylum Chordata; class Actinopteri; order Syngnathiformes; family Syngnathidae; genus Syngnathoides; species Syngnathoides biaculeatus. The sequence goes on from NC_084656.1 coordinate 19,102,510, forward strand.
ACTGGGACCTTTAATTCGCTCTGCGACCGCTTTCGTCACTCAAATCTCTTTGAAAGCAAGTTTACTCATTGAAATGAATGTAAACGCCGATAATCCGTTCTAGCCCCATCAAAAAAACGTTCAAATTTGTTCAACTTTTCCACAATTCTCAGAGAGACGTTGGCACCCCGAGGCTGGCTTTTATCTACTCCTTCTTTTGTACATGTACTACCCTTAAAGGTAAAACTCCAACGCGCAAATACTACTGCACAGTCAAACCAGTTTCTTTACATCAAGGGTGTCAAACCCATTTTTCTCACGGGCCACATTGTAGTTCCGGTTTCCCTCAGAGGGGCGTTATGACTGTGAAACAACACAAATACTTCGTCAATTTATGATCTACTTTTTGGAATCTGAAATCAAGGGTAACGTGTTTTTCCACTAATCATGTTTGGTAACACAAAAAATGCTTGGGGTATCTCAACTTTATCATTTATGATTCGTGACATTTTTAAATATTTCTACACATTTTTACAAGAACAATTGAAATCGACCCTCTAGATTTGACTTCGCGGGCCGCATAAAATCATGCGGCGGGCCCCCGGGCCATGAGTTTGACACCTTTCCTTGACATATTTATGTTTTTATATATTGCTTTAAAGAAAAAACTACATGTAAATACGTGGGGCTGGAATTTGTCATAAGAATTTTAATTCATTTCGGGCCACATAAAATCATGTGGTGGGCCAGATCTGGCCCCCGGGCCTTGAGTTTGACACCTGTGCTTTACATATTCATGTTTTTATACATTGCATTAAAAAAAAATACGTGGGGCTGGAATTTGTCATTAGATTTTTAATTAATTTAAAAACATTTATTTTATAAACAAGTAAATTCATTTCGGCGCTTGGCCACAGAGTAAATTAAAGTCGGACGTTGCGGCATCAAAAAATTCCTTTCGCTATCAATGACTCACTCGAGCAGTTTTTGCGTGTATTTGGGACTACCCCGTGTGTGTGTATTTATGTATTTGAGGAAAGAATATATGATCAAATGTCATTTTGCGTGTAAAAAGGTGATCCTTCACCGAGTGCACCCCGTAAATCTGAATACAGACAGAAACCAATCTTTTTTTTAAATGTGTTTTGATATTGCTTTTTTTTGTCATCGTCTCCCGAGTCATACAATTTGATAGTTGTTTATATGAAAAATAAACATATTTTGTAAGTCTCAAGGTTTTGTTTGGCTAGTGCGATTTAAGTCGGTGGAGTCATGTGGACTTTTCGTTAAGTACGCCCAAAATTGTGCCCTTGTGACGGTACGGTTTAGTTTTTATGAGTTTTAAATTTAAATTTAACAATGGTCACTTATATTTGAGAAGGCAGAATTTATGATTCATCTTAAATGTATATATTTGCAATTAATGATCCCATTGGATCTCAGGTGTACCTAACAATTTTTTTCCCATTGATTTTTGGTCAGGGCAGGTTGGTAAAGCGTTGGCCTCACAGTTCTGAGGACCCGGGTTCGATCCCGGACCCACCATGTGTGGAGTTTTCTCCAGGTGGGCACTCCAGTTTCCTCCCACATCTCGAAAATATGGAAAATTAATTGGACACTCTAAATTGCCCCTAGGTGTGATTGTGAGTGTGAATGTTTGTCTCGATGTGCCGTGCGATTGCCCGGCGACCAGTTCAGGGTGTACCCCACCTCCTCACAGATGACAGCTGGGATAGGCTCCAGCACTCCGGGCGACCCTCGTGAGGATAAGCGGCGAAGAAAATGAATGGATGTAAAGATTTTTGGTCAAAGTGATAAAAACGCAATGGTGATGTTCGTAGTGCAGTTTTACAAGTTTACATTCGGCTCCCTCTAGCGGACATTTGAGGGAACGTCACAAAAACGGATGAAAATCGGGAATTTTGTTATGAGTGCACTGAAGCCTTACAGTAGATCATCATAAATGATATGTAAGTGCACATACTTCCAATTGTAGCCCAATTTTCTCTCCCAAAGTCATTTTAGGCGAACTGAAGACGCCAAATTGTCGGTAAGTCTGAACACAAATTTGGACCGTTTGCCTCGCAACTGATCGGCGACCAATCCCGGCTGTCCCGCTGTGATACGCTCAAACTCACCCCGATGAGGAAAAGCAGGAGAGAAAATGGACGGCTGGATGATTTAGCAACAAATGTAAGCATTTTTTGTTGTTGTTGTTGTTTACAGTCAAAACTTTTTCATCCTCAGTATCGGGCATCATCGTCATCGTTTGACTCCGTTTCCTCTCCCCATCCCTAAACAAACCCCTTTGATTTTTTTTTTTTTTTTTTTTCCTCTTGTGCCCCCCCCCCCCCCGAAAAAAAAGTGCACGGCTGTCTGCCGCTGACCTAGATTTGGCCGCCTGACTGCCTCGCTCAGGGCTCATTGATATGCCTGATTGTCATTTCCTTGCATTCCCCCCCCCCCAACAGACAACGCCGAGCCGCGTCGGAAAACTGCTTCCGACGCTGCGCCGTTGCTCGGATCAAAAGGGGAACTTGCGGCGCAGCCATCCGAGGAGCTGTCACATTTGGTAAATATACCCAAAAATAAGTTTAAAAAAAAAAAACTGAAAAATAATAATACAAGGAGACCTTTTGGTGCATTCAAGGCCAACTGTGACCTTCTAAAGTGTTAATATGCAGCAGTGGCCTCATACGAAATTGCACGCTCGCTGATTGTTGTGTGTTTTGTGTTGTGCTGCGTGCGAGTTGCTTTAATTGGGACACAAAAGTGCGGCGAGTCCACGGGAAAGAAAAGGAGGATGAGAAAGACCCTGCAGAGTCCGGGTGGGCTCTTCGTCGCCATTCAGCCGAGGGGGCCCGGCGGCCTCCTGTGTCGTCGTCGTCGTCGTCGCTCGCTGGCGCCGAGCTCGCGTGCACCTGTCACGCCCTGATAGAAGGATAGAGTGAGAGAGAGAAGGAAGGGAGGGATAGATAGGAAGGGAAGGATAGACAGTGAGAGAGAAGGAGGGATAGAGAGGACGAGAGATGTAAGTAGGGAGGGAGGGATAGATAGAGAGAGAAAGAGAGAGAGAGGAAGGAAGGGAAGGATAGGCAGTGAGAGAGAAGGAGGGATAGATAGAGAAAGGGAGGGATTGATAGAGAGGACGAGAGATGTAAGTAGGGATGGAGGGATAGATGGAGAGAGAGAGAGAGGAAGGAAGGGAAGGATTGGCAGTGACAGAGAAGGAGAGAGATATAGATAGAGAGAGGGCGGGATGGATAGAGAGAGAGAGAGAGACGGATAGATAGAGAGATCGAGAGATATAAGTAGGTAGAGAGGGAGTGTGGGATAGGTAGCGAGAGAGAAAGGGGGATGGATAGCGAGAGAGGGAGGGATCGAGAGAGGTGTAGGTAGGTAGAGAGAGAGATGTAAGTAGGTAGAAAGAGAAAGATAGAGAGAGATGTGTAGGTAGGTAGACAGAGGGGGATTGATAGAGAGAGAGAGAAGGGGAGGGAGATTAGATAGATAGATCATCATAATTAATATTTACAATTCAATTCCTTGTGCCGCTCCTTCTGGTGTGCTTGCTCCATTCGTCTTTTCTTTCTAGAGGATGAAAAATGTATGCCTTGCGAATGTTGCTGTGCCATCTGTCTACATGTGTTGCTCCAGCATTTGTGTTCAAATACCCGTCGCTTCTAAAGCTGTCAACGCTAACCATTAGCACCTGGAGCCCGTTTTGCATCGCCTGTTAGCAGTAAGCTAAACAGACGGTCCTAAAGCAAAGGTAGTGTGTGGTAGTTGTTTTCAAAACAAAATTTGAACTAGTAGCGGCATTAAAAAAATAAAAGTGGCATTAAAAAAAAGTTTAAAACATTTTTTTTGTGGGGGGGGGGGGTTGTTTGACGAGCCGCTGCTTATTGAAGCACGTTCGATTCAATTTAGTCAAACTAAGTTCACAGAGCCCGAATCTCAAGTTCAGTCAAACGTGGCTGGTAATCTTTCAACAACAACAAAATAAAGCTCACAAGTATCAAGCCACAACTGTATTTCCTTGACACCAATTGTTATTTAGACGGGGCTTTGGCGCCATCCTGTGGCACGTTGGGGGTATTTCACAGAGAAAAAAAAAAACTACATGAATTGGTTGTTTTGTTTAGGCCACAGGTGTCAAACTCAAGGCCCGGGGGCCAGATCCGGCCCGCCATGTGGTTTTATGCGGCCCGGAAAGCCAAACCGTGCGTGTCAACTTCCAGGATTTTGGTTCCAATTTCAAATTGCCACGTCACAAATGCCAAATTGGAGATATTGCGATCAATTTTGTGTGTGTGTGTGTTACCAAACACAAACTATCGTCGAAAAAACCAATTTACCTCAATTTCTCATTCCACATCAATTTTGATTTAACGGCCCCCTTCTGAGGGAAACCGCAACTACAACGCGGCCCCACAGCAAAAAAAAAAAAAAACGAGTTCGACACCCCTGGGTTGAGGGCAAAATGTGTTTTATTTTTGTCATTTTTGTCGTTTTTTAACGACACACTTCAAGTTTCTCATCCTCATCCTCGCTGCTTGCAACCAAACTCGAGTGGGCATCTCTTGGGGCGCCAGCTGCATCTGCTTGCCAGTCCTTCGGGGTTATGTGTGTGTGTGGGGGGAGGGGGGGGGCATCTGTGTGGGTGTGCAAATTGCAAGGCATTTTTTTTTTTTTTTGCACTCAACCATTCCACGCTGTGGATTCAGCAGCTCGCTAATAGCGCACACAGGAACTGCAGCTCCCATCAAGGAGGGACTTGTAGGGGGGGGGGGGGGAGCTCCCGTAATATCGAGAGGGACCCCCCCACCCACTCCCACCTTCCAATTGCAACCCCCCCCCCCGCCCCCCTTGGACGTTTGTGTCGGACAAAATGCGTGCGTGCCTCTGCGCCTGCCCGCAAAGTATGCGCGTGTGGTGAGGGAGGGCGTGTTTGTGCGCGTGCGTGTGTTTGCTGGATGATGTTTGAACCGCCTCACATGCTCACAGGCAGGAATTAGGCAGAGGAGCGAAGGAGGGGGAAGGAGGAAGGAGGAGGAGGACGCATCAATCTGCAGGAGAGACCGGAAGGAGGTTCCAGCATGCCTGCGCAAGTCAAAGAGGTACAGAACGTGCATGGATGTGCGTGCGTCCTCCTCCTGCTCCTCTCCCGCATTGTGGCGCTGTCATGCGGGAGGCGCAAACTGCCCGCTGTTCGGTGCAGTCTCCTTGCCTTGCACGGGGAGGAGGAGGAGGAGGTGCACGCTCACGTCTTCATCAAGTCTGGGAATGCATGTGCGTGTCAGGGAATCGGGTGCCGATCTTCGATTGTGTCAGGAGATGCTGCCTCAATATGGGGGCGGGGGGGGGGGGAGGACACGCACAGTGGAAAAGAGGAAGAGAACAGCGCGCGCGCACGCACGCGTGCACACAACGTGGCGGGTGTGCTGCCATGATGTATCGCGTTCAGTCGGACCATGCAGCATTTAACTCTTTACGGGGGGGGGGGGCCCGCGGTGGCAACTTTTACTCGGAGAAAATTATGAATTATTATATTTATTTGAAGAAGTCTGCGTTGTATGTATTGTGTCATAAGGGCGGGCTTCTTTTTTCTTAGTCCCCCCCCCACATGCGGTGGGTACCCAACTTCTACATCGATGGCAGTCAATCACATAAAAGCAAAAGATAATAATAATAATTTATTCCAATTAATGTAATTGTGTTTGTTTTGTTTACATTTCACCACATAAGATAGTTTTAACTTGAAGCTAGTAAAATTAAAATGCGTTGTTTTTTGGGGGAAAAAATAAATTCAACCATAAATGGAATACAATTATTTTAAATAGAATGATTTTAAATTATTTTCTTAGTTATTGAATTAAATGATCATCAGCGCAGTAAAGTGGAGCTATTCTGAGTTTCTTCTGTCATCCTTAAAATCTTTAATTAAATATTTTTATTTTACGTTCATCACATTTTTTGGTTATGATTTTCCTCTTTGCGTGTTCATTTTATTTTTGTCACTTTGATTTATTTTTCCATTCCTCTTACTATATATGAATCTTAATTGCTTTTCCACTCTTATTATAATATTTCAAAAATTTTAAACAGAGTTATATTATATATCTACATAAAAGCATAAGATAATAATAATAATTTATTCAAATTAATGTAATTGTTTGTGTTTGTTTATTTCAAATTTCGCCACATAAGAGAGTTCTGACTTTAAACTAGTGAAATTAAAATATAAATAAATTCAACCATAAATGGAATGCAATTATTTTAAATGGAATTATTTTCAATTATTGTCTTAGTTATTAAATGAAATGATGATAAATGATGCACAGTAAAATGGAGCTATTCTGAGCAAAATATTCAATGTTAATATATTATAATAATAGTAATATAAAATCTTTAATTAAACAGAAATTTGCGTTTATTTTTATTTTACTTTCATCACATTGTTTGGTTGTAATTTTCCTTTTTGCGTGCTCATTTTATTTTTGTCACTTTAATTTATTTTTCCATTCTTCTTACTATATATGAATCTTAATTTCTTTTCCGCTCTGATTATAATATTAAAATTTTTTTTAAAAAGAATGATATTATATTATATTACATTAACAGTGAAGGAATTTTTTTTCATCCTTTTAATCCCTCGTGAGACGTTCAAGGCCCGTTTTTGTTTCCGACCTGACGGATCAATGCGTTTTGCGGCACGTGTGCGCGGCTGACTGCAAGCGGATCGACCAATGGCAGTGCGGCAACGCTGACGAGATTTTGATGTACACACTTATACCGACAATCGGGCGATCAAAGTTCACCAAAAGACCGATCATCTGACGTCGCTGAAAGATTTTCCTGAGCGATGATCCTGCGGTGCGGGTCGTGCTGAATAATTTTTATATTTCAGGGAAAGAGATGAAGAGAGAGAGAAAATCTCTCGTAACACACCGCACACCACAGGATAATCGGTTCAGATAAAGTAGACATCCAATAATCGGGCTTTTGCTGACATTGCCGATCTGAAAAGGGTCAAAAATACAAACATTATCGGGATCTGTCAACCCTGCGTGAGTCTCCTCCCCAAACTCTTTGATGATCACTCATATTTGTGATCGTGAATACTAAACGGTTTCAACGCTTACGATTGTCGGGCCCGCAGTTTCAGAGACAAATTGTTTTGAACACAACGCCCACACTGCAGGATCATCTTTGAAAGACATCCGATAACCGGACCTCTGCCGACTGATCAGAAGGCGAAAAAACGTGGCCCGATTGTTGTTGGGTGTGTACGGTGCTTATCCCCAAAACTTTTGCCGCTGAACACTGTCAATACAGTTTTTGCAATCGTACATTTTGAACCGGTTTAACATTGATTTTCGGCAGGAGTAGTTTGAAAATCTCAAAGTTTGACAACCGGACTTCTGCTGATTTTGATCAGAAATGGTAGGGGGGGCGCTGAAACCGGGCCCGGTTATGATATGACGACGTGCGCTCCCCACTTGTTGTCTTTCCGTGCTGCAGTCAGATTGGGAGCGATCATCGCGACCTATTTGGCCGGGCGAGTGCACTTTTTAGTGACGCTGCGGCGACTTCTTTGAATAAGCTTTGAGTCAGAGCTGGCCCGGCGCCCCCTCTGGAGCTTGACTCATCGGATCCGGGGGGGGGGGGGGAAGACGACCCTTTTCTGTCTGGACGCCATAACCCCCCCCCCCCACCACCACCACCACCACCAACATCACCCCACCCAATCGCCATCCTCATCAAATTGTCTGCAGAGGATGGGTTAGCGCCCCCCCCCCCACCGCCACTCCACAAAATATCCAATCAAGCCCCCCCCCCCGAAGGTGTTTGTAGGAAGGGTGTGTGTGTGTGTGTGGGGGGGGGGGGGTTCATCGTCACGTGACCTTTCCATCTCCACATCTGGGACGAGGCGATGACCGAGAGCCTCTTGTGTAAGAAGAAGGGAGCACTGTCGTTCGTGTCCCTTCTTTTTTTTTTTGTTGTTGTTTTTTTTTTTTTTTTGTCATGCAGCAGAGTTGAGTTGGGCACTTCAGAGCCGCAGAGCGAGGGAGCGAAAGAGAGAGAAAGAGAGAAGAGAGAGAGAGAGAGAGAGCAGAATTGGCGGAGTTGATTAGCGCCTTCACCATCTTATCTGCACGCTCGTGCGCTCGATTTCACCTCCATCCATCGTACGGACGCCTTTCAGACGAAACCGAACGCGTGCAATGAGACTTGCATCCATGCATTTTCTTTGCCGCTTATCCTCACAAGGGTCACGGGGGGGGGGGGGGCGTGTCGGAGCCTTTTCCCAGCTCTCAACAGGGCAGGAGGCGGGGTACAACCCTGAACCGGTCGCCGGCCAATCGCAGGGCACACGGAGACAAACAACCAATCACACTCACAATCACACCTACGGGCAATTTAGTGTCCAATTAATGTCGCATGTTTTTTGGGATGCGGGAAGAAACCGGAGTGCCCACCCGGAGAAAAGCCACGCAGGCACAACGGGGGGAACACGCAAACTCCACACTCCGGAATCGAACCCGGGTCCTCAGAACTGTGATTCCAACGCTTTTACCAGCTGTTCCGCCCAATGAAATTTTAATTACTTTTTTTTTGGGGGGTGGGGGGTTTAATTTCCATAACCAACTCCCGTCTGTTTACTCCCACGTGTATAGCAAATGATCGTTATCATTATCGTTAGCGTTACGGAGCTGCACGTTTCTCGAGCTCGCCTTCGTTAGGGTGTGCAAAACCTCGGACTGGTCGCCGGTCAATTAGAAAAACGAGCGTAACACCCGCCGACAATTGAAGGCCTTCGATCGACCGAAGGCAGCGGTGTCAAACTCATTTTTGTGCCCGTCTTCAATCCCTCATTTTATTAACACGCGAAATTTATGAATTAGTTTCAGAATCCGACATCAACGCTAATGTTTGTTATTTTTTTTTCGTTAACACAAAAATGTTTACATCTCAACGTTATCGTTTATGCTATATATGACAACTTGAAATTTTGGCACAGAATTTGACGCAGATGGTTTTCCTTCGCGGGCCACGTAAAATCTAGTGTCAGGGCCCGGATATGGCCCACAGGCCTTGAGTTTGATACCTGTGACCCAAGGTAATTTTTTGGGGCGAGAAAATGTGGGTGGTGTTTGGACTGCTTTCACTGGAGCTACTCATTTTGTAAGCGGGTGGGGCACCGCCCCGTGTGCCCTCTGTATCACCACAGCGCCATCTGCTGGGTGGATTGCACTACCCCCCCCCCCCAGCAACAAAAAAATGCAGCATATTTCTCATGGCGCTGTCACGTTACTTCTTTTGCCATTTTTCTGGTGTCTCGCACGCTCCGTTTACCACGTTTAATAACCCCCCCCCCCTCACCCGTAATGGCGTCACGGATCATTTGTCCTGGATTTTCAAGGGACGCAATTAAAAGGCTGTCAAGAGCGAAACAGATAATCAAATATGGACATGGATTTCCTCCCACACGCGCATGAGGGAAGTTAGCGAGGGACAAACCAAGTCTTATACTCGCCATCCATCCGTTTTCTTTGCCGCTTATCCTCACGAGGGACGCGGGGAGTGCTGGAGGCTATCCCAGCTGTCAATGGCCAGGAGGCGGGCTACACCCTGAACTGGTCGCCAGCCAATCGCAGGGCACATCGAGACAGGCAACGATCGCACCTAGGGGCAATTTAGAGTGTCCAATTAATGTTGCATGTTTTTGGGATGCCCGTAGAAAAGCCACGCAGGCACGGTCGAACCCGGGACCTCAGAACCGTGAGGCCAACGCTTTACCGTGGTTCGTGCCGACTGAACACAGTTGTTTATGTGACATAGGTTCATGATCGCGTACATGCTAGCTGCGTGCTTTTGGCGCTTTATGGTCCTCTTAATAGCTTTGCTGACACCTTGTGGCATCTATCCGCCATTACAAACTTCTTTTAGTGGGGGCTGTCAATAATAATTCATTCATCTATGCATTTTCTTAGCTGCTTATCCTCACGAGAAGTGCTGGAGCCTATCCCAGCTGTCGGTGGGGTAAACCGGTTGCCTGCCAATCGCAGCGAAGTCAAGTCTTGTACGACATTTTTGTTATCGTGTTTGTTGATTTTTAACTATATTTTTCCCCCTGAATTGGACGGCATTTGGCATATAAAATGGACGCTATTTTTTTTTTTTTAAACAAAAAACTGCCTCCTGGCCCCAAAAACAAGGCCGAGCCTGTCGGAGACAAACAGAGCGAACCTCCTTCTCCGCTTTCTTCCCCTTCATTAGCATCGTTTCTCTCGCGCAGCCAACCCCGTAAGACGTCACCCGCCACGTCGAGTCGCTGTCAAAAAAGAAAAAAGAAACGTGCTCCGTCGTCCAACGTTTCGCAAAGTGCAGGGAGAGGACACGGACGAAAGTCGCGTTTCGGGAAGGAAGAACGACACTTTCGCAGGTGTTTGCGGGCGCAATTGCAAAAAAAAAAAAGAAAAAAAAACGCGTTTGTGGCGACGGCGAAGGTTTCAAACGCTGCCGGGCTGCCATTCCTCAGTTTTTGGTGTGTGTTTGGGTGTTTTAGGAGCAGAGCTCAGAGGGGCCTCCTGCATTGTCGCCCTCGCAAGAGGCCAAACGGGCGACGGTGGAGCCGCCGACCGCCGCCGCCTCCGCCCCTCCCGCCAACAGCAACGACGAACCGGACACGTCGGTCGCCTCCGCCGTGACGTCCGCCAACGACAGCTCCACCGAGGCTGGCACGCCTCTGCAGACCGACACCGAGGTGCGCCGTAGATCTCAAAAACGTGATCGTCGAAGTCCTTGAAAAAAAACGTTTTCAGTGCACGACCCTGAGACGGTTCCGTAAAATCCATCGCGAGGGTTCCGACGTGTGCCGAATCAGCGCAACGAACATCCAAAACCGGACACGCCCGTAGTGTTCATCTTCTTCGGAACGTCGGCTGGACCTTGACATTTTCATTAGACTCGAACATAAACTTATTTTCAATTAAGGTGGGATCATTATTACTTGGCAGCAAAGAGGGTCTCCTTAATTAACGGAAGCGGACATTAAAGCCGGGGAAGATGATGAGGCGCGATCGTCGCCGTGGGAAATAAGCGAGCCCTCGCGGTCCGATCCAAATGTGCCGTCGCGAGTCGGGCCCGCGTCAAGGGACGCATAGGATAGGATGGGATACATAGGCTCCGGCAATCCTCCGAGCCTCGTGAGGATAAGTGGCTCAGGAAATGGATGCGTGGATATTTTTCACAATAACATGTGTGGGTTCTCCAGGATTTGAAGGCCGTGGATCAGGAAGCGAACCGGACGACGCCAGACGACTTGCAGTCGGAGAACCTTCAACCGGCAGACGCGTCGGTCAGACCAGGAGACGGGCGGATTCCTGACGTCGCGCCGTCCCACGCTCCACCGACGACGGCCGCTCAGCTGGTTCCCCATCCCAGCGATCCTCAGCTGAGCCGGGTTTACGCCCTCCCCGAGGGGTACAGACCCCTCGGTGGGGATTTACGCGCCGGGTACGGCAGCCTATCCCGTGGCAGCTCCGCCCTCCACAGCTACTGGCCAGGCAAAAACTTCCAACCCGGGGCACACTTCACGTTGCCCTTCCTGAGGGACAGCTACGCACCGGCGGGATTCGGCGGCCCCACGGGGGACGAGGGCCTCGGGGACCAGTCGGGGAATCCCGTGGACGTGAGGAACGACCACCCGGCGGCCACTTACGCCACCTTGGGAGGGATTCACAACTTCAGGCCCATTACTACCATGGAGCTCCTCAGGGAGCCTTCCAGAACCAGGTAACAAGATCACTGAGTCGGACAATCAGTTCTGGGTCTTGGGGACCACTTTCAGGATACATCAGGAACTGAATCGAAACCAACAAGACTCACGTCATTACTGATACTGATATACGAGCCAACACCCTTGTCAATGGGTCCAAACAAGTTTTTGTTTACTGTTTGTCTTCTCTAGAAGCGGCTACGACGACGCCTTCATGGCCCAGCTGGAGGGCAACCTGAACCCTTTCTTCCAGGCCGTGTGCCGGGCGCAGACCCTGCAGTTCCCCCACAAGCGCAGCAGCATGGTGAGCCTGGACAGCATCCGCAGGGACCCCCGCTGGAGGGACCCCAACCTGCACGAGGTCATCTCCATGCTGGCCCACCCGATGGACCCGGTCAAGTCCAACGCCGCCGCCTACCTGCAGCACCTGTGCTACGAGAACGACCGCATCAAGCAGGAGGTGCGGCAGCTGGACGGCGTCCCCATGCTGGTGGACCTGCTGGACCACCCCAAAGCCGAAGTTCACCGAAAGGCCTGCGGAGCCCTGCGCAACATATCCTACGGGAAGGACCACAACAACAAAATGGCCGTCAAGAACTGCGACGGCATCCAGGCTTTGGTCCGACTGCTGAGGAAGACGAGCAGCATGGAGGTCAAAGAATTAGTGACAGGTACGGTTCTAGAACCTGCTGCCATTGCCAGAAACACCGAAGCAGGTTAAACAGCTGATTTTTAAAAGGTGAGCGTTTGTCAGATGTCTCTGAAAGATGATCCTGAACGATTATCCCGTGGTGTGAGGTGTGTTCAGAGTACTTTTCCATAACTGATTTGTTTGGAAATCGATTATGTAAAGTTATACATTTTTTGATTTATTTATTTTTTTTTTTTTTACAATTTAGCTCAAATTTTTAAAAATGTGACCGACTCGCATGTGACAAGGAAAATAATTCCTTACCTTTTTTACCTTTTGCTAGCTGAATAAACAACAATATCAAGTCACGGGTAAGTGTTTTAGCTAATGTAAGCTAACTTCAATAAATGAATAAATAACATTAATTCACGGTTAAGTGTGTTAGATAATGTTAGGCAGCCACTTTAGCTAAATAAATAAGGGTATGAGATCACGTATAAGTGTTTTTATGCGTGGTCCAAAGCAGAAGGTCTTGTGTAGTACCAATGCCGTCCTGTGGGGGAGCAGCGTGGTGTTGCAAGACGAGCGGAAAATGCGAAGAAGAAAAAGAAGAAGAAGAACAAAAACAAGAACATGGAGAAGAGCAAGAACAAGAAGAAAAAAAAGAACAATTACAAAAAAATAAGAAAAGGAGGACAGTTATAGTAATGTATATTCAAAATTGTATCTTTTCAATATTTGATCGCAAGGGACGGAAAAAGGCGCAAATTTAATTCAGTTCAGTATGTCAATATGGAGAACTTCAGTTTAGCTATTTGCTATAATGTCAGTGTTTTTTTGTAGAGGATAAAGAATGCATGCCTGTGAGTATTGTTATATTTTCTGTATGTACGTGTTGTCCCACAATTTGTGTTCAAACATCTGTTACTTAAACTAGGGTTGTAAAAATCATAACTGCTAACTATCAATATGTGAATGACATTTTCCATTTATGGTAGCATTAACCGTATTTAGCAAGCTTTATATTCACAACACGTGTTCATGTCGCTATTTTTTTGTTTAGTTTGATGGTGGGTAGCATCAAACGGTGTGAAGTCTCTTTTTTTTTTTTGACCATGTTGACTCTTTGGCGAACTAGTTTTACTTGGTCGCCCCAGGAACCCTTTGGAACCTCTCGTCGCACGAGCCCCTGAAGATGACGGTCATCAACCACGGCCTGCAAACCCTCAACGAAGAAATCATCATCCCCCACTCGGGCTGGAGGAGGGAGCCGTCGGACCCGTCCCACCGGCACGGCGCCGAGTGGACCACCGTCTTCAAGAACACCTCAGGATGTCTGCGGTAACCTCGGCCGCCGTCGGGCAATAAACGACGGGCGGCTGTTAAATTCGTACTTTTGGTGAACGAGGACATTTTTTTTGAAGACGATGTCGTTGCCGTAGGAACGTCAGCTCGGACGGAGCCGAGGCCCGACAGCGGCTGAGGGAGTGCGAAGGGCTCGTGGATGCGCTGCTGCACGCCCTTCACTCGGCTGTGGTCAACAAGGACGCGGACAACAAGGTCGGTGGTCAAAGTCCAGTGGCTGGCGTCCCCTCACTTTTACTATTACATTGTAATTATACAAGGCATCAACACGATACTAACGTGGATTATGACAGCACCCAAGTGTGGCACGTTCACCGTCGGGAGCAGTTCAGGATTAATATTCCTCTAATAACAGGGTTAAATATAGACATTTACTGTATACAGTGAAGAAAAGAAGTATTTGAACACCCTGCTATATTGTAAGTTCTCCCTTTTAGAAATCATGGAGCGGTCTGAAATCTTCGTCGTAGGTGCATGTCGACCGTGAGAGAGACAATCTAAAAAGAAAAATCCAGAAATCACAATGTATGATTTTTTTTTTTTTAACAATTTATTTGTGCGATACAGCTGCAAATAAGTATTTGAACGCCTGTCTATCAGCTAGAATTCGGACCCTCAAAGACTCGTTAGTCCGCCTTGAAAAGTCCACCTCCACTCCATGTATGATCCAGAATCAGATGCACCGGTTTGAGGTCGTTCACTGCATAGAGACACCTGTCCACCCCATACAATCTGTAAAACCAAGACCAAAGAGCCGTCCAAATACACCAGAGACAAAATTGTACAACTCCAAACGGCTGGAAAGGGCAACGGAGAAATTGCCAAGCAGCTTTGGTTAAAAAAGGTCCAAGCAATCGTTAGAAAATGGTAGAAGCTAAACGTGACGGTCAATCTCGATCGGAGTGGAGCCCCATGCAAAGATGTCACCTCGTGGGGTCTCAATGATCCTTTAGAAAGGTGAGGAAGCAGCCCAGGACTGCACGACAGGACTTGGTCAATGACCTGAAAAAACCTGGGACCACCGTTTCCAAGGTGACTGTTGGTAATACACTAAGACGTCATGGTTTGAAATCACGCGTGGCACGGAAGGTTCCCCTGCTTAAACCAGCGCATGTCAAGGCCCGTCGAGTCAGGGGTGAAGATTTTGTGGTCAGATGAGACCAAAATGGAACTTTTTGGTCATAATTCCACTAACCGTGTTTGGAGGAAGTTCCATCCCAAGAACACCATCCCTACTGTGAAGCACGGGGGTGGTAGCATCACACTTTGGGGCTGTTTTTCTGTACATGGGACAGGACGACTTCACTTTATTAAGGAGAGGATGACGGCGGCCATGTATTGTGAGATTTTGGGGAACAACCGCTTTCCCTCAGTCAGAGCATTAAAGATGGGTCAATGCTGGGTCTTTCGACATGACAATGACCCGAAGCATATCAAGGTTCTGGTGTGGCCGAGCCAGTTTCCAGACCTAAACCCAATAGAAAATCTTCGGAGGGAGCTGAAACTCCGCGTTTCTCAGCGACAGCCCAGAAACTTTTCTGATCTAGAGAAGATCTGCGTGGAGGAGTGGGCCAAAATCCCTCCCGCAGGGTTCATCGAAGTCTCAAAATTCTACTTGGGTCTGAATGTGAATGCTCGTTTGTCTTTATGTGCGCTACAATTCGTCGGCGTCCGGTTCAGTGTGCGCCCCGCTTCTCTCGCCAAATGTCAGCTTCAGTTCATCGGAGACTCTAAATCTGCTCATAAACCGGAATGACGTCTCTCGGCGAATGCCAGCTGGAGTCGGCTCGAGCTCACCTGTAACCGTAATGAGGACAAGCGCGACCGGGAATGGATGCGCGGACGAAGCGGAGGGCGAAGATAATCATTTGCTGGCGCCACGGGGCAGCGCCCAACTCGCTGCGTTGTTTTCATCCCACTACGGCGCTCTGCACGTGGGCATGTGCCGCTTTAATCGTCGCCTGGCAAGTGATGGAAGTTGATGTTCAGAGCATGTAGGAAGAGGCTCGGAGGGGGCAGGAAATGTCACATCTCATTGCAGTGATGTTGTTTTGGATGCAGCCGCTCACTTGGGGGAGGGGGGCAAATGTTAAAATCCTATTGGCTCCAAGTCAGGAAGCATTACTTTTATGTGTCATTAAAGCGTCACACTCCATCAAGTTAATTGAGACGATGCGCCGCCGTTGCCAAGTGCAATGCGCGCGTCACGCTCGCACCCTATCGCGCCGCCGCAAGAACGCAAATTAACGAGATGTTTAATCGGCGACGGTTAACCTGACGGGAATCCTTCCCGTGCGTTCTCTCCCGTTTAGTCGGTGGAGAACTGCGTGTGCATCCTGCGCAACCTTTCGTACCACGTCCACAAGGAGGTGGCGGGCGTGGAGCGCCTGCAGGAGCCGCACGTCGCGCAGCTCATCAGGTCGGTGGCGCCGCACCGGAAGAAGAACAGCGACGAGCCCGACTGCTTCGGGGGCAAGAGACCCAAAGGTGGGCGCGGGACACGGTTTTCGTAAGTTCTGATCAGTTTTTGGGGAGGGTTCGAGCCGGTCTTATTGCGCGCGTCCAAGGGATTCTGTAGGCATCCCGCTGTTTCTTCACATTCACGATAGTAACACTTAAGAGGTTTTTGTGGCTGGAATTTAATAATATGTAAAAAGAAAATGAGAAATAAGAATGCAAAAGAAATGATATGATTTGCTCTTTTTTTTTTTTTTTTTTTTTTGCATTCTTATCATGAAGGCATTCTTCTCATTCTCAATCATGGAGCCCTTCAGAAGAGATCAGATGGGAAATTTAATCCGAAATTTTGTTTTCACACAGACACTAAA
Organism: Syngnathoides biaculeatus; assembly: GCF_019802595.1. Classification (NCBI taxonomy): domain Eukaryota; kingdom Metazoa; phylum Chordata; class Actinopteri; order Syngnathiformes; family Syngnathidae; genus Syngnathoides; species Syngnathoides biaculeatus. The sequence continues at coordinate 19,119,098 of NC_084656.1, forward strand.
TGAATAGTAAGTGTTGAAAAAGACAATAATGTGCAAAAAGCACATTTTTGCTGTTTTTAAACAAAAAAAAAATTGTGGTTATTTTATCTTCCCTCATAAATCAAAACACTCAAATCCCAAATCATCTTTCCTCATTGAAATGAATGGAAATGCCATTAATGCGCTTCAGCACCCCCCAAATTTTATTCATTAATTTTTTTCCATTTTTAATGTACTGTATTTTTGTTTTATTTTCACACCTTATCATCAAGTTTATTCATCCTGATATTTTGTTGTATTAATAATATATTCTAAAATCCATAAAACTATGCGAGGTGTGTAGTCATTCCCTTAATGTGTGCTTGTCCTCTCTTGATAGAGGTCATCTGAAATTAGATTTGTAAATGATGGGGAAATAAGCATATCATATGTCATAAATAAATATGTATTTTAATTAGAGCACCTAATTAAAGAGAGTTTCCATGGAATATATCCCGCTTGTGTGTTTTGTGTGCTAACATGAATCTTTTCTTTCTTTCCGTCATGTTCTTCAGAGGAGTGGTTCAGCCATGGTCAGTAACTGCTTTTTTCATATTTTTATATTTTATTTCAGCGATTGTTTTTTTTTAAAAAAAAAAGAAAAGAAAAGGTGATCGTCACCATTAGGCGCGGAGGCAGCGGATTGCTTGTTTGCTTTGCATGCGTGACGCTGCGGTGGGATGCGGGGGTGGGGGCAGTTGGGGGGGTGCCTAGTTGAAATGCAAGACCAGGCGTCAGCACCTGCCCCAATCGAGGACACTTGTATTGCTGCACTCGAACCGCCATCGTCCCCCCCACCACACTCCAAACCCCCCCCCCGTTCCATATGCTGGCATTTTCACAACCTAGCTGAACATTTCACGTGTCCAAATATATTTGATGGTGTCGCACGTAAACACTTAAAACGTGGCTGGAGAAAGATGAACGCGGATGTCATCACCACGCCGCGCCCCCACCAGCGCAAATCAAGCACGTTCCGGAAGCTTCTACTTGAGGACGTTGAACCGTGCAGCCACGAACCTCCTCACGAGCAGTTTATAACCTCCTCCCAAAGATTTTGATCCCAAAGAAGTGCCGAGCGAGAAATATTGTCCGTTTAAAAGCACTTCCCGCAAATAGACCACCGTAATTTCCGGCCGACAAGCCCCGCCTTTTTTCACACGCTTTCAACCCTCTGGTTTATGCGGTGCTAGCGTTAGCGCTGTGTTAGCGGTAGCGCATCTGGTTATAATCCTCGGTACACAGAAAGAGTTTAACGCTAGCGCCACGGTACTCGCTGCGCTAGCGCCACGCTAGCGTTAGCGCAGCGAGTACCGTAATTCCCGGCCTACAGAGCGCACCTAGTTATAAGCCTCGGTACACAGAAAGAGTATAACCCTAGCGCCACGCTAGCGTTAGTGCGGCAAGTACTGTAATTCCCGGCCTACAGAGTGCACCTGGTTATAAGCCTCGTTACACAGAAAGACTTAACGCTAGCACCACGGTACTCGCCGGGCTAGCGCCACACTAGCGTTAGCGCAGCGAGTACCGTAATTCCCGGCCTACAGAGCGCACCTAGTTATAAGCCTCGGTACACAGAAAGAGCTTTAGCGCACCTGGTTATAAGCCACAGTACACAGAGTTTAGCGTGTAACGCTAGTTTCGCGCTAACGCTAGGTCCGCGCTAGCATTAAACTCTTTCTGTGTGCCGATGCTTATAACCAGGCGCGCTCTGTAGGCCGGGAATTACCGTACTCGCTTTTCAGGAAATAAAACAAAAATATTAACAGAAAAACCTGGGATTTGAACAGGGTTGCGCTATCAACCGTATGCAGGATGTGAAGGTGTCAAATTTGATGCTGATCCAAACTAGGTTTTTCCGTCCTTTGCCATAGTTCCTCTGGTGTTATTGTCAGCACTCTCAAGGCCTTGACACGTGTTCCGCCATCGCAGGTTTGAAGTTGCTGTACCAGCCCGAGGTGGTGAGACTTTACCTGTCTCTGCTGGCCTGCAGTCACAACGCCAACACCTTGGAGGCGGCCGCCGGAGCCCTGCAGAACCTCGCCGCCGGACACTGGACCGTGAGTGGCAGCTCGCTCGCGTACCGACGAATCTCCTTTAGACCGGGTTTTTTTTTTTTTTTTTTTTGTCCTCGCAGTGGTCCAGCTACATTCGGGCCACGGTGCGGAAAGAGAAGGGCCTGCCCATCCTGGTGGAGCTGCTCCGCTCCGACGCGGACAAAGTGGTGCGAGCGGTGGCCATCGCGCTCCGGAACCTGGCCATGGACAGACGCAATAAAGACCTGATAGGTAAACTCGCCGGAAAGTCTTCAAAGCCTGGCAGGTGCTGACGCGACGTTGGGATTTAGTTTTGGAGTTAAAGAACTTACAGTGCAGCAAAGATTATTATTTTTTTTTTGCTCTAAATGCTGAGTCACAAGGATGAGGGAAAAAAAAAAAAAGAGGTTTTCACCCTTCGGGATGACGTCACTTCTGTTTTACTCTGGACTATTTGACCTGAGTCTGTAGATCTCAGATCCCTACTGGGTTTAGATTCCATTTGCATGTCTTTAAGGTATTCAGGACCACTTAGTGATTTACACTCATCCAACTCCCTGCGGTAAATGTGGGAAAAAAAAGTACCGTAATTCCCGGCCTACAAAGCGCACCTGGTTATAAGCCTCACCCAGTACATTTGTAAAGGAAATACTATTTGGTACATACATACGCCGCAGATGTGTGAAAGCCGGATGTGCCCGCATTGAAACACGTGATATTTACAAAGAAAGATGGTACACAGAGATTTTAACCCGAGCGCCGCCGCGCTAACGCTAGTTCTGCACAAACGCTAATGCTAGTTCCACGCTAACGCTAGCGCCGCGCTAACAGAGCAGATTAAAAAAAACATACCGGTAAAAATGAGACATGGGAGTAATACCCTAGCGCAGCACAAACAGGGCCGGACCGGTAAAAGTAAAAAATAAAATCATTAAAGCAAGACTTAAAAAAACATTGATCAGACACTTAAAAAAATGGAAACAAATATCTGCACTAACAATAAAATTAAATCAAACTTTTTAAATGCCTAAATTTGAATGTACCTTAATTCCCAGCCGACAGAGCGCACCTGGTTATAACCCTCATCCAGTACATTTGTAAAGGAAATACTATTTGGTACATACATACGCCGCAGCTGTGTGAAGGCCGCAAGGGCCCACATTGAAACACGAGATATTTACAGAGAGAGACAATACACAGAAAGAGTTTAATGCTAATGCTAGCGCTAACGCTAATGCTAGCGCTTTGCTAACAAGGCCGGTAAAAAAAAAACATACCGGTAAAAAACACTGAGACACTGGAGTAACACGGTAGCATAGCACTAACAGGGTGAGACCGGTAAAAGTCACTTCCTCGGCACATATATTTCGCCGGTCTCACTCTTACCTTTTCCGCTCGAGTGCCCCGTTGCGGCCGTTAGGAAAAAAAATCCACAAATTAGCCGCATCACCGCATAAACAGCAGGGTCGAAAGCGTGTGGAAAAAAGTTGCGGCTTATAAACCGGAAATTACGGCGCAGACTTAGAAATGTACTTTGCAAGTAAGGACTTGATTGCTTTCCACTGCCGGCCCGCAGGCAGCTACGCTCTGAGGGACCTGGTGTCCAATCTGCCGTGCGGCCAGCAGCGGCCCGCCAAGAATCTGGAGGGGGACACGGTGGTGTCGCTCCTCAACACCATTCACGAGATCATCAGCGACAGCCAGGAGAACGCCAGGGCGCTCGTCCACGGGCACGCCGTCCAGAAACTGGTCGCCATCAGCAGATCCAGGTAACACCCCTGAAACGTTTTGTCCATACATCTGTTTCCCATGGCGCTTGTCCTCATTAGGTTCATTGGTGAGCTGGAATTTGGCTCAGCTAGATATGAGGTACTCACTACACCGGTTGCCAGTGAATCTCAGGTCGTATGTAGCATTTCCTCTTTTCCTTTCGGCTTGTCCCGATTAGGGTCCAAACCATGGAAGTCTGCTCTCTCTAACCTTGTCTCCAAACCATCCAACTTGGGCCGTCCCTCTAAGGATCTCATTTCTAATCCTATCCAACCTGCTCACTCCGAGCGAGAACCTCAACATCTTCATTTCTGGCACCTCCAGTTCTGGTTCCTGTTGGTTCTTCAGTGCCACCGTCTCTAATCCGTACATCATGGCCGGCCTCACCCCTGTTTTATAAGCTTTGCCATTCATCCTAGCAGAGACTCTTCTGTCACATAGAACACCAGACACCTTCCACTTGGACCAGTTTCTTCACTTCCTTACCACACTCTCCATTGCTCTGTATTCTTGACCCCAAGAATTTGAAGTCATCCACCCTCGCCATCTCTTCTCCCTGAATCTTCGCTCTCTTCCTCCTCCGCCCCTCACATTCGCGCACATATACTCTGTTTTGCTTCGGCTAATCTTCATTCCTCTCCTTTCCAGTACATGCATCCCTCCATCTTTCTAATTGTTCCTACACCTGCTCCCTGCTTTCACTGCATATCACAATATCATCTGCGAACATCATATGTCCAAGGGGATTCCAGTCTACCCTCATCTGTCAGCCTATCCATGACCACTGCAAACAGGAAGGGGCTCAGCGCGGATCCCTGATGCAGTCCCACGTCCACCTTAAATTCTTCTGACACACCTTCGGCACATCTCACCGCTGTTCTCCTGTCCTCATACACGTGATGTAATATTCTAAAATATTTCTCCGCTACACCGGACTTGCGCATGCAGTACCAGAGTTCCTCTCTTGGTACTTTGTCAAAGGGTTTCTCTATTGCCTCAATTTTGCGAAAATTCTGACCCTTGCAGAATAAGCATGCAATCATATCAGGGCACTTAATATTTGCATCATTCCCATGCTGATTTTTTTGATAAGGCCGAGCTGTATTCACAAGCATTATAATGCCGAATTAATACTTTCCTTTGGCGTGGTGATATCATCTATAATTACTGTTTTTTTTCTTTTTTTTTTTTTTTTAATTCAGCCAATCAGCACGTGAAACCAGGGCCGCCGCCCACGTGCTCCAGACCATCTGGGCCTACAAGGACCTGAGGAACGCCCTCAACAAGGCGGGCTGGAACAAAAGTCACTTTAAGGTATGAAGGACATATTTGTTGCGAAGGAGACATATTACGGTTTTCTCAACAATTTTAATGGCGAATACGTGACACTGTGATAGTAATATTTTTTTAATTTCCCACTTGATGGACAACAACAAAACACAAGCCATTAAAAGTCAATTTTCCATAATATGTCTCCTTTAAATTAATGCAGCAAAGTGAGAGAAAAGTGTATTTCTTGCGATATTTTTTCCCCCCCAAAAGCCGACAGCCACCGGCGCGCCGAAGAAACCCAAGAGCGCGAAGCAAAGCGGCGACGACATCACTTTGCCCCTCATGGACAAATCCCAAGGTCAGAAAACATCCGCGCAAGGTTTTCCCGTGAATTTTAAACGTTGTTTCGGTCATTGTCTACCGAAGTGAAATGAGTGCCGAAGAGGGGGGGGGGGGGGGGGCGCTCAAGTTGTGAGGAAGGCACGACGGATGCGGCGACGCGCCGTCAAGGTCATCGGCGCTGGAGGCAGGGCTGACTCCCTGCATTCTAAAGAGTTCAGAGTTGGGAGAAAGTCCCATATGTGCAAATGAAGTCTCGCGCCTTAACCTTCAAATTTTAAAGCAAGTCACTGTGGGGTCCTCGAGGCTCTTTCGCCGGTCAGCTGAAGCACTTCAAAACGCTCAATACGGTCCTCAGTTATTGGAGGGAAATGTAACCCTAACCCTAAATGTAACTTTTAATATTTCTGGGATGGTCTAACGCGGCCGTGAAAGTGCCACAGTGGCGGATCCGTTAAACCGAGGTTCCCATGCACTTGAGGGAAGGAAATCAGAAGGCAGATTTCATACGATCCTGTTCAGTCAAAACGTACATTTGTATATTTTTTTTTTATATATTGGATTGTATTCTAATTGTATATTGTATTTGGTGGCGGCACGGTGGATCAGCGGGAAAGCGTCGGCCTCACAGTTCTGAGGTCCTGGGTTCGATCCCGACTCCTCCTGTTTGGAGTTTGCGTGTCCTCCCCCGTCCGTGCCTGCGTGGGTTTCCTCCGGGCACTCCGGTTTCCTCCCACATCCCAAAAACATGCAGCACTCTAAAATTGCCCCTAGGTGTGATTGTGAGTGTGGCCATTTGTCTCAATGTGCTGTGCAATTGGCTGGCGACCAGTTCAGGGTGTATCCCGCCTACTGCCCGTTGACAGCCGGGATAGGCTCCAGCACTCCCCGCGACCCTCGTGAGGATAAGTGGCTAAGAAAATGGATGGATGGATAAATTGCCCTGAGGTGTGATTGTGAAAGCGGCTGTTTGTCTCGATGTGCCCTTCGATTGGCTAGCAACCGGTTCAGGGTGTACCCCGCCTCTTGCGTTCACAGCTGGGATAGGCTCCGGCACTCTCCACGACCCTCGTGAGGATAAGCGGCAAAGAAAATGGATGGTTGGATGGATAAATTGCCCCTAAGTGTGATTGTGAGTGCGGCTGTTTGTCTCAATGTGCCCTGCGATTGGCTGGCGACCAGTTCAGGGTGTTAACCCCGCCTCCTGCCTGTTGACAGCCGGGATAGGCTCCAGCACTACGAGCGACCCTAGTGAGGATAAGCAGCTAAGAAAATGGATGGATAAATTGCCCCTAGGTGTGATTGTGAGTGCGGCTGTTTGTCTTGATGTGCCCTGCGATTGGCTGGCCACCGGTTCAGGGTGTACCCCGCCTCCTGCCCGTTGACAGCTGGGATCGGCTCCAGCACACCCCCCGACCCTTGTGAGGATAAGCAGCTAAGAAACCGGATCATCACAATCCTCCAAAACAATCCTTCATCCCCTCTGCCACAAAATCTTTTTGTATTTGTTTTCACCTTCAAATTCATCCTCCGGGACGGATCGGGCCACTTAGTGGTCCATGCGCCGTATGTTTGACACCCCGTCTAGTACCTTTATCATATGGTATTGCATTCTATCCTAGTGTATGTATTTGATATTTTCTTATATTTATCAAGTCTTGTATCAAATTCAGGGTGTGCCCGCATGCCGCCCGTTGACAGCTGGGATAGGCTCCGCCACTCCCCGCGACCCTCGTCAGGATAAGCGGCAAAGAAAATGGATGGATGGATTATATTTGGCTCACCAATTTGAGAACACTTGACAGCCTCGCTGAAATGAGTTTGTAATTGCGGATAGATGCCACAAGGTGGCAGCAAACCTCCTGAAAGGGAGAGTACCATAAAGCGCGAACAGCACGCACGTAGCATGTACGCGATCATGAACCCATGTTACATAAATGATTGTGTTCAGTCGTTAAATTATTCGACATAAACAAACTACCTTCACGCGAGGCTCATCAATGGTATTAGCTGGCATACTAGCCAAAATAACACGCAAGCAAAAATTATTCTGACATCACGCCACTTTACACAAATGGCTTTGCGTAATCAAACTCACCTTTTGGCATTCACACACGACTACAGGCAAATTTTAACGGCAAAGTAGCCTGCACGGGAGACGAGAAGAAACTTTTTCACTTTTAGTGGAGCACGAGTGACCACTAAAAATGATATAATAATAATAATAATAGAACATCTCAAAACGCAGTCAACAAAAAAAAAAATCACCATCAATTTAATTTAAATTTAACAGCTAAACCGAGATGCTACCAGATCGCAACATCTCCGATCCAACCTCCAAATATGCAAATATTACTCGCGGCACCGCCGAGTATGATTATTATTACAGCCACTTTTTAATAAACCGACCTCACCGAGGTACGACTGCTCACGACTCGCCTCGTGACAAAATTGCATTCGAGTAATAAGCTGACTGGCAACTTCTGTCGGTGTTTTCCTGTCCTCTTGCCAGAGGTTGCTTGAGGTTCACTGAACACGCCCAATTGTCCATAAGTTTGAATGTGAGTGTGAAAACATAACCATAATAAAAACAATAAATTAGATTCAGAAAATCGCAAAGAACAAGAATTGTTGGTTTCTTCGGGCCCAGCAATTAGCCAGTGACATTTCCAGCCATGGCGTTATCCTGTTTTACTTGACAAAAATCACCTGGGCGAGGCTTTTTGTTTCAAAGACAAATAAAGAAAATGGTATTAATACAATATCGTAAATTTTTTTCGCAGATGTGTTTTCCAGCAGTTTAGAGCCCAACGATAGAGTGGAAGATGGGATTGGAGCTGTTGTTGAAAGAGACGCCGTCCCGGTAAGACCACGTTCACCCTATCAAACCTCTGTGTACAACGCTGCCTTGAGATATGACCGCCTCGATTTATGAAATATTTCCCCTGCCAGCCGTTGTCGGGTGGAATTTTTATATTTATTTGACTTGTGAGCGCACACACTCCTATTACAATAAGCATAATTTTGGCAACTTCTTCAAAAAAGAGGCTTCAAGCTGCTATTTGCCATGACCAGTTCACATTTACCGTAATTGCCGGCCTGCGAGGCGCGATTTTTTTCACAGCCGCCGCGCTAGTTAGCGTTAGCATTAGTGCCGCCGTATTAGCGTTAGCACCGCCGTGTTAGCGTTAACACCGCCGTGTTAGCGTTAGCGGAGCCACTCTAGCGTTAAACTCTTTCTTGTCACCAGGTGCGCTCCGTAGGCCGGGAATTACGGTAATGTCGAACTAAACATCAAACAAAGATGATCTTTATCCTCTGCGAAAAATGACAACGACTGGTGAAATGTCTCTATGAATAGTTTGTCTCTCTCTGGCTTATACCCACCCCCCCCCCCGCCCCATAACAAAAATTTTAAAATTGTTTTTCATTCCTTTGAATTATGTTTTTTTTTCTTTCACCGTAAGGGATGCTGACACAAATTAATGGCATTTCCATTCATTTCAATTGGAAAAGATGATTTGAAGTCTTTTGATTTAAGAGCGTGGTCACGGCTGCATTAAACTTGCATCTCAGGGCGCCACCGTGTTTCTTATTTTGAACGCTTTTCCATACTGGTTGGGATTCGAACACGGTTGCAGCGTTATAGCGACTCCGAGCTCGCTTGTTTACGTCCAATAACGTTTGCATATCTGTCCCCCCCCCCCACCGCTGTAAACCCCCCCCCACCCCCGCAGGCGATAAGCGAGAGGAAGCACTTCATCCGAGCCGGCAGGCCCGCCGTGGGCCTCGTGGATAACAAACCGCCGCCGCTGGACTCGTGGGTGTGAACGCCACATCGCGGCCATTTAACAGCCCCGACGCCACGGCACGCGGTTAGAGACCCTCTCTTGGCGCCCCACACGCACATTTATGCAAATCGATACGCGTAGAAACAACAATTCCAGTAACCGGTAGTTCTTGTTTTGATCCTAGGCAATGAATGATGTGCCAAATATTTATCAATAAGATGCTTATTTTTTTTCTTCCTAGATTTGACAAGATTCCCCATAAATATATATATAACATATATGAAATAGTCTTAAATATGCAAGCCGTGGAAGACGTAGTACGACTCCAAAGACACGTTCACCGCTAAACACTTCAATGAGATTGAGCTGCTAGTTTATGATTCATTTTTTTTCCGATGTTCAGTCTTTGAAGAAGAAAGAATCAGTCAAAAAATTGATAATAATAATAATGTATTTTGGATTCTCTGGCATTTATCAGTTTAAAGGAACCTGGTGGTTGTCACGGGCGGTGGACTATCACCGCCAAAATACATAAATTAATAGTTTTCATCCTGCGTAAGAATAACTCTAAATATTAATAATGCATTACATCACTGTAATAAATTTGATACGCGGTAATAGTCGCAAAGTCTGCGTGCCATTTGAGGAACTTCAAACCGTCCGACTTTGATTCCCGAGACCAGATGTGTAAATGTGTAAACAAAAATGGACTGTTAATAAGCTAAATGCGCGCATTTATATTGTGATATTTAATATATCAAACACCCGTGTCGAGATTCTCTCGGACGCGTACGAGCCGCACGACCAGTCAGTCAGTCGTCCTTTACGTTCAAAACGAGTCTGGTTTGTCGTCGCTCGCTCCTATTTTTTTTTTTTTTTTGAATTTTTAATAGCATTGCGATGTCGAATGAAAATAAATCCCGTGCAGAATTTCTCGTTTTTATCCGTCTTTTCTTTCCCACGCGTATGCGAGAAAATGGTTTTTATTGGGTTTCGTCATAATTAGAAGCGGAGTCGCCGATATGTTTCTCGGCTTTCACGTTCAAAAAGAATATATCAATACTTCTGCCTGTACTTCATAGAAGAAGAAAAAAGCACTTAAAGTCATAATGTTATTTAAAAAAAGATGTATTTTTACTAGAAATAAAAAAAAAAGGTTGCCAAGTTTCTCATCAATCCTGAACGCATACGGTATACATTTATGCGTGTAATATTGTCCATGTATTGTACATATTTTTTTGTTTGTTCTCAGATATATACCTTTTTTCATAAAAGTTCAACCTTTTCTTCTCGCGTCATTATTGTCATATATGTAATTCTTGCTAAAATATATATTTTTCCCTCCACAGGAAAAGCCAACTTTCTGTCATAAATGTGAAAACTTCATTTTTTTTACGACACCCTTAAAAGTAATATGACAAGTATATTCTCATAAATTTATGAAAACATTTTCATAGAATATAATCCATATTTATAATATGTACATGCATTAGAATTCTCATCAAAGCTTGTTTTTTTTCCTCAAAAATGGCGACTTTTCTCATAAAATTATTTGTTTTTGTGAGATTACCGCCCCCCCCAAAAAAAACAAATGTTTTTTTTTTGTCAGATTACATTACATAAACATTACTGTTTCAAATTTGATATGAGCATATATTATCATAATATTCCATCTATATCTCGAACACAGGGGTGTCAAACTCATTTTTCTGGGGGGCCCCTCAGAGGGCCGTTAAATATTTCGTTGTCTCATCGTATTGAAATCATCCATTTATGATGTAATTTTGGAATCAGAAATTAAGGGTCATGTGGTTTTTTTTTTTTTTTTTTTTTGTCGTAATTTTGATGTCGGCATTTCGACTTGTGCGCAAATTCAGGTTACGTTGCCGCCGTAAACCATCGTTATTATCTTTGTCGGGGCAGACTTTCGGCGCCGCTGCCGGATTAGAGCTCATTAAACGATGTTGACTTCTCGGCCCGTTTATGCAGCGTCAGTACAACAGCGACAAAAAAATGGTAAAACACTTGCCGCAATATCTGCAAATCAACTGCGCAAATGTAATCTGCGGCTGAGTCACTGCCGAGTCGCCGCACCGGAGATGCCTTTGGTAGCAAAGTCATTAAACTCCCCCCCCCCAGGGAAGGGACCGCCGGCTCACAATAGTCGTCGCTTTTGTCTCGTCACAAATAAATCATCCTCGTATTGGGAGATTAGCGACTCCGGGGGGTGGGGGGGGTTTTGTTTGTCCTATAACCCCCCCCCCGCCTCCCGCTTTAGGAAAACCAAAGCCCAAGAATAATAACTCGGGAAAACAAGAAAAAGTGCACGAGAGGGCTTTTCACTGACGTACTTTTGAGTTTGGGAAGATCGCGGCCGTGCGGTTTCGGTAGCACGGGAGGATTCGGGAAGGCTCCCGTCGTTCGCCAGCTTCGTTCGTTCGAGGCAAATTAATTCGATGTGGGCAATTATGTGTTTTGCAAACAGGCGCGGTGGAAAAAAAAAAAAAGTGTTTTAATCACATTAATTTGTCACTGTCGAAAGCGATTAATCGTGCCCTGTTTTGAAATAAAAGTGGATTAAAAAAAGGACTTTTTCCGGTTAATTAAGACAATATTGGGAGAGACTAAATCATTTAGATAACATGCAAAATAAACAGAGCGTATTTGACTGTATTAAGGGCTACTAGTATGACTTATAATTACCAAAAAAAGTTTTCCAAGGGAAAAAAAGATTAAAGTGTTGTAATTTTTACTAATTTATACTTAGAATAATTAAGTGGGGAAAAAAAAGGTCATACGAGATTAATTTTACTTGTTTGTCACTGTTGAAAGCGATTAACTGTGCCCTGTTTTGAATTAAATATGGATTTTAAAAAAATGACTTGTTCTGGTTAATTAAGACAATATAGGGACAGACTAAATCATTTAGATAACATGCAAAATAAACGGAGGATATTTTACTGTATTAAGGGCTATTAGTATGACATAATTTTAAAAAAAGAGGAAACTATTTTTCAAGAAAAAAAAAAATTGCTTTTCCAAGGGAAAAATGATTTAAACGTTGTAATTTTTACAAATTTATATTAATAATAATTTAGTGAAAAAGAGTCACTTTTTTTTTTTTTTAGGAAAATGTCATCGAGATCAATTTTACTTGTTTGTCACTGTCGAAAGCAATTAACTACGTCCTGTTATGAATTAAACATGGGTTTTAAAAAAAAGACTTTTTCTGGTTAATTAAGACAATATTGGGACAGACTAAATCATTTAGATAAGATGCAGAATAAACGGAGGATATTTTACTGTATTAAGGGCTATTAGTATGACATAATTGAAACAAAAAAAGGAAAATATTATTTTTCAAGAATAAAATTGTTTTTCCAAGGGAAAAAAAGATTTAAATGTTGTAATTTTTAATAATTTATAATTTAATAATTTTGTGGGGAAAAAAGTCACTTTTTTTTTTTTTTTTTTAGGAAAAGGCCGTGTGAAATCCATATTACCTGTTTGGAGGAAAAAGTAATAATCTTATAACATTGTAACGATGCAATTATCCAAGAAAACGTCATCCAAAAAAAAAAGTGAGAGCACAGGTGTCAAACTCAAGGCCCGGGGGCCAAATCCGGCCCGCCACATGATTTTGTGTGGCCCGCGAAGCAAAATCTAGAGTGTCAATTTCAATAATTCATGTAAAAAATTTGTACAAAGATTTCAAATTGTTACGCATCATCGAGGATAACATTGAGATATTCCGACTATTTTTGTGTTATCCAACACGAATAGTTGAAAAACACATTACCCTTGATTTCTGATTCCAAAAGTAGATCATAAATTGATGATGTAAATATGATGAGACGGTGCAATATTTGTGTTGTTTCACAGTCATAACAGCCCTCTGAGGAAAACCGGAACCACAAGGTGGCCCGCGAGAAAAATGACTTTGACACCCCTGCATTATGTGGTGAATCCACATGATGATATAACGACGTCACAAACCTTTGCTAATGTAGCGGTAAAGTCATAACTACAGTACACAAAATATTTGGATGGAAAAAAAAAACCTCCCATGTTATAAACTGAAGCAAGAAGTACGCTAATTTCCGGCCTACAGAGCGCACCTGATTATAAGCCTCACCCAGTATATTTGTAAAGGAAATACCATTTGGTACAAACATAAGCCGCGCCTGTGTAAAAGCCGCAAGTGCCCAAATTGAAACACGGGATGTCTCCAAAGAAAGACTGTACACAGAAAGAGTTTTCAAAGTTTTAATACTTCAGCTTAGCTTAACATAGCAACAACACGGTAGCACGAACAGGGCTGGTAAAAAACAAAAAACAAAACATATCTAAATCATTGAGACGTGGCAGAAACACGCTAGTGCGGCTGGTTAGGAATAAAACATACCGGTAAAAATCACTGAGACGCGGCAGTAACGCAGCAGAAACATGCTAGCGCTAACGCTAGTGCGGCACTAACAAGTAGGTTAAAAAAAAAACATACCGGTAAAAATCACTGAGACGCGGCAGTAACACAGCTGCAACACGCTAGCACAGCGCAAAAAAAAAAACAAAACATACCGGCAAAAGTCACTTCCTCGGCACATATATTCCACCGGTCTCACTCTTACCTTTTCAGCTGGAGTTCCCCCCTTGCGGCCGTTAGGGAAAAACAAAATGCACAAATTCGCCGCATCACCGCATAAACCGCAGGGTTGAAAGCTTGTGAAAAAAGTCGCGGCTTATAGGCCAGAAATTACATAATTTTTTGTTTTCAGTACAGTGAAAATTTGAAAAATGTGTTTTTCAAAAGTCTTCTGAAAGATAAATGCTCAAGTGCAATCCAGATCTCCTGAAGTGCAACACCTTCCACCGGCGCTTCACTTTTTCTTTTTTTTTTTTCCTCCGGATTGGCCAGTTTGCTGGAATGTGCGTTCGACGTCATCGCGAGGAGGGTCAAAACGAGAAGTTAAGAGTTCTGGATAGGCATGGGTGTGCCACGCAGGGGGTGGGTTCGGGTGTTTTAGAGGAGGGCCGAGCAGGACCCTGATGACATCTCCAAACATGTCAGCAGCACGCATTGGACAGCGCAGCCCTGCCCTCAAAAACCAAAGAACAGCATCAACAAGGGCAAAGCTGTTTTGTCTCGCCCCCCCGGACGCCAACCGGTTGTGCGCCGATCTCGGTCGAATCTCCCGTTTTGTCGTCCGCCGCCTTTTGGATAACCTTACAGCATGACCTTCGTATCCGAGATCCTCTCCTTGAGTTTCCTTCTCGTCACGTTGACCGCTCTGAGCTCGGGCGGTCCCGTCAGGCCTCCCGAGAGTCGTCCCCGCAGGCATAAACCCGTCCGGGATGCGCGCGACATTGCGCTGCTTGACCCGCAAGACTTTCTCAGCCACTTTCTGTCCACGCTGAACCTCACGGGGCAGAGGAAACTGGCACCCGGGCCCCGAGCCTCCCCGGAGGAGCCGCCAGAGTTTATGCTGGAACTCTTCGAGCGATTCGCCAACGATCGCGCCGCCGTGCCCTCGGCCAACATTGTGCGCAGTTTCAAGAACGAAGGTACACACTCGCGTAGATCGCAATGCAGGATTATGACTTTTGCACGTTCAAAGTTCATGTTTTACGGACGGAACGATCCGAACTTGAAGTACCTTGAGGTAAGTCTACGATAAGGTTCTGCCTGCTGGGTTCCGGGTGGTGCTCCTTCATCTTTTCCAAAGGTAGGGGGACGTTTCCGAGCTTTCAAAGTCAATAGTTAAGGCTACAAAACTAGAACCTTCGGCGGAACAAGCCATTCACAAGATGTTGTAGCTACTATCCTAAATCCAGAATTTTTGATCCAAGGGGTAGATTGCTAAGATCCAAGAGTGAGGAGGTTTTTGTTACGAAAACTGCTCCACGCTTAAAAGTTTGGTTTGTTTTTAAGATACTGAACACACAAGTCCAGTTATCAGTTTTTTATTTCTCTCTCCGTGCCCCCATCAGGCCAAATATTGGCTTCGCTAAAGGTTTCTGACGTTATTCAGGATCTCCAATGTTCACGTGTCAAGTGTCACGGTTACAAAATCGGCTTCTTTGTGGGTATCAGGACAAATCCTTGTAACCCAAAATGACACACTGAACTATCAGGTAAGACCGGTAGAAGAAGTTGAAGTCCCGAAAAGCAAAATCGGTGTACAAATTTACATTATCGTGCCCCCAAAGGCTAATTGCTAGGTTCTGGGGGGGTTCTTCGCCCATCTTTTCCAAAGGTAGCGGTGTGTTCCTAACCTTTAACAGTCCAGAGTACGCAAGAGTACTTGCTCAATTACTTTGAGGGTAACACCGCATTGGCAAGTCGTTGTACCCCTAAAGGTTTTATCTGATGTCTTAAGATGATTTTCAACCCAGACTTATTTGAAGTTGAGATCGATGCATACAGTTTTGAGTGGAATACCTCACAGACATGTTATCGTACCCCTATCGTTTCACCGAGCTCTCAGAAATAGAGGTTGGAGTTGAAGTCTCGATATTAATGTGCCCCACAATGCTCATCCAGAAGGCTACGTTATCTTTTCCAAATATAAGGGCATGTTTTCAAGTCGAGGAAGCCAAGGATCAAGTTCCCACAGATCTGATGATAAGACCTCGCTGACCAGGCTTTGAACCACCAAAGGGACACCATATTAAGAGATACTTATTGATATTTTCAGATTCTTCCCCCTCTGGAGTGACAGCCGGCGGCGCGAGGAGACATCCCTTACTCTTCAACATCTCCTTGCCCCGCCACGAGCACGTCGCCACAGCCGAGCTTCGCCTTTTCACTCTCGTCCAGAGGGCCCAAAGACCCTCTGCCGGCCTAGAGTGCAAGGTCACCGTTTACAAAGTGCACGACGGCGTGGTTTGGACCAGGGAGGTCGGGAAAGAGGTGAGAAGGCGGGATCAAGAGGAGGAGTCCAAGGACCCGGAGGAACTGGTTACCAAGTACATCCACGCCAAAGATAGCAGCTGGGTGTCCTTGGATATGACTCACGCGGTCGCACTCTGGCGGAAGTACGGCCACGCGATGCACAAACTGGAGGTCCGTGTCGCGATCCTGGGGCCCGAGGAGGCGGTCACGTGGGACCAGGGCGAGGTCTCTGTTGACATCGGGCGAAGCGTGGAAGGAAAACACAACGCGATGATGATCGTCTACTCGGACAATGCGAACGCGACCGACAACGCGCACGGGGGGGACCGCCCCGAGGACGGCGAGCCGAGGCCGCTCCGGCCGTTTGCCGACCGCGACCGGGACGGGCCCGAGCCCGTCCGCGAAGCCCCCGCTCGGACCCGCCGCGGCGTCAAGGGCGAATCCTGCAAGAGAACTCCGCTGTTTGTGGATTTTAAAGACATCGGCTGGGACACGTGGATCATCCAGCCGCTGGGCTACGAGGCCTACATGTGCAACGGCGTGTGCGGCCCGCCCATGACCTCCGAGGTCTCGCCCACCAAACACGCCATCGTCCAGACGCTGCTGAGCGTTAAGAGTCCGAAGAGGGCATCGCGTGCCTGCTGTGTACCCACTAAGCTGGAGCCCATTTCGGTCCTTTATCACGATAACGGGGTGATCACCTTCAACCCCAGTTATGAGGGCATGGTCGTGTCAGAGTGTGGCTGCAGATAGTGATACACGCTCACGCAGAGATACAGACTGTGCACTGGCGGATTCTAACGTACGCTCGTCATAACCGCGCATAGTTACGCTCAAAACTGCGACGGTGTCAATTGTATAAATCCAAATCTTCGTGATTATTTCGTTCTATGGAAACGTCTTGGTACGCTTCGTTATCGGCGACGTTTAAACCAGTGATTCCCGACCACCGATCGTTAGGTGTTGTCCGACGCGCAACTTGGTCTGAAAATTATTTTATTTGCCACGAGTGGAAGATTCTCGAGGTCGTGCACAGGGTGTCAAACCCGAGGCCCGGGGGGCCGGATCTGGCCCGCCGAGGCACACCACGTGCATCGACCTTCATTTTTGTTACAAATCTGGATCAAAATTTCAAATTGTCACATCATAAGCGGTAACGTTGAGATGTTGCAAGGATTTGCGCGTTACCAAACGTCATCAATAGTTGAAGAAACCCATTGTCCTTGATTTATGGTTCCAGAACTAGTTCATAAATTTCAGGTGTAAATATGACGAGGCGAAAGATTATCAGGGTTTCACAGTCATAATGGCCCTCTTGGGGAATCTATAACTACAAAGTGGCCCGCGGGAAATATGAGTTTGACGCCCATGAAAGGGGGAACTGTGAGACCGGGGGATTTCCCAAGAACCGTCTCCTAGGTAAACCCGGAGTTCGCCTGTTCATAACACATGCGCATTCATCACAAGGAGACGTTTCAGCACGGGGGAGCGCTCAGACCGTCACACTGTTCTGTACTAGACTTGCCGCGGATTCAGTTTCCACTCAGTGACGGTGTCCATATGCGTCCTCTGACTGACTGGGGACCGGTTCAGGGTGTCTTCTGGGTCTCAAAGTTAGCAATGAAATCCTCTTTCACAAGATGGCGGAAGCTACAGAATTAACCTGTACCGCAACTTTTTGTGATATTTTTGTTTTGCGGTGTGCCGTAAAATACCGAATATAAAACGTGCCTTGGCTCGAGAACGGTCTGGAAACACTGGTTCAAACCTGAATATCATCTCGGCGGCGTCCAAATGGCTTCTAGTCCCACGTTGGTCTTCAGATCTACACACTAAAACAAATCGACCGGTGCCAAGTGGTCAAAACTGTTGATTTCTTTGATCGTACCTTTACAATTATACGGTGTAACTAGGGAAATAAATATACTGTGAATTGATTTGATTGATTGATTGATTGATTGATTGCCCCCCTCGCGTGACAACCTCGGAGCCCCTCGTCCCCTCTTGCATCACATGCCTGGCGGGCCTCTCCGCCCGCCGCCGCGATAACGAGGTGTCAGTGCCTGGAGTCTTGCGAGCCGTCACTCAGCGGTAACGTCCGTGAGAGGGTGGTGTCAGATTCCTGGTCCCCGACGCCAGCGTTCTTTCGGCGACCCCCGCCGTCGGGTCGACCTCGGAGCCCTCCCGCTTCCTTTTTCTGACTCGGCCCCGCGACGCTTATCGAGGACCCCCGGGCAACCGTACAAATGGAAAAAAAAACATATGTGCCACATCATCACTTAAGTGGCGCTCTTAACGGTCCGAAGCAGATAACGGCAAAGGCGGAGGAGCGCGATGGAAACAATTGGGGATTGGCGCTCGACTTCCGGTATTCGATTCCAATCCAAGATGCATTCAAAGTCCACAGTGTTCTTGTTTTCCCTTGAAAACTGCGACGTTGAAAAACATGCACGTGAGGGTATTTGAAGACTTGAAGGGCCGAAATGAGTTTCCTCCGCAGGACGTCCGGGCTCTCCCTTAGAGATAGGGTGAGAGGCTCGGTCATCAGGGAGGGGCTCGGTGGCAAGCCGCTGCTCCTCCGGATTGAGAGGAGCCAGATGAGGTGGCTGGGGCATCTGATTCTGATGAGTTCCGGACGCCTCCCTGGTGAGGTGTTCCGGGCTTGTCACACCGGAAAGGGACCCCGAGGGCGACCCAGGACACGCCGGAGAGAGTATGTCTCTCTGTTGGCTTGGGAACGCCTCGGTCATCAGGGAGGGGCTCATTGTCGAGCCGCTGCTCCTTCGCATTGAGAGGAGCCAGATGAGGTGGCTGGGGCATCTGATCCAGATGCCTCCAAGACCCCTCCCTGGTGACGTGTTCTGGGCTTGTCATACCGGAAGGAGACCCCGAGGACGACCCAGGACACGCCGGCGTCTCTCTGTCTCTCGGCTGGTTTGGGAACGCCTCGGGATCCCTCAGGAAGAGCTGGAAGAAGTGGTTGGGGGAAGGGACGTCTGGGTATCCCTGCTGAAACGACTTCCCCTGCGACCCGACCCGGAAAAGCGGTAGATAATGGATGGATGGATGGAAGACTTAAAAAGGGAAATCCACTGCGAGCGGCACAGCCGTGAGCGGTTCTCCGCCGCTTGGTTGATCGGGAAGACGGTGGAATACTTCCATACAGATGTGAACCTGTGGTTGTAATTAATGCCGCCGATCAACCGATACTGCTATTTCTTCATCAGATGGGCGCATGTAATCGAGCGTTTGGGACGGCACGTAACATGTCACATCCGCCCACGCAGGTCATGTGACTCACGGAAATGGCAGCGCCCCTGAAAATTCGCAATTGTCGATAAAAAAATCTTCTCAAAACACAATTAAATGAGAGAGGATTTAACATCACATTGTCAAGATAGAGTACATATTACACGACCTTTTGGATACATTGTTAATGAAAACAGCAGGATTTCCCCTTTAATTATCCATGCTACCTGTTCACCCTTATGAGCATAAGCCAACAGTGATTCTCCACCAGGTTGCCATGAGAAATCCTCATCTTTGTTGATTTATCCATTGAATCAAGCAGGTCAAGATTTTACACTGAGGAAGTCAAATTTGGTGGATAAATTGAGACGACATTAACCGTCAATTTCAGGATTCCTACTTGTGACATTTGTTGGGTGCTGTTCTGAGTTTTTTTTTTTTTTTCTGTTGAACGGGTGACTTAGTTGGAAAAACGAATGGATAGTTTAACATTTTTTTTTTCCAAGAGGAAGCACTCATTTTCACTTGATCAGTTATTAAGGTGGAGAGAAATCGCTATTATTTCTGTGTCAAATGATCCAAAGCGACTGGATGTGAAAAATGCCGGCTAAGGACTGTTTGATTTTTTTAATGCAGATTTTTGTCGTGAACAGGACAACAAAATGTGTTTAAAGGTGCTATATTTAGGTTTTTTTTTCCCCCCAAGCGTGCGCATTGGTGACACTTGTGGGGCGGGGAGGAATTTTTGTTGTTTATTTTCGTGGCTGCTACCTGTCTGGCTCGTGGCTAGCCGAGCAGCGAACGCGCTGCGGTTAGCTTCGCCGACCGCTCGCATGCGTCGCCATTTACACCAGGGCGACGGATAAAAACCGATTCGGGACACCCGGAACAAACTGCTACGCCGCGACCGGGCTCCGTGGGACCGTCACGGAAAGAAAGGTGAGTGGACTCGAAGTTTGTTTTACTTTGGGCTAGCTGCGAACAGCATTGCTAGCAAGCTAAGCGCTACGTCACGACACCGCGACGGAAATTTTAAAAAGCTAAACTTTTGTGCGCGTCTTTTGGGATTAATCTATGTTTTTTGCCGCTAAAGTTAATAGTTAATTATTTAGTTTGTATTCGGCGTGAGTTCTGTTTCACAACGAAACCGTCGTTGATGTGAATCATGACGGGCGCGAGGCGAGCTCAATGTTTGTGTCAGAAGTTTTTTGCCTTCATGGGACGACTTTAGATAAAAAGTTCGGTACTGTACGCTCAAATGATATTTCATGACGTACACCGGTACTGTCGTGTAAACTAAGTTCTAAAACGTCTTAAACTTTGTACAGACAAAATGAGCAATGCTCTGTTTTAGTGCTTATTCGTGTAAGTTTAGTTCCAATGCCACGTTGCTTTTTGCCCGGGGGACTTTTAAGAAAGCAAAAATATGCAGATAGGTGAACAGTTCTCAAGTTTCAAAGAATAATTTGCAAGTAGGTGAAGTCCTGAATAGTGAAAAATGATTTCGCCGGCGTCTGGGGTAGTTGGTAATCTTGAGGAAAGTTTTAGCACTCATTCTGTCTTTGAAAAACATTTTTACACACCAACTGCATTCCTGCACTTTCATCGTGTGACAGAATCACATCTGAATAATTCAGTCGTGTCTCATCTTAGAACGAGAGAGACCCTCCCCAAGGGCCAAGGATGTCCATCGCCAGCACGCCCACGAGCAACGACGCCTGCCTGAGCATCGTGCACAGCCTGATGTGCCACAGGCAAGGCGGCGAGAGCGAGAGCTTCGCCAAGCGAGCCATCGAGAGCCTGGTCAAGAAGCTGAAGGAAAAGAAGGACGAGCTGGACTCCCTCATCACGGCCATCACGACCAACGGCGCGCACCCCAGCAAGTGCGTCACCATACAGCGCACCTTAGACGGCCGCCTCCAGGTCAGCACGGCGGCGGGTAAACCGCTCTCCTCGCGGCCTTGCTCAAATTAAAAACAAATGTTTTTTTGTTTCAGGTCGCGGGACGGAAAGGTTTCCCCCACGTGGTCTACGCGCGACTCTGGCGGTGGCCCGATCTGCACAAGAACGAGTTGAAACACGTCAAATACTGCCAGTATGCCTTTGACCTCAAATGTGACAACGTTTGTGTCAACCCGTACCACTATGAGAGAGTGGTCTCGCCGGGGATTGGTACGTGTACGCGCATAAAAACACCTCATCGTAAACTTCAACTTCTCTTTTCAGTCGTTTATTATTAAAATAGCTTCGATACCTTCTGTCAAACACGGAGTGACGCTCTAATATTTCTTTCCAGACCTATCGGGACTAACACTTTCAAACACAGGTAAGCTTCATTTGTTCTTTTTTGCTAGTTTGTTGTGTTGATATTCATGATCTTAAAGGTCCACTGTCATGAAATGCATGATTTTTTTTTTTTTTTAGTATGTTATTAATGAAAAAAACGGCAGCCGGTATAGACCCAGACACGATTTTGACGTATATGGCTTTTTGTGACTCCCGTCAAAAAAATCCTCTCGAGGGATTTGTTTTCGACAAGAAGCAGGAAGTGACATACAGGGCAGACTTATCTGTTTATACTAGTTTTAGCTGCTGGAAGGTAGCTTGTTGTTCCTTCGTGTTAGCCAAAATGCCGGCTCATTGCCTTGCTGGATATTTCTCGAACACTCGGGAGGATGGATTTGCTCTTCATACTTTTCCAAAAGACCCGGTTTGCCGTGAAAAATGGATTGCACGGGCGCAAAGGACGAGAGCTTCGTGGGTTCCAAATGACAGGTAGGTGTGTATACAGCTACAAAAAAAAAAAAAAATAATAATAACAATAGTTGGGGGGTGGGGGGGATCTGTACGTCAGGGGTGCTAAATGTGACAATGTCAGCAATCGCAACCGGCCTTGTCGAGATTAGACACCCCCGAAGTGGATCGGACTGGGAGGCGGTTTGGCCGGTGGTCGTTGTCGCTTGCGGGCAGCGTTGTTTTTATCACCGCACAGCGGAGGTGGATCTGGCGGGAAGGTGGTTTGGCCGCGATCCGCATATCATCTACATATGGCTCGAAACGATAGGGTAATATTGCCCCGGTCGTTTCACTCTGTTGTGAGATGTTCTCCGGGTCAGAAGGGGCGTGTTCGTCTCCCACAGTAGGGTCCACGGCGTGTTTTCAATGGCGACTGTCCAGGGTGATGTCACGGGCAGGAGATGCAGCCAATATGGCCACCACTTGGATGTCGAATGACACTTCCGTAACTGCGCACGGATGACGCGCTCTCTCCTCATATTTATTTTTTCGCATAGACATTGAAGTGAATAATGTTTATATGTATTTTTCATTTCCATATCTATTTTAGAACGTTTATAGGGACGACGCTCGGGCTTTAAGTGCGCCGGTTGTTCATCCTCACCAGGTCCACTCGTGGTAAAAGACGAGTACGACTACGAGGGCCAGCAGTCTCACCACGGCGCCGACGGCCACCTGCAGATCATCCGGCATCCCCCGTCCAGGCCCGGCCCGCCGGAGCCGTTCGGCGGCCCTGCGCTACTCCCGCCGCCGCCGCCGGAGGTCAGCGGCCCGGCTTCGGCGTCCGCCTTCTCCGCCATCGGCGCGGGACCCTCAAGTGCGACATTGGAAGCGCTTTTCCCGTTCAACCCGTAGAACTTTTTCCAAGTGAGTTTGACAATTTTTACGTTCACAGATTCCACGGCCAACTGGAGCCGAGGCAGCAGCTTCACACCTGCGGTGCCGGCGCATCAAAATGGCCACCTGCAGCACCATACGCCCATGCCTCACACGGGGCACTATTGTACGTATGTCTTCTTCTTCTCTCGTTCTGCGATATTAGAATATCCTTTTCTCGAGACACCTGGCAACACCTGTAAATTTGCATAAAATGTCGCCTTTTAAAAACTATATAAACTACCGTAATTTCCGGCCTAAAAGCCGCGACTTTTTTCACTCGAGTGGAGAAGGTAAGAGTGAGACCGGTGGAATATATGTGCCGAGAAAGTGACTTTTACAGTTTTTTTTTTTGTTTTTTTTTAACCGGCCTTGTTAGCGCTGCGCTAGCGTCAGAGCTGTGCTTGCTTGTTGCTGCTGCGTTACTGCCGTGTCTCAGGGAATTTTGCTAGTATGTTTATTTATTTATTATTATTAGTATTTTTTAACCGGCCCTGTTAGTGCTGTGCTAGTGTGTGGCTGTTATGTTACTGCCGTGTCTGTGATTTTTACCGGTATGTTTTTTTTTCTCTTTAACTGGCCCTCATAGCGCTGTGCTAGCGTGTTTCTGCTGTGTTACTGCCGCGTCTGTGATTTTTACTGGTATGGTTTTTTTTTTGTTTTTTTTTTAACCGGCTTTGTTAGCGCCGTGCTAGCATGTTGCTGGTGTGTTACTACCACGTCTCAGTGATTTTTACCGGTATTTTTTTTTTTAAACTGGTACTGATAGCGCCGCGCTAGCGTGTTTCTGCCATGTCTTTGTGATTTTAGTTTTTTTTTTTTTTTTAACCGGCTCTGTTAGCGCTGTGCTGGCGTGTTACTGCCGCGTCTGTGATTTTTACTGGTATGTTTTTTTTTTTGTTTTTTTTTTTTTTACCGGCTTTGTTAGCGCCGTGCTAGCATGTTGCTGGTGTGTTACTGCCACATCTCAGTGATTTTTACTGGTATTTTTTTTTTAACTGGTACTGATAGCGCCGCGCTAGCGTGTTTCTGCCATGTCACAGTGATTTAGTTTTTTTTTTTTTTTTTTTTTAACCGGCTCTGTTAGTGCTGTGCTAGTGTGTTGCTTTTGTTACTGCCGTGTCTGTGATTTTTACCGGTATGTTTTTTCTCTCTCTAAATGGCCCTGATAGCGCCGTACTAGCATGTTACTGCCGCGTCTCAGTGATAGTTTTTTTTTTTTTTAAACCGGCTCTGTTAGCGCTGTGCTAGCGTGTTGCTGGTGTGTTACTGCCACGTCTCAGTGATTTTTACCGGTATTTTTTTTTTAACTGGTACTGATATCGCCGCGCTAGCGTGTTTCTGCTTGAAAACTCTTTCTTTGTAAATTTCTTGTGTTTCAACGTGGGCACTTGCAGCTTTTACACAGCTGCGGCTTACGTATGTACCAAATGGTATTTCCTTTACAAACGTACTGGGTGAGGCTTATAATCCGGTGCGCTCTGTAGGCCGGAAATTACGGTAGTTGAATAAGTCCGTAAATGAACACATTTCCCTCCGTGCAGGGTCTGTCAGCAATGAAATCGCATTCCAGCCGCCGATCTCCAACCACCCGGGTGAGTTACTCGGTCACACATGTCCCCCGAATTCTGCACTTGCGGTATCTCCAGTGAATTTTCCCCACTTTTTTGGGCAGCTCCAGAATACTGGTGCTCCATCGCGTACTTCGAGATGGACGTCCAGGTCGGCGAGACGTTCAAGGTGCCCTCCACGTGCCCGATAGTGACGGTGGACGGCTACGTAGACCCGTCCGGCGGCGACCGCTTCTGCCTGGGCCAGCTCAGCAACGTCCACAGGACTGAAAACATCGAGAGGGCCCGGTACGTGGCCGCATCTACGCCAAATCCCTTTCAGTTTTTCCCCATCATTTCAAACACTTCCCGGAGGTCTGGATAAAAAGGTCTCTCGCAGGCTAACAACTTCCTCTTCCCGACTCGGGCGCGCACGCCGGCCGACCTTATCGAGGCCCCTGGCAGCCGTACAAAAAACACACACGGCACATCATCACTTAACTGGTGCTGTTAACAGTTGGAGGCAGATAACGGCAAAGCTGAAACATAACACTGCTCACAACGGACTGTTTTAAACGTAATACATATTCAAAGTTTTTCTTCTAAAAATTGCATGCTTTTAATGACGTTTTATTGGAAAGTCACACAAAAGATAGCGTACCGTAGTTCAAGTTCCCGTGAGGTGGAAATAAATGTCTTCTAAATTTGTGACACCACAGAGAAGAGTGTCGTTGACGACCCTGCCGAATTTGAATACCGCAATTTCCGGCCCACAAGGCGCGACTTCTTTCACACGCTTTCAACCCTGCGATTTATGCGGTGATGCGGCTGATTTTGTGCATTTTTTCTAACTGCCGCAAGGGGGCACTCGAGCTGAAAAGGTAAGAGTGAGACTGGTGGATTATATGTGCCGAGGAATTGACTTTTACCGGTTCTGTTAGCGCACCTGGTCATAAGGCACGGTACACAGAGAGAGTTTAGAGTTTACCGTTAGCCTGCGTTAAACTCTTTCGGTGTACCGCGGCTTATAACCAGGTGCGCTCTGTAGGCCGAGAATTACAGTCGAGAACCCGTTAAGTATACAAAAAGTAGGCCGAGTTGCTACAGATACGGCAATGCACTCCCAGCCTAGCTAAAGCATACATTTTAAGCAAAAAATAAATATACATATTTAATTATTTTATTATATGAAGTATTTAAACTATATATGTATTTCCACTATGTAGTTTGTCAGGAAAAGCTTAAAAAATGCTTTAAAAAGCCAATTTTTTTTTTTTTTTTTTTTGTCTTGGAACGCATTATTTTTTTTTCCATTCATTGTAATGGGAAACATCGATTCGGTTTTCGAACAAGCCACTTCTGGAACCGTTTTCTGGAACGGATTGTGGTCGAGAACCGAGGCATCACTGCGTATTGCATGGGGGGGGGGGGGGGGACTCATAACCGGGTCGAGATTTGTCATTGCGGCCAGATTTAGACACGCCCCTCAAAATCAACTATTTCTAAATGATTCAATTTTTCATAATCATGTCTTTTTTGCTTTGGGTCTCAGGCTTCACATCGGCAAAGGCGTGCAGCTGGAGTGCAAAGGCGAAGGAGACGTGTGGGTGCGCTGCTTGAGCGACCACGCCGTGTTCGTTCAGAGCTACTACCTGGACCGAGAGGCGGGGCGCGCCCCCGGGGACGCAGTCCACAAGATCTACCCCAGCGCTTACATCAAGGTGGGACGAGGGATCTGCTCAGTCTCCAAGATCTACTCGAGTACTTGTGCAGACTTCCACTGTTTCTCCCTACCAGGTGTTCGACCTACGTCAGTGCCACCGGCAGATGCAGCAGCAGGCGGCCACGGCCCAGGCGGCGGCGGCGGCCCAGGCGGCGGCGGTGGCCGGGAATATACCCGGTCCGGGTTCCGTGGGCGGCATCGCTCCTGCAATCAGTGAGTGTATTATCGCTCGCTCCTTCCTCCCCAAGTTAGTAATTTTCCGGCCTACAAGAGCACACCTGATTATAAGCCTCACTGAGTACATTTGTAAAGGAAATACTATTTGGTACAGACATAAGCCGCAAGTGCCCACATTGAAACACAAGATATTTACAAAGAAACATAGCTCAACATAGCAACAACACGGTACCATGAACTAGGCTGGTTTAAAAAAAAAAAAAACATACCGGTAAAAAACCGCTGTTCTAGGACAGCACTAACAGGGCTGGTTTAAAAAAAAAAAAAAAAAAACATACCTAAATCACTGAGACGCGGGCACTAACACAGCCGCAATGTGCTAGCATGGAGCTAACGCTAGCGCTAACAGGCCAGTTAAAAAAAAACATACTGGTAATAAACACTGAGACACAGCAGCAACAGGCTAGCACAGCGCTAACAGGCCCAGTTAAAAAAAAAAAACATACCGGTAAAAGTCATTTCCTCGGCACGTATATTCCACCGACGTCACTCTTACCTTTTCCGCTCGAGTGCCCCTTGTGGCCGTTTAAAAAAAATGCACAAATTAACCGCATAAGCCGCAAGGTCGAAAGCCTGTGGAAAAAAAAAGCAGTTTATAGGTCCAGAAATGACGGTAATTCCCATCTACCCTCCGAGCACTTCGATTTACCTCAGGGCTCTGTGCTTGAGCCCTTTAGGTTCACCATATAGTTGTACACACTACAGATTCTAACATTTCCCCTTGAGATATCGCAGATATTGTATTAAAAGTACGTTGAACATACATGGTACATATTTTTGTGGATGATGTCGATGTGGTAGAAGTGTAACATTTAGGATTCTCTGGGTGTTTCCCACGCTTCCCGTTTTTGCCCGTTGTCGTCCCTGTTTTCCATCTGTGGTACCGACCTCCTCCCTTCTGCCCCCCCCCCAAGGTTTGTCGGCAGCGGCGGGCATCGGCGTGGACGACCTGCGCCGGCTGTGCATCCTGCGCATGAGCTTCGTGAAGGGCTGGGGGCCCGACTACCCGCGGCAAAGCATCAAGGAGACGCCGTGCTGGATCGAGATCCACCTCCACCGCGCCCTGCAGCTCCTGGACGAGGTACTGCACACCATGCCCATCGCGGACCCGCAGCCTCTCGACTAAAGATCGGAAGACTGTAGTCCGAGGCCCCGAAGAGGACTGCGGGCGGCGGTAGGGATGGAAGCGACGACGCGCGGTCGGCGGTAATCGCGCGCCGGCGCTACTAGCAATGCGGTACACTGGAGACGCGGCGCAAGTCAGTATTTTTAAGCGAGCGCTCAAAAAAAAACTGGAGAAAGCTTCCGACTGTCACACACGCATCTCAATACAAATCAAATATGCTGGAAAAACTCAAAATGTATTTCTGTAGTTGGATTTTGAAAAGTGAATGGCGCAGATTTTATTAAAGACTAACTACATTTGTACCTCATTTCCTGTTTCTATATTTATATCCGGATAAATATCGTGAAAAATTTCACTTTTTCATTTGAACTACCGGAATATTGTTTTCCACCATATTCTGACCGAACGACAATTTTGGCTTTCGCTGTCGTCGGGCACCAGTAATATTTAATCCAAATCATTGAGCGTCAGATGGGAGTCCGCTGATGTTGGCGGTCCAGTTTTCCGTCACGGGTTCTCTCCAGATGCGGTTTCACATCGAGTAGTTTTCTCTCCTTCCGCTCACATCGGTTTGCCGCTAATATTTCATTTTTTTTCCACCTTAACCGTCATTATGGAGTCATTTTTAGGGATCGGATGTTCGTATTTATTCTAAGAATGGTTTAAATTAGTCACCTGCTAAAGATTACACAAAAGGGACTTAAAAAAAAAAAAAACTGTCAACTATTCCAATACAAGTATTAGTTTATGGCAATCCACCAAGAATTTATAAAAATGACCAGTTGGCTCCTAACAAAGACAAGAAAAAGATACTCAAATTTTTTTTGACCTTTTTTTTTTTTTTTTTTTTTTTTAAAAAATCATGTTCCGTGTTGGCGGCACGGTTGGATCAGCTGGTTAAACGTTGGTCTCACAGTTCTGAAGACCCGGGGTCAATCCCGGCCCCGCCTGTGTGGGTTTTCTCCGGTTTCCTCCCACATCACAAAAAACGTGCGACATTAATTGGACAGTCTAAATTGTCCCAAGGTGTGATTGTGAGTGCGACTGTTGTCTGTCTCGATCTGCCCTGCGATTGGCCGGCAACCAATTCAGGGTGTACCCCTCCTCCTGCCCGTTGACAGCTGGGATAGGCTCCGGCACTCCCTGCGACCATCGTGAGGATAAGCGGCAAAAGAAATTGGATGGCCTGGTAAATTGTCCCAAGGTGTGATTGTGAGTGCGACTGTTGTCTGTCTCGATCTGCCCTGCGATTGGCCGGCAACCAATTCAGGGTGTACCCCGCCTCCTACCCATTGACAGCTGGGATAGGCTCCGGCACTCCCTGCGACCATCGTGAGGATAAGCGGCTAAGAAAATGGATGGATGGATGATACTGTAAATTGGTAAATTTATGGGAATTGGCTAATTTAATGAAAAGGTATGATATTCAAAGTATTAAAAGAAATGTTTTGTTTTGTTTTGAACCGATCGCCAGCCAACCGCAGGGCGCATCGAGACAAACAGCCGCACTCCCAATCACACCTTGGGGCAATTTAGAGTGTCCAGTTAATGTTGCATGTTTTTGGGATGTGGGAGGAAACCGGAGTGCCCACCCGGAGGAAACCCACACAGGGACGGGGAGAACACGCAAACTCCACACAGGCGGGGCCGGAATCGAACCCGGGTCCTCAGAAAAGTGAGGCCGACGCTTTTACCAGCTGATTTTACCACCATGCTGCCCCATTTCCAGTATATTTCTCATAAAACTTGTACCTAGCATATGAATCTGAACAGTGTCAGTGTTAAAACGTGGAATCATGGTTGAATCCAAATGTATCGTGCTGAACTCATTCCGTTAAGGTGCGGTTTTGTAGATAAAGGAGACGTGCATTTGACAAGAAAACGTTTATTACCTCAAAGACAAAGTCACAAAATTGAAGTGGGGGGGGGGGGGGGGGACGACACACTAAGAAGCTAGCCTGAGCTGATATCTGAAATATTCAGAAAAAACAAACTACATGTGTCTTTTTAGGTTTTTCTATCTTCAGCAATACGACACACTAAATCAATGTCTTTATAAATATAAAAGTCCCCCCCCACACACAATCCCCCCCCCTCCCGGTCGTCCTTGTTTTTTTTTTTTATGCAAAATACGATACAAATCACCGTACGCGCTCTCCCAAGTTGAAAAGATATGAGGGGGGGGGGGAACAACAACACCGAAACATGAAAATTGTGTAGATATATTAGATATTATACATGATCAAAAGAAGGGTGGGGGAGGCGCTGTAGCCCCCCCCCAAAAAAAAAAAAAATCCTCATAATCAGGACAAATAAATATACCTTCACTTGGGGGATATTTACATTTTTATCAATTTTGGCTGAATTGAGAGAGGAAAAAAAAAAAAAGAAAACGCCTCCTGCCAAAAATGCTTGTGCTTGCATTTCAGCGTGCTACAGATGAACCCACAAAGACGCTCCGATGGCACTTGAAAACATCCAAATATGAATCACAACCCCCCACCCCCACGAAAGAAATCCTCACGAGGAATCAGTAAACTAACGACGATAATAAAGTTTGACTTGCGGCGACTTCGGTTGATACTTCTGTACAATTCAAAAGAAGCGTCGTCTACCACTCCCGTGAACTAATAATAATAAATAATAATATTCCCACGGTGCCTCAAAATGTCCCGACGGCGTCCGTCTTGTAGGGCTTTTCGAGGTTGGGGGGGGCCGAGTTAAAGGCACTGGAGTCTTGCTGAGGGTTAAGTGAAGCTGCCTGTAGTCCTTTTTTTTTTTTTTAAATAATTTTTTTTATGTTTCCTGCTTGGGGAATACTCAGCTCCTACAGAAACATTTTTAGCAGTTTAAAAAAAAAAAAATCATAATAATTGGGTTGGCAGCAATAGCGTCAGTTCCGACAGATGCTTCAATAAATGGCGGTGAAACTATTAAAAACAAAAAAAATGTCTAGCAGCACGGACCAGAAAGCACTTGATGATCCCCAAGCACATCCATTCGATTTTATTTTATATTTTTTTAAAGAAAGCAAAGCCTTTTTTCAAAACTTTTTCCTCGTTAGGCACAAATAAAAGTTCACCGTCGACGTGTTGCGGTTTTATACGACAAAATGGGGAGTCGACGTTTACATTTCACCCGCTGAAGGTCCGACTAAGGCAAAGATCCAGTGCGACGCGTATTTCGAAACCTTTCCGGCGATTTCCAGCAGTTTTTCAACCAAAGTCGTGACGCCGGGTCTTTTTCCCGGTTACGCTAGTTTTGCGGAATTATCACTCCTTTGACCGTACAGCGCGGACTGCGCCCAGCCGAGCGCGTATAAATATCAATAAATAAACGTTGAGTGCGGGAGAAGTGGTCCGAAACCGAAATAAAAGGGTTTTCCTGTCGGGAGGATTAATCTCAGTAGTGTCCACGAAGGCAGAATTTTTAACAGTTCAAGTAAACGTGATAAAGTCCACGTGCCATTTTTTTTTTTTTTTTGTTTTTTTTTTTTATCCCTTTTCAGTCAACTTCACACAGCTACCTCGGGAACAGCCACAATCAGAAAGCCACGCAAATGTAGTGTAGAAGCACTTTCTATATATATATATATATATATACTATACATATATATCTATATTATTCATAAATCTCTTTGAATATCAGAAAATATCTACTTTTGGTCCATACTGTACAAAGCTGACCAAAGAGGTGGGGGTGGGGTGGGGTGGGGTGTCACGATGGGTGTAAAAATGGAATGGAAAACGTAGCGGAGGTGCGAGAAAAGTTAAAAAAAAAAAAAAAAAAAAGCGGGTTTTGCTGTGTGCAGTAACAGTGACGATGCTTTTTTTTGTGTGTGTGGGTTTTGTGCATTCGCAATAAGGTTTGGAGAGACTGTGCTGCAGGTGTCGGGGGGGGGGGTTAAGGGGGCTGGCACCGCTGGCTTGAGGTAGGGTGACTGATGGATGTGTTCCAACAACAACACAAAATAACAACGGATGTTTAAAAAAAAAAAAAAGACGTGGTACCAGTGCAGGAACAGGACTAGGGTGGCGAAATAAAGGAGACGGCAGGAACTGGGGTGGCAAAAGGAGGAGGGGAGAAAGGGAGTCGGAAAAGCGGCGATGTGATTGAGAGAATTAAAAAGCTTAGCGGCGCTAATCTGGACCGAAGCGACAGGGGCGCGTTGTCGCCCCCCCCCCCCCCGGGATCCGAAGGGCCCAAATCCGAGCTCAAGTCGCCGGAAGGCCATCTCTGCGGAGCGGGGGAGCGGCCAGACGATCGAACTAAGGGAAGCAAGCCAACGGAATCTAAAAGCTTGCTGGGGGGGGGGGGGGGGGGGGGGGGGGGGGTTGCGGACTCTGAGAGGAGCTCCACGTAAGGATAAGGCACTGTGATAAAAGCCGAGGTACATTAAATCCCTGACATTCCTTCCGCTCTGGAACATGGCACAACAGCTATTGGCTCGCACTCGGCCACCTCTTCTTTTGAAACTTTTATTTTTTTTTTGGTCCTTTGCAAGAAAATTTGATTGAGAGAAAAAACTGCAAAAAACGGAAGGGGGGGGGGGAGCAGGAAGAGGGGGGAGGGGGGAGGCGAGTGTCCAATTAGGCTGATTTCATGATTTTTGTGGACAAAGGCAAACGTTACGTTCCCAGTGCATAATAGGCTAGCGGTGAGGATGCGGGGGGGGTAAGGGGGGCGGGGGGTCGTCCTAACTGTATCGATTCTATTTACAAGAGTAGCAGCAGCGCACATAATCCTCGAGGGTGGGGGGTCCGTCACTGGCGGCGGGAAAAAAAAAGAAAGATTTACAATGCAGCTTAACAAGGCTACCGCTGGTCAAACTCTGCACGTACGGCTACATACGATCCTCCCGAAAATCAGGCAAATTGGGCCAAAAATATTATTTACAAAAAAAAAAAAAAATGTACGTTTCTTTATATATTTATGCCACAGGCGGAACAATTAAATGCTTGTCTGAAAGATGGCAGAAGGTACGTAGTTAAACACTACGGTTGAACCATCGCAGTTAACAGACGTTATGGACCCCAATAGTAGAAATCTGTCAATAATTACATGTAAAAAAAAAAAAAAAATTAAAAAACGGGAAAATAAGCAGGCGCTGGGGTATAAAAAAAAAAACAAAATTAGGGGAACAGCAAAAAAAAAAAAAAAAGACGCAGCAGGTGTTTTTGGGGAACAAAAGGGGGGTATAGGTTCTCCCCCCAAATCCACTCATTTGGAAAAGCCCAAAAAGGAATATGAGGGTCCACAATCTTCACAAAAAAAAGTAAAGGATAACAGTGGACCCCCACGACTCGTAATTAGCAAAAATCACAAGCTTCCATGCTTGTTTTCATACCACAAAAAACTAAAATAAGTGAGGGATTGGGTAAAAAAAAAAAAATGCAGATAAGTGAGATTTTCTGCTAAAGAAATTGCCCCCCCCCAAAAAAAAAAAAAAACGCCTGCTAATAAGTGGAAGGTTTTACTAATAACGGGACGTCGGTTTAAAAAAAAAATAATAAAAAATGGGGGAACTTGTGAAAGCTGAACAACTAGTACAGGGGGGGGGGGGGGTCATCTGGATTTTGTTCTTTGGGTTAATTTCAGGATGAACCTAAAATTTGCACGATCATCTTTACTTGGTGAAGTCAACTTTGACCTTCTGACAAGTTTTGTTTCGATTCAAATTGTCCTCTTCGTTTGCGCTTGATCAACAGTCGCTCATTTCATTGCACGGCTTCCAACGTTTACGCCCTCGGAGGGACGTCTGAGCCCGGGGAGTGCGTCACACG
Organism: Syngnathoides biaculeatus; assembly: GCF_019802595.1. Lineage (NCBI taxonomy): Eukaryota > Metazoa > Chordata > Actinopteri > Syngnathiformes > Syngnathidae > Syngnathoides > Syngnathoides biaculeatus. The sequence goes on from NC_084656.1 coordinate 19,152,556, forward strand.
GTTGCAAAAGGGATGCAGGAAGAGTCACAGAATGGCATAGAAATCCTATCAAACACGTTATCAATTTGAGAAGGTCAAATAAGGTTCACCCGCAAAGGTCACGGAGCATTTTTTTTTTTTTTTTTTTTAGGTTCATCGTGAAATTTCACCAGAATATTCCGAACTTTTTGCGGGGAGTGTACGTGCCGTGGCTCGAGAAAAGGTCGGGAAACACCAAGGTCAACTTGTTGTAGTTTAACAGAACACAACGATAGCACCATGAGATTTCGCTAATTCGAATTCCCAACTATATACAGCGGACCACGTTTGAACTCTTAGACATCAGCAGTAGAAAGTGGATTTTTCTTTAGACCCTGTGTTTCGTGTGGGGAGGACGCAGCATTCAGGACAGACGCGGGGAAAAACCGCATCAGTCCGGTGTCGGACCCGGCTGCGGACAGACCCGCGCGGACGTAAACATGGCGGCTGACGGACGCGGCGGAGAAGCGAGACGGGTCGGGCGTCGCAGTCAGACGGAGGCGTACGTGTTACCCGTGGCGCTGCAGCGGCGGATGGCGGGGGCGCCGCCCGGCGGGGTCAGGATGTGCTCGCCGCGGTCCTGACGGGGTGGCGGCGGCAGCGAGTGCAGGACGCTGGGCTGGACGACGCCCACCACGGGGTGGGAGCCGTCCTCCAGGGCGCCCACCTGGATCACCTGGATCACCTCGTGCTCGGACTTCTCGCGTTTGGCCACGGGCTCGCCGGATTCCTCGGGCTCTTCGTCTAAATCGCTGTCCATGCCGCTCGTTTCATCTGCGAAGGGGGAGGAAATGAACGTTTTCGAGTTTTTCCTCCACAAAGCCACCAACGACAATCGAGACAAGCAGACGCGTGTGACTCGGATCGCGATATTTGACTCGGCTCGGACTGAGTCGCCAATTCAAGACTTGAACTACTTGACTTAATCAGCAGTCATTTCATCGCATTTGTTTGCGCCGGACTGAGTTGAGTCACTCGATTTGACGTATCAACCAAGTTTCATACCTCAACAATCCATGAGGGATACGTTTTCAGCACAAAAACATTTTTTTTTTTTTTCTTCCCAGTCAGTACAGATGATCTGAAAATGACATGATTAGCCCCGAACTCAGATCACGTGATCGTCTTGGGATCTGGATCTCCAACATTATTTTTGAAATCAAAGTCATTAGAACATTGTGCGTGCAAAATTTAGAAGCTCACCCAGTATCCTATGATGCAATCTCATGAAAAAAATATCACGGAGGAAGTTCCAAAGATGCTAGGATTATGTTTTTGATTAAAATTAGGTAAAAGAATGGCAACGTGTAAGGTTTGCGACTCAAAGACAAGACACGTCTTAACTTCATCCGTCACCTCCAAAACCTCCAAAGACTAAAAAGCGGCGACAACTTCACAGTTTAGCTAACTCGGAGCCGATGTTCCCTCAAAGCTGCGCAACTCCGCATTTGCGCACTTGTCGCAGATGAAAAAAGATCCAGCGCACTGAACTACAGTCTGACGTATTTTTTTTTTTTTTTAAATCACTGCAACGCACTGCCTCACACACTCTACTTCCTTTTTTTCCTGACTCCGCCCCCTCCGCTCTTAAAGGGCTAATTACAATTGGTGTGTAATGTTAAAATTCCACCTTTAACGCAGCTTGATCGAGACGACACAGTGCCCAAAAATCTAATTATGTATTTTAAATATAGAAGGCAACATGACATTCACCCTAAAACAGTTCGGGAGCATCGTTCAGCTTTCAATATGCATTGCTAAAGATATTATGCAAGCAATAATTCAGTTTTACACCAAGAAAAACAGACGGGGATATCATTGTGGGTTAAAAAAAAAAAAATGAAACAGTTGGAAGCGACATTTCAAATTGATAGTTCATAGTTGGCTTGGCGTGTATTTGTATTGCAATGTATTTTTTTCGTTTGTAGACGTTTTCAGTGTAAGTTTGCAAAAACAAAATTGTTCTTAAAAATATTCTGATGGGAATGTCATCTGAACCTTCGAACTTCAATGGATGACACTGATCTGACCACAGTGCGTACATCTGATGTTGCTCACGGTGGACAAAGGGGGCGCTCACGGGCTTACTGCGTTTGCTCAGACACGTTAAAAATTAGAGGGAAGATTGCTCAGAGCTAAACGTAACTAAATTTCATGTTGGTTATGTTTGCAAAGATGAGTAATGTGTTAGTATGGCTAACTAGCTCAAACGCAGGTACAGAGTATCCAGTTAACATGACTGCGTTTCTTCCCCCCCCCCCCCTCCCCAAACAGAGTAATTTGAGGCTTGCGTGGAACTGAAAGTTTAAGACTTGCACATAATTCGACGGTAAATAGACAAGACTCGAAGACATTTATCGACGCATCAGCCACGTACCTTTATCGATGTTGGTGAGCGACAGGCTGTTCAGGCTGTCGAACTGAAAAATGGAAAACACAACCATTTTTATTTAGCCTCCTCTAATTAAAATAAAACTGAATTTGGGTGACAGGCAATATAAATGTTAACATTCACCGAGCGCATGAAACAACCCAGATGCGAAAACGGTCAAATTGCTGCAAGTCTCAACACCGAGCAGTGACAACGTGCAAGTAAACAACAACAGTTAAATATGTACAAATATTGAAGCGTTTAGTTGGTGGCCATCAGCTTAATTTTTCCTCTCTGATTTAAAAGATGCTGACCTCCACGTGACCCCACTGGCTGTGGTCTGAAGTTATTTAGCTTATTTCATGGTCACACGCCTCTGATGGGTCCTATTTAGACCATATTTCATGCTCTATACCGGAGGTCGGGAACCTATGGCTCGCGAGCCATCATAACGACATTCATGCAAGAACCGTTCGACCGTCCTGCCGGCGTGACGGAAAATCAAATTGACGGATGGAAATCTCAACGCCTGCGTGAAGCTTCGTCTGACGACGTATGAAAAAACGGACTATCGAGCCATTACCAAAACCGGGAAGCACCTTGAAGTCGCATTAATGGTAAGAAGTACGTTTGTCATCTTTGGTTAGCAACATCATAATTTTATTTAAACAAATTCAGAGACTTTATTGTACTCTAAAACGTGTTGGTTGTACATAAATGCCCAAATACATCTGCATTTTGATTTTTAACCCCGTTTCGTGGGCAGCGTCCCATTTTTGGGACATCATGATTTTCACCCATTATATCCATCAGTATATCAAAATATTTAAGTGTTTTAATCTGATTCCGATTCCGGTTTTTGGGACGATCTAAGAAAACCCAAGTACCCTCTCGCGGGCAGTGTCTCATTTTTGGGACGAGATTATAAATTAGTAGTTATCATATAACTTAACCATAAAGGGGGAAAAAAAAAAAAAAAGGGTTATTTCCTTGATTGTGGCCTGCTTGGAGACTTTTATCTCAAGCAGGGTTACCCTGCCCAGAAATGCACGACTTTTTTTAAATGACCTTTTAAAATATTTGCCGTTTATGGCTCACTCAGTCAAAAAGTTTCCCGACCCCTGTTCTCGACACTTAACTGTAATATACGTGTGTAGAATGTACAAATATTGAGATACTTGTCTCTGTTTTTCCTGTATCTTCGTTTTGCAGCAGGTGTTTTGTTCGTTTGTGTTGTCTGAGCAGAATCGGGTGCATCTCGCCGCCTTGATGGGTTTTTCCCCATCTGTGCATTAATCCGGGGCTCACATTGGTTAGCTATTAGCGATCCGATAAATTCCAAATCCGATCTGAAGGAATCAGTTTTCGTGCTTTTTCCACAGCTTACCTCGCCCATGACGCCAATGGGCGTCTCTCCTGTAGCTTGGGCCACCCGGTGCTCCACCAGATAGAACATGTACTCGTCGTAGAGGAGTCGTATCAAGTGAAAGGAACCGAAGCTTGCGGCACTGCGCAGGGTCAAATCCCTGATGACCATGGAACTGACATATGAAGAGAATTAAAAAAAAAAAAAAAGTTAGCGGTTTCCTTCTCGGGTTGGCTGCTTATGTGCGCCCACCTGTAGAAGGACCACTTGAGTAGGAACTGCCGGGCCGCCTTGGGAAAGGTGGGCCGCTGCTCGTAGGGCTTCAGAACCTGCGTGACCACGTTGTCCAGCCAGGCCGCCCACTGCTCCAGAGAGCTTTGCTGCTGTAGGGTAGCCTTGAAGTCCTGCTCCAAGTGCTGAACTACGCCCTCCTCGCACTGGCACACCCACGACGCTTGCTCCTGTTCGCACGGACGACGGGCGTGAATTCCCCCGAGGGGGGGAAAAAAGCCGCCGCCGCCACCGCCGCGTGACGCGACACCGACCTGTACGTTGGCAAAGTCGACGCGGTTGAGGTCGCTCAGCATCTGGTTGATCTGCGACGTGTTCTGCAACACGGCGCGCGCCGCCTGAGCCAGGTGGTTCAGGGATGTGTATCTGCGTAGTGTTTGCGCAAAGGCACTAACAGCGGCAACCTGAGCAAACGGAGAGCGCACGGACACCCGCGTGGGAGTTAGTCGCTTTTCCTCCTAACTCGCCACCATCGCGCCATCTTATTTCTACACGGAACGGTGAGTCCGATTCCAGTCCCATGTGGAAAATGATCCCTGCGCACTTTTCCTGCAACCCTTTTTGTAAATTATTTGATAAATTGTTACAGACTCACCTCACAGATTAGTCAGTTTAACACGAATCTTCCTCAGTTATGTGTTTAAATTGAAGACTTTGATAGAATGACTTATTACTTGCTTCTTAACCCAAGTAATGACTTGACTTGCTGTATTTTTCTTTGCTGCGGGGTAGTTATGTTTCTATTTTTGCAGATACACTGACGCATACGGTAGGGGTTGCATCACAACACAAAACTCCTCAGGTCCTGTCAAGCGTCGTACCGCCCCGCTTCACTCGAGTTTGACGTCTTCACCGGTAAGCAAGGACATAACGATACAGTACCGAATGCCATTTGTGTTCAGCGAGTGTGGGGGGGGGGGATTTCAACCTTGGAAAATAAAAATTTTTACTGATTCTGTGAATTTTCGAACGTTGCGTATTTTCACTTTTTGTGGCAGTTATTGGAACGCAACCCTCTGCAAAAGGATTGGGATTAATGTATACCGTACACTGAAAACTAAGAACGATCTTCTTTTCCTTTCGGCTTGTCCCGTTAGGGGTTCGCTACATCCTGCATCCTCCTCTCTGACACACAACTGTCCTCATGTCTTCCCTCACCACATCCATCAACCTTTTCTTTGGTCTTCCTCTCCCTCTTTTGCCCGGCAGCTCCATCCTCAGCAGTCACTCTCTCGCCTCTGAACTTGACCAAACCAGTCTACTCTCTCTAACCTTGTCTCCAAAACATCCGACTTTGGCTGTCCCTCTAAGGATCTCATTTCTAATCCTATCCAACCTGCTCACTCCGAACGAGAACCTCAACATCTTCATTTCTGCCACCTCAATTTCTGCTTCCTGTTGTTTCTTCAGTGCCACCGTCTGTAATCCGTACATCATGACAGGCTTCATAGAACTATACAAAAATGTGTCGGACTCTTCCAATTAAGTGTATCAAGTAGTAACAGTGACGGTGTGAAGGTAGAAAATAGAGGAGCACCTTGGACTGGATCATCCTCTGCGGTATCGCATTCATTGCATTATTGAGCCAACTTTCCAGGCTTTTGGCAAAATTGCGAATGGCTTGAGTCAAGGCACCTGGAAAGTCAACCGGAAACCGAAGGAGGATTTTGATGAGGACGTCGTCGGAGAGGATTTGATATGTTCGGTGAGTTATAGCTCACTGGGAATGGGTCTCAGGACATCAGGGATGAGGATTTCCACGAGAGCCTGGTACATAAGATGATCGCAGGTGCTCATCCACTTGAGCACAGCATCATGTCTGCACAGCGCCAGCAGCTGCGACTGCGGGAGTCGGGCTTCAATCTCACTTACGCTGCTGCAAATCAGACACAAACGTGCAGATTTTCAGCAATCATATTTGAGAGAGAGAGAGAGAGATGCACACAGCACTCACTTGGCCTCACCTGTTTCCTGTTACGGTGGCGCCCTCTACAGAGTCGGGCGGAGAATAACGCCAGAATGTTTGCCAAAGCTTCTCAATGAGGCTAAACTGCAAGTTGATGACCACGTCCAGGATGGCCTGAGAACAAAACCAGGGCAACGCGCAGGAGCAATGAAGCGGGATTGATGGATATGAGGGCAGAGGTTAAAAACGTAGAAATTAAACTTCATGCACTCAATGACCCGATTGTGATTTTTTTTTTCTTTTTTTTTTTTCCCAAAATCTGAGCCGAGAACTTTGAGAAAATTCTAAATGCCAGCAGTTGGCATTTAAACCAAAGAGTTCTTACCGTAAACACACACAACCTTTTCACAATTGTGAATGGTGGCCACGTTTGATTGTGCGTGTTTATTGCCTTTAGCTAGAAGACACTTGGAACTTGACGCAAGCGCATGTGACACAGAGAAAGAACTCAACTGCTGTTTTCTTCTTCTGGTGTGTTGAAACGGAGGAGTGCAGTCCCAAATGTTGATCGTGATTTACATACGGGAACAGCAACATAACATTATCACTTTATTTCATCCGTCGTACCTCGCAGTGCTCTCTGTAAAGCGATTGGAGAGCCTTGACGTCCTCCGGGCTGATGTTCTCCGGATTGCTCTGCCCGAGGTCCAGCTCTGCAAAGTTGGGGAGTGCCCGCGATGCATCTGTTGCCACAGTGACGGTTAAATCAGTTGCTATGGAACGACGGGCCGAAAAAGAGGACGGTTTCGAATACTTTATGTGATTTGATTGGATTTTCGACAGTGGGGACTGACCCAAGAACTGCTGGTGGTGCTGACTCTGTGCGATGACGGTCTGCTCTGCCGCCCCCGGCTGGTTGTGGCCTCCACCGGAGTAGTTCTCTGTGGGGCTGGTGTCAAACTTCTGCACCGGTTTGAACCTGAAATGCCGAGAAATGTTTGAGAGAGAGAGAGAGAGAGAGAGAGGGAGACTATACAGAGTAGTAAAGTTCAAGGTTCAAGCCCAATCCCGCTTTACCTCTGTTTCTGTTGAACGGGCTGCTGCCTGAGGGCCATGTACTGCATGTCCTCCTGAAGCCTGTTGAGCGGGGAGTCGGGTTTTACACGTATACCGTAGTAGTGATATTTGGAGTTCCCCCTGCAAGACAGAAACAGAAACGTCACGAGACAAAGAAGCGCCAGCGGTCAGAAGAACCCGACGGGCCCGCCAAAGTCGACCTTGTTCCGAGGCGTCTTGTGCGCAGCCCCATGAAGATGGAGCGGATGAGTTTGCCGAAGGAGGCGGCGTTTACGGGGTCCAGCTTCTGCTCCTGGCAGTGGCGCAGGTAGTGATTGTAGAGGGTGGAACGCGGGAGACTCACGCCCTCGGCTGTCTCGTAGTTGTCCAGCAGCCACTGCAGCTGCGCGGGGAGACGGACGCACGTTGATGTAAAGCAAATTGTACATACACAGCAAATTATGATCCCGTCATTACAAATTATCCTTAAAAATAAATGGCTTACAGATGATTTGATTAAAAAAAAAAAAAACGGCACCAGTGCAAAAGACTCTCCGCAACTCCCACTACTAACCCTGGCTAAACTTAATTCCTCCCTGACATACATAGACCTTAATCTCTCCGTAAAGATGCAACACTTCAGCAATACTTCCTTTCCACCAATTACTACTTTCCAATTTTGCCATGGCTTTGGTGCCATCTTCTGTAGGAAAGGATATGTTCCTCAGGAAAATAAAAAAACATGAATTGATAAATTTGCGACAAGCAAACCACTAATGGGCAGAGCTTGAGGAAGGTTAATAACGCAAAAAGACGGTAAACCCACCCGCTATGATCAAAAATGTGAATTTAACCTGAAATCTAGCGAGCAAAAGAGGCAAGTGGCTAACCAAACAGATGGCGAGTTGAGAAGGGGCAGCAAAAGCAACAGAAGAGCCAGTCAAGCACGGGTCAAAGTCCAAGCGGGGAAGGCACAGCGTGGCAAACTTACATGGCTGTTGAGCAGCGAGCTTCTCTGACTGGATAAACCCTCAGATTTTTGGAGCGTCTCAATCGCCATTTCAATCTGGCAAAACCACCAAGCACAGGACAACAAAATGTAAGAGGAGGGGGAAGTACAAACAAAAAGACAGGAAGGTCAAATAAACAAATTAATAGTTAGTAGCCAAAAGTAGCTCAAATTAAGGAAGTCGAGGAAAAACCGCAGAGCAAGCGCCGGTAGACCCAAGCAGAGCTGAACTAAAACATATATCCAGCTGCAACTCAATGTGTTAGAATATGGGGGAAAGCTCAATTTATCACAAAAGTTCAGTTCAAAAAGTGAAACTTCACAGATATTGTTGACTGCAGCCAAAAGAAACCCCGTTATCACCAGAAACATAAACCAACAAAAAGAATGAGGTGGTAATTGCCCATCTCACAATTCTAATACACAAAATATGCTTCCATTTTTGAATTGAACTACTCAAATAAATCTTGTAATTTCTTGAGATGCACTTGGTTATAGATTTGCTTAGTTCAGACAGGAAATGAAGTTGAAAGAGCTCCTATTGGCGTGTTGATAATAATGCTTGCGGACGACCGAAATTTCCAGATTTCCTTCGGGACAGTCCTGGCTATCACAATCTCGAAGTGAAGAATACTAAAAAAAACTTACATAAACATTATTAGTTTTTTTCCTCTATTCTGGCTTGCTGTTAGCATAACCAGTAAAACTAATGAGTTAACCTTATTAATGTACAACAACTCTTTTGTTACGAATAAGTTAAAAAGGTACCGGTTTCTTAAAACACATCCTGGTTGGCTGGATGGAGAATTGTTAATACTAAAAAAAAAAAAAAAAAACATTTGTTTACCTAGCCCTGGCACAACTTGTAAAAATATGCAAATATTTGATGTCATCTCCAAAAAACTTGTACTTGCCTATCTCTTATTTAAAACTGTAAATATAGGACAAACTATGATCCCAAAACACAATGTGTGTGCTTCTTTCGGCTTGTCCCTTTCGAGGTCGCCACAGCGTATCATCTCAGATGGACGCATATATACGTTTGGCACAATTTTTACGCCGGATGCCCTTCCTGACGCAACCCTTCTCAGGGAGTGGAGGCCCCACAATACCAAGTCAAATTCCTTTTACAATTACTTCAAAATAAATAGTTTGATTTAGAAAAACGCTCCCCAAATGTAAATGCACATAACTCTCATGGCCTCTGCAAACAACCCGGGCTAAACTTCTCTTTCCGGACATTTGTCTCTCAGTCAAAATGTATCACTTCTACATAGTTCTTTGACACCAATGTTCTATTTTACCCATACATAGGCGGCTTGGCGCCATCTGGTGGCAATTTAGGGTGTTGCGGGCGGAGCACAAATAAATCATGAATGGGGGAATTTTTCCAGAGTAACGATAAAGATAAAAGATTAAAAAAATTCGTAATAGTGAGCCGCGACTATGCAGGCAATTTCTGTGTGTGCTAGGGAGGAAAGTTTTGGAAGCGACTAAAAAGTGTGTAAGCATTGAGGGGGGGGGGGGCATGTTGGTCCACTTACAGTTGCTGGGGAGGCCCGTGCAGTCTGGGCAGTTGGGTGGGCGCCGGTGCTGTCCATGAGGTAGGCCCCGGAACTGCTGCTGATTACCTGACCCCCCGCCAGGCCCATGCTCATGCCCCCGCTGCCCCCGCCGCCGTTGTTAGCCATCCCATGGGAGGTGACCACCGTGGACACTTGGGACGAGCCCCCCTGTGTGTCGAAGTAGCTCCCGCCGCTGTTCTGGCTGTACAGCTGTGGCTCAGAGTATGAGTAGCTTCTTCTGTTTGGGAAGAAAGTTGATTTTGTGGTAAATGTGGAAAATTGCTTCTAAATATTTTCACATTAGACTACTTATATGTGCTTTGTGGATTTGGAGAAGGCGTTCGACCGTGTCCCTCGGGGAGTCCTGTGGGGGGTTGGTCGAGAGTATGGGGGACCGATCCCCTGATACGGGCTGTTCGGTCCCAGTACGACCGCTGTCAGTGTTTGGTCCGCATTGCCGGCAATAAGTCGGACTCGTTTTTGGTGAGAGTTCCGGGAAAAGCTGCCTGCCCGTTGACAGAATTTCTAGGCGCACCCGAGGGGTAGAAGGGTGTCCGGTTTGGTGGCCTCAGCATCCCATCGCTGCTCTTTCCAGATGATGTGGTTCTGTTGGCTTTATCAAGCCGCGATCTCCAGCTTTGCAGCCGAGTGTGAAGCGGCTGGGATGAGAATCGACACTTCCAAATCTGAGACCACGGTCCTCAGCCGGAAAAGGGTGCCGTGTCCTCTCCGGGTCGGGGATGAGATCCTCGGGGTCTTGTTCACGAGTGAGGGAAGAATTGAGCGGGAGATCGATTGACTGATCGGTGATGTGGACTTTGCATCGGTCCGTTGTGGTGAAGAGGGAGCTAAGTCGAAAGGGGAACCTCTCAATTTACCAGTCGATCTACGTTCCTACCCTCACCTGTGGGCACGAGCTGTGGGTCGTGACCGAAAGAACATAATCCCGGATAGAAGCAAGCGGCCGAAATTACTTTCAGATAGGTTGAGAAGCTCAGTCATCAGGGAGGGGCTCAGTGTCGAGCCGCTGCTCCTCCGCATTGAGAGGAGCCAGATGAAGTGGCTGGGGCATCTGATCCGGATGCCTCTTGGACGCCTCCCTGGTGAGGTGTTCAGGCCATGTCCCACCGGAAAGAGACCCTGGGGACGACCCAGAACACGCTGGAGAAATGATGTCTCTCGGCTGGCCTGGGAACGCCTCGGGATCCCTCCGGAAGAGCTGGAAGAAGTGGCCGGGGAAAGGGAAGTCTGGGTATCCCTCCTGAAGCTACTTTCCCAGTGACCCGACCAGGAGAAGCGGTGGAAAATGGAGGGATGCTAGATATATATCGTGTGTGTGATGGTTTGTCTGTCTATATGTGTGCATGCTTGTGTCCGTGTCCGAGATCAATAGTGGTGTATATGTGCATGGTAGTTTGTGTGTGTTGCATCGGCTCGTGAGGGGCACTTCCTTAATTCGCCAGCCCCCAAAAGAGATGCCACCTTAACCACAGCACTTAAAACAGGAAGCCTACTTGTGGTCATGTTCAGGTGGAGCACAAGCGCGCCCTCGTCACCGCCACCATGTGCTCGTGACATGAATGGCGGCACGAGCCGACAGGCCCTTTCGACGTAATCCCGACCAAAGCGCGCGTGAGAGCGTGCCGGGGTGGAGGCCTGACTCACATGTTGCCGTTGGTGTAGACGCCGCTGTTTTCCTCCACGTACTGCACCTGCGCTGGGTAAACATGCTGGACCTGTTGAACAGTCTGCGTCTGGAATGCAAACGCCAAGAAACGCGTAAAAGTCCCCGAGGCACGCCAACGCGGTTGCCGGCATTCTCACGGGATGTCGCGGCGTTCATTACCTGTTGCTGGACAGGCAGCTGCTGGGTGGAGCCGGCTGGCTGGACAGGCACGGTGGTCTGAATCGGGACTGTAGAGGTGGAGTCAGCGCCTGCCTCAGGGGTCTGCATGGCGCCTAAGAACACACGCCAATATCATGACTTTCATGAAAAAAATCCAAAAGTTAGCAGCACAGTCGGAGGTTCCGGTTTTAAATCTCATGCCGGGTTCCCCCCCCAAAAAATGGACGTTTGCATCAATCGTAAAAGGTCAGGTCAGGAGGGTGTACCACACCCATCACCCAAAGGTCAACTGGGATGGGCTCCAGCTCCCGTGAGCCAAATGGACCGGCTGGGCCTTTTTCTATACAGGTGACCTTTTGAAAACACCAAAAAAAAAAAGAGAGTCTCCTTTCACAAAGTTTTCCTGAACACTCAAGACTAAATGAGAAATATTTGTCAACCAACACGTCGAGGGTCTTGTCGCGGGATCGACCGTCTCGGCGGAATCTGACGGGCACCTGTTCCGCGCCGCCTGGTGCTTAATGCACCGGGAGGCTCGCGGTCCCGTCTCCGCGCCGGTAGCCATAAAAGCCGGTTAATGTGTAACAAACTCCAAACAGACGTGGCTCCTCGTTGCTTTGTCGACCTGCGCGTCGACACGTTTACGCGATAAAAGTCAGCCGGTAATTGACGACGACATGTAAGAATACAGCGAGGTGAGAATTTGTGATTGGGAGTTAATAATAGTGTTTAGTAGTAAGACTGTGACATAGCTGTCGGGTCCAGGGGGAGGGGTGGGGTACCTCCTCCCCATGCCAGTTTCCATGAGCAAACCTCTCTTGGTTAATTAAGTCAGGTTTCCTTCCAGCTTCCACTCTCTCCGGGGATGGCCTGCTTCTTCCCTTTTTATCCTCCGGATCACACCAGGCCTTTTTCTGTGGGTGTCGTTTTGAGCTTTCACTCGCGTTAAGTAGTTAGGGCGGCTGACCTCCAAGTCGGAGCGCAAAGTCGAGTCAATCGAGATGTAGGAAAGCGGGTGGGGTGGGGGTGGGGGGGAAACAATATTTTCTTGAGCCGTATAGCCGGAACTAAAGTGCTGCCTTGAGATATGGATTTAATTTTTTTCCTTGGCCACACTTGGGTTAAAAGGCTTCATCTTTCCCCACCCACTGAAATGAATGGAAATGTTATAAATCTTTTCCACCATCCCCGCCCTGTAAAAAAAAAAAAAAAAAAAAAAGCAAACATTTATGTAACACACTTTATAATCAGAAAAATAGCACAGAGCAATGACAATTACATAAGAAATAATTTTACTTTTTTTTTGTTTCAATTCATTAGATGTGCTAACCCTTATGGGGTACAGGACTGGGCCACCTTGGGGCTGTATAATAGACCTAAATATGTACATGGAGCCAGTCAAAACTCTGGAATAGAATCAGTATATTCTTTGCCGAGGTAAAGTAGTGCCTTGAGTTCCATGTTTATCTCAAATTATCCTTCCCCATTGAAATAAAAGCATGCGAGTATAGCTACATTAGAAGTCTATATGTGCTGCTCCACCATTCGTTTTAAGAGATCCGGAATAACGCATTATTACACCATGCCACCGAGGCTTTTTCGTTAGTCAGTCTGTGGCGTCTGCGTGGTTCATTTAACCCTCACCCTAAAATGCCGTCAGCAAGGTTTTGTTAACATACTGCTGCTTGTTGTGAAGTGAGTTGAGTTAAAATTTTTGCAAAACTAAAAACTGTATTTCCAACACTTCTGGGAAGGTGATACGAGCTTTTACTACCATGGTCGGGCATGTTGCTGACGCTGAACATAAATCAACAGGCGTCCAGTTCAAATATCCAAAGATTATACCATTTGGAGACCAAAATGCTGACTCCTTAGCCCACCAAACGATAGGGGAAAAAAAAACCAACAGCAGAACCTCTGCATCACACAACTAAATTTCCGGGTTACCTCACCTCACCTCACCCCCTCCACTCGCACAAACACAAAACACACGCCTGTGCACGCGTGCCCACGCACGCACACAAGCACTCACACACACATTCAACACACCTTCTGCCTCACCATTCGGCACACTCCCTTGTGGCCCACTTAAAGGCTGTGCTCCATCGAGCAAGTGCAATCCTTACAAAGACGCGCAGGAACAAAAGAGACCGAGGAGGGCGACATTTTTTTTTTTTTTTGCTCTGCACCCGCACACCCAATTCAAGTCCTCTCGCTAATGTGACAATGACGACAAGCAAGAGGGGTCCCCCTTTGAGAAAAATGCTCACCGATGTACTTTTTCCTTTTCTTTTTTTTAAAGTAAGTTAGCAAGGCTGAGTCATGACTTTATAGAGCTGTTGAACAACTTTAAGCCAAGGCATGGCAGGGATTTGATGACACCATAGCAGTGAAATGAGAAGGAAACACATTAGCTACCAAGAATACATTTGCAGATTCAAAGGGGTTTTCATTGATTTCTTTTTACCCCCTCTTGTAATATTAGGACCATCTTTTGTAAGACTATACATCTTTTTTGCATGCCAGTCTCACTCTACCTTTCACCTTCCTCCCTACCGAAAAATATAACTCATAGTGGGAACAAAAATAAGGCAATAGTACTATTTTATATTGATTGGGAACAGAAATATGCTGAAAAAACACCCACTTACTGTCACGAAATACAGTAAATAAACATCAAAAATATTTTCAAAATTTTTTTTCTTCGATCTAAAATATGACTTGTGACCCCAATACATTTTTTTCTTCGTGAAATATCGATGGGGGGAAAAAAAAAACAACTCATTGATACATGACTAAGCCAATGGTTCCATTTTAACATGATGGAAGCTGAAAGGTCACGCAGAAAAATGAATGAATAAATAACTAAAAATTAAAATAAAATCCTGGCTCATGCGGTCATAAGATGCCGGTCAGGTGATCTTAGCAGATGTGGCTTGGGGCCAGAGCGGGTCTCCACTTTCACCGACAACCTAACGTGCGTCTGCCGGAGTTGAGGCGGAAAGCAAACAGAATACACGCCGCGTTCTGCCCGGGCCATGAAAATGGATGGCTGCATAATTGAATTAATCAGCCGCCTCTTTTAGTGATTGGAAATGCAACAGGATCCGGGCGGCAGGTGGCACGGTGCTATTCCTGCCGGGCCCGGACGACAGGTAAGCGGTAACATGAGCTGATAACTAGCAGGCCAAGAAATTGGGTGGATGTGGGTGAACGGCGAGAAGAGGCGGAAAACGGGGGGGCGGGTTACGTTTTGCGTCTTCGCCATTTTTGGTTGCAAATGCCAACGGATCAATACGTTTGTATTATTTGCTACTGCGCGACTTTGATCTAATTGCTTCGGCTGTCATGCGACCCAGGCGACTTGCAAATCTTGCTGCAAAGTTTTGAGGATACGCGATGATGGCGTGTAGCGAGTTAGCCTTTAAAAAGCGACGTTCACTTAATTCGGAAGTGAACCGCTTCAAATTAAAGTTGATAGTCTACAGTTAAAGCACATCCTGTTTGTCTCATTTCATAACAATTGGGGTGTTGTTTGGAAATGATCAAAATGAGGAGAGTTATGCTCTTATCTCGAAAAATATCAAACTGACTGGAACGTCAACATCAATGCTGCTTGTAACATAAATATGAAGTTCATAAGCTGAGTTCCTTCACGTAACAAATCCAGAACTTTGTTGGGTCAAGGCACAATTTGTTCAACATCATAAAAACCTCACAGCAAACTACCAAACAAAAATATAATAGAAAGCGTGATTACCGCAAAAATTATTGTCTCTCAATTTAGTCACAAATGTACTTCCTCAGTGTGCGATCAGGGCTCCATTAGTTGAACACAAAGCTGATAAAGTTGCAGGGAGCCAAAAATAATTCGGTTGTACGAATTGCAACAGCTCGATGGGTTTTCCCATTCGGTGGAAAAATCATTTAATTTTTCTGCCATTTCCCTAGACGCCACTGGCACAGATACAACAGCAAATACATATTTCTGGTAATTATTAAAAAACATTACTTATAATACAGTCACGGCAATAATAATTCATATGAATGCCGTGAACATACTTTAACTTTTAACCCAACTATACAAGACATAATTGATTTTCCAGGGTCAACGTCAACTAACCAAACAGAAAACCGCAAACACAAAACAGAGGTATGAAGGTTTTGGAAATGATTCCGTCCCCGAATTGAAATTGATTTATATTTGTGTCTGAAAGTGCCACATTAAAATTGTTTGTAGACGAGAAAATACAACCTCAAGCTGTGCAAAATGTGTATTTAAGAAAACGAAACACTGATAATATCACAAAACCAATTTGTCTTTGTTCTCTGTGTTCATAACCAGACCAAAAAAAAAAAAAAGTTTATCCACCTACTTGATTATTTTATAGAATTTTCCGTTGCTGAACCAAATACTAAAATATGGGATAGTTGCAGCCTCACAACCAACTTCCCTGTTATAGTTTTATTATTATTGTTTAATAAAACCATCGGTTTAGGGCCCAATGAGATTAACCTGGAAAACATTTCTCAGTAAAATTACAAAATTGCGCCTCGAATGAAATCATTGATTATCAAAACTGCTCCTCAAAGAAAGAAATGTTTATTTTGAATAACATAGTGGAGACTATTTTGAACTCCACTTGAGTTCTAGGCAGGACAAGCACTGCTGCAATATAATAGCTCGTCTGTCCAGCTAGGAAAGTATGATATGACCTTCATATTCCTCCAAAAGAATATGGTAAAGGCTCTCCAATTGTTATTCAGAAGCAGAGTCCAAAAAAAGAGAGATTCACAGACTTCCGTCAGACAATAAGAGTAAAAGTACTGGGTTAGAATATTGACGCTGTATCATAATACAGAATGATACCATGATCTGACAACAATAATCACAACTTTACTGTCCAAATATGGTCAAAAACATCCAAAGGACACATCGAGAGGCAAGATCCAGATCAAATCGCAATATCGACACTAGATGTTGGTGTATGCACACTGTATCATGAGACAATGTGGTGAAATTTTATCAAGTCGAATAGATTCGACCCTGGTCCTCGACCAAGAGGCCATATCAACATTATCATCTATTTTAAGAACGATATCGAGATCAAGTCAAATATCTGGGTATATCAAAACTATATGAAGAGCTCGGACTTGGCTTTAGTATATAATAGTAAATAATAATAATAGTTTGCTGCATCAAAACAGAAAAGGCTATCATGATACACCCAACTGTCTGATAAGAAGTCACGGTTTCAACTTTTTGGATAAATATGGTAAAATCTCTCCAAAGGACAGTAGAAGTTTCAAGGAAAAACTTGTTAGTACAAGATAGTAACAAAGTCTAGATTTCACTTTGGTTTATCGATGCTGCGATATCGATGTTGGATAGTAATAATAGTTTGATGCTGCATCAAAACAATAAAGGCTATCAGGATACACCCAAATATCTGATAACAGGTCACAGTTTCAACATTTTGGATAAATATGGTAAAATCTGTCCAACGGACAATAAGGTACAAGGAAAAACTTGGTTAGTACAAGATAGTAACAAAGTCTCGATTTGATTTTGGTTTATCGATGCTGCGATATCGATGTTGGGTCACCCCTTAAGTTTAATTACATTTTTTTTTTCGTGTGGAACCGCCACTCGGGAGCCACTCCGAGATAAGACAAGACAGGTGTAACCCTCGTGAGTAACTTATCCCGGCGTTATCATCCAACCTTATCAGCGTCCGATACCACAAAGAGGGGGCAAGCAGGTAGGGGGTCTAGCGCCGCTGCTAATCTCACTCTTCCCACCCACTCCTTAAGACAAAAGGGAAAGTAATGGCTATTTATCAAAGACACGGAGAACCCCGAGTTATTTAAAAAAAAAAAAATCACTTCGCTTCAGCGTGGTTGTCATATTTGATGTGGGGGGGGTTCGATATTGTGAGTTGAGACGGTGGGGGGACCGGTGGAGGAGCGGAGGTTGGAGGGAGGCAGTGGCGGTGGTAATCGAGACACCTGCTCCAGCTGACCAGCTAGCATCAGGGAGGGCGAAGCGGAGGGGAGGTGGGGACGCTAGCCCGGAGCTAGCACCTGACTCGCGACTTTTATTTCAAAAAAAATTCTCTCCCCCCCCCCTCCCCTGGAAACGTGGCCTTAAAGAGGATTCGCGTCGGTCGGCTCCGACACACGGTTTCCACGCCGCGGGCGAGCGATACAAAAAAAAAAAAAAAAAACAGCCGAGGCGGCGTTAGCACGGAAGGCTAACACGTTACAAAGAAGCACCCTCGCTACTAGCAAAAACTGCTACCGAACGAGCGCCCCTCCGCCTGACAAAAAAAAAGAAGAAGAAGAAAAAAAAACAAACTCCCCAAGCGTTCACGTCTTAAAAGAAATAAGAAGAAACGTTCGAATGTTAAGTAACTCAAGGAATGGGAGATTAGGTCAAATAAAAAAAAAAGGATGTTTCCAAACCTGCTTATGGAGCGGCGGGTGAGTATGAGGATGGTGGAGGAGGTGGTAATGATGAAGCGAGCGAGAGCTTGTTGTTGGTGGGTTACAGTCGCCACGACTACGGTGGCTATGGCGCTTGCCTCACCGGGCAACAGTTGCTAGAAAACTCCCCGCAAACTGGGAGGAGATTAACTCTCTCTCACTTCGCGGAAATAACAAATAATAATAACGATAATAAGAATACGCCACAAAAAACAAACAAAAAAAAAAGTCGCTACCAAAAGAACACGCCTTTTTTTTGTTGTTGTTGTTTTTTGTTCATTTGACACAGCATTGACGTGGGCAGTGCTTTAATGTGTCGCTCAGCTGCGGCAAATGGTTGTAGTCGGATAACATCGGACTGAGTTTTAAGCACCTCATCAAGTCACAAACATCAACAATCACCGTTCAGATATAAATCAAGTTTAACGTAAGCAGAGGTAGAGGAAAAAGTACTCAAGTAAAAGTACAGATACTTGTGTGATATGGAAGTAAAAGTACTGATTCAACTGCTTTAGGTCAAGAAAAAAAATGTCCTATATTTTTGCTCAAGCATGATAAGTGTTCACTTATATGACAGCTTTATTTTATTTATGATGTCTGTGGAGTGGTTAACGTCTTAGTTCAATAGGTTGAGGTGTGGATCATGTCTCAAACGTGCAAGTAAAGCACGGACGGATAAATAACTGATAGAATAACAGAGAACATGATTTTGTTGATGTCTTCCTCGTGATTGTTACCACACTTTGCTTTATTACAGACATAAATCTTAATTGATACTCCGAGGCTGTGTCGGATGTCATCACGCTCATAATGCAGTGACTAAAACCTTTATTTTTTTTTAATCTACCAAGAGGAAGAGAAATGATATTATCAAGTTGATTGCTTGATCACGGGAAGACAAATGAAGTTGTATGATGGTTATTACATGTTTAACTTGAAAATGAAGGAAAAGAAACAGCAACATAAATGATCAATTTCAAAAATTTGGGTGTCAAAATTGTCCTGTAAAATGTGGATCTTTCGGCATAACTTTGCGAGAATTATTGGTCGTACGTGTTCCTCTTTGCGCGTTAAAACGTGTCACAGTGAATCTGAGCTCTCTTGACAGACCATAATAATAAACATTTTACAAATGTTTGCTGAGATAGTCGCCATCCTAAAGCACAGACTTTTTTTCATCCTGATCCTTGACTGAAGCCGCTCGAGGGCATTTGAACTGACGACGTTTCAAACTCTTTGCATTTACATTTGACTATGAAATTCGTCTAATACAGCCAAACATTTACCATGCGGTGTGTCGTGGAAAATGATCCAATTTCACCAATTGCTCTGAAAATGATTTTGGTGCATCACTTCAGCTTGGGCGGTAGAGGCAGTGCCTTGCTTATTAGCACCTCGACATTACCCAGCAAGTAGACTAGCATCTCCAAAGTAGGATTTAGAATACGAGGATTGTCATTTCAAAGTGTGATCACAGAACCAATTAAACTTGTATCTCAGCGGCTCTGCCGTATCTGTCATTTTTGGGACATTTTTATTTGGTTGCGAGCTGTGAAATTTTTCAAATTCAAATATGCCCAATGCCTCAAGAAAAACTTACATAATATTTATGTTATACAGGTGGATTTTTGTACATAATCACCAAATAAAAACCAAGGATCGTTAGCTTAGCAGACCCTTTTTTGGGAAAAAGCTGTTGTTGCCAAGCAACAAGCCAAACCCCCGCATGAATCGAAAGTGTTTTTGCTGGAAGAATACTTCTCAAGTAAAACATCCATCCATTTTCTTTGCCGCTTATCCTCACGTGGGTCGCGGGGAGCGCTGGAGCCTATCCCAGGTGTCAACGGGCAGGAGGCGGGGGTACACCCTGAACTGGTCGCTAGCCAATCGCAGGGCACTTGGAGACAAACATCCGCATTCACAATCAACCTACGGGCAATTTAGAGTGTCCAATTAATGTTGCATGTTTTTGGGATGTGGGAGGAAAACAGAGTACCCACGCAGGCACGGGGAGAACATGCAAACTCCACATAGGTGGGGCTGGGATCGAACCCGGGTCCTCAGAACTGTAAGGTCCTCAAGTTAAACACTTCATACTTTTTGAGTATACCACACAGAAAAAAATATTTGTTGGTAACGCAGTAAGTTTTCAGGAGTGTTTCAAACTCCCTCATGAACACCACCAGCACAGTCCCATAAAAAATGAAAAAAAAAATATTTAAGTTAATGTCCACTGGTAAATCATAAATCAATTTTAGTCGAGAGATCAAATTTGACCCAGAACATCCTCAGCGTACACACATTTTGTAGCTCCTGCACGAATAAATGACATTTTAAAATATTTGGATTTATGTAAAATTGGGGTCACTTAAATCACATTTACTTAAAAAAAAAAAATTCAAAATCTCTCAAATTTCAGAAGAAATGAAACATTACCCAAACAGTATGCAATTGTTCAACGCTGCATTAAAAAGAAAATGTTGGATTAGTACCCTGCCTCCTGCCCGAAGATCGCCGGGATCAGCTCCGGCGCTGCCGTGACCCTTGTGAGGCTAATCGGCTCCGAAAATGAATCGATGAATTAACACCTGATACTTATGATGGCCCCCAAAATAAGCCTGGCAATCACAATTGTCAGATCAGCGTAAAGATCGTGTAGTGCTGTGCAAAACGATGACTAAAAAATCCATAAATTTAATGACAATAACAAGACTTAAATAGCGAAGAAAAATCTCCTTCCACGTGAGACTCTTTAATATTTTTTTTTTCCGGCGTAAGATTATGTTGAGGAACACTGCAGTGAAATGACAAGTCTATGTTGTTACTATAGTTACTAATGTAAGTCTGAAAGGGGGCGGGGGTTGGACAATCTTTTTTCCCAGATGTACAGACAAAAGTATTCTGCACCCAAATACAGTCACAATCCGCATTTTTTATCATAATTTTGCACTCATCACATAAAAAAAAAAATAAACGCACATTCTTCCCCATTTTCTACCTGTGGCGAGCATGCTCGATTGACTTTAGATCAGGGAACGGATTGAGCCACCGAAGAATATTTCTTTTGCCTCCAAAATGTCTTGAGGGATTTTTTTGTAAATCTCTGCCGTCCAAGTACCGACATAATAACCAAAATTAAAAGTTAATTACAACTGAACTTCCCTTTACAAATGCGCTGTATAATATTATATTTAAAAAAAAAAAACATTAAGACATTGTAACATTGTGCATGCTTTGAAGATTTAATTCAGTGACTCTTTTGCATACAACAAGGGGGAGCCTGAGTACTGCACCGATAAACACACCACTGCAATAAATCGTTATGTCAGATTATTTTAAAAAATATGTTCCTAAATATGCTTGGCCAATAACAAGCTACAAAATATTAACCCAATCATTTCTAGATACTTTCACTTTGAGCCAATTAAAAGCTCTGATTTATATGATGCATTATCTCATAAATCTTACATCAATCTGTCTATTTTCTAAGAAAATAAATTATTCCAGGATTTAAAAAAAAAAGAAAATAAAGGGGTCTTTACTGTAATAAAATTATGAGAATAAATTATTATTTTTTAAAATAAAGTGTAACTTTGTTCTCTTATTACACTTTAACTTCACATCCCAAAATTAGGACTTTATCTTGGAAAAGTATGACTTCTCATAAAATTCATCTTTTTTAAAAAAATTTTATCCAGACAAAATACCCTTTGTACTTGTAAAGATTCTGCGTTTTCTTAATAAAATACAACTTTATTCTCTTATTTCAACTTTTTTTTGTTAAATCTTAAAGGAAATTGGCTTCTTTTAATAATGACGTTTTACTTGAAATGAGCCAATTTTTGAATTGTTTAATTGGAGTTGGGATTATGAGCAGAGGGGCTCCGTGGACCTAACAAGTTTGAGACCACCTGAGCTGATCAATTATTGTTCCGCTACTCCTGGACCCGACTGTGTATTGCAATATGGAGTCACTTTCTCTCATTCGGAAGCTAGCGACAGCCCGAAGCCGATGTAGTATTGACGTGACGTCAACTAAAAATAGTGCAAAGGAAGGAATTCCACGTGTGGGTGGCGTCACTCGTCCGTGGGGTCGGCATGCGAGTCCATCTCGCTGAAGAAGTCGCCTCCTGACATTTGGATCTCAAATCCTGCAGGGGAATCCACACTGTTGGGGAAGGCTTGGAAACGCGCGCCGATAATACCCAGAGACGCTCGTCACCTGTGTCGCAGACCCCGCTGCCCCCGAAGGCGTCCGCTTGGATCAGGTGACCGGACTCGAGCCCCGCTGACATCCCGTCGTAAGGAAAGAGCGCCTCCATCTGCCCTGAGAGACCCGCGAGGGCCCAGGTAACCGATCTTCACTTATCAAACACTTACTCACATTTCACACTCAATCCACATCTCCATTCTAACAAATTTCTAATGTAAATGGGAATTTTTATAAATTAAACATGCTTTTGGAAGCCTCAGCATGTTTAAAAACAGACCAAATTTTGCACGTTTCCTGTTGAAAATATGTATTTTCCAGGTCCCCTAATAAAAGTCACTCAATAGCGTCCCTGGAGATTTAAAAAGAAAATCAATTTCTCACATGAAATTTGGTGGACATGTCGATCATAACTGGGGCTGTAACGGATTAATGGCATTTGCATTCACTTCTATGGGGAAAGATGATTTCAGTGTTTTGAGTTACCGAGCCAATTAAATCTGGAACTCAATGCAATAGTATTTTTCTTACACATACGCTTAAAAAAAAAAAATGACAGAGAAAATGCGGCACGGTGTCTCAGCCGGAAAGCGTTGGCCTCACAGTTCTGAGGTCCCGGGTTCTATTCCGGACCTGCCCGTGTGAAGTTTGCATATTCTCCCTGTGTCTATGTGGGTTTTTCTCCAGCACTCCCCGTGACCCTCGTGAGGATAAGTGGCTAGGAAAATGGATGGATGTCCATCATAACAGGATGCAGGAAAAAAGCCTCAAGGACCCTTGTCTGAAATTGAACAGGAAGTCAGCCATCTTGGCACGAAGCAGCCATTTCGGGGGAATTCTGGGAATTAGACCAAATCCTGCAAGGGATTTTTACCCAATTCGCCCCCCCAACGGAAGCAGCTATTCCATTCAGATGGGTAACGCTAAATTGCCAAGATTTTTTTTTTCTTGCCTTATGTTTTTACCCTTTTCTTATCACGGCAGTTCAAAAACAAATTAGTATTTACTTATTTATTACACCTGACCTGTCAAATCCTCGCTAGGTGGTGGGGGATTGTCTATTTAAAGGTACACAGAATTGAGATACTTGCCCACCAACAGCTGCATCATCATTATCATCATCATCATCATCATACTCCCATGTGATAATATTCTGCTCAAAACAGAAACTCAAAACCGCCGCCCACACATTTGCTAATAAGCTCTTCGTATCCCAAACGTGCACTATAACCTTTTCTTGGACGGCGCGCTATCGTCTTGTTTTCAAAGGACCGCGGCGGTGACGAGATACCATCCAACAAGTACCTCGGCCGTGGTTCGCTGCCGGTTCGGGGGTCCGACCGGGCTGCGCGGAGGCGGCGGCGGGAGGGTGCGGCAGGCGCGGCGCTGGCGGGCAGGGGTCGGCGCAGAAGAGCTGGCGGTGTTGAGGATCGACAAACCTGAAATATCACACAGTCAAGTACGTACAGTACAGTCAATACGTCAGAATGCATCCATCCAATTTATACATCACTTTTCTTCAATTAAAAAGTCATCGATACCTGCAAAAAAGCTTCATTTTATTGCATTCATCCATTTTTTTTATGCTGCCAATTCTATTCAGGGTCGCATAGTCATAGTCCTCCAAATAATTCCGAATAATTCTGTGAAAAAAAATACTCAAGCACTAGGTAACTGGTAATTTCTAATTTAGATATTCTTTAAATAGTGCATCAATATCAAATAGACAAAATATAAAACAGGGATATACAATTTAAAATAGACCAATGATTTAAAAAAAAAAGATGGCATATGAAGTCAATAATAAATAGCCTTAAATGAAGTTTCCTTATTGAAAAATGAACCGGCACTTGGCAGGTTGTGAAGATTGATGATAAATATCCTATATGTATAATTTATTTGTATATCCATTTCATTACTCCAAAAGAATTTGGGTTCGGCCAGGATGCATCTTTATCTCCAGCGTTGTGCTCACATCGCGGATTGCTTTTCCTCCCTGCTGAATTTGAATGTGCGCAACTTCAATTTGCATTCCGTTGTTGACCCGCTGGTTTTTATTCCACAGAGTATTACATTTTGCAAATGGAGACCAAGACAGACTCTTGCAACTCATGTTTTTAAAGTTCCGAGTGGAGTTCTTGTAGGCTGAAATGCCAACTGACACAAATGGAAGGTTGTGATGCGATTGTTTGGTTTTCATAGCCCAGTCAATTTTTCTGACAAGACACAAGCTCTGTTTTAGAACCGAGTGATCCAACAACAAAGATTTTACAATCGATTTAACCTATAAAAAGTAATTACAGCACAGGCCTCACTCTCCAACTGGACTTTGAACAGAATTTTCTTTTTCTCTTATATTTTTGGATTGAATTCCTCGGCCGCTCTCATCCGTGACTATAACGTCCATTAACAGTGCGTGATTATAGATCATTGAGGCGAGCCGAGCTCTGCTTTGACGGGCTGATTCCCCCGCCCAGAATCCTGCAGAGCGGGTTTGGGGTCTACCGCTGCTTGGAGAACAATCGCAGTTAGCGAGGAGCTGTGAAGAGTCATCCCAGTCTGATCCAGAAATCCTTTACTACAGCTTTGGAAACGGTTTAAAATAAGACACATTTGGTTCTCATATTTTCCAAAATCAGTTTTGTTTTCAGATGAAGGAAATGGAGAGGAGCGGAGGGGGAAGAGTGAAGCTCCAGGGAGAAGAGATGGCGAGGGTGGACGACTTCAAATACTTGTGGTCAACAATACAGAGCAATGGTGGGTGTGGTGAGGAAGTGAAGAAACGGGCCCAAGCGAGGTGGAACAGTTGGTGGAAGGTGTCTGGTGTTCTATGTGACAGAAGAGTCTCCGCGAGGATGAAGGGCAAAGTTTTTAAAACAGTGGTGAGGCCGGCCATGATGGTGGTACTGAAGAAACAACAGGCAGCAGAACTGGAGATGGCAGAAATGAAGATCTTGAGGTTCTTGCTCGGAGTGAGCAGGTTGGATAGGATGAGAAATTAGATCCTTAGAGGGACAGCCCAAGTTGGATGTTTTGGAGACAAGGTTAGAGAGACCAGACTTGGATGGTTTGGACGTGTCCAGAGGCGAGAGAGCGAGTATGTTGGTAGAAGGGCGACGAGGATGGAGCTGCCAAGGAAGAGAGTGCGAGAGGAAGACCAAAGAAAAGGTTGATCGATGTTGTGAGAGAAGAGATAGAGAGGAAGATGCTTAGATGGGAAAAGATGACACGCTGTGGCAACCCCTACCGGGACAAGCCGAAAGGAAAAGAAGAAGAAGTTTCAGTATAGTTTTAACTTTGGTATGCTGGACGGTAGACAAGGTGGAAGGAATTATGAACAGTTCCAAAATATCAGTCAGTAATACTGCAAAACTTTCCGGCTTCTACTCATCCGGCTATTGCCCAAAATCAGCTGGGACGGGCTCCACCTCGCCCGTCACCCAAATCTCGAATAGATGAATTATATACATACAGTCATAAAATATAATAAACCAAAAGAATTTTGCATATATTTGATTCCTGGACCTCATTATATCGTCTCGTGAGTGTGAAATCTCCGCCCGCCCCGCCGCGCGCTTTTATTTTGTACATTTAATGGGAAGAAGCGTCACAAAACGCAATCCAGAAAAATACATAATTACCTGCGATTGTCTTGCAGAGTGCACATAAGAGCCGAGCCGTGGGGGGAGTCACCTCCCCGTGGAGCATCTGAGGAGGGGGGGAAGGATGACAGACACTTAGAGTCTAGCCGACCGCAGCATAAGTCTAATGGGTATTGCTTAGTGTGTATAAATATCTGCTAGGAATATGAGCGGGGGTGGGTGGTTTTTTTTTTTTTTTTACGTACTTGAGTATGGCTCTCGAGAGGCTCTGGAAGATGCTATCGAGTTGCCTCTTCTGGCTGGCGGGGAGATGCTTGGGTGCAGATGGTGGATGGTTAGGCAGTCCGTCAGAGGTTCCCGGGTCACGTCGGCTGCGGATTTCATCTGAGAAAATGACACACGGAGGGCAACGGTGCATTAGCGCTAATTACCATATCGCCGCTCTCCAATGAAAAGCATGTACGGTGGATCGAAAAAGTACACACATCCCTGTTGGAATGACCGGTTTTTGTGACGTAAAAATGATATCAAGAACAGTTTTACAGTATTAATGTTGCTTATGACCCGCACGACTCGAATTTTTCTAATTGAGACCCAACTGGAAACAACTTTTGCACTCTTTGTTAGCTAGATTAGATTATTTTGGAGTGACTCAACTTTTTCTAGACAACTGAGGGTCAAATATATATTAGGTCTAAATAATGTTGTTGCTGCATTGTTATGACATTGATTAATTAAAATAGTTTCTAATTAAAGGTTGTTTATAAGGGGGAATCGTTCTCAAACACGGAGACGGTATCTATGGTGACAAAAACAATAGTTTACGACCTGCTCGCTTTGTTAACATTCCGTGGGTGGATGTTTAAACAGATGCGCGGAGGATATTTTCAGCGACGCGTTCGAAGAAAATGGGAAAATGTCTGATTTGATTTTTGTTTGTTTCATGCGAGTAGAAGTGTTGGAACATCCAAATGACAGGTGTGTTTTGTAGCCCTGTAACTGGCCGGTCATTGATTATTTAAACAATCTTCTGTCTTTATGTCGATTTTTATACCGTGTTGGTTACACTGGTGGTGTAACCAACATCGAAACCCATTAGCTGTCAGTGGTTCCAAATTTGTTGTCAATTGCGCGGCGGATTTGTTCGGTGATGCTCCTCTTAAAAGCTTCTGATTTTTTTTTTTGAACAAAATGGTACAAGTGTTTAATTATACTGCCCCCAGGTGTCCAAGCAAAGAAAAAGAGGCATTATTAGCATTATTGCTTTACATTGTATTTAGTTGTCTTTACTGTATGTTTTTGTGACAGAGTGTTGTTTTTCATATGAAAAAAAACAACATTTTTCGGGGGGCTGTAACGGATTAATGGCATTTGCATTCACTTCCATGGAGAAAGATGATTTGAGTGTTTTGACTTACGGAACGAATTAAATCAGGAACTCAATGCAACAGTATTTTTCTTACTCATACCTATACACTGTTTTTAAAAAATGATATTACAGACTTTCCATCCATTTTTTTTCGCTACTTATCCTCACAAGGGTCACAGGGAGTGCTGAAGCCTATCCCAACTGTCAACGGGCAGGAGATGGGGTACAGCCTGAATTGGTTGCCATCCAATCGCAGGGCACATCCAGACGAAAAAGCCGCATTCACAATCACACTTAGGGGCAATTTCGAGTGTCCAATTAATGTCGCATGTTTTTGGCATGTGGGAGGAAACCAGAGTGCTCGGAGAAAACCCACACAGGCACGGGGAGAACCTGCAAAATCCACACAGGCGGGTCCGGGATAGATCCTGGGACCTCAGAACTGTGAGGCCAACGCTTTTCAGCTGAACCACCGTGCCGCTATTATTCATCGAAAATTATTTTCCGGCCCCCGAAGCTACAGCTCGCGGACCCACAAGGACTCCGGGTCCCTCCGTTTGTAAACCATGGATTTAAATCCCACACCCTTCTTTCTTTCTACCTTTTTCCGTAGCTGTCTCTCCGCAGCGGAATGGGACTTGACGTGCTTCCGCAGAGAGCTGGGATCGGTGTAGCGCTTCGCACAGCCCGGCACTTGGCACGCGTACGGCTTCTGAACGCACATGCCAAAAATACGATTGGAAACTTTTTCACGACACACAACCCGTTGGATGTCTCCCCCCTTTCCTCACTGTGTCCAGGTGGGTGCGCTGGTGCTTGGCTCTGTCACTGGAGTTGCTGAAGGCCTTGAAGCATCCCGGGTGCTGGCAAGGGTACGGCTTCTCCCCCGTGTGGCTGCGCAAGTGGATCTTCAGGTTTTCCAGGCGGGAGAAGGCCTTCTTGCAGCCCTTGAACTGCGGAGGTGAAAAAAAAAAAAAGAAAAGAAGAGAGGAGGAGTGGCATTTTAATCACGGTGAGGTATTTTTCTTTTTCTAAAAAAAACGAGACTTGTGGAGAAGGACCTCAGCCTCTTTTGTCCTCCTTTGAGAGGCACTGAAAGCCGCGAGTGCGCTCGCTGGAACTCACCACAAACGCAGCCTGCTTGGCCTTGATGTGTGGGTGGAAATGCAAATTATTTTTATAACAAAAAAAAAAAAATGCTCAAATATCCCAAATTCGTGTGATTTTCAATGAATGCAGAAGCATGAAAACGAGCCCTCATTGCCCGAGACTATATTACTCATAAAGCATCGCATTTAGGATCGTGCAAACAAGAAATATGTAATATTAACTGGGTCTTTATTGATATTTTGTCATTGATGTGAAGGCTTCATAATGCTACAGCCAATGTTCGTGATGCAGGTACGCCATACAAAATGAGCGCTGATCATTTCATATTAGAAACTGGCTTTTTTTTGTTGAAATGTGTTTACTTTGCTGTTCGCAGTACCTGCCAGCAGGGAGCAGTGTCACCGCACATGATGGTGGGTGTACTGTCTATGTTTTTAGTCCAAATAGCTACACATTTTTACATACCTGTGTGCACTTAAAACACACAACATAAGCAAATCCAACACATGAGCAGTATCCAATATTTTGTACAAAAGTTATGCTCACATTCATACCCAAAGTCATGTTTTTGAGATGTGGGAGGAAGCCAGAGTACACGGACAAAAACAGAAATATAATACACAGACCTGAGATCTGAACCAATAGCCTAAGAACTGCGAGGCAGATGTACCAACCGCGAGGAGTTAGATCGTGTTTTATCGTGAACTTCGTATGGCCCCGAATGACGATCTTGTATGAAAAATATATGCAATACTGACACAGGATGATACCAGGAATGTTTTTTTTTTTTTTGCAGCGTCATGCCAACCCGATGAGCTCACAGCTCCAATATGCGATTCAGCAAAGTTTTTCAATTCCGAGGCCAGACGTTTACGGTCCGTCTTCCTGTTCGCGGGGGCTTGGAATGTCCTCCCCGCTTGGGCCTAACGGAGAAAATACACAGAGCGTGTCCCATTTTGTTATTGGTGTGAATTCCTCACATAGTCGCACGGCTCGGTCATTTATTATTCACCGGCAACGTTCCTCTGCTCGCCCGCATATTTGGAGATAATAAAGGTAATTCATTAAGAACCTCGACGGTGCAATCTTGAAATACCGGCTGTCAGCGGGCAGGAAGCAAAGGGGCCGGGATTTGAACCCCCAGTCCTCAGAACTGTGCCGCCCGTGTTTAAACATTAAAAAAAAAAAAAAAAAATCAAGATAGTCCAGATTACTGGAATCAGTGGTTCAAAGATCATATAAATCATAGTGACACTCATAAATCATTTAGCCACTCCAATATTATGTTCGCAAACGGCATCAAACGTGTAATTGTGCGGCAGGAACAAGTTTGGACTTGTTCTGTGTTCACGGTGTAACAAGAGCGGGCCCCATTGTTCTCCGCCGGTTCTACT
This sequence comes from Syngnathoides biaculeatus, assembly GCF_019802595.1. Classification (NCBI taxonomy): domain Eukaryota; kingdom Metazoa; phylum Chordata; class Actinopteri; order Syngnathiformes; family Syngnathidae; genus Syngnathoides; species Syngnathoides biaculeatus. The sequence continues at coordinate 19,182,155 of NC_084656.1, forward strand.
TTCTATTTAGTTTATTCTTCACCCGCCGCTCACTCCCCAACATAAACCGCTAAGCGTCTTGCACGGGATTTTAGCATTTCATCTCTAGCGCAAAACGTGCAACAAAAACCTGCACCCGTGATGTAACGTCGGAGAAAACTCATCAAAGTCATCAAAAGCGCAAATCAAACTGACAGAATCAATTTGCACACCCTCCCCCCACCCCCTCCCCTCCCCGTGGCAACGGCGGAGTAAGTAAGTGAATATTTTCTCAGGAAAGGCCGCGCGCCCGTTATGCACGCCGTTAATAATTGACTCGTCGACGGCGGACACATGAAGCGTGTCGTAGCCGGAGTCGTGCGCCACTTTGTCTGGGTCCTGTGTGATTTCCCACTTGGGGGGGGGGACGTGAGAAAGGAACGTGAAGCGGGATTGTCCACAATCGGAAATATTGCACGGCGCAATTTAGGAAAATATCAAGAGAAACGTTGGCAGCGTGGACAAAAACAAAACAAAACAAAACCCCACACAAATAAATAGAGACGTTTGTGTTTGTTTGCTTTCAGGTTCATTGAGGACAGATAACATTGAGGCCTTTCGAATGTGGCATTTTGTTTTGGAGATTAATAATATGTCACACACCAGAAGTGTGACCAAATATCCTCCCGATGTGAGGCCATCGGCATCTGACAGCTGAGGCTTTGCAGTTTTTGAAAGCGTATAATTTCCTTGCGCATGGCTCGCCAATTAACAGCGAAATGGCATTGTCTCCTGGCAAGACGTTTTTTTTCCTGTTCCCGACTGCAGTTTAGCGCCGATTTTAATACTTCAATAACGGGTAAAGCTTTATCACGGCGAAATGCGTCTGCAGAATGGAGCATATTTTGACGCTAGGGGGACTTTGGGCATGGACGTTCCAGGACTTTAGGAGTTTTGTGTTTTCGTTAGTGGTGGTAGTAGCGGGCGCTTTACTGCGTGCTTCGTCAAGAACGGATCCTATTTTGAGAAACTTGGATCACGTGAATTGTGTCGGAACATTGTGACAGCTGTAAACTTTTTCAAACTGATGCTGACCTACACGAGGGACAGAAAACTTCTAAACTGACAGTTTAACCAATCAACCATTGACCACGGTTTTTTTGGGTTCCTTCTTGGCCCATGTTGGAAGTGCCCACTTCCTGATTTGTTTTCTTAAATAGTCATCCATAATCCTTGTACTTACCTAACGAATCAGGTTATGATTGAGTCAGTAATCACTAACCATAGTTGATTGATGGCTAAATTTGCAATCCAGTGGAGGGGAAGTCTAATTGACCCAAAGCTCATTCTCAGAACAAGGGCCAAGGCTGGCGGTCTGCTGCCTAGTGGACTCTCATGTTACCACAATTATGACTACATTTTCCAGAGCTGCGAATGTCTCGTCATCTTTTTTTGCTCATACGTGCCCTGCGATCGACTCGCGACCTCGCTCCAAGCCGCCTCGGATCCAGTTACCCGGCAACCCGAATGAAGACAAGCTATGTCGGAAATTGGATGGACGGATGGTTTACCGTGCACTTGTTGGGCTTCTCTCCCGAATGGACCCTCATGTGGATCAGAAGCTTGTAACGAGCATTGAAAGGTTTGAGGTTGCGAGGACAGTCCGCCCAGTAGCACGTGAAGTCCTCGGGCTTTCTCTGGTCTACGTGGAGTTTTTCTATGTGCCTCACCAGGTCGTCCTTTTGGTCATATACCGCACTGCAGTCCATCCACAAGCAACAGTGGGTGCCGTAGTCCTCCATCTCGCCTTCCTCTTCCTCCAGCATCGGAATCTGGGGTAAAAAGTTGAGCCCGTGCCGGGGGAGAACCGCAGGACCCTGGTTGAGAGTCCTTAGTTTGTGGTGACCTCTGAGAAGGTGGACATGGCGGTGGGAGTGGTAGGGAGGCGGAGGTCCCTGAGGAATAGAAGCGTCTTCACCGGCCAGTGGAGCTGAGGGCACCTGAAGAATTGGCATCATGTTGTCGGTCTCTTCTCTACAGGACTCCGAAATCCTTCCCTTTAAATTTGGAAGGCACTGTTGTTCCACCACCATGTTAGCCATCTGACTCTCCAGACCCCCACCTTCTTCCAGAGCCTTCCTGCGGGTGCCTTCTTCTGGTGAAACCAGAGCCTGTGAGTGGTCTGGCATAGTATGGGGGTGAACCTGGGGGATGTAAGACCCCCTCACACCCAGGAAGTGGCCATAGCCCTCGGACTGGACTGGCGAGATTCTGGGGTGGGAGGCCGGCGAGCTGTTGATATAAGCCACAAGCGAAGTTGGCGAGGTGCGTATGATGGAATTGAAATCGATGCCCATCACGTCCGACAGGGGCGACATGGAAAGGGCTCTCTTCGTTGCGTTATGCTGTCTGGGGCTCCCGGCATCACCCGTAAAAAGGTACGAGGGCAGGGACGCCGACGTGCTCGTGCCGTTGGAGGCCTCGGTGCCGGACATAGCCGTGCCGGGGGGGAGGCCGAGGTGTTCGCCGACCACGGAACACGGCGCCTGCCCCAGCGGGGGAAGCACACGGTAGCCAAACGGCCAGTCGTTTCGTCCGCTAAACACCGACTGGGTCTCAAACAGACTGAGGGTCGTGGACGCGAGGGATTCTCTTGACAGCACCGACCTGAAAGAAAAACATCGGTACAGTTGATCTTGACTTGCAGGATTAATGGGCCCAATGGTAATATTCTTGCCAACCTGGCATCCAGAGGTGGGTGATAGGTCGCGACATCGTATTGATGACCAGGGACAACTGACATCGGAACGCTGGTTACCGTGAGGTTCCAACCCACCGGCTGTCCGAGGACTTCGATGGCAGGACTGGAACCAGCACAACCTACCGGAATAAAGGCCTCAGAATGATTACCGTAGCGCTAACAAGCGACGCAGAATTACAGGTGGGCTAGAAGTGGGTTAGAACCATGGATAGAACTGAATCAAACACAAAACTCTGCTTGGAGAAAGTTAACCGACAGACAAATATAAATCGCACGCGTTTGTTTTTAGCCGCGGAATTTCCCCCGACAACCTGAGCGGGACGCAGACACCTTCAGCTCTGTTAATCACTAATGAGCGTCTCGGCTCGTTCCCCCCGTTTTTCCCCTCCGTGTGAACTTACTTTAGGGACCGGGCTTCGCGCTCGGTTAATTATTAATAATGAGACCGAAAGGTCCGGTGAGATGACCGCATCGGATAGCCAAGTGAGGAAACGTGACGGTGACGGTTGATTACACGTTTTGAATCGGACTCTGCCAAGTATTGACTCTTCAGTTTTGAGGAAAAAATAATGAACAAAAATCCTTTTGCACGTTTTTCTGACAGATTAAGATAGATTGTCGGTATGATTCCGGATTTGGCACCGGATGAGGTTTACCGCGTAGGGACTGTACCTTTATTGGAAGAACCTCCCTGAACGCCGGCGTCTCTCCGGAGCGGCGGTGCCGTCGGCTTGACGTCCCGCTTCCCGTTTGTCGACAACTTCCCGCGGAGGCTCAGGCTCGGCAGGGCGACGCGGCCGCCGTCCCGCTTCCCGCCGCTCACTTTGTCCGCGCCCGGGAGGGGGAGGCCGCCCCACCGAGGGGAGGTTACGGGCGCCTTGACGGGCTGGGACCGGTGCCCTCTCGTCTTCCCCAGCGACTGGGACGCGCCGCACGGCGACACCAGGACCTGGCAGCCCTTTCCGCTCATGGCTCAGAAGGAGCTCACGTAGAGCTGGCATCGATTTAAGTTTTGACGCGCCGCTTTTTTGGCTCGTACCTGCCGGATCAAGAAAAAGGAAGCGCAAAAAGAAATATTCAACCAGCTCAGCTGACTGTTGGACTTTGAACATGAAGAAAATGCTCTTAATGTAAATTTTTTTTTTTAATATATATATATATATATATTGCGTGTACTCGCTAGGGTTGTAAGAGGCCTGGGACCTATCCAGGCTGACTTTATGTGAGATGATGGGTACACCCTTGATGGGTCGCCAGGGCAAATGGGCTTTCCCGACTCGGGACTGTTTGGAGCTTTCAAGTCATGAAAGGAATATGGTTGGATGTTTGGCGGTGGTGGGAAGGCCGTCCGGCGGGCTGCCCCACGCCACACCACTACGATGTAAAAAAAAAAAAAAAAATGTGTCCAATTGTGAACCATTTTTCATGCGCTACAAATCAAATGCATTATTATTATTATTAGCCCAAGATGACTTCTGATGATGGGGGCACGGTGGCTCAGCTGGTAAGGTGTTGACCTCACAGTTCTGAGGTCCCCCTGGTTCGATCCCGGACCCGCCTGTGTGTAGTTAGCATGTTCTCCCCGGGCCTGCGTGGGTTTTCTCCCGGGTGGGCACATCATTAATTGGACACTCTAAAGGTGTGATTGCGAGCGCGACTGTTTGTCTCGATGTGTCCCGATTGGCCGGCGACCAATTCAGGGTGTACCCCGCCTCCTGCCCAATGACAGCTGGGATAGGCTGCGGCACTCCCCGCGACCCTCGTGAGGATAAGCGGCTAAGAAAATGGATGGATAAAAGTCCGGTACATTCTGGGCTGGTCGCCAGGTCAATCGCAACGCACGTTCTGCAGGAGCAAGCAACTACTCAAGCTTACTTTCACTCCAGTGGAGAATTTAGCGTCTTCAATTAATAAATCATGCATGTTTTTATTATGTGTAAACTCCATCTAGGTAAAATGAGACCGAGATTCAAATCTATAAATTCTAACCGCTGTGCTGCTATTGTCGTAAATTGCATTTGTTGCACATATTTATCATCAAGCGGTAACAATTAGGAAATCGATCTAAAACAAAAAAGTAAAATAGTACTTTGGTCATGTGTGTTTTTCCGGATTAAACATATTGTTATGAATTAATAATAATCGAAGTTAACTCACGTCACGTTGTTGTCGCGGCCGTTCTCCACGGCGACACGTCGCGGTCGGCATCTCCTCCTCCGCTCTGAGCGCAAAGTGAGCAGCGCCGGAACAGGCGTCGCGTCGGGATGGGTGGGAGTGCAACTCGCACCGTCACTCTTTGGTGTCCGGGGAACTTTTTTTTTGTTGTTTTTTTTTTTTTTAAATCCCCATGTGAACTTGTGACCTCATTCAACTGCACTTTTGGAAATGATAACCAGCAGAAAAAGTCATAAAAGTAAAAAAAAAAATAATATATATATATATATATTCCACATAATGTTGATAAATAATTTCTTATACTGTATTTTATTTTTGTATTTTAATAGTATTTTTTTTATTCACGTTTAAATCAGACAATTTGTTAGAGAGAATATTTTTTTACAGTGGAACCTGAACTCAACGGACCTCGAACTCAAAACCGTCGTGCACCAGTGGAGTAAGTTTGCATACATTTGAAAAATATTAATTAATTTTAAAGCTTTTAAAAAAATTTAATAATAATTTTAATTAATTATTGAAGTTATTTATTTACATATGTTTTTATTCCAGAAAAAGCGACTTTATAATGTATCCAAATAGAATCTGTTAACCATTCCAAATGTCACATTATGAAGAGAAATTGACAATTATAATAGTTGTGTTTGTATGTGGCACGGTGGTTCGGTGGTAAAGAGTTGGCCTCACCGTTCTGAGGTTCCGGGTTCAATCCCGGACCCGCCTGTGTGGAGTTTGCACGTTCTCCCCTACGTGGGTTTTCTCCGGGCACTCTGGTTTCGTCCCACATCCCAAAAACACGCAATATTAATTGGACACTCTAAATTGCCCATGGGTGTGATTGCGGCTGTTTGTCGCCAGGTGCCCTCCGATTGGCTGGCAACCAGTTCAGGGTCTACCCTGCCTCCTGCCCGTTGACAGGTGGGATAGGCTCCCGCTACCCACGTCAGGATGAGCAGCAAAGAAAATGGATGGATGTTTGTATGTCATATTTTTCTGACAAAACGCATGAAGTTGTCAAAATCATGATGTAATATTACAACTTGACAATTCCACCATTAATACTACCCCCCGCCACCTCTTTATCATTTCCTTTTTTAACCCCAGTGTGCCAAAAAACACCGATTAAGACTTGTTGATATTTTTGGTTGTTTAATTAAGCGGCTTCCTCCGTCTCCCCACATAAGAAGAGCATAAATGATTTATCGTATCATAGAAAAGCCGCCCCATCTTCCCACACTTCAACCTCGCTCTTGTTTTGGCTCCTAACTCTGAAGCCATTAAGTTCCGCCCGGCCTGTAGTGTTTGACGTATCGCCATGGAAACCAGCCTTGTTTATTGGGGGAAGAGCCTTCGCACGATTGTTTGAAATGGCAGAATTATGAACATATACTCTGACTGACTGCCGACAGACGCGCACTCTCTCGCCCGTGCAATCTGCCGACATTTAATGCGAGCGCCGTATCTTTTATTCTGCCTTCACAAAGACGCGCTCGGTTTTTGATTGACAGTGTCTGAAAGTGGTTGGAATATTTGAACTCTCCGTATTGCAGTCATAAAAAAAAAACAAAAAACATTGAATTTCTCCGTGACTGGATCAGTTCAAAACTGAGTAACTTTATCTTAGCTTACGGTATAGCTTTTGTCCTGGAAATTTTTCTTAAAAATGGCTGTTGTGACATTACATTGATCGAAAATGTGGGACGACAATGCTCATTCTGTAACCCCCAAAATTGTATTATTGTTATTATTATTATTATTATTGTCCCTGCTTTTTTGACGTTCTAGTCCTTCCAAACAAAATTCAAAATATTCAAAACATTCAGGACATTCACAACTATTTTCCACATTCTAAAAGTTACCAATTCTACTACAAAAAAGTAAATAAGTAAATTCAAGCCATGGGGTTCCTCGTTACACTCCCGCGGCCCTTGTGAGGATAGGCGGCGACGAAAAATGGACGGATGGATGGAGTTCCTCGTTCTTTTCCATCACAACGTTCCCGAATGAATGCAAACATTTTACAGATTTATTCCACCGTCAAACTATTCTGCTCATTGTAATATAACATTGGACAAATTTTCACATTTTTTTGGGATAAAATTTCCCAATGTAAGAGATATTTTACATATTTAAATCCACATTTGCCAACGGATTAAACATCAAATTCTGCTCCTTCAGGACATATTATGCAGACCTTTAACGCTACCACATTTCCACAAATAAAATCCCCAAATTAAGTGACATTTTATTTACTCTCCTACTTTTCCCACAAATTGCGCAATTATTATTATTTTTTTATTATTTTTTTTTTTTTACAGAAGTGGCTTTCTCTCTCTCTTAATTTCAATTTTGAGTCTAGCAACCTCTTGTGGCCGCCGCGGTCATAACAAACACCTTCGCTTTGTCATTCAGGAAAAATGGAAGCCTCGTTTTTCCACCTCATTTGATCGCAATATTAATCTTCACAACATCTCCGACCGCTCGCACTTTACTGTATTAACCGCACGTTTGATCGCCTGTACAGTAATGATTAAAAACGTTGCCCTTTTCCCGCCTGCAGGGGGCAGTATTGCCACATTGTCAGCTGCAGGGAGCGTTTTTAAGGAGCTCAACAACAAACAGCATTAGGCAGGTATGCCTGCACGTTCTAATGAGTAATGAGATTCCAATACCGGTCTGTCGGATGGATATTAATTAACAATATGCTCGTTATTGTGCTTGTAGTCTGCCGTGGCGCACCGCTGCACTGCATCATTCTGCACCACGGTAAGAAATAAACAACCTTAACTTTGGATACGTATTTGCACTCGAGTTATAATCAGAACAGACAGATGGGCTAGGTCATTCGTCAATGAAGAGATAAATCAATAAATAAATGAACAAATAAAAACGTGAATCTAAAATGATTTATCCAGACATCATCCAAATCGCTTATCCCCACAAGGGTCACGGGAGAGCAGGAGCCTCTCCCAGCTGAACCCTGAAGAATCGCCAGTCGGTCGCAGGGCAGATTTTGACAGCCGCCGAGCGGGAATCGATCCCACGCCGCCCACACCAAAGTCAAGCGTGTGTACCGCGACCCCAGTTACTCATTTTTTGTTACGGTTTCTGTCAGAGGGTCATTATGAATGAAACCATGAAAAGATTTCATTGATCCAGCATGTTCACACGTGGAATTTGCATGTTCTCCCCGTGCCTACGTGGGTTTCCTCCAGGCACTCCGGTTTCCTCCCACATCATGAATTGGACACTCTAAATTGCCCCTAGGTGTGATCGTGAGTGCGTCTGTTTGTCTCCATGTGCCCCGCGATTGGCTGGCGACCGGTTCAGGGTGTACCCCGCCTCCTGCCTGTTGACAGCTGGGATAGGCTCCGGCACTCCCCGCGACCCTTGTGAGGAGAAGCGGCGAAGAAAATGGATGGATGGATATTCACACATTAAATTTATCACGTAGTTTTGAAATCAGAAATCAAGGGGAATGGGTTTGTCAACTATTGTTGATGTTTGGCTACATAAAAAGGCTTGCAATATATCAACGTCATCATTTATGATATGACAGTTTGAAATTTTGGTTCAAATTTGAACAAAAATCATGGAAGTACTCATACACGTATACATATGATTTCCCTTCGCGGGCCACATAAAATGACGTGGCAGGCCGCATCTGGCCCTCGGGCCTTGAGTTTGACACCTGTGCACAACATCATCTATCCATTTTCTTCGCCGCTTATCCTCACAATCGTCCCAGGGAAAGCTGGAGCCTATCCCAGCTGTCAACGGGGCAGGAGGCGGGGTACACCCTGAACTGGTCGCCAGCCAATCGCAGGGCACATCGAGACAACTCCACCATCAGTGACTCAAAAATGATTTAATAAAATACCATTTGTATTTATTTATGTATTTTATTTCAACACGTCAATCATTTCAGAGCAAAAAAAAAAAAGGTTGGCGTTGTTTTCCCAAAATTATGCGATTTAAAAAATAAACAGTGAGATATTTTGTTACATTCAGATTTTTAAAAAAAATTGGCAGTTTCATGAAAATTTTTACTTATAAAAAAAAAAAAGTGTGGTGCCTTGTAACATTCAATCCGTTTCCACATTTCGATTTTCGATGTGACAAATCTTTTTCGTATACCCTTTTGATCTACCATAGCTTATGTTTTGTGTCATCATTAAAATGATGAATTGTGTTTTTTTTTTTTTTTTTTTGCCCAACTTCCGTATCTCGTGGCTGGCGCGTCCGTTTCGGCCACCAAGCGCACGTTCAGACGTATTTGTATGACGGAGCCGCGGCCTTCCTGTGTCTTCACACCGGAGAGAACGCCTCGACTCACCTCCGTGTTTTCCAAATGTCAGAGTGGAGCAGCAGGGAATAGCTTTGGAAGACGCGGCAAAAATAATATCGCACGCGTTCACCCTTCTAGTCAACATCCAAACGCCCGCAGCAGTGCCTTGCCGCGTGTGCTCCTGCTACTACTAGACGAGCCAGGCTTTAAACCCCCCACTTCCCGCCCCGCTCTTGCTCTTCACCTTTCTTTGCAGCCCTCGCATAAAAATACAATATGTCGGCGGTAAAACTCGAGGAAGATGATTCATAAGCTGCGAGTTAAAAGCTCTGCGGCGGAATTAATGCGCTAATAGACTCTCCGCCGCTCACGCGATTCATTTAGACGACAGTATCGGCACTCCCGGAGGCGGCGGGGCATCCATTCCAGGTGTCACGGCGGGCCCGACCGATTCCTCTGGAAGTTGGACCGCAACAGTCACTTAAGGTAATGTTCGCGCGCACACACAAGCGCATTACGAACACGCAGCCGTGATTAATTAATCTGCTTTTGATTTGCTAATAACGCAAGGTCAGCGAGAGCTGAGTCAATCCTTTTAAGAGGGCTGAGCTAAGTGCGGGGAGATGTCAGCGCGTCGGCGTCATCGCTCTTCATAACGGCGGCGCGGTCGAGGCGAGCGAAGCGTTGAGATGGCCTCGCACGTCCCGACGTTCGATCGCAATCTACGCCAAAGGCCAGATTATCGCGATTATCCTGCGGAGTGCGGTCAAGGCCGACAAACGTATTTCAAACAAGGTGCAGGGATGCTAACAACCGGGCCGGATTTGACCATTTATCTTCCGTTACGATCAAAATCAGCAAAGGCCCGATTATTGAGAATCGGTATCTTGTGGTGTCGGGCGTGTTGAAAATGGATTACAAAAAAATGTTCCCTCTAAGATGTGCAACTGCGCACTTGTCGCGCACTCTTGGCGCAGAGGAAAAACAGATCCACCACACTGCCTCTCACAAGGAGCTGCTGCTCGGCCACACCGGGTTCTACTTCCTAGTTTACCTGACACCACTCCCCCATCCATCTTAAAGGGGTACACACATAATTACAAACACCGGGGTATGTGAACAATAGAAGAAAAAGTGGTGAAACTGGATGAGATTTTCTCTATTTTTGTGTGTAAAAAAAGATCTGGTCTGAAGCTAAAGTAGAAAGTGCAGGATGAGATGGTGTATAATGTTAAAATTCCACCTCGGGACAACCTGATCAAGGATGAAAGCACAGACGATACATTGCCCAAAAAGCTAATTATGTATATTAAATATAGGAAGCAACATAACATTAACCCTAAAACTGTTTGGGAGGATCATTCAGCCTTCAACGTGCATATTCGAAAGATATTCTGCACACAATAATAATCAGTTTTAGACCAAGAAAAACAGATGGGGATATCATTTTGGGTTAAAAAAAAAATTTCAAATTTATAGTTAATAGTTGGCTTTGTATTGTCATGTTTTTTTTTACATTTTCTGCGAGTATTCAAAAACACAAAATTCTTCTTCAAAATGTTCTGATGGGAATGAAATTTGAACCGTTTAATGAGCCACTTACAAATATTTTTTTCCCCCAAACGCTGCAAAAATTTGCCGTACCTTCCGGTAACAACCCGAGCCAAACCCGCAAAGATGTTAGTCGCTCAGTGCAGCTGCGTCACTTCATCGCACTTCCTTGACCCCATGTTCTACTTTCCTTTTGGCCAAGGGTTCGCCGCCATCATCTCGCGCCGTTTGTCGCACGATTCACGCTCGCGCCAAACTCATAAGCCGCGGAACGGCGCGCCCTGCGAAAGAAAGGAATCCATCTTCCTCGAATTCACGTCCCTCCTCCTTCTGTCGCGTTGCTGTCACGAGATGAAGACGAGCGTGAGGGCGATGTTCTTCCGAGTGTCCTCCATCTCCATCCATCAATCCGGCGCGGGACGTCTCCGACGACCGCAGGTTGAGCCGCTTTCCTCGACCCTCCCCTGGTGAGCGATTCCGAACGGGATGACTCTTAATAATAATGAGCACCGCTGACTGTTTGGAACTTGTCGCCATGGCCACGGGGCCTCCTTTTTAATTTTAGGGAGCAATCGACGCGGTGACGCCTCGGGGTGCGACTGCCGCGCGCTCACACTTCTTCTTCTTGGGTGCGCTCAACGGCGGATTAACAATTAAGTGAGGTACGGCTCCTGCGGTCATCATTGATCCTTCCGGATTAGCAACATTTTCAAGAAATGTTGTTTATCTCTTGAGTACAATATTTGGATACTCTATGCACTATGTAAATACCAAGTACATGCTAACAATTAGCATCAGTAGTAGTTCAGGGGTACAGAATCGTACTAAGTTGTCAGGATAACATGTTGAGTGAAGACAGTTCTTGTTGGACGGCTTCTGGAAGCCCGTCTTCAACTTTCAGCAAAGGTTCAAGTCGACATAGATGGACACTGGTTTATCATTAGCCCCCCCGGGACCCAAACCCCCCCCCCCCCCCCCGCATCCATCTTCATTAAAAATGCCGCACTCTGAGCAGATGGTCATTAACGACGCAGCACCCCCAACCCAACGCTCCCATTTTTTTTTTTTTTTTTTAGCACCCTTCTCTCTATGTGCGAGGGCACTACCTAGAGGACACCCGTCACGTGTCCGAACCCCAGAAAGTGGAACGTAGTAGCCGGCGTACCACCTGGTACCGATCAGTGTCAGGCTACAATGCGGCAGAGATGTCCCAACAAAGATTCTCGGCTCAGATCTGCGGGATCGCTACGTTTCCCCTGTGACTGTAGCTGATGAATTTAGTAAAATTAGAACACTTTCTATGCAATTGCAACAAAGACGTTCCGACAGGGATTCTTACCCGGATTTCTAGACTACAAGAGAGACGTGTTAGCCACTATACCACCGTGCTGCAGGATCTTAAACTATTGATTTGACATTTTTCTATGGAACGTAGCGCACGTTATGTGGCAACTTCCAATAGAACACGCGATTCCATAGATATCCCAAATGGGGAGTCGAACCCAGATCTTTTAAACCTGAGCCAGTTGTGCCAACAACTGGGTTAGAAAATATACGATAAATGACTTTCTATGGCACGTGCGAGCTGAGGAATTTCAAAAATTTTGTGTAATGTGATAATACATTGATAAAAAGTGACATTATATGAAAAGGAAGATTTAAAAGAAAAAAGGTTTTATTTTTTTTTATTTTTAAAAATACAGGTTTTTAATTCGTAATCTTACAACTTTCATGTTTTGTTCCTTTTCAATAAATCCTACAAAATTGTAAGGGATTTTTTTTTTTAATTTTCCCCCATCAATGGAAAATAATGCATACTGTGTACATCTACGGTATTTATGGATATTAAACAAGTCACTAGGTATAAACACCCACAAAATTTTTTTTTTTAAATTTTATAAAATACAGGTCTTTAACCAGTTATCTTACAACTTTCATGTTTTATTCCTTTTCAATAAATCCTACAAAATTGTAAGGGATTTTTTAAAAATGTTAGTTTTCCACCATTAATGAAAAATAATGAATCCCGTCTACATCTCCGGTATTTATGGACATTTAACAAGTCACTAGATATAACCCCTATAATAATTCATAAAAACTGCAATGAGCCCTGCTATAAAGTTTTTTTTTTTTTTTTTTTTACGTCCAAATACATAACATATAGCATCCCTGATATTTTTAATTAGGCAGTAGAAGTTTGTGTACCCACGCCAGTGGAAGCAAAAATAAATATGTGTTTTGACACTATAATACCGAGTGTATAAACGGAGCTGTTGTTGTGTGTCGGACAGACATCAGCAGGTTGACGGGGGTGCTCGGGAGGGGGGGGGGGTCAAAGGTGACACAGCAGGGCACCGGGGGAGCACATCATTTGTCTTCTGCTGATTGTTATCCTCTACTGTCGCCTTAACAAGGAGTTGACGGGCATACATCATGTACCCCCCCCAAACCCCCCCCCCCACACTCTTCCTCGGGTGAAGAGGGCAACCCAGCGTCCTGTTAGTTACGTGGCCAGACGCTGGCGTATTCCGCGCCGTTCCCCCAAACAAATGGCCTCATTAGCGAGTCCTCTGATGGCAAACTTTTTCCAGAAGTCAGCCCCCCCCGCAAAAAAAAAAAAATGTAAACTCAAGTGTGAGTATAAAGATACAGTAATTACGTGTACAATTTGGGGGGGGGTGGTTTTAACCCCTTCCCACAAGTGATTCCAATGAATTCCACTTTAATGCTAATCGCCAATTTTAATTGTTTGTTGTGATTGAGAGAAATTTCGTGATTGTTTTTGTTGTGGGCGGCACGGTGGATCAGCGGGTAAAAAGCGTTGGACTCGCAGTTGAGATAGCGCACGCTCAGTTGTCGCAGAAACAGCAACGATGCGCTCGCGTGTTTACTCCAATTGCACTGGGGAAGATAAAGTGTTATTACAGAGATATGACACTTTTCTGGTGTGTCAATTGGCCTGAAGAAGCTAAAAAATTTTTTTTTAAAGGGTTCAAAATGCTTAACGCGACTCTTAGTTCCCATTTAATGCCAAGTGTAACGTAAAACCAAATAAAATGACAGGTTGTGAATTTAAAACAACCAAACAAAAGCAGTATTATTTAATGTTGTGTTCCGGAACATGCCGTTGACCTGCTCAATTTCCGTTCGAGAACTTTTTATTTGAACACAAATGGTGGCGCAACACCTAGACAGATATAATACTCACAGACTTATCTTTATTTAAAAAAAAAAAAATGACTCAGCTGGTAAAGCCTCACAGTTCTGAGGACCCGGGTTCGATCCTGGATCCGCCTGTGCGAGGTTTGCATGTTCTCCCCGTGCCTACGTGGGTTTTCTCCTGGCACCCCGGCTTCCTCCCACATCCCAAAACCACACAACATTAATTGGACGCTCTAAATTGCCCCTAGGTGTGATTGTTGTGGATCTGTTTGTCTCGATGTGCCCTGCGATTGGCCGGCGACCAGTTTAGGGTGCACCCCGCCTCCTGCCCGTTGACAGCTGGGATAGGCTCCAGCACTCCCCGCGACCCTCGTGAGGACAAGCGGCGAAGAAAATGGATGGATGGACGTTTTTGTTGCGTGTGAGAGGTTTTTGGTTGTGTCTAAAAGGGGTTTTGGTGGGTTTAGGGGATTTTTGAGCTTGTTTGGGAAGATTTTTGTGCACGTTTGAGGTGTTTTAGATCTTTTTGTTAGTTTCGAGTTTTTTTGTTTTTTTTTTTATGTATGTATAGCCGAGAGATGTTTTGATGAGTATGAAAAGTGTTTTGTGCTTATCAGGCTTCAGGTTCTGGTTTTGGGGAAGTGTAACTTTTTAGGAGTGTGTTTTTTAGGTGACGCGGAGAGATTTTTTTTAGGCGTGTGTGGGGGTTTGTTTTAGGTGCGTTTTTGAGTGGGAGACATTTTTTTTATTAAAAAAAAAATATATATATATATATATTTTTTTTTAGCCTCCATGGCACAAAATCTGGCCTCCGTACTACAACAAGCACTTATTTCTTTCCCTGGCATTGTTTCATTATTCTATTTATTAACATTCATTTAGCTGGCTGAAGCCCACTTGCAGTGAATTCCCCCCCCACCCCACCCCCACTTTGCACTACCTATTGTAATATGTTCTGAGTGACTGACTCCTGAGGGGAGGGGTTGGGGGGGGGTAGGTTAAAAAAGAAAAAAAGTCACGTTAGAAATATGAAAAGCAATCACATTTTCTGTATCAGTAAGCAGGTCTGATGTAGCCGGGGGTCATTCTGGCACTCCGCCGTTGCTTGGGGAGGTGTTTTTGTAGCCCCCCCTAGGCTCACCTAGTTAATTAACTTTTTTCTCCCCCCCATTTCTGCTATTAGAGCCGTGCAACTTTCTCGGCTAATTCTCGACACGCGACTGAGACTGTCCCCCCCCCCCCATCCACCACTCCGCCCCCCCCCCCTCCCTCATTATACCTTTTGTTTGTGTGGATTACAGTACCCACGCAAACTGTGCCGTCTGTTGGAATTGTTGTGTTGAGGTACACAGCAACACTTCAAACACGTTCAAGAATTTTAGCGTCATGAAGCCATGGGAGAAAAAAAGAGGGGGGGGGTGCAGGGTGGGGGGGTGGAGAAATGAGATGCATCTATGCCAAGAAGCAAAGGTTTGAAAACTGTGAAGAATTCGGATACAGTCTTTTAAGTGTGGGTGTGTAAGTGTGCCTAAAAAAAAAAACATCAAAAAGCAAAAAAAAAAAAAAAATGGAGCTCAACATATTTCCTTATTCTATAATGCGAAAAAAAGCACATTATAATAGCACGACAGCGGTGACAAGCAAACAGTCGCTCCAATTTCCTCAAACAATTTCGACTTTTCAATTAACCCGAGATGACTTTTGCTCGGTCTGCTTCGATTTAATTACGCCACTGGTGTGTTTTCGTCAAGTGCAAAATTATAGGGTGCCATTTTTCTTATTAAAAAAAAAAAAGATGACAAACAGCGGTGTTGTTTTTATGGCGAGGCCGGAACAGATTAATGGCATTTCCATTCGTTTCAAAGGGGGGAAGCGATTTCGGCAGCGAACGAGTTAACTAAGCGACGTCAGTGGATAAAAAGTCGATTTACTCGACATGTTTTCCGCTTGCAGTAATTTATCACAACAAACGCACACTTGTGGGGTTAAAATATGCATATGCCCGATCTTTTATTATTTTATCCTACTAGAGTGCCTCGGATGAAAAATAGCCTGTGACTCTTTAAAGCAAAAAGTTAGCTTGGCCTCATCTAGTCATTACGGTTTTATGCCTTAATGCGTTAGTTTATGCCTTTAGATTCGCATCCGTCCGAATCAATGAGACAAGCGCGCTCCAAATAAAGTTCAAGTGCGACGTTAGCGAAGGCGAACAAGCCCCCACGACCACTTTTAACCTCCTTCGCCGCCTCGCTACGGAAAGAGCGCGCGGCATCCCCGCCGCCCGTGTAGTCTACGTGCTCGTCTTTTTGAATTTTGATCACACAAGCCAGGGGAAAACAACATTAACCTTAATGCGTAAATTGCCGACAAGATACCCGGCAGGCACAAGACGTGGATTTTACGTTGAAACAACGTCCAGGTCCGACATTGAAAATTCGTTGTTTTGACATTGTATTTGAAAATTGCGACAACGTCACAATCTAACCTAGAATCAACGTTGTAAGACAACATCCAGGTCCAACGTCGAAAATTCGTTGTTTTAACATTGTATTTGTAAATTGTGAAGACGTCACAATCTAACCTCGAATCAACGTTGTCTTACATCGCTGAAACAACAATCCCAGCAGGCACAAGACGAGGATTTTACGTTGAAACAACGTCCATGTCCAACGTCGAAACTTCGTTGTTGTAACTTTGTATTTGTAAATTGCGGCGACGTTACAATCTAACCTATAATCAATGTTGTCGTACAACGTTGAAACAACATCCAGGTCCAACGTTGAAAATTCGTTGTTTTAACATTGTATTCGTAAATTGCGACGACGTCACAATCTAACTGAGAATCAACGTTGTCTTACGACGTCGAAAATTTGTTGTTTTAACATTGTATTTGTAAATTGCGACGACATCACAACCTAACCTCGCGTCAACATTGTTTTACAACGTTGAAACAACGTCCACGTCCGTCGAAAATTCGTTGTTGTAACATTGTATTTGTAAATTGCGACGACGTCGCAATCTAACTTAGAATCAACGTTGAAACAACGTCCACGTCCAATGTCGAAAGTTCGTTGTTGTAACATTGTATTTGTAAATTGCAGCGACGTCACAATCTAACCTAGACTCCACGTTGTCTTACATCGTTGAAACACCGTCCAGGTCCGACGTTGAAAATTCGTTGTTTTAACATTGTATTTGTAAATTGCGACGACGTCGCGATCTAACCTAGAATCAACGTTGTAAGACAATGTCCAGGTCCAACATCGAAAATTTGTTGTTCATGTCACAATCTAACGTAGAGTCAACGTTGAAACAACGTCGATGTCAAACGTCGAAAATTTGTTGTTTTAACATTGTATTTGTAAATTGCAACGACGTCACCCAAAAAACACTGGTATAAAATCGATGTATAGACAGTTTTCGACTGACGTCACACACTTTCCGATTTAGGACGCGGGCGCCATCTTGGTTGGACGAATTCACGTAAACACACGTACCTAACCAGGAATCATTTCAAGGCGTGTGAAAGGGGGCGCACTGCTGTGTTATCGGTTGCTCAAACGGGCGTCGTAAAGCGTCTTTCCTTTGACCGCTAGCTGCGATCAAGAACCGGCACGAGAAAACGGAGCAGTTAGCAACCAAACGGCGACACCCCGTGGCAGAGCCGATCTAGCGGCCAAGCACAACACCGCGCGGGCACCCGCACAGCCACGGCCGGACCGGCAGGATCATGACAGAAACAGCATCTAACGAGCACCGATAACTTTCCAAAGTCGTTTTAGGCGTAACGCGTCACTTTTAACAGTCATATGAAAATTTGTGTAACTCCGGTTTATATGCAAAAGTCACAGAGTGAACGGCGCGTCAGCAGAGCGCACCCATCCAACATGGCCGCGTGCCCCGGATGTAGTCACGTGGTCGAAAACAGTCTATATTAGCGGTCTCCGCCAAAGCCAACTCAGTAGCGCCCCCTGGGAAGTAAAAAATATTTTTAGCACCCTTCACCGGTTTGACACAAAACTTGCCGGAAATGGAACAGGAGGTGGGACTTTTTGATTCCAAGAACAGGTTTTTCGTCAAGTCCGCAGTTCTCGCCCGGGCCGTCGAACGCGTGCACAGCGTGAATGTCAGTTTAATGTTATTTACTGTAGTTCTATGCTCGGTTAAGTTCTTATAGCTGTTCACTTCACAAGGCTTTTATGCAACCAAATTAATTGTAATCGACTGTACATTATTTCCCACGGGAGCAGTCGGTTCTCTGCGCGCGGCCGCCGACAAAGACGCACTCGGCCGCATTAGACGAGGACGCGTCCTTGACGAGTCGTAAGCGACGGGTCGCCCCGTCCGTCCCGCGGCCCGCTCCGTTAATCTTTATCAAACCCGGCGGGCCGGGAGGACGCGCCGCCCCCCCCCCCGGGCGTTTTACGACGTGCCGAGCGGTGGCAGGTAGAGCTTGTTGTTCGCTACCTTGCGCGGGAATAATAGATCTGTTTAGCGTTAATCAATGTGTCGCGCGGGCTCATTGAGCAGTGCACTCAGCATTCCGCTTTTGTGTCAGAGAGCCTTTTAATCTAATTGGACATTAAACTCCTGTCATTATTCCTCACGCGCTTTGGACTTATTTACGGCGCTGCCCGCTTGCTCGTCTTTACCTTTTCATTACGGCGTGACAGTCTACATCAGCAAAGTCATTAAAGGGAATGAATCAAAAGGGGCGCACGCTGACGCGCGGCTGAAATGTGTAATTTAATCAAACGCTCGCCGGGCCCGCGCGTCATTCACGTTGTTTACGGCGGAGCGGCGGGCTGGCGGGATTGTGCGGCGAGCAGCGACTCAATGACGTGCATAAAAAAACAACAACAACAAAAAAGAAGTCGACACACCCCTTTAAAAATGGCAGCTTTATTTTAAAACGATGGAAAGCCTACCAGAACAGCTGAAATTTATTACATACTCAAAAAAAAAAAAAGTTGACTCATTGAATCAACTGGAATAAATTCCAGGCAGGTTTTCCATCCATTTGATTGACTTCCATGTTATGTGATATGATTGAGTTGGTCCAACTTAAACTTTGTAATTCCATATTATGCGATATATTTGAGTTGGTCAAATGCATTTTTAAAAAATACAGTTAAAGTAAAAATTTAATAGGCCTAATTCAATTCATATCAGCCCAATTAAAATTACCATAATCAACAAATTATTTTTATAAAAATATTATTAATTTAAACCCCCCCATTTCATTCATGAGACAAATCTGTTTTTTACTTTTTTTAAATTCAAAATCAATATAAAAGTACAGTATACATTGTTCAGATTTTGCAGGCTAGGGTGGAAAAGGTTTTGGTCTCATCCATCCATCCATTATCCAAATCGCTTATCCACACAAGGGTCGCCAGCCAATCGCAGGCCACATGCAAACAAGCAACTATTCACAATCCCGGCTTTTTAAAGTACAGTTCCAGTAAAAATGAGTTATTTAATAGGCCTAAATCAATTCATATCAGCCCAATTGAAATGACTATAATTAGCAAAATTATTTTTTAGAATTATATTATTAATTTAACCCCTCAATTTCATTCATGACACAAATCTGTTTCTTTTATTTTTTTTAAATTCAAAATGAATATAAAAGTACAGTATACATTATTCAGATTTTGCAGGCGAGGGTGGAAAAGGTTTTGGTCTCATCCATCCAACCATTATCCGAATCGCTTATCCACACAAGGGTTGCCAGCCAATTGCAGGCCACATGCAAACAAAGAACCATTCAC
Source organism: Syngnathoides biaculeatus (assembly GCF_019802595.1). NCBI lineage: Eukaryota > Metazoa > Chordata > Actinopteri > Syngnathiformes > Syngnathidae > Syngnathoides > Syngnathoides biaculeatus. The sequence goes on from NC_084656.1 coordinate 19,201,824, forward strand.
GATCCCGGCTAAGGCCAATTTAGAGTCTCCAGTTGCATGTTTTTGGGATGTGGGAGGAAACCGGAGTGCCCCGGAGAAAACCCACGCAGGCACGGGGAGAACGCGCAAACTCCGCACAGGCGTGGGCGGGATTTGAACCCCGGTCATCAAAAACTGTGAGACAGATGCGACCGGAGTTCCGCTGTGCAGCCGTTTTGGAGAGTGGAAGTAAAAATAAATCCATGCATCCATTTTTTTTTTAGCCGCTTTTCCTCACAAGGGTCGTAGGGGTAAAAATAAATGACTGTGATAATGTGGTTGCACAAGTGTGCACACCCTCTAAGAACGAGTGATGTTGCTGTCTTCTCTTGATTCCCCCCCCATAAAAAATCCCATTTCATTCAAAGACGTTAAATGGGAATCAGCAAGTTCTTTTGATTAATCGCAAATAATGTTCATATTTTCGTAGGCTTTTCTTGGCGTTTATTTTCATAATTAAAAGTTACTTTTACTTATTAAGACTTAGATACTTGGTTAGTTAATTGCAGTTACAGTGATTTAGTTACAAACAAGGAATGTGGCTGATCACATTCAAACTCGCGTTCTATGGAAGTTAGCACAACATGCCACCATTTAAAGGTCCACTGTCAAGAAATGCATGATTTTTACTATGTTACTAATGTAAAAAAAAAAAAAAAAAAGGCAGCCGGAATGGACCCATCCGTGTTTTTCACCACAAAACATGATTTTGACGTATATGTTTTTTTTGTAACTCCCGCCATGAAAATCCTCTCGAGGGATTTGTTTTCGAGAAGAAGCGGGAAGTGACGTACAGGGCAGTAGCGCACCCAAGCGGTCTCGTCTGTTTCTACTAGTTTTACCTGCTGGAACATGTATCGTTGTTCCTTCTTCGTGTTAGCCAAAATGCCGGCTCGTTGCATTGCTGGATATTGTTCGAAGACTCGGGATTATGGATTCATTCTTCATACTTTTCAAAAAGACCCGGTTCAGCGTGAAAAATGGACTGCACGGGTGCAAAGGACGAGACCTTCTTGGGTTCCAAATGACATGTAGGTGTGTATACAGCTACTAAAAATAAATAATAGTTTGGGGCGGGGGTGGGGACGTAATCCTCTCAGAATGTAACAAAAGATCCGCGGGTGTAAGTCAGGGGTGTTAAATGTGTCGATGTACCCGTCGGCGCCGAGCACGGTTTCACACAAGCCGCCGCCGAAGCCGCACCTCGTCCGCTGCGATCACGCTACGGCCGGGGTGACTCATCGCGGCGCCGGGCTGGGCCGGGCCGGGGCGGCTCGTCGCGGTGCCGGGACGGGCCGCTTTACGGTGTTGTCATCGTTCGCACCTAAGCACGCTACATATTGTCATACATACTGTCTGGGAGTCTGTTGTTAGCTAGAAGTGATCCGCATATCATCTAAATATGGCTGGTAACGATGGGGTAATATTGCCCCGGTCACTTCACTCGAGTGTGAGATGTTCTTCCGGGTCAGAAGGGGCGTGTTCGTCTCCCGTGTTTTCAATGGCGAATGTCGCGGTGTGATGTCACGAACAGACGACGCAGGCAATATGGCGACCACTTGGATGTCGAATGGCACTTTCGCAACTTTGCTCACGGACGACGCGCTCTCCGCCCATATTTATTGTATTTTTATTTATCTGTATTTTTCATGACAATATCTATTTTAGAACGTTTACAGGCATGACGCTTGACCTTTAAAGTAGCTCTGATTAACCCTTAAAAATCACACGATTAGTATGCTTTTCAGTCATTTCAGTTCACGTTTTTCCCACATTTGTCATTTCAATATGCCCTCCTCCATATTCAAATGAACAAACGCAAAGAAATACACTCGATAGATGTGCTTTATTAATCCCGTGAGGGGAAATTAAGCGACCAAAGAGCTCAGTATCGCTAATATCTTTTTAGCGGGCGCATTGACGGCCGCTGTCCCACTGGTCTCGTCTAATCCAACAATTGCACAGCTCGGGGGTCTTGGGGGTCTTGGGGGGGGGGGGGTGTCGTACCCGTACATTTCCCAGCGTGCACCAAACAGCTGGAGATCGCCTTTCACGGCTGTTTAAACAAGCACTTTAAATGGAAATGTACTTGACATATAAGGAGTTGTAATCATCGAGTGTTTAAACCCTACTCAATGTGTCCTCAAAATCCATTTCTGGATCTTTAGTTCTGATCTGCGATTTATATATATATATATATATATATATATATATATATATATATATATTCCGTCCTCAGCAATCCTCCTTCGCAGTACAACAATTACAGCCGGTGAACATTTCATTAGGCTAATATGTCTTGGCCGAGCCGAGTGTGACATTATAGTGCTGAGCGGACTGTTTTCATCACGATGCATGGCAGTAAAAAAAAAAATAAAAAATAGGGGGGGGGTGAGTTGGGGGGGGGAACTCCCACCAGCAACACAATTAATTACGTGTTTCAATGTGACGCCTTCTCGGCAAATTAATTTGTCGCAGGGAGCTCGTCGACTCTTGTTTTAAATCGTTTCATCGCGGCTGCGAGGTGCAATTTTGCATCGGTCGACATTGAAATGTGTCAAATTCCCGCGTCAAAGTGTCGATTATTATATTACAGCGTATGACAGCAAATCAGACGATAAAACTAGATTCCCGACGAGGGATCCATTCATTCTGTAAAATCAAGAGTAAAGTTGAATCTGGATGCAGAATGATATCTCAGTGCTAGATATGTGATGTATTAGAACATAAGAATTGATGCGTATCAATTCATGTCATTTATTGAGAGTTATGTAAAATGTGATTGTGAGCTAATGCCCTTAGTTTAGGGGTGTCAAATTCATTTTTGTCGCGGGCCGCGTTATTGTCCCGGTTCCCCTCAGAGGGCCGGTTATGACTCTGGAACCAAAAATATTTGATCATCTCATCATATTCACATCATCAATTTATGAACTCGTTTTGCAATCAGAAATCAAGGGTTATGTGTTTTTCAAAAAATGCTTGTAATATCTCAACTTTATCATTCATAAGACATTTGAAATTTTGGTGCAGATTTTTGCAAGAATCATGGAAATTGACACTCTAGATTTGCCTTCGCGGGCCACATAAAATGACGTGGCGGGCCAGATCTGGCCCCCGGACCTTGAGTTTGACAGAGGAGCCCTTTGGCAAATTGTGATTTATTTATTTTTTACTGTAAAATAAAACCAAATATGTATTGAACAAAACCGGATAACATTGAATTGCAACGTGCGATAAAAATCTAGATATTTGAACAAAAAAGGCGAAGCAACACATTTAGACGGACGATATAAGGGTTTTTTTTTTCTTTTAATCAGGCTGAAATTGATTAATGGATTGACCGATCACTTAATTTGAGATTATTGCGGGTTTTTTTTTTTTTGCTGTGGTACTCACGGAATGAGTTGAACTTGTAAATCAAAGCACCACTGTGGTAGAAATTGCTTTTTAACGCTAACTAAAATTAACGAATGAGCGTTTATAAAGATATAAAGATCGTTTCCGTCACGCCTTTCCCGCCGCTTCTGCGTGGAGGCTCACTTCCGGCGCCGCGTGCCGCGACGCTCAATCTGATGCACTTTGCACGGGAAATTAATTCCATTATTAAACACGCCGCACTTCAGAAATTTCAATTAGCGACGGCAGCTTGAGGAGGCGAAAGGCAACCCCCCCCTCCGACACCCTTACCCGCAGCCTTACGCATGAATGCCGCACAAGTCAAGTGTCCGGAGGCGGGGGGTCCATTTGCGGAGGTGCCTCGTGGGGGGTGGGGGGTTTTGATGGCCTCCGCAGACAACGGGCCCGCGGTTGAAGTCCACTTACGCGCCCATCAAGACGCCAAATGTATTTAAGTGGCCGAGGGAGTGTCGCCGCGGAGAGCTCGAGCACAAAATGGCCACTTTCGTTAATGGGCCGACGAGGCGTAATGAATGGTGCGCGGGCGCCCGAGTGGGCAGCTCGCGCGCACCCGAATTAACACCGGCGACCCGCGTGCTCGTTAAGGGCAGGGATTTGCACGACGCCGCAGCGGTCGCTTCTCGACGAGGGGTCGGCCCGCCTTTGAGCCCGAGGGCCGCGTTTGATATTCAAAGGGACTGCAATGAAATAGATCAATGAAAAAAAAAAAAAAAAATGTTGTCATTTATCCATTCATAACATTTTAACCAATTGTTTAATGTATTATATAACCAGGCGGCACAGTGGATCAGCTGGTAAAGCGTTGGCCTCACAGTTCTGAGGTCCCGGGTTCGATCCCGGCCCCTCCCTATGCGGAGTTTGCATGTTCTCCCCCCGTGCCTGCGCGGGTTTTCTCCGGGTGGGCACTCCGGTTTCCTCCCGCAAAAACACGCAACATTAATCGGAGGCTCTAAATTGTCCCAAGGTGTGATTGCGGGTGCGGCTGTTTGTCCCGATGTGCCCTGCGATTGGCCGGCGACCAGTTCGGGGTGTGCCCCGCCTCCTTGTACCCGTGTACCCCGTTGACAGTTGGGATAGGCTCCGGCAGTCCCCGCGACCCTTGTGAGGATAAGCGGCCAAGAAAAGGGATGGATGGATGGATTATACAATAATAGATTAATGTTGTCAATATTTTTTTTTTCGATGAAGGCTACTTTTAGGAATTCACATTTAGAAAATCCACACACGTGAATTGTTTATGATTCAGTTCCTGGTTTGGTTGATAATGTATAAAAAAAAAATGGGGAAAATATTTCATCGTTGTTTAACCTCTAATATATGTAAAATATGTAAAATGATAACTTTTGCTTGTAGCTCAAAACACTCATAAATTATCTTTCCCAATTGGAACAAATGGAAATGTCATGAATCCGATCTAGTGACCCAGAAAACAATCGAAAATCATTATTTTTTTTAAATAAAAACAACAACATCCTATAATATGGTACTTTACAAAAAACATACAGTAATAACATAAAATAGTTATCTAAAGAATAAAGCGGGTTTTGGATAATGATTGACATAGTGCTTCTCCTGCTGTGTGCCCTCCCTGTCCACTAGGGGGAGGTATAATAAGGACATATGCACATGATACACAAAGAAGACAGGAGGCCCCGTGCCAAACATATTTGTGCGAACACGCTGTGGCGACCCCCGAAAGGGACAAGCCGAAAGAAACAACACAAAGAAGACAGTCACAACCGGATAAGGAAACGTTGCCGGTGAGTTTTGCTGTCAGCCATGGATGTCTTGTTCCCGTTGATGTTCCAATAAAAGTCATTTTAAGTGTAGCAATATTGATGCTCGTTTTGTTAGCCCACCTATGATATTTCCTGTTTGGTGTTAGCATTAAGCTAGCAAACTTCGTTCGGTTTAATACGTGTGAATATGAAGTTGTTTTTTTATTTTGTTGAATTGCTCGCAATGTGGCAAACTGCACTAGTATCTAATAGTTTCCTTGCGAGTTAAAGCAAAAAAAGTTAAAGCCAAACTACAGTTTGTATTTTGAAAAAACAAAAAAACTCATAAATGTTCCCTTCCATGCATGGAGTCAAATGATAAAAAGAAAATTCTAACTGTAGTGTTTGTTGTGGTTCCACAGAACATTTTGTACGTAAATATGTGGCGCCGGGATCTAAATTAAAAATGCCACAGAAAATTTTATTTTGTAAAATTCACATTGTTATTTCAAAGTATAGTATTTTTCAATAGCTGTATTTCCGTTTCACTTTTCAATCCCAGGATCTGAATTAAAAATGCCGCTGAAAATTTCACGTTGTAAAATTCACATTATTTCAAAGTGATCCCATTTTCAGTAGATGTTATTTTAGTTAAACTGTTCACAAATTTTCCATATAAGAAAATGTAACCTCTTAAAATTCAAACAATATTTTCAGCCTGTGTCTGCGACGTCACGTGACTAAAATCTCAGGCGACCGAAAGTATTGCGTTTGAATTTTAAAGGTTGAATTTTTTATTTTTTTTATACAGCAAATGTGTTAACAGTGAAAAATTAAAACTGAATTACAGCGATTGAAAATGTGATCATTTTGAAATAAGAATGTGAATTTTAAAACGTAAAATTTTCAGTGACCTTTTCAATTCAAATCCCGGCGGCACATATTTACTTCCATACATGTGATTTTTCGTGAAAGGGACGCTGGATTGTCAAAGCATCGCCACGACGGACGAGCATGTCTATATATATTTTTTTTGACCCCCGTACAGGACAAGACGCATTATTAATTTCCTCATTTGCCATTCGCTTATGTTTCTGCAGATTCCAGCACTCTTTCCATTCGGCTACGAGGTCCCTTGCTGTCGTCACGCCGCCACGAGGAAAAAAAAAAAAAAAAAAAAGGTCAGAACAATTTATATGTGACGCGTAGACTTTGATCGCTTTGTCATCGCCTCGGGGGCCGTACCTGCCCCTCTCGCCGGTGCCGCCGCCGCCGCCTCCTCCACCGGCGCGCTCTTATTGACACAGACAGATGGACACGCGCACGCACACACACGTCAACTTCAGTTTGCGCGAGCGTGAGCGCCATCCAGTCCGCGTTATTCAGCCTTTGTTCTTTGTATTGAGCGTGACACAAAAGCGAACATTATGGAGCGCTTCAGCGCACATTCCCCCCCCACAAATACTGTAGTATATTACGATCGATGCGCAAGGGAATGTTAGATGAGCAAAATATGTATAAAGTTGAATTCAACTTGCTCAGTCGAAACAGAACCTCTGCTGCATCTTGCGTTAATAAAGTTGACATGTGGACTTTAAATTTGAATTAAAAAGTTATTTTTGGATATGGCCTCCCCAAAAATTGGAATTGCAACTCTCCATCCATCTATTTTCTTAGCCGCTTATCCTCACAAGGGGAGTGCTTGGAGCCCATCACAGCTGTCAACGGGCAGGAGGCGGGGCACACCCTGAAATGGTCGCCAGCCAATCGCAGGGCACATAGAGGTAAATAATTAAATTGAAATTTCCTTAACTCATTCACGGGCAGGGTGGCATTTTTTTTTTTTTTTTTTTGCCTTATTGAGATAAAAGTCTCCTAACTGGCCACAATCGAGGAAACACAGGAAAAAAAAAAAGGGCAAAAAAAAAAAAGATGTTCCCTCTCGCGGGCAGCGTCCCAAGACTGGGACGGGTATGTTATCAGTTCTGTGAAGTGGTACATACTAGAGATATGTTTATTAATTCATTCTTATTCTAGAACAACAGCTACGCATTAATAATAGTGATGGATTAGCATTTTGAAGACAAACTTGGTTGCATGCTGACCTTTCCCCCTTTCTTCATGTGTACTTGAGGCAGCCATGTTGGGTCAGGAAGGAAAGGGAAATAACTCTGTTATCCTCTCCTGATACTAAATTATGGCTTCAGATTAAAACACTTAAATATTTTGATATACTCAAGGATAGAATGCGTGAAAATCATGATGTCCCAAAAATGGGACACTGCTCACGAATGGGTTTTAATCTCTGAACACAAACATTACAGCTTAATCTTGATAGAAAAATTCAGATACTATGCAGATTGTGGTACAATTCTGCTATACTGCGCTATATACTTAATTGTCATCTATCTTTCAATCGATCAACATATCTATATCATCCGTCCGTCAAACTACAATAATAGAGAATTACATATTCCGTATTTAACCAATCCACATAACGTGAAAATCTGACACCTTAATGTTAACCCACAATGCAAAACGCCATAGACAAGCTAACAAATCTAGTATTGGTATCTTTTAACAACTGATCATTGAACACGAACAACGGAGCACACGACAAAAACGTCACATGACGGTCTTTCTCATCCTTGTGTAGGCATTCCTTGGAACGTTCCAGAATTCCACATCACAAAAGATCCGCATCATAATAACAAAAGTATGAAAGGACAATAAAGAATAAAAATATACACACATAACAAATAGCAAATGACATATTACTGCGATGTAATTCTTCGTGTCTCATCAAATCTAAGCGTATTTTATACATCATACTGCCCCCTGGTGGCATGCACACCAGAAGGAGCAGCACAATGTCCACTGAATGTTGCAAAAAAAATGTTCATTCTTTACCTTCTTTTTAGTTATATTACTATAAGTTTTCATTCATGTTTTGCGGCTCTAATGGATTTATGGAATATTTTTCAGCGGGGGAACTTGAGCGATTTGCGTTATGATCCCGGTCTCGGAAGCAATTAAACTCGCACGTCTAAGGTATCACCGTACCTCCGTCGACTTCATTAAAATGTCAAGTTTGTCGGGTGTGGAAAAATGAAGACATGGCAGATCTACTGCGGGGCGCGCGGTAATGGATGTTGCCGTCCGTATGTGGCATTATTTATTGGCCACATCTGTGCAGGTTCCGAGTGACGTGTAGGAGATGGGGGGGGGGGGCGACCAGGGGGAAGGAGCTGCCTTCATGAATACCCATCATGCCAATTCCACTGTGATTTATAGTGAGCGCTGCCAAATAGAGGAGGGGCGCCAAATGACCTTCACGCTCACGGGGGAATTGTGCATCCGAAACATGCTCACTGAAGAGGTTAATTATCATCATACGGAATAATGATGTCATTTGCGAAAAACCTCCTGGGTAGGGGGGAAACCCCCCCCCCCACCCCCCAAGAACAACAAATAATCGATGTAGCTTGCTTCGTGGTTTTTGTAAGATCTACAGAGGACACGCGTGGCGCCATACGGACGCGAGCCCAATGTTACGTTTTCAGAGGGGGGTGGCTTGAAATGCGGGCGACCTTTTGTAGCAACGCAGAAGACGTTTGGGCTCGCCCCGTCTGCTGCTGGCCGTTCTGCGGACGGCGTGCGGTTTGCCCCGATACGTCCAGATGTTGATTGTCACCAGATTGTCGCCGCCTCTGCGCAGCACGTTTGGCTTCTTCTGTTCGGTTCAATTGAAGCCCCAAGCGTGTTTTGCAACATAAAAGTATGTAACTCCAAAAAAATTAACATTGTCCAACATTTATTTAATCAAAATGAAGTATTTTTACCATGAACAGCTACTATTTGAATTCTGTTCTTTGTGGAAGCAAATAATTTCCAAGGTGGTTCTTTGTGTAAAAAGGTCGAGATCCGCAGTACTTTATAGACCGATTTATCATCTTCGCTGAACGTTAACCGATAAAAATCCCGAACTTTTATCGTCTCTTTCCCTCGACATCTCCATTCTTCTCTTCCGCCGATCTTTGTAACTGCGCTAAGCCGTGCTGGAAATCCTTGCGTTCAATTTGCCAGACTTTTTTTTTTTTTTATTTTTACCGGAGGGCTCTTAAAACTCAAGTCCACAGATCATGAACCCAATCAAACCGTGCAATTTGCGTTCAATTTATTACGCCCGGGCCGCGCCGCCATTGGTCCGACGGCTCCCCCGGTGGCACGGCCCGGTCCCGTTGCAGCTCTGCGGTCTTTTTTTTTTTTTTTTTGTTATTGGTCTTTTGATTTATACGACCCATCGCTTTGGGAGTGGCCGGAGACCAGAGAGAGTGCCTGGTACCCACCGAGAAGAGAATAATGTACTCTGCCATTATGAGCTCCCTTGTCAGCTCGCGGCAATATCGCGAAGAAGGAAGATAGAGCGACTCATTCACCTGCACAAATGTGCTGCAAAGCCACCAAATGGAACGAAAATGATCAATAAATCGGATTTGCTCTTGTTGAGAGTCGAAAAGATGGCACGTTGCCGTCATAAAACCTTTGTTGACTTTACAGGCAGTGTTAACGGGAACGAGTGTAAAAAAAACGAGCAGTTTGTCGGTCTTGGCTGTTGAGCTCCAACGCTGTAGGTGGCGATGATGCGCAAAGCACAGACCAAAACAAACTTCATCTCCTGGAAATAAAACCTGTAAAAGGTAGCGATTGCTTGGAGGGGTCGATGATCGTTGGGCAGGCCGGGTTGGTCTGCGACAGTTCTGATGCTCTGAGCCCATCTTCGAGAGGACCGTCGACCTCTACCTAAAAATGCGGGCAGGGACTCTCACGATAGACAGCACATCTTCAACTGCGCACATCTTCAACTGTGGAAACGCCCGAAGGAAGCGGCTACATTCCTGGAACGATAAGTTGACTGAGAGAGAGAGAGAGATGGAGGAGGAAGAGAGCGAAGATTCAGGGAGAAGAGATGGCGAGGGTGGATGACTTCAAATACTTGGGGTCAAGGTTACAGAGCAATGGAGAGTCAGGTAAGGAAGTGAAGAAACTGGTCCAAGGAGGGTGGAACAGTTGGCGCAAGGTGTCTGGTGTTCTGTGTGACAGAAGAGTCTCCGGCTAGGATGCAGGGCAAAGTTTATAAAACAGTGGTGAGGCCGGCCACGATGTACGGATTAGTGAGGGCGGCACTGAACAGCCAACAGGAAGCAGAACTGGAGGTGGCAGGAATGAAGATGTTGAGGTTCTCGCTCAGAGTGAGCAGGTTGGATAGGATTAGAAATGAGATCCTTAAAGGGACAGACAAAGTTGGACGTTTTGGAGACAAGGTTCGAGAGAGCAGACTTCGACGGTTTGGACATGTTCAGAGGCGAGAGAGTGAGTAGATTGGTAGAAGGGTGCCGAGGATGGAGCTGCCGGGCAAAAGAGCGAGAGGAAGACCGAAGAAAAGGTTGATGGATGTTGTGAGGGAGGACCTGAGGACAGCGGGTGTTAGAGAGGAGGATGGATGAGACGGGACAAGCCGAAAGGAGACAATAGATGGATAGTTAGATCGATAGAAAACGAGAGTAGACGGAGCCGATGTTACAGTATTCAGTACTAGACAGCAGAAAAGGGGGCATGAATCATCCTGTCTGATTTCTCGAGGACCCGATTACAACGAGGATGGTACAGATGCTGCCGGGCCTGCCTGGAGACCATCTGGACCTCGGGCAAGGACACTTCATTAGAAGAAGAAGAAGTCGATTGAAAATGCGATTGCCTGCCCACAACAACAACAACCTGTAAAAAGTTGAGACATGACTCGTCAAGAACTTCAATTTTACTTGCAACTAGAACTTCTTGGCCCTTAAAAAAACAATTGTCCTCCCGCGGCCTGGTTCCGCCCCTGTTTTTTCCTCATTCTCAAACATGTTCTGTGTCTTGCCTACCAAAGATTTGACGGTTTCCCTTGACATCATCCTCATCGTGCTTACAACCACCTCCGAGTCGTATTTCCGTGGCCTCTTTGTATTAGCCAGCAAGCCGGCGTCAATTCCGTTCATCGCCAGAATTTTGGGTCTTGAAATGGCTCGTCTAATGCACGTGAGGGGCTGTATAGACAATTTGCCATGAAAACTCTGCGTGGATTTAAATCCTTTTCACCTGAACCTTGTAAATTGAATAAGCATGATAAATGGATTAACCGTGCAAAAAAGAAAAAAAAAAAAAGCGGGAATAACAACAGTATTTTGTTGCCTGCCGGTTCACACGACCTACCTGAAGCTGGCTTGGAAGAGAGGGACAAAAAAAAAAAAAAGAGGATTCTGTTGTATAAAATGCGGCAGACTGTCTGCGTTGTAATTCCTCTCTTTCAAATCATAAATACAAGCAAAAAGAAAGTGAGGAATGATGTGAGGCCCCAAAGTCATCCGTCAGACTGACAGCTTTGAAATGGAACAATAGCGCCGCCTCCTCCCCACCTGGGCCGCACGTTGCTTTACTTAAATAACTCTTGTATTCATGAGATTGCTTCCCAACGCCGACGACGCCGTATGGCAATCGAGCGGGATGAGGAGGAGGAGGGGGGGGAGAGTTCCGGCTACCAACGAGGAACGTTAGCGTGATTAATGTCTAGCTCAATAAAAATTTAGGGTGGGGCAGTCTTAAGACAGTTATCAGTAAAAAACTTACATTGGTAGAACAATCCAGAATTGGAGAAGGCTTTATAAAGCTTTTCCTCCGCAGGGTGTCCGGGCTTTCCCTTAGAGAACGGGTGAGAAGCTCGGTCATCAGGGAGGGGCTCAGTGTCGAGCCGCTGCTCCTCAGCATTGAGAGGAGCCAGATGAGGTGGCTGGGGCATCTGATCCGGATGCCTCCAGGACACCTCCCTGGTGAGGTGTTCTGGGCATGTCCCACCGGAAAGAGACCCCGAGGACGACCCAGGACACGCCGGAGAAATGATGTCTCTCGGCTGGCCTGGGAACGCCTCGGGATCCCTCCGGAAGAGCTGGAAGAAGTGGCTGGGGAAAGGAAAGTCTGGGTATCCCTGCTGAAGCTACTTCCCCCGCTACCCGACCCGGAAAAGCAGTCGATAATGAATGGATGGATAGAGAAAGCTTTAGTCAGAAAGTTACACCAATACCGATAATTGGGCTAAATTTGAGCATTTCTCCCCTATCCCGATCCGTCCCAAAGATTATCCAGAGGGATTAGCCTGTAGTGCAGGGAGTGTTAAGAGTGCGTTTTCCTCCTCAATTTGCTGGAAAATGGTTCGGTCCGATGATCATGAATGTAAAGCGGGGTAGAGAAAAACTTCAGTCCAAATTCAAGCGTTTCCCAACGAGAATTATGCTAATCTTAATAATGTCTGTACAAGATTATCCTGGGGTGTGTTCAGAAAGATTTTCTTCTCCCCGATCCACTCAGGAAACTTTCAGTGCTAATAATCGTGATGATGAAGCAGGGTACACATATACCGATAATCGTCTTAAAGTTGAGCATTACCCCCTTTCTACTAAAACTCTACAAGGTCCCAAATAGTGGATAGAGAGACTATCATGAAGTGTGTGGTGTGTTAAGAGCGATTGTTTACTCCTCAATTTACCAGAATACAGTCAAAGAATGACAATCTTGAAAGTGGAGCCGGGTGTAGCCATACCGATAACTGAACCAATTTTCAGATTTTTCCCAAGTCATCGTTTTGATTGTCTACAAGATTCCACGAGTTGGAGCGATTTCTGAGAAGTAATTGTGAGGATTAAAAAAAAAAGTCTCTGTGGTCAGTAAAAGATCAAACCCACGCCAAAACCCGATGATCCTAATTAGCACAAAGATGATCTTTAATGATGATCCTACCGTGTGGGGGTGCGCTACAACTGATTTTTACCCCATCACAATTTAGCGTCACCCATCTGTATACAGTACGCATGACCGGTTGAACTCCAGAGATGCATTTCGAAATATAATTTCAAAAGACGACACGAGCTTGCTTGTGAAATGCTGAACCGAAAATGAATGTAAGCGACGAACGTTTTAATCTTTCAGCAACTCTAATCACCTGTCAGTGCCGCGTCGACGCTCGCCTTGTCCCGCCTAAAGTAACGTTGCTCGCACATTAGCCTGCTTTTTAATTCATCCCCAGACGGCATTAATGGGATGTGACGCTCCATCAGGTTCTTGTCCTTCTAATTGTCACCCCTACGGCTCTGTCGTTTGTCAGGACCCCCGACTGGCTGTCGTTTCTTTTGTTCAAAGAAAACGGGGGCCGGGCTAGCCTGGAGGATTCCGTCGGAGGCGGGGGAACCTCACTTGAGGAGGTTTTGCGTGCAATTAATCATCGAGCCATCCACTTTTTTTTTTTTTTACACGGGAAAGAAAAACACTGCATAACTTGAAAGGGGGGGAGGCGAGGGGGGAATCAAGTAATCGATTATATATTGTAGCTTTGATTCGATAGAAATTATGGACCGCAATTTCCAGCATACAGAGCGCACCTGCTTATAAGCTTCACCCAGTACATTTGTAAAGGAAATACCATTTGGTACATACATAAAGTAACCCGCAAGTGCCCTCATTGAAACACGAGGTATTTACAAAGACGGTACACAGAGTTTTCAAAGTTTTAATAGCTTAGTTTAACATTGCAACAACATGGTTGCACGAACAGGGCTGATTTAAAAAAAAAAAAAAAAAAAAATCAACATACCGGTTAAAAAAAAAACAGCCACGGCAGCTACGCAGTAGCAACATGGTAGCACAGCACTAACAGGGCCGGTTAAAAAAACAAAACATATCTAAATCAGTGAGATGCGGCGGTAACACAGCAGCAACACGCTAGCGTGGCGCTAATAGAACTGGTTAAAAACAATAAAACATACTGGTAAAAATCACTGCGACATGGCAGTAACACAGCAGCAACACGCTAGCACAGCGTTAAAGCTACCACAGTGCTTACAGGGCCCGTTAAAACATAAAACATACCGGTTAAAGTCACTTCCTCGGCACATATATTCCACCGGTCTCACTCTTACCTTTTCCGCTTGAGTGCCCCCTTGCGGCCATTAGAAAAAAATTAATTAAAATTAGCCGCATCACCGCTTAAGCCGCAGGGTTGAAAGCGTGTGAAAAACATCGCGGGCGGGAAATACGGTTTTTAGTTCATCCTTAAAGTTTACCCGGACAGTTTTTATTTCATGTAAACCAAGTGAGCCTTTGCCGATAGGCTCGGGATACGCCCTCAGTTGGTAGCTAGCCAATTGCGCGACGCACATACAGTAGCTAAAGAAGCATCCACACTCGCTTTCCGATCTATAAACGGTTTCGAAACTCCAATTTAAGCGAACGTGCAAGTTTTCGGGATATAGGAGGAAGTTAGGAAGTTAAGAGAAAAACCCAACCAAGCTCAAGGCGAGCATACAAATTCCACACACGAAAGCCGGAACCGACGTTCAAAACCCCCGAAGCTCACAACTGTGATTCAGTTCGAGTAATCCGCGATAAACCACAAGGGACGAATTTCAAAAGCGCACCTTGACCACCGAGCAAATTGAAGCACGCGGCGTACACGCAGCTGTCAAAAGGAACGCTCGCGCGCAAAGCACACCAATGACAAAACGAACGCGGGTTATGTCAATTTTGGACACCCGCGCGTTTGCACCGACGCTCGTGTGCATCCAGGCGTAGTACCGCCGCATTACAGCGAGCGAGCGAGAGAGAGAGAGAGAGAGACCCATCTGGTAGCTTTGCAAGTGTAGCACTCAGCGGACTCTGATTTCATTATCTCGCCGTGTTCCTCGTGACCCGCAGAAAAAAAAAATGACATCTGATTTACCACAAGATCAATTTGTATGTAAATCAGCACGCAACCGGAGGGCAATGGAGGTGTGGCACAACAAAAGCTTTTTTTTTTTATTTTGGGAGGTGGGGGGGATAGTCGGTGAACACGTTAGCGAGTTTTCCCCACTGAGAGGCCCTAATGGAACCCATTTTCAAGTGATGGTACCCTTCGGTGCACTGGACCCCCGCGCACCATATGTTCCACTCCACTTCTGCTCGACTGTGTTGCTGCAGATTGCACTTGGGTTGCAAATTAGTTTTGGAGCTTGTTTAGAAGATTTTTCTTTTACTCCTACTTATCGCAATCGCCATATTTCCGCAAATTCTCATTTCGCTTGTCGTGAATTTTGCTAGCTGTGCACTTCAGACCCCCACCGCTGAATGGCGGCCTCGAACTTTTCACAAAATCCGGCCGTCGCCATTTCTTGGGAACGGCCGACCGCCACACCAACTCCTCGTTCACCTGCCTGGTCGCAAAACGGACTCCGCGGTTCAAAATGTCAAACCAGTGAAGCGTTTTGGAATAAAGATAAAACATCACCGACAAACGAGACGAATCCAGTTGGCTCGATTCAAACTTTGTAGAACAGCTAGTTGATCGTTTATTTTCTTTATTAGTTTATCGCGGCAAAATGCCTGCGGATGTCGTATCAATCATACTTTTTATATTTGCTTTTCAATCTGTACAGCAAAATAAATGTACATTTGATCTCATCAGGCCTAAATTTGATGACGGCCTAACCCTCAACCGTCCATAACCCGATCCTAATCCCAAATCCACTTAACTTTTCCGCATCCCCGTCACTACCCCTTATCCAAATCCTAACCATAACCCTAATTCCTTAAAAAATTAATTAATTAAATAATTTAGCACATGGAGGATGGCTAATGTAACCTAGAAGGAGGCAAGAATGACAAATTAGGTCAACTGGCGTGTTTCCTAAATTCCGAAAGCGTAGTTATAACCTAACTGAAGGAAACGACACAAAAAGATTTTGCCGACGGACATCGAGACAGACAGACACGACGTCCGAAAGGACCAAAGAGACGACTGGCGGACTTTATGAAAGAGTGAGATGTGCCTGAAGAAGGCTAATTCAAGCTGAAACGTTGCGGTAACCCGAACCCTTACTCGAAATCGATGTTTTCAATTGTCGGTTTTCTAAATTTGGAGGTTGGTCGGAACTAATTGCAGTTAAAGTGGAAGCAGGTAGGCACGTAAATTTAATTGATGGGACAGTTCAACATTTTAATTGGAATTATTTAACGCAAAAATAGGGTAAATTATTACATTTTGGGGAGTCAGTTGCGAGACAACTCCAGGGGGAAGGACTGTGCATTTTTACTTTCTACACAACTGGAGATGACCTCCAGGGAGAAGGACTCGGACTCTCTCCTAACCCTAATTTTCAGCGGATAATTTATCTTAATTCCTTAACAAATAATGCTTGAATCTTGGTGACAGAAATCCCTCACAGATTGCAGGTGGTTCTCTAAGAAAGCGTACAATTTAAGGGTGATCCACGATGAGGATGAGCGGGACCGGCTTTTGTAACGTTGTGTTTGTCTTCATTACCGGGAAGTAGATGGCCGCACGGACTTCTGGACAATCCACTTAAAGGGCTGCGCTAATGCAAATAAATGGTTGTTGATGCGATTTGTTTTGCGGCTCATTTTTGGCGGTTAGCGATGCTGGTCAGGGCCACTCGTTTGCGCTGCTGATGGATGGCGAGCCTTCAACTCAACTCCACATTATGAATAGAGCACTTAAGAACCGACCGCGCTTTAGACAAAGCGCCGTACTACGCAAATCGAGTTGAAAGCCAAAGATTAAAAATTGGTTATCCAGACGAGTTTTCAAAAACCTCAACAGGCGGCGGCGGCGGCGGCTGACCTGAGACAACAGGCAGGAGTGTCGGAATGGAGTTATGTGTACATATTCCAGTTCATAGGCGAGCATAAGTATTTTGAGCCAACTGGAGATGTTTGCGTACGGGCTGGCTGACTCCAAAATAAAATTGCATGACATTAATCCAGCGATCCTGGCATGAAATATTCTTTCAGCTTCCTTGATGACAACAATGCTAATCACAGTACAGTAATTTCCTTTAACCCATTTAGCATCCATCACATATGTTAGCATTAAACATTTTTTTTTTGGTTCCCAAACAACAGAAAGAATATATCTTTTATAAATTTCGCTGTATGATCTGTTTGTATGTGTTGTTTGAAGGTTTAACATTAGCGGCAAAGTCCTTCTATGCTAATTTCTGTTAGCAATTTATAGCGCCGGCATTGAGGTAGTGAACCTTAGTCGATAGGTATTGGATTTTTTATCCACATTTTTGAGAGATCTGGGATTTGGATTCTGACAAATGAGGTGCAATGTTTTTAATTTTCATTTATGCCGGCACTTGAGGGGGTAGGGGGGGGGGGATTTTAATCCTGTCACTTGAACCGTTCATTGTCAATACAGCCTTCCAGGCTAAATATAGCATTAATTATAGTAACTTTAAAATGTAATTTCTGCTTTCATTAACCTTCTGCGCATGCACGCGCGCGCCTTTCCCGTTAAATTATAGCTGAAGGTAGTTTGTTCAGCGATCCAGCGAGCCAATCGCAATTTTTTTCCCCTCCCAGGGCCGCGGCCGTATAATAAAAGTTCTTTCTATTATTAAATGGCTCCATCATCTCGGCCTGACAGTGACGGCGGACGCCGCCGATGGCTCACAAAACAAGCGAGGCAGAGGTTGACTCGGCGTCGGTGCCGGGATTGCAATTACCGCGTTACCCCCCCCCCCCCCGTGCCGCAATATCTTTCGATTTGCTCGACTTGTCGCGTTTGCGAAGTCCGTCTGCCGCTTGTGTCCGACGCCGCGCCTGTTGCCTCTCGGCGCTAGTTCTCGGGTCATAAAGAAGCACTTGGAGCACGGCGGGCCATCGTGTCCCCTTCAGGCCTTTTAAATCCTCCAGGTAGCGAGCGGCTCCGGGGATAACCGCCCTCGTCTGCGGAGTACTCTCATACACACTCCGCCGACGGAGCTGAGAGCCGATGATGACCTATTTCGCTTTATATCTCCCATAAATTACGCCATTAAAACCCCCTTAAAGGCGGAGAGGGTTCAACATCTGCTCCTCAAGGCTGCCAGACCGCGCCGTCTCCGGCCCATCAGACAACGCCGACCACGTATTCGGTACGTGTGGGCGAGTTTGCGTCCGCCGGGTTTTTTATCGCCCCCCCCCCCCCCCCAACCCTAGGGAGAGCGGACGCCGTGAGCCGTGCGGCGTGCGACGGACTGGTTAAAAGCTCCCTGGGAAAAGAAATGAAATGGATGGACGCGATTAAAAACGGAACAAAATCAGTTCAGGCACAAGGGATCGGGGTCTGCTATGAAACATAAAAGTCCCACGGTGGAACCGTTACCTATTGAAAGCCACTCAGACGTAAAAGGAAAATATGATATCCGCCACTGGAAGGATCTAAACGAAGGTTGAGTGTTGTCTCGTCCATACGGGGGCCGATCGTATAAACAGGTTTCAGCGCGTGTTAGCTTGAGTCTTGCTAAGTACTCTCAAAAGTGAACTTAATGGAAGCCTTTCGTGCGTTTTGTTCTGTTTGAAAATATGAATCTTGTTACTTATTTCCTGCACATAGATTTTGCTTTGGAAGGTCCACTTCGCTGAATGCCAACAAATGACACAAAACACCACAGACAGGCTAACGGATAGCGTCTGTGTTGTAACCCTTTAAAGCCCAAGTGTCATCCCTATAAACATTCTAAAACAGATATTGTCATGAAAAATACATATGACATTATTCACTTCAATGTCTATACGAAAAAATAAATATGAGCGGAAAGTTGCCGAAGTGTCATTTGACATCCAAGTGGTCGCCATATTGGCTGCATCTCATGCCCGTGACGTCACCCCGGACATTCGCCGTTGAAAACACGCTGTGGGACACGCCCCTTCAGCCACGGAAGCTCTTTTCGAAGAAGAGAAAGTCTCACAACCGAGTGAAGTGACCGAAGCAATATTACCCTATTGTTTCGAGCCATCTTTAAATGATATGCGGATCACGGCCAAACCGCCTCCCTGTCCGGTCCACTTCCGCGGCGGAGATGAGCCACCCCGACACCGCCGCGTCCGCCGATCACGGCTTTGGCCGGGGTGGCACATTGACACGTTTAGCACCCCTGATTTACGCATTACGCCCCCCCCAACTATTATTTATTTTTAGTAGTTGTATACACACGCCTACCTGTCGTTTGGAAACCACGAAGCTCTCGTCCTTTGCACCCGTGCAATCCATTTTTCACGACCAAAAGTATCTTTTGGAAAAGTGCGAAAAGCGAATCCATCCTCCCGAGTCTTTGAGCAATATCCAGCAATACAACGAGCCGGCATTTTGGCTAACACGAAGGTACAACGAGCTACCTTCCAGCAGATAGAACTAGTATAAAAAGACGAGACAGCTCGGGTGCCCTACTGCCCTGTACGTCACTTCCCGCTTCTTGCCGAAAACAAATCCCTCGAGAGGATTTTCATGGCGGGAGTTACAAAATGCCGTATACGTCAAAATCATGTTTTGTGGTGTAAAAACGGCTGGGTCCATCCCGGCTGCTGTTTTTTTTTTTTTTTTTTTTTTTTTTTTTTCTCATTAATAACATACTAAAAATCATGCATTTCACGACAGTGGACCTTTAAGCGATGGATATTTGAACACTAATGGTGGAGCAACACACGACTATTACAATAAATCCCCTGCAAAAAAAACATGACGCTCACTGAGCTTAGTTGTGAAAACAAATTACTCTTTGGGTAAAGGACGACGGTTCGTCTTTTGAATTCGACACCTCTTCTTCCCCTTAACGCCGTTTGTGTCAAGTGTTTTTGAAAAAGCAAAGGTTTCATCCCCGCGTCTGTTGTCTGGCCGGGGGGTTGTGGCGGGGCTTCGTAATGTTATGGCAAGGGAGCCTCTTCAGGCACTTCTCATCTTTTGCTGTTTTTTTGGGGGGGTGTCAAATTATTGCATGTTAAATGGGCATCTGGTAAATGGTGCATATAATGATGCGCTTGCACGGAATTAAGTGGCCGCCTGTCCTGCTACTAGTGCTGCTGCTGGGGGGGCTAACGCGTAAATTGGCCTCCCTGTCTTCTCCCCTCAGCTCATCCCTCATGTTTTTCGGGGAGCGCAGCGCATGCGAACAGAGACTGACGCCTCAGGTTCTGTCTGGATTAATGGCACCGGGCTGAGTTGAGCTTTGGTTTATAGCCCCTGTCAGTGGCGCCGAAGAGGAGGAGGGGGGGGGGGTTAAAAATAGCTAATTAATTACCTCCGCAACGTGGAGGAGCTTCTTTTAGACCTGTCGAATGGTGAAGTAGTGCATTGGGGTGATCTTGTAGTTCCTTGGAGCCGAGAAACTATGTGGAAGCGAGGCAAAGAGCTTCTCTTAAACAGTCTAACACCTAGTTTAGTAAAGTAGTGCTTTGGCATCATCTTGGTCCCAAGGAACTACGTTGAAGTGACGGGAGGAGGTTTTATTATATAGAGGAAAGTTCGGTATATTATAAAAGTAGTGCTTTGTCGCCGTCTTTTGTCTTCTCGGTGGCAAGGAACTTTGTTGACGTCGGAGGAGGAGTTTCCGTTGAACAGGCTAATAGGAGTGCAGTGCTTTGGCATCATCTTGGTCCCAAGGAACTACGTTGAAGTGACGGGAGGAGCTTTTATTATATAGGGGAAAGTGCGGTATATTATAAAAGTAGTGCTTTGTCGCCGTCTTCTGTCTTCTCGGTGCCAAGGTACTTTGTTGACGTCGGAGGAGGAGCTTCTGTTGAACAGGCTAATAGGAGTGCAGTGCTTTGGCATCATCTTGGTCCCAAGGAACTACGTTGAAGTGACGGGAGGAGCTTTTATTAGATAGGGGAAATTCCTGTGTATTATAAAAGTAGTGCTCTGGCGCTCTCTTCTGTCTTCTAGGTGCCAAGGAACTTTGTTGAACTCAGAGGAGGAGCTTCCGTTGAACAGGCCAACCCCCTGGCTAGTAGGAATGCAGTGCTTTGGCGTCAAATACCTGTGTAATGATAAAGTAGTGCTTCGGTGCCATCTTTTGGCTTCTCGGTGCCAAGGAACTTTGTTGAAGTCGGAGGAGGAGCTTCCGTTGAACTGGCCAACCCCCTGGTTAATAGGAATGCAGTGCTTTGGCGTCAAATACCTGTCTAATGATAAAGTAGTGCTTCGGTGCTACCTTTTGGCTTCTCGGTGCCAAGGAACTATGTTGAAGTGGCTGGAGGAGCTTCTATTTGACGGGCTTTATTGCAAAGTAGTACTTTGGTGCCATCTTGCCATCATTTATTCATGTTTTGTTCCCACTTTTGATGATAAATCCATAAAAGGCTCGGAACAAAAGCACTCGTGATTGACGTTTACGCCCGAAAACTACGTGTGGCGCCACTCGCTGGCCGTTTTTGGAACATCCTTCCATAATTATCAGCATTGAGCTTCTGAGACGTTTGCTGACATTTATCTCAGTCTGAGAAGAACCGTTGTGAGTTATGAGAGGCTGTGACGCTCCTGTCTCTTTAAATGTCATAACACCGAAGTTTATTAAAGGCACTCCAGGGTGGCCCGAATGCGAGATGGAAAATTAAATGCGTGCATGTCATTACTCTTATGTTTTTATAGAGTACAATATTATGAATATCTTGTGAGCATAAAGACAGCTTGGATTATATTTTCACTCGTGGCGGCAGCACTTCGTCACCAAGCCGGAGAATCGCGCTGGTAAATTTGTGCTACAGATCCTTACATATGGCGCATGAATTGGCATTTGTGATATTTTTGATACGATAAAGAAAATTTTTAAGCAAAGAATGCTTTGGGGTTTTTTTTTTGTGGTAGGAGAGGTGAAAATATTTTTTTGTTTGAATTATCACATTTTTAATCTAGAAAAACAACCAAAATATAGTTCATTTTTATTTGTCTGGGGAAAAAATATTAACATTAAATAAAATTTGAAATGAATTATATTAAAATTTAAATATTATAAATATATACATATATTAATATAAATATATTAAAACAAAAGAAATAAAAACCACCCATTCATCCAAAATGCTTAATTAACAAAATGTTTTGTCACATTGTCTCATTTTTAGGGAAGATACTTTTCTAAAAAAAAAAAACAACAAAAAAAACATAATTTTATAATTTTTTTTAAACCACAAACTCCCCAAAATATAAAAAAAATCTATTTTTTGTGCGATTTCCCCACTTGTTTTTCTGTAAATTTGGCAACACGATAAACCAAATGTAAAAAAAAAAAAAAAAATTAACAAAAACATTTTTCACCTCTTTTAACCTGGAACAAACTGCGTTACTATTTTTTTTAAAAATGGTATTTATCTTTGAGGATTTTTTGTTGCGCACTTTTTGTCGACGGCCCCAATTCATTTTTCATTTTCACGATCCGTCCTGCCGATCGCTGCCATCGTTACAATCAAAAGCGGATGAAGTGACCTTGACTTTTATGATTAATGACAAACACAGACGAGGATATTACGCATGCTTATCGTCTCATTAACGGACGTGCCCATGAATCATAAGACACATGCTTAAAATTAGACGCCATTAATTATTTCAAGATTAGTGGAGAGCTGGTTTTTTTTTTTTTTTTTTTTTTTGGTCCAGTGATTAATAAGACGAGCCATGTACCTTATGCTTTTTTTTTTTTTTTTTTTTTTTTTGCTCTCGAGGGCAGGTCGGAAACATACTAAAATTTTTCTTTTCTTGTTTACATAAATGAAACCACAAACCAATAAACCACTCCCCTCTCAAGTCATTTTTCAACAAAATTTAATGTTTGTATACAATTGCGTGCAAAGTCATACAAAAAAAAAGAATATGACAGAAAGTTGTGACAAATTAAAAGTTCTTCATGTGTAAAGAAATCAAGATAATGTGAAGTTTACGCTTAATAAATGCAACTTTTGTAAAAGCTATCTGCTAAATTTTATCTTTTTCTTGTAGCCCTCCCCCAACCCAAAAAAACGTCAAACTAAATATTTGTTGGACCAAATAATTACAATAAGATATGTGAGTTCGAATCTAGCAGGGAAATGTGGCATAAGGTTTAGTTTTTCAGCAAAAGCTAGCGAGCGCGCGCGCAGGGCGACCGACTCGGGAAGCGGCAGACTGGAGCTGCACACTCCACTGCCTCCGCCCGCTGAGGACAGCTGACGCCGGCCGCCGCGGAGACCAGACGAACGGCGGTTTTTACCGTTACGGCGAGGTGAGGGACCGCCCCCCCCCGATCCCCCCGCGGAAAAGCCGCCTGTCCTGGCCGCGGGTCTCACCTGTCCTTCGAGCGCGCCGCGGTTTCAAGGTCCCCTGGCAACGCCGACCCGGCCGGTGCGCCTCGTCGCACAAAGACAAAAGGGATGGAGCGCCTCAGAGAACCGTACCGAGCTGGCGACAAAGCGAACAGAAGCTGTTCACAAACAGTGGCGTGAAATTCTCAAGTACTTTAATTTTTTACTGTACTGAAGTGCATTTGGTCGGCTA
Organism: Syngnathoides biaculeatus; assembly: GCF_019802595.1. Classification (NCBI taxonomy): domain Eukaryota; kingdom Metazoa; phylum Chordata; class Actinopteri; order Syngnathiformes; family Syngnathidae; genus Syngnathoides; species Syngnathoides biaculeatus. The sequence continues at coordinate 19,225,353 of NC_084656.1, forward strand.
AAATAATAATTTGTAGTTTCTCTTGTGCCAGCCTGAAAACTGAAAAAAATGCGTTTTTGTCTGAAAGAGGTATTTTGTTTTTTTTTTTTTTTGGCTAATTTAGCATTTCTTGCTAGTTAGTTCACAATGTTAGCAAAACACATGCCCAGCGAGTCCCCCTCCCCCCCTTCTCAGTTCAAAGTTGATAAAAGCAGGGACGTGGTACCGTTACGCTATATGTACATTTTTTTTATTACTTCCACACATTTCACAACCCGTACTTTTCTACTGCCGCTTTTGGGTCCAAAAGTATCGGTGCTTCTACGTCGGTGCGACGCCGGAGCACTTTTTTTTTTCCCCCCCCAATCCCCCGCAGAAACAAACATCAATTTAGCGGGCGGCCAACGGCTGTGACCGAGCACATGTTCCGGGCGCGTGTTATTGATCGTGTCCTTTGAGCCGGAGTGGCGGCTTCCGTGTGGGGGGGGGGGTTGGGGGCTCCTCGCCGCGCCGCCCCTCTGGAACGGATTACGGGACAGCAGGCCCCGACAGCTTGGGCCGGCGCTACCCCGCGCGGTTGCCATCCCGCCTTCAGCGCTTGCAGATGCCGCCTCGCTGGCAGGCGCCGGGAACGGGCTGCGAGGGCTCGTACTCCGCCGCTTGGCGCCATCGCGGGACCCCGACCGGGCTCGGTAACGACCCTGCGCTGTGTTATCTCGGCGACACCAAACAGTGAGGAAAAACTTGATAGTTTTAGCATGTTCATGTTTTCGATCATAACAAAATACGTTTTTTAAAAAAAAAATCTTGCTCTTCCAGTTTCTCTCCGTGACCCGCGCACACTTAAGGCCAACAACGAGGCACTCTAAAGCAGCCACGAAAATTTCTCATGGGTTTTTTGTCCTTGTTAATGCGACAATACCCAACGAAAAAAAAAATCCAACATCCCTCCGACGATACTTCCCCCGTGAGAATCTGCGAAAAATGCCTTTGCCGCAAAGGTCACCTTGAGTATTTTTATTTTATTTTATTTTTTCTTACCTGCGTTACCACAACCAGCAGGAAATCCATCACCTGGCGCCGCCACCGTAATGGACTCATTTTTTTTTTTTTCTCCCCGGTTGTCGGGAGTTCTCACGAGGGACGCTGGTGCGGTTCTGCCCGTTGTGAATTACTGACCCGGTGCCAGAAGGGGGGGGGGGCAGAGGTCAGCGGCGCCAATGACAAACAAGGACGGCCGTCGGACCCGAGACGCGGAGGGCGCGGGGCCGTCGGAGGGGGACGGGTGGTCATTAACCCTTTAACTACTCGCTCGACCAATCAGAAGAACAACGCTAAAAGGCACAGATGCCAGCACATTAAGCAAAAATATTTACACTCTCAATTTTATTAATAGAGCTTTAAAAAAAAAAAATATATATATATACATATATATACCATCGAACAGATAAAACAATAAATAACATTGTGCATTTTATGCCATCTCAAATAAGTCATCTTCTTCTTTTCCTTTCGGCTTGTCCCGTTAGGGGTCGCCACAGCGTGTCATCTTTTTCCATCTAAGCCTATTTCGTGCATCTTCCTCTCTATGTCTTCCCTCACCACATCCATAAACCTTCTCTTTGGTCTTCCTCTCGCTCTTTTGCCTGGGAGCTCCATCCTCAGCATCCTTCTACCAATATCCTCACTCTCTCGCCTCTGAACACGTCCAAACCATCGAAGTCTGCTCTCTCGAATCTTGTCTCCGAAACATCCAGCTTTGGCTGTCCCTCTAATGAGCTCATTTCTAATCCTATCCAACCTGGTCACTCCGAGCGAGAACCTCAACATCTTCATTTCTGCCACCTCCAGTTCTGCTTCCTGTCGTCTCTTCAGTGCCACCGTCTCTAATCCGTACATCATGGCCGCCCTCACCACTGTTTTGTAAACTTTGCCCTTCATCCTAGCAGACACTCTTCTGTCACATAACACACCAGACACCTTTCGCCAGCTGTTCCAACCTGCTTGGACCAGTTTTTCTTCACTTCCTGACCACACTCTCCATTGCTCTGTATTGTTGACCCCAAGTATTTGAAGTCGTCCACCCTCGCCATCTCTTCTCCCCGGAGCTTCACTCTTCCCCCTCTGCCCCTCTCATTCACACACATATACTCTGTTTTACTTTGGCTAATCTTCATTCCTCTCCTTTCCGGTGCGTGTCTCCATCTTTCTAATAGTTCCTCCGCCTGCTCCCTGCTTTCACTGCACATGACAATATCGTCTGCGAACATCATGGTCCAAGGGGATTCCAGTCTAACCTCATCTGTCAGCCTATCCATTACCACTGCAAACAGGAAGGGGCTCAGAGCTGATCCCTGATGCAGTCCCACCTCCACCTTAAATTCCTCTGTCACACCTAAGGCACACCTCACCATTGTTCTGCTGCCATCATACGTGTCCTGTACTATTTTAACATAGTTCTCTGCCACACCAGACTTACGCATGCAGTACCACAGTTCCTCTCTTGGTACTCTGTCATAGGCTTTCTCTAGATCCACAAAGGTACAATGTAGTTCCTTCTGACCTTCTCTGTACTTTTCCACGAGCATCCTCGAGCCAAATAATGCCTCTTTGGTACTCTTTCTAGGCATGAAACCATACTGTTGCTCGCAGATACTTACTTCTGTCCTGAGTCTAGCCTCCACTACTCTTTCCCATAACTTCATTGTGTGGCTCATCAACTTTATTCCTCTATAGTTCCCACAGCTCTGAACATCCCCTTTGTTCTTAAAAATGGGAACTAGAACACTTTTCCTCCATTCTTCAGGCATCTTTTCGCCCGCTCAAATAAGTCATAACTTGTGTATATTTATTGTGTATATATTCGCTTTTCATTTCACTGACAGTTTTCACCAGCTCTCGTGAGAACATGTCTACGTATTTCATCCCTTGAACAGGTTCACTTAAAAACTCAAAAATTCAAGTCATATTTGAGCATGAATTGTAATTTTTTAAACACTAAAGATGTTGGACAAGTGATGCTTATCTGCCGTAGCAATTAGCAATACAGCTAGCTGGTTAGCGAGGCTAACGTTTCAAAGACTCAGTTTATGATTTGTGGTATATTGACAATTAAAAATATTGCAATTTTTCTGGCCTGGGAACAGTAGCGAAGCATTTTCACTTTGTTGCGTCTCTCTACTGGAAAAGGATTTTTTATTTATTTGGCCGGACCGCTAAGGGATGAATTAACCGCTCAGTAATTTTGGCTCGTTGCGACGGTCACCGTTCTTCTCTTTTAGCTAAATCCCCCCTGAGCGTTTCCGCAGCCATTTTATCCGGCCAAGCGGCATTATTTCACATTTTTTAACCACATTACGCAACGTTTTGGCAACGCGCGTTAAGATAATCTTTTTTTTTTTTTTTCTGTTGGCGCTTTTGGGAAGCTGTTAAACACGGACACAACCAGAAAAGCGAAATTGGCAGCCGCTCTGCGAGTTACATTTACACCAACCAGGAAGATGATATTATTTAGTTGCATATATTAATATGCGGCTGAGTTTTTCCTGTGTATTTGCCCGGAGGGGTTGCATCGACACGTGATGTTTCAGCTTCAGGGCAGGAACGAACGAGGAAGGGACATCCCGAAGCTGAAGAATTTCTTCTCTTTATTCCCGTTTCCCATCCATCCATCACTGGAAGGCCGGCGTTGCCTTCAGGTGCAGTCTGAAATCACACTTTTCTTTCCCCAAGTGCGGAGATGCCCTTTGAATCTTTCGTTAATTTTTTTTTTTTCCTCTTCTTCCATCCGCGCCAGGTTGCTGCGTGCAAAATGTGGGACGTAACTGCGAGGGTTCCCATGGCAACAACAGCCTGGAATGCCCACAAGCGAGTGACAAATGCGTCCAATAAGCTGCGCTGTCTAAAAATGTATTTTTTTTTTAGGGGTGATCAAATCAATCGATTTATTAATTCAGAATGCACCAGAATTTTTAATTGATTTTTTTATTTTATTTTGTATCAAGTCAATCGATTGATTGATTAATTCAGAATGCAGCACATTTTTTATTGAATTCTCTCTCTCTCTCTCTCTCTCTCTCTCTCTCTCTCTCTCTCTCTCTCTATATATATATATATATATATATATTATATATATATATATACATATTTATATAGCACTGTACATTTGGATACATACAGATGTCTAAATATTTGCATCGGAAGGACGCATACAGAGGACAAAAATCAAATCATGCAAGGGCCCATCCATCAATCGAGTTTATATTCTCGTTATTTTTCGGTGAATGCTCATATATGTTTGGCACAGTTTTTGCGCCGGATTGCCCTCCCTGACGCAAACCTTATCAATCATAAACCTAAATTATTATTTATTTTGTATTTATTTTTATTCTTATTTATATTCTTTTTTATTTTATTTTATATTTAGACATATATATATATATATATATATATATATATAATTTACATTTTATATTATTTAAAAATATATATATTTCATTTTTTGTATCCAGGTTCGGGGCCGGCCTACAGGTTGCGCACGGATGCGGACCCAATCGGGCCGCAGATAGTCAAATAAAAATCAAATAAACAAATTCTACGTTGAAGTTGAAAGGGTGAGTGGGTGAGAAATTTTTCGAGTATGAAAATATAAAGGATATATGGATATGAAAGAGATTGGATCCACAATGGCTCCCACTCCAGGAGTTGAAGGTTGGGTCCACTTGTGCAGTTTTTCCGGATGTCGTTGTACAAGTTGTGTAGTTACTCACGTTTCAGCAAGGGTTTGATCACAAACGCGTCTCGTTGTTAGCCGGCTAAGCTAAGCTAAGCTAAGTGTTGAGTCATTTTTGAGAAACCGCTAGTGGTTGGATCCAATAGCCCGAGGAGCCGCATCAAATCACATTTTCGCAGCGCCGCTTTTGGCCACAGGTGTCAAACTCAAGGCCCGGGGGGCCAGATCCGGCCCGCTGCACGATTTTATGTGGCCCGCGAGCCCAAATCTACGGCGTCAATTTCCATGATTCTTGTAAAAATCGGGACCAAAATGTTACATAGTCGTGTATCATAAATGGGAAAGTTAAGATATTACAAGGATTTTTTTGTGTTACCAAATAATTGAAAATAAACATTTCTGATTCCGAAACTAGCGGACAAATTGATGATTTAAATATGATGGGACGATTCAATATTTTTGTTTTGCAGTCGTCACGGCCCCTCTGAGGGAAATCACAACTACGATGTGGCCCGCGAGAAAAATAAGTTTGACACCCCTGCCCTGGACCATAGTTTGGACCCCACTGATCTGGCCAAACTAGCATTCGCACCCAGATTCAGTCTTCAGTGACGCTAGCGTGCGCCATTTTGAACACGCGACCTCCGTAGCCGATGCTCACAACTGCGAAGGGGAGGGGCTAACCACTAGCCCGGCTGCGCTAGCTGTAATAACTGGAATCCAAATCCGATCCCTCCTCTCTGATCGACCGGTGAAATTTCCCGGCTTATTCTTCGCGGGCCCACCGAACGCCGTCAAATCCGACCACCGGTTCCCTGATAATCCCGCGGAGCAGACAAACGGATAATTATAATTTCCATTTTTTTTTCGGCTCGACAAATCTCCTTATCGCTCTCGGAGCAGCCACCTTCTGACCTTTTCCCCGTCGGCCCGATAGCTCGTCTCGAAATGCAACGTCGCTAACGATTTCACGCTCGCGGCGAGTTATTTACAGCTCCGCTCAGCACGACCCCGCGTGATTCACTCGCCGTCTTAAAACCTGTCTGCTGTCGAGATTTGTTTTGATTTTTTTTTTAATTATTTTTGGGCATCCTCGCAAGGTGTTAATCAGCCCGAGAGCCAAATAATGAGGCGCACCTCCTCGTCGATCTATTCTGCGCTTCCCCCCCTGCTGTGATGCTATATGAACGCGCTAAGTCTTTTACCAGAGGAGCAGTTTTTGGTTGCAAAAGTGTGATCCGCACCCAGGACCGCCGTTATATGCGTTGTTCTGAAACCACGCTTGTTACCCAAAGTGTTTTCCCCCATTGAAATGAATGGAAATGCCATGAATCCATTCCGGCCAGTCTCCACCAAGAAAACAGAGATTGTGTCCGGTCTGGTGGCCTCAGCATCGCATCTCTGGTCTTTGTGGATGATGCGGTTCTGTCGGCTTCATCAAGCCGTGATCTGGTGGTCTCACCGGAGCGGTTCATAGCCGCCGGGATGAGAATCAGCACCTCCAAAACCGAGACCGCGGTCCTCGGTCGGAAAAGTGTGGCGTGCCCTCTCCGGGTCGGGGGTGAGATCCTGCCCCAAGTGGAGGAGTTCAAGTATCTTGGGGTCTTGTTCATGAGGGAGGGGAGAATGGAGCGGGAGATCGGCAGATGGATCGGTGCAGATTCTGCAGTGATGCGGACTCTGTATCGGTCCGTTGCGGTCGATCTGCGTTCCTACCCTCACCTATGGGCACGAGCTTTGTGTTGTGACCGAAAGAACAAGATCCCGGATACAAGCGACCGAAATGAGTTTCCTCCGCAGGGTGATCGGGATCTCCCTTAGAGAACTGGTGAGAAGGTCGGTCATCCGGGAGGGGCTCTGTGTTGAGCCGCTACTCCTCCCCGTTGAGAGGAGCCAGATGAAGTGGCTGGGGCATCCGATCCGGAAGCCTTGGTGTGGTGTTCCGGGCATGTCGCACTGGAAAGAGAGCCTGAGGACAACCCAGGACTTGCTGGAGAGACTATGTCTCTCTCCTGGCTTGGGAACACCTCGGGATCCCTCCGGAAGATGTGGAAGAAGTGGCTGGGGAAAGCGGAGTCTGGGTATCCCTGCTGAAGCTACTTCCCCCCGCGGTAGAAAGCAGTAGAAAAAGGATGGGTGGATATTGTAATTTATGAAAACAGAATTAGAATGCGTGCATCGTGATTTTAATGCTGCAATTCAATTCATTGTGCTACTCCTCCTGCTGCGCCTGCCTTGGCCACCCGGAGGCATTACAATACAGCTACGGAAACACAAATGAAAAAGAATGCAGTATTACTTCTCCTACTATGACTGTAAGGAAATCAGAAAGATGCTTTAAGATAAGATAAAGATAATAAGCCTGCAAGTATTGTGTCATCCGTCTGGGTGTTGCTCCACCCTTTGTGTTCAAATAAAAATTTGGTCGGTCAATGGAATTTTCCGGACTATGTCAACATTAAATAAACAGTGAAGGAGTGTTGTTTGGTTATTTGAAGTACACAACCTCTCATTTTTTGTGGTTGACATTTACATTTTTTTAAATTGACAATCGACACACCAGAAAAGTGTCATATCTCCGTAATAACACTTCACTGTATCTTCCGTAAACACACGAGCGCGTCGTTGTTGTTTCCGCGACGACCGAGCGCGCGCTATCCGCATCCCCCCGCTAAGCCGCATTAGCTGAGCGCGGACCTCACACCGAGACGTCAACGAGGTCCTCCGCCCACATCGGCCCCCGAAAAAACTCCCGATAACGACGGAGCATTCGACGCTGAGCCGGTACGGAGGGACCCGGCGCCCTGCAAAATCGTCTCCATCGGGGAGAGATTAAGTGGGGCGCGGGGGGGGGGAGGGTCAGATTTATTATCACAATTGGCCGCAAAAAAAAAAATCCGATTAGGGGGGGATTTTGACCCCGCCGCTGTCTTAGTCGTGCTCCCGGATGAGGTTCGTGGAGCCGGCCAGAGGTCCGGCACTTCGCGAAAAGGGCGGCGGGGGTGGGTGGGGGGGGGGGTGAGTACGTCGGGGGAAGGAGAGAAGCGAAGCCGTCCGAGTTGATGAAAGGGCTTGAAAAGTTTACCCGGAAACTAATTCCGAATTGGAGAAATTTTGCAATTAAGAAGAGGTGGCGCTTGTCACAAATTACCGATCAGCCGTCACATTTTCTTGACTGGGGTTTATTTCTATTCATACTAATACTTGTACTTATAATTTAATAATAACTTGCGATGCGAGTGACCCGATTTACTTGTTTTTCCAGATACGAGTCGTCGATCAGCAATTTTTTTTTTTTTTTGCCTGTATTCCTTAAAATCAGTGCCAAACAAAATTCGAGTTTTCATCTGAGATGACACGCCGTGGCGACCCCTGGTGGGACAAGCTGAAAGGAAAAATTCCGATCAACTTTTGCGTGGCGGTGAACTAATCGTGCTTTGCAACAGGGAGCACTTTAGGCAGATAGTGAACAATTTATCAAAAAAAAAAAAATAAAATAAAACAGTACGAGGAATAAAATGTACGTTGTGGATAAATATATGTGAAAAAATTTAAAATCAGAATCAGATTTATTGTGTGAAAACACACGAGGAATTTTTCTCCGGCAGTCGGTGCTGCTGCCCTGGTACGACATACTGAACAAGAACAACAAAGAACAAGAGAGATTATTAAAAATAGTGCTGATTAGAGTATGATTAATAGCAGTGTGGGCGCGATTAATAAGAGTTTCTGGATGTTCACACAGATTTAAAATGTTAAAATATACAGTGGTACCTCTACTTATGAGTAACGTGAATCTTTTGCAAGTAGAGACGGTTTTTTACATGTAAATAGCCACATCTGTTCTCACCCCCCCCCCCCGAATCCGTTTATTTTTTCTTTCATATTTAGAATTTTCCTTCATGACAAGACGAAAGGAAAAGAAGATAACGAGAGATATTTTAAAGGGGAGGCATTTCTTAACCTGAATTTTTTGTTACTAGAGACGTTCTTAAGTAGAGGTACCACTGTATAATCGCTACTTCACATATTTCAGTTATCCCGAGAGCAGTGTGGAGCCTAAACGCGTGCGATAAATGGGAGATTAGTGTTGGATTAGGAGGATTATAATTGGATTATGAGGAATTCCTTAGGATAGAAAATGTCCCCCCCCCCCCCCCCCCGTCAGCGGAGAACTCAAAAAGTTTGAGCGTTTCTGCCCGAGATAACCCCCCCCCCCCAAAAAAAAAAAAAATCACACCAGCGCACGAATAAATCATCCTGCGCGTAGATCGTATTTGCCGTCATCAAGCTAAATCCGCAGCAGTTGCACCAATTTGTAAGTTTTTCCCCGGTGCGACTGCGACCATCGCTCACGTTATTCATGAGCGGCCCGGAATTGGATCGCGACGCACATACTTTAAAAGCATATTCTCTTTTATGCAATACGTGTTTTTTTTTTTTTTAAACCTAATATATTAACTTCCAGTCCCAAGTTCCCCAAAAAAAAGGGGGAGAAAAAAATTATCAATTTGAAATCCACACTGCACTTTATTATCAAAATGTATCTTTCATAAAGTTACAAAGTGGCCTGAAGGTTTTAAAGCTTTTATGTTAATGCATAATTATATCCTCGCATAACTAAAGCGAGCTCTGGATTGTGAGTACAGCATGTGTGCGCGCGCGTGTCACCAATTTGTATTTGTTTTTAGTATTGATTTTTTTTTTTTTTTCTCCCTCCCCCACCTACTTTTTCATCTATTAAAGAGATTTACAGAGCGGTAAATGATTTTATAGAGCTTCGGTGCGCCGCGCGCCGCAATGCATCATCGGACGGCCGCTAAGCACTTTGCATGAATTCATACACCGCCCGCGCTCGGCCCCGGGGTGAATTATTCCAAACAGTTGCGCGCGGAAAAGTCGCGGCGCCGGTTGATGGAGTGCCTCCGGAACCGACGCGTCCTTGAACGCGACGTGATTTGTGGCGCGCTCTCCCGGCCTTCTATCATATTATATCGACTTTTCTTTGACAGCGCTACAGTTAAGCGACATCATGCTTTACACGTCGCAGATCAGACAAGGACTCCGCTCGGAACAATTTTAGTCATAAATTGCTTTGAGTTGATGTTTGTTTGGATTTTTCTGCGGTACTGCGGTTGAAGCCAGAAGTTTACTTTTATTGTGCTAAACACACTTTCATTTTTTTTTTTTAATCTCACTATCTCAAGACAAATTTGACGAATCCTCCGATGTTTCAGGTCGGCCTGGAGCACCAAAATTATTTAATTTTGTTAAATGTCACAATAATGAAGGAGATAATTTCTTTTCAAATTTTACATACTCAAAAAATAGTCTTTAAAAAAAACAGAAGCACAGATGATGAGGTCATGGCTCAGGAAGCTCCTGATTGGTTAACTGACAACACGTGAGTTAATTGATGCCACACCTCGAACGCTCTGCTTCCCTGGTTGAAATCAAAGGAAAATCAAAAGGAATCGGCCAGGAAATCTGAGCAAGAATCGTGGAGCTCCGCAAGTCTGGGTTATCCTTGGGTGCAATTTCCGGATGCTTGAAGGTGACTCGTTCATCTGTTCAAACAATTATACGGAAGTATAAACATCATGGAAATGTCCAGCAATCATACTTCTCAGGAAGGGGACGGGCTCTGTGTGTGTGTATATCTATATATACACATTCAGATATACACACACACACACACACACACACACCACACACTTGGCAAAAAAGCATAATAACTCCTTTAAGGTATCGATATATTTTCCCAGCCCTAATAAAAATCCGAAATTTGAAAGATCAAGACTGATTTCCTCATTTCCTGGCTCGCGTCGACGCTTTTCTGCAATGTCACCTTCACAAAACCATTTCATCCTCCCTCGACCAATCTGAGTGCACGTGCGAGTGCGATAAAGTTCCCCACCGCTGATGTGAAGAAGGATAAGACTCCATCACATTGTCATTATTTTTGCTCCGCTGTCAATTTCCTCGGGAATATTCCGAGCCGCGTCCCCTTGAAATCTTTGCCTTCCCCGTCGGTTTGCGGGCCTCGGGTCGAAGCCGTCCCGCGTCGGTCGGCGGGACGATTGTCATCGGGAGAGGTTCCGCAGCTACTTTTGTTCCTGCGTCAGCTGATCTGAAGGATAGCGGAAAACTTGTCCCGTGAGGACAAGTGCGTTTTTCTTCAGGGAGCGTCGTCTTAAGCGAGTGGAGGTCCGCGTCTTTATTCATTCATCGGATTCTTTGACAAGTTTGCATTTTGGATGAAAAGGTTCTGGCACAAATTAATACAAAAGGCCAAGGAGGTATCACGGACCAACGGTATGGGGGCGGACACAAATCCAGGACTTCGAGGCAGAGGCATAATGTTCAATGTAGTTTATTTTCCTTGAACTCTTTGCCTTCCCTGTCGGTTTGTGGGTCTCGGGTAAAAGGCGTCCCGCGTCGGCACGATGATTGTCATCGGGAGAGGTTCTGCAGCTACTTTTGTTCCTGTGTCAGCTAATCTGAAAGATAGCGTAAAACTTCTCCCGTGAGGTCTGCGACTTTATTCACGGCTTGCATTTTGGATGAAAAAGTTCTGGCGCAAATTAATACAAAAAGCCAAGAAGGTATCACGGAGCAACGGAACGGGGGCGGCCACAATGCAGGACTTCGAGGCAGAGGCATAATGTTCAATGTAGTTTATTTTCCTTGAAATCTTTGCCTTTCCCGTTGGTTTGTGGGCCTCGAGTCGGTTGGCGCGATGATTGTCATCGAAGGAGGTTCCGTAGTTACTTTTGTTCCTGCGTCAGCTGCTCTGAAGGATAGCGTAAAACTTGTCCCTGGAGGACAAGTTTGTCTTTTTTTCAGGAGCTGTCACGAACTAATGGTACAGGGGCGGGCCCAAATGCAGGACTTCGAGGCCGAGGCATAATGTTCAATGTAGTTTATTCCGGAAACCGGGCCATACACGGTGTAGCACTCCAACAAGGCAGACGCCAGAAACGCTAGGCTAGGCGGGATCCAAAAGACGTACAGCAGGGTCCGATGACTCTGTGGCACACCAACAAACTCAACGGGACAGGATCAAACTAAAAGCCACAGAATCCCACAGGAAGTGAACGCAACGCACTAACGCAAGGCAACGAACTGGCAAATGCCAGGCACAAAAAGTCTAGTTCCCGTCCCGATTTGAAACGGCTAAAGTGCTATTTTCATAACTAACAAAAACTTTTTTTCCCCCAAAAAAATGATGCTTATTGTTATTTCTAATCCATTTCAACGGGATTAATTACTGGAGACGAGCGATTTGAGTCGAGGCGCTCGTGGAGAAAAAAAAAAAAAAAAAAATCAATCAATGAGCCAGAAGCGTGTGAGAAACGCGCCACGAAGCTGTCAACAACTGGGGCGACTTGTTTTCTATCTTTAGCTCGTCGTGACATCCTTTCTACCGAATATTACCTCCAAACGGTAGCTGATGAGATGCTACTGCGCGGCCCTGCCGGCAGTACATAAATTAGCTTGCCGCCGCCTTGTTCACTTCGGGATATTACGCGGGAGGGAGGGGGGGGGGCAATGACGGGGGCCGACCGGAGCGCCGTTACGGCGATTAATGCCGCGTTTAGCCCCCCCCGGAAAAGTCCCCAAACTGCCGCTTGTCCTTTCGCTAATGCGGCGGACACTTTGACCTAATTGAGACTCGCGTTTCGGGTTTAACGGGTCTGGGAAAATTGAAGGGGTTCAACGCTGCCTACAAGTTCTAAAAACGAGGGGAGCTTTTATTTGTACAAATGTTTTCACGACCATCCGTTCATCCATTTTTGATGCTGTAATCCCCCCAGCGCAAATTTCCATATTTGTGTATTTTCTCCAGGCGACACGGTGGATCAGCTGGTAAAGTGTTGGCTTTGCAGTTCTGAGGTCCCGGGTTAAATCCCGGACTCGCCTGTGTGGAGTTTGCACGTTCGCCCCCGTGCCTGCGTGGGTTTTCTCCGGGTGGGCACTCCGGTTTCCTCCCACATCCCAAAAACGGTGTGATTGTGGGTGTGGCCGTTTGTCTCAATGTGCCCTGCGATTGGCTGGCGACCAGTTCAGGGTGTACCCCGCCTCCTGCCCGTTGACAGCCGGGATGGGCTCCAGCAATACCCGCGACCCTCGTGAGGATAAGTGGCAAAGAAAATGGATGGATGGAGGATGGCAGATTTTTTTTTTTTTTTTTTTTTTTTTTGCTTGAAATTGCTTGACAATTTCTGTATTTTTACAGTTTGGGAAGGCAAAATATGACTGACTATCCAGTCCATTTTTTTTTTAAATCACGCTATGTGGAAGCAATATTAATAATGTAATGTAAGATGAGTTTGGAATGACATTAAAATGATTTCCGACCGTAGTTAGTTTTATATTTAGGGTTTAACCATGAATAGAAAGTAAAAGATAGATAGATAGATAGATAGATAGAGAGCGATATAGATAGCGATATATATATATATATAGCTAGCGAGATAGATAGATAGATAGAGAGCGATATAGATAGAGAGCGATATAGATAGCGATATATATATATAGCTAGCAAGATAGATAGATAGATAGATGGATGGATGGATGGATGAATTTTTTCCCCCTACAAAGCCTATCTTAGGACCAAATCCCTGTCTGAAGGGGAAAATAGTACAATAATTGGTGTCAAGGAAGTATACCGATGTGATACATCTCGACTGGAAGAGGAATATCTCTGCAAATTTTTGTTTGACTGAATTTTTGTTTTTCATAACCAAAACCATCTGGAAGCCATTTTGACGGGTAATGTGAGACGCGTTTGAAATGACAGGAAAAATGATTTGCGGAGTCATTATTTGTCGTCATTTACTGTATAAACCAGGGGTGTCAAACTCATTTTTCCCGCGGGCCATATTGTATTTCGGGTTTCCCTCAGGGGGCTGATTGTGGAACAAAAATATTGAATCGTCTCATCATATTTACGTCGTCAATTTCTGAACTAGTTTTGGAATCAGAAATCGAGATTACCGTGTTTTTCAATTATTCACGTTTGGTCACACAAAAATGCTTGTAATAACTCAACTTTGTCATTTGTGACGCGTGACAATTTGAAATTTTGGTCCAGATTTTTACAAGAATCACGGAAATTGATTTGGCTTCGCGGGCCGCATAAAATCGTGTGGTGGGCCGGATCCGGCCCCCGGGCCTTGAGTTAGACACCTGTACAGTACAGTATAAGAAGAGGAGTTATGCGTACCAGTTTTATACGTTTGGTATAAACTATAAAAACGGGCCATTTAGAAACAATTTAGATGCCGGTTAATGACTCCCGGTTTGTAACGACGGGGCAACCCAGGGCTCACGACCGAGACCCGCTGACTTTTGGGCGAGAGGCGGAGCGTAACTGCTATTTGATAAAATCAGATAAACGTCGTAATTTAACGACGGCTACCGCTCGTCGACCAATTAGCTACGCGACATAATCCGACCCCGTCGCGCGGGCCAACGCGCCAGGCGACAAATACGGGCAGCGCACATTTGAGAATAAATAAAGCAAGCTGCTTCCTCTCTCATCTCAGTATCCCCGTGGGGTCGGACTGCCAAGGAGCCAGAACACACAATGTGCCATCTGCTCCGGTCCGCTCGCTTCGATGTGGACTCACTCAGAAAGGAACCAAAAATAAGAGTCGTTTGCACACACACAAAAAAAAAGGAATTATTTTTCTTGGAACAAAAATACTAATGAGGACAAAAACTGCTGAACTTCTACCGGGAGAACACGCCACGTTTTACGTTGATTTGGTAATAAATACTACATGAGAGGGGCCATTTTTGCAAGGATTTTGCACAAACAATCATTTTAAGAGGGGAGGGTAGTATACCATTTTAGTAGAATATTACACAAAATAAAAGTATACTACAAGTAGTACAAAACACTCAGAAGGAGCTACATTGTGTCTTTGTGGATCTGGAGAACGCCTGGGACAGAGTACCAAGAGAGGAACTGTGGTACTGCATCCGCAAGTCCGGTGTGGCGGAGGAATATGTTAGAGTAGTACAGGACGTGTACGAGGGCAGCAGAACAGCGGTGAGGTGTGCCGTCGAATTTAAGTTGGAGGTGGGACTGCATCAGGGTTCCGCGCAGAGCCCCTTCCTGTTTGCAGTAGTAATGGATAGGCTAACAGGTGAGGTTAGACTGGAATCCCCTTCGATTCATCCATCAATTATCGACGTCACTTTTTCTCTTCAAGACGCAAGACGACTCCGCGGACTAGTTGCCAGTCAATTACACGGCACATATCGAGATAGGGTGGAGGTGGGACTGCATCAGGGTTCCGCGCTGAGCCCCTTCCTGTTTGCGGTAGTAATGACAGACGAGGTTAGACTGGAATCCCCTCGGATTCATCCATCAATTGTCGACGTCACTTTTTCTCTTCAAGACAGCAGTCAATTAGACGGCACATCTCGAGAAAGAGAAGAATTTAAGTTGGAGGTGTGACTGCATCAGGGATCCGCCCTGAGCCCCTTCCTGATTGCGGTAGTAATGACAGACGAGGTTAGACTGGAATCCCCTCGGATTCATCCATCAATTGTCGACGTCACTTTTTCTCTTCAAGACAGCAGTCAATTAGACGGCACATATCGAGACAGAGAAGAATTTAAGTTGGAGGTGTGACTGCATCAGGGATCCCCCCTGAGCCCCTTCCTGATTGCAGTAGTAATGACAGACGAGGTTAGACTGGAATCCCCTCAGATTCATCCATCAATTGTCGACGTCACTTTTTCTCTTCAAGACGCAAGACGACACCGTGGACTAGTTGCCAGTCAATTACACGGCACATATCGAGACAGAGAAGAATTTAAGGTGGAGGTGGGACTGCATCAGGGATCCGCGCTGAGCCCCTTCCTGTTTGCGGTAGTAATGGATAGGGCTGACAGATGAGGTTAGACTGGAATCCCCTTGGACCGTGATGTCCACAGATGGTATTGTGATCTGCAGTGAAAGCAAGGAGCAGACGGAGGAACAATTAGAAAGATGGAGGCACGCACCGGAAAGGAGAGGAGTGAAGATTAGCTCAAGTAAAACTGAATATATGTGCGTGAGTGAGGAGGGGCGGAGGAGGAAGAGAGCAAAGATTCAGGGAGAAGAGATGGCGAGGGTGGATGACTTCAAATTCTTGGGGTCAAGAATACAGAGCAGTGGAGAGTGTGGTAAGGAAGTGAAGAAACTGGTCCAAGTGGAAGGTGTCTGGTGTTCTACGTGAAAGAAGAGTTTCCGCGAGGATGAAGGGCAAAGTCTATAAAACAGTGGTGAGGCCGGCCATGATGGTGGTACTGAAGAAGCAGAACTGGAGGTGGCAGAAATGAAGATCTTGAGGTTCGAGAGTGTAGACCTCGATGGTTTAGACAAGTCCAGAGGCGAGAGGGTGAGGAAATTGGTAGAAGGGCGACGAGGATGGAACTACCAAGGAAGAGAGTGCGAGAGGAAGACTAAAGAAAAGGTTGATGGATGTTGTGAGGGAAGACATAGAGAAGAACATGCACGAAATTAGATGGAAAAAGACGACACGCTGTGGCGACCCCGAACGGGAAAAACCGAAAGGAAAATCAGAAAACTACAAGTAGTACAAAGCTAACATTTAGTAGAATATTGAACAAAGACTATATAAGAAAAGACGATACGGGTTGAGGCTTATTTCCAAACTTTTTTTGGGGATGTCCAAAAGGCAACGCGGCGTAACGGGCGGCTAACTTTTGCCACGTCGGCTGTAACGAGAGACGAAGAATACAGCTCGGCCGCTATTTCGTCTTTCCGCCCGCTAAGACCCAACGGGGCTTAACGGCCTTCCCTCCTCCGACACAAACCTATAATTAAACTGAAGCGAGCAGACGCGGAAAGAAAAGCATTTTTTGGGCGATAATACGCGCGGTTTTGAATTCGCCAACCCCCCCCCCCCACACGACGGAAGAGAAATTATCTAAGCGACCCCGAGGCCCGTGCATGACACTCCGACCGACGTCGCCCGCGCTACATAATGCTGTAAAGCGCTCCGCCCCCCTCCCGGCCCGCTGGCTAAAGTTGAAACCCTTCACTTTTGGGGATGGGGGTGTCGGGAGGGGGTGTGCGGGATTATGTGACTGCACTTAAAACGTCGCGCTGATGCCAATGAAACTGAGAGGAGCGCTGTTAGCATTGTAGCTGCAATACGGCAACAAGGTGGTGGTGGTGGGGGGGGGTGACGGGGACCGGAAAGGTTGTTCAAATTTAAGCGTTTTTGCCGAAAAAGTCGGCGAAAAATCGGCCGAACGACCCCCAAAAAATGAAAAAAAACAGCAGGGTAATTTATATCTTAAGGCATATCTGTATTTGCATTTTTTTTTTTAATAGATGGTGCTTTGTGGGATTAAGTGCTACGAGAGAGAAAATGAGAGGCTGTGATCCAGATTGCGGTCCTGCAACCGTAGGCGACGGAGGGACATTAACGCCACTCCTCTCTTCGGTGTGAACATTTTCACGCCGGAAAATGAAGTTAAAAAGAAAAAGAGGTTCAACTCAAGGGGAGAGCGGCCTCCATCTTGGCGCCGCTATCTTGTTATAACCTGCAGCAGTCCGGGGATATCATCCGGCCCCTCGTCCCCTTTTCCTTGTGCTAGCGTTACCGCTAGCGTCAGCCCTTCGCTAGTGTTAGCGCTGTGCTAGTGTGTTGCTGCTGTGTTACTGGCGTGTCTCATTGGTACATACGGATAAGTTTTATTTTAACCGGCCCTGTTAGTGTTAGCGTTAGCGCGGTACTAGCGTTAGCTCTAGCTTTAGTGCCTCACTAGCGTTAGCGTTAGTGCTGTGCTACCGTGTTTCTGCTGTTAACTGGCGTGTCTAAGTGATATTTACTGGTAAGCTTTATTTTAACCGGCCCTTTTAGTGTTAGCGCTTCGCTAGTATTAGTGTTAGCACTATGCCAGGGTGTTGCTCCTGTGTTACTGGCGTATCTCAGTGATATTTACAGGTAAGTTTTATTTTAACCATTAGTTTAGTTTTAGTATTACCGCGGTGCTAGCGTTAGCACTTTGCTTTGTTAGCGTTAGTGCTGTGCTAGCGTGTTGCTGCTGTGATACTTACCGGTAAGTTTCATTTGAACCAGATCTGTTAGTCTTAGCGTTAGCGCGGCGCTAAAGCTCGTGCTAATGCTAGCGCCGCGCTAACGCTACCATTAGCTAACGAGTTAACATGCTAGCACAGCATGTTACTGCTGTGTTACCGGCATGTCTCAGTGATATTTACCACTAAGTTTTATGTTAACAGGCTCTGTTAGTGTTAGCATTAGCGCGGCGCTAGCGTTAGCACTAGCTTTAGAGCTTGGCTCGTGTTAGCGGTAGCGCTCTGCTAGCGCGTTGCTGCTGTGTTATTGGCGTGTCTCGGTGATACTTACCGGTAAGTTTTATTTTAACCAGGCCCTTTTAGTGTTAGCCTTAGTGCGGCGCGAGCGTTAGCATTAGGGTCAGCGCTGCGCTAGCGTAAACAGTGTACCGTCTTTCTTTGTAAAATATGTCGTGTTTGAACGCGAGTTTCAATGTGGGCACTTGCGGATTTCACACATCTGCGCCGTATGTATGTACCAAATGGTATTTCCTTTACAAACGTACCCGGCGAGGCTTATAACCAGTTGCGCTCTGAATCGCGGTATGTTTGGCTTGAAAAGTAATCTTCAACCGTGAGAAAACGTTTACCACCGTACATCGAAAAAAAAAAAACAAAAAACGTTTTAAACCTTAAATCAGTCACTTGACGCTAACCCTCAACACAGCTGAGTTAGCGGTGTGAATTCCGTCTCCCTTCTGTTATTACACATACAGCACGGCACTATATCATATCATATCATATCATATATCATTGTACCGACTAGCCAGGACAAAAGTGTACTGTGCGTTCGCTTTTATGGCCCTCATCGCGTTTCTCTCGCCGGTACTTGCCGGGTCTTGCTTTTGCTGTTATTAGTAGGAATGACACACGATGTAAATATGAAAACAGTCAATAACTGGCCTATTTTATTTCGGCATTAGCGGCCTTTTTAAGCGCTTTCCGAACATTTGCGCGACTTTCATTTTCTCCCCCCCCCCCCCCCCCTGCTCGGTTTGCATATAGTTCCCCTCCAGCGGCTTCCTTTTAATGAGACAAGCGGGTCATTCTCCGGAAAACGATATTTGCCGTGCATCTGGCTGCACACGAGTAGACGTACACGACATTGTTTTTTGTCCATATTTTCCCAAGACCCGCGCACATATTTTGTACTCCTAGAAGCAATAACTGTACAAAACCTGGATGTATGGATTGATTTATACCGTGTGGTTGAAGTGACAAAATACCCCCCACCCACCTTCTCGTATGTGTTGCGGCGGTGGAAAAAAAAAAATGCACGGAATCAGATATCTTCGGATCAGAAACAGGCGTCTCGCGAATGCGGGTGAAAATCCGATACGTGCCGGAGATCTGTCGGAGGCGCGCGGCGAGGTTCGCGCTGACATTTGAGTCGGGGGAGACAAAAGAAAAAAAAAAAAAATGCTATGAAAATATTTTGGAGAAATGGAATTAACGGCTCCGGAAACGAATTGATGGATGGAATTAGCAACTTGACGTGGACAAAAAATAAATAATCAAATGGCCGACTGCTGTTTTCTGACCTTCCTTTATTAGTTAGCTCCCATTTTGAGAAAATTAAATTATGGAAAGGGGGGAGGGAGGGGGGCAGTTGAAATGATATATTTATTGATTAACATGATAGCGTTAGTGCGGAGCTAGCGTTAAACTCTTTCTGTGTACTGATCCTTATAACCAGGTGTGCTAACGCTAGCGCCGCCCTAATGCTAGCCCCACGCTAATGCTAGCCCTGCGCTAATGCTTTATCTAGTTATATGATTTCTAGATAGATTTTATGTTGTAAAGTGTGAGAATCAAGACTGAAACAATAAGACTTGCTTTAAATTGAAGCAAACTGTAAATATGTGATTAAAATTTAAATTACATAAACAGTATGAAATAGGAAGTTAACTTGCTACGGTAAAGGTGCATAGATCATTAAATACCCTCTAAATTTGCTTCATTGGAGCTTAGTAGAACTATTAAATATAGTCACATTTGAAAAATGTACACATGTGGTCAGTCATGCCCGCAGATATAAAGTTACGGGTGTGGTCCACCAGTCACGCCCGCAGATATAAAGTTGCGGGTTTGTGTTCTGTTTGTAATTATGAGTGTACCCCTTTAAGAGCAGAGGGGGACGGTGTCAGGTAAACTAGGAAGTAGAAGTAGGCCGAGCAGCAGCTCGTTGTTAGAGACCGAGTGCCGGTTCACTGCACTGGATCGGTTTTCTTGTGCGCCGAGAGTGTGCGACAGGTGCGCAATTACGCAGTGGCGCAGCTTGGAGGGAACATTAGTCAAGGCGACAGAAAGTAAGCGACACCTTTCAATATCTATGTATTTCTACTCGTAACAAATTTCAAGCGCGGGATTGTCCGTGCTCGACTGTGCAGATTTGCGAGTGCGATGGTGCCCGGGTGCATACGCGCCCGTCAAATCACAGTGACCGTTAAATATGATGAAAATATGTCACATTAGAGCTGTTGGATCAGCTCAATAATTGGCGTCTGCAGCCGGTGGAGTTTAACCTAAATTTAACTCAATAGTGGGAAGCATGAAACTCTTTCTGTGTACCGTTGCCTATAACCAGGTGCGCTAAGGCTAGCACGCTAGCCCTGTGCTAATGCTAGCGCCCCGCTAACGCTAGCCCCGTGCTAATGCTAGCACCCGCTACCGTTAAACTCTTTCTGTGCACCGAGGCTTATAACCAAGTGCGCTCTGTCAGCCGGGAATTACGGTAAACATTACATGTATTTCTATCATTTATTATTATTGTTTACTTCAGGGTTGTCTAGCGTTAGCGCGGGGCTAGTGTTAGTGCGGTGCTTGGATTAAACTCTTTCTGTATACCGATGCTTATAACCATGTGCGCTAATGCTTGCACCGCACTAACGCTAGCCCCGTGCTAATGCTAGCACCCCGCTACCATTAAATTCTTTCTGTGCACCGAGGCTTATAACCAAGTGCGCTCTGTCAGCCGGGAATTACGGAAAACATCACATGTATTTGTATCATTTATTATTATTGTTTACTTCAGGGTTGTCTAGCGTTAGCGCGGGGCTAGTGTTAGTGCGGTGCTTGGATTAAACTCTTTCTGTATACCGATGCTTATAACCATGTGCGCTAATGCTTGCACCGCACTAATGCTAGCCCCGTGCTAATGCTAGCACCCCGCTACCATTAAATTCTTTCTGTGCACCGAGGCTTATAACCAAGTGCGCTCTGTCAGCCGGGAATTACGGAAAACATCACGTGTATTTGTATCATTTATTATTATTGTTTACTTCAGGGTTGTCTAGAGTTAGCGCGGGGCTAGTGTTCGTGCGACGCTTGCGTTAAACTCTTTCTGTGTACCGATGCTTATAACCAAGTGCGCTAACGCGAGCACCACACTAACGCTAGCCCCGCGGTAATGCTAGCACCGCGCTAGCTAGCGTTAAACTCTTTCTGCGTACCGAGGCTTATAACCAGGTGCGCTCTGTAGGGAATCACGGTAACCATTCGCCATTCAGAACCGAAACGGGCACCTGGAAATGCTGAGTGACACGTTCGGCGCCGAGTCACGGCAGCAGATTGCAGTTTGACACCCGGCGACCCCCGCCCTCGTCAGCAGGAACCCCACAGGACGCTCGGCGGGAAACGTCTTGGCCGCTTATCGGGATTTCCTTGACGGGCTCGGGTTACGGCAGAGAACACGATCCCCTCGGCCGTGATGAGGTGAAGCCACCTTGTCGGATTCGCTGGAGAGGAGGTTTCAAATTGTCCCTTTTTTTTGGGGCGGGGGGTGTAAAATGATGCGTCTTTTAGCCTGGAGGGAGTTTTCCCGAGCGGGGGAAAATCAGAGCAGAATGTCAAGAGAGGAAAAAACAACAAAAAAGATCAAATACATTCCTGAGCCGTCATTCCAGCGTGTTTACAGTAGCTTTTAAGAAGGTGCGCCCCCCCATCCCCTCCCCCCGAGCATTCATAAATCACCGTTGACTTGGACATCAGCGCCTGACGCGCCAAACACGAGCGAAGCTGTGTCATGTCGCACACACCTGGACAAAGAACCGCCGGTTTGAGATAAAAGGATTGAACTGTTCTTGTTCTTGTCTCTCTTTCATCTGTGAGGAATTTGGAGTTTTTGCACCAGCCTGCCAAAGGATCCCCAAAGTGAGAGGAAATTCCAACATCTTGTGGTTATTAAAATTACAGTATTCCAAATTTACCAATTCATATTTTTTTCTACGGAGCCTATCCTTAGCTATGCAGCCTAAAATCAAAGCGGCTCATCTCATTCCCTTTAAATCCGTGGCAATGACAATCTGGCACGGGGCGGTCTGTTCGGAAGAGTTCAATCCGTACTCCCAGCGATACGTTTGAGAGTGGAGCTTGTCCCTGCTGTGACAGAAGACAATCCATCCATCCATTTTCTTTTGCCGCTTATCCCCACAAGGGTCGCGGGGAGTGCTGGAGCCTATCCCAGCTGCCAAAGGGGGCAGGAGGCGTGGTACGCCCTGAACTGGTTGCCAGCCAATCGCAGGGCACACAGGTACAGGGAGAACATGCAAACTCTACACAGGTGGGTACGGGATTGAACCCGGGACCTCAGAACTGTGAGGCCAATGTTTACCACCGTGCCGCCCAGAAGACAATATGTAACCTTATTAAATATAAAATATGAAATGAGCCGGTGATAAGCGCTGTTCACATCATTACGAATGGAATACGTCTGTCGTCCGCCGCACATCCACGGATCTTGCGTAGTTCCCAGGATCAAATTCACTAAAATCGCCGGGACAGGGTATCAGTTTTGATCGAGATTTTCCACCAAGTTTTCACTCCCCGCGGGCGCACATCAATGGGCGCACCCTCGCTGCGCCGGAACGCCCTGGTTCTTGCAGGTCGAAATGAAACCAAGAAAATTTGCGTATATGAAAATAGAGAACGCAAAGAATGTAATGCGGCCTACCTTGGAGTCAGCCAGTCCTACCGCAAAGGTCTCCAGTTGGTTGTCAACTGGTCTACAGTTTTTTTTGGTTGTCTTGGTTGGTTGTCGAATATTACTGGCGTAACATTACCACCACCTCTTTCAGTGGCATCTGTAAAGCTGTATTTTACAGTACAGTTTAATAACTGCATTTAGTTTATGACACAGATACTTTTGGTGGAATATAGACTATTTTTGTCATTATAGAAATGTAATGTACACGAAAAAACGCCCTACCGTGAATTTGCCTCGCATCTCTGCAGTTGAGTTCATAAAAAAAAAATCCGAGGTACTGTAAGCAATGACAAAATGGCTCCTTGTAAAAATGCGAGTAATGTGCATCTTTGCGTAAATAAAAATAAAATAAAACTAAAAACAGAAGACGTCACAATTCACCGGAATCGTCTGGCGGCTTTATCGAGCTTTGCGCGGAGGGAGAGAGAGAGAGAGAGAGAGGAGAAAAATGGGCGAAAGATAAACTTTAAGTATGAAATCTGCCGCTTCATAACGACGCCCAAACAATTGCTTTGGCGGCCATCTGGCGCGTCGTCGCGCCCGCTTTGCCAAGACGCCAGTTGTTGGACGTCTTCACCCGGAAAGCACCTTTAATGCCGCCAACCGCGCTTCAATCTCGCCGCCGCGCGGGACGCGCTACACAAACAAAAGCCGTATATCATTTAATCGATCGGGGGGGGCTGCACTACTCGCCACTAGAATCTTCATTTTTATTCTTAAAAAGACATTTGGGTCAAATTATGTGAAACTAATAATATCATATAACGTCGGAATAAATACTGTAGTAGTTGTGAATATCAATGAAAGTATGTGTGTGGAAATTGCACGCGAGTTGTAAAAATTACATCAGCTAACTACTACGACATTACATAATATCATGAGGATGTGTGGTATATTTTATTATTGTATATATTAATGTGGACCAAAGTCAGATGTAATAGGCAGCAGCAGCAGTGGATGTAGTAATGCTACATGCGTAATAAACGTGTTATAAACAACCATGTAGTGAAGAAAATAAGTATTTGAACACCCTGCTATATTGCAAGTTCTCCCACTTAGAAATCATGCAGGGGTGTGAAATTTTCATTGTAGGTGCATGTCGACCGTGAGAGAGACAATCTAAAAAGAAAAATCCAGAAATCACAATGTATGATTTTTTTGGAACTATTTATTTGTGTGATACAGCTGCAAATAAGTATTTGAACACCTGAGGAAAAACAATGCTAATATTTGGTACAGTGGATTTTGTTTGCATTTACAGAGGTCAAACGTTTCCTGTACTTGTTCACCGGGTTTGCACACACTGCAGGAGGGATTTTGGCCCAGGTCTGGAGACTGGCTAGGCCACACCAGAACCTTGACATGCTTCTTACGGAGCCACTCCTGGGTTTTTCCTGGCTGTGTGCTTCGGGACATTGTCATGTCGAGAGACCTAGCCACGAGGTTGTTCCCCAAAAATCTGACAATACATGGCCGCCGTCATCCTCTCCTTAATACAGTGCAGTCGTCCTGTCCCATGTGCAGAAAAACAGCCCCAAAGCGTGACGCTACCACCCGTGTGCTTCACAGTAGGGACGGTGTTCTTGTGACGGAACTCATCGTTCGTCTTCCTCCAAACACGGTTAGTGGAATTATGACCAAAAAGTTCCATTTTTGCCTCATCTGACCACAAACCTTTCTCCCGTGACTCCTCTGTATCATCCAAATGGTCATTGGAAACTTTTAAAAACGGACTAACAGGTCTTTGAGGGTCAGAATTCTAGCTGATAGACAGGTGTTCAAATACTTATTTGCAGCTGTATCACACAAATAAATCATTAATTGTGATTTCTGGATTTTTCTTTTTAGATTCTCTCACAATGGACGTGCACAGACCCCTCCACGATTTCTAATTGGGGGAACTTTCAATATAGCCGGGTGTTCAAATACTTATTTTCTTCACTGTAGATGGTTTTATCATACTACCGGTATATTTAAACGCCGCCATTTCCACCTATTATCTCATCCCTGCCGCAATACACTCGCAACGTTTACCCCGCGGCGGCGACGGACGTCTCTTCATTGATCTCATTCCCGTTGCCGCTTTTAAAGCGGCAGTACGTTTTGAGAGCGCCGTTTTAAGGCCGGGGGGAGGGGGGGCGGGGTGCCGCACTCGCTCATAACGAGCGCAGCCCCTGACGGGGACGCGGCCGTATTAAAAAGTTCATAAAAGTTAACAAACTGCGAATCAGTCGGGGTCGAATCTGCGAAAGGAGGACGTTGTTCTTCGGTGAATAATTCTGTAGTGAGTGTGTGAAGCGGCTGGGGTGAGAATCAGCACCTCCAAATCCGAGACCGTGGTCCTCATTCGGAAAAGGGTGGCGTGCCCTCTCCGGGTCGGGGGTGAGATCCTGCCCCAAGTTGGAGGAGTTCAATTATCTTGGGGTCTTGTTCCTGTGGAGCGGGAGACCGACAGACGGATCGATGCAGCGTCTGCAAGTGATGCGGACTTTGTATCGGTCCGTTGCGGTCGATCTACCCTCACCTATAGGGATGAGCTGTGGGTCGTGACCGAAAGAACAAGCGGCCGAAATGAGTTTCCTCCGCAGGGTGTCCGGGATCTCCCTTAGAGATAGGGTGGGAAGCTCGGTCATCAGGGAGGGGCTCAGAGTCTAGCCGCTGCTCCTGCGCATTGAGAGGAGCCAGATGAGGTGGCTGGGGCATCCGATCCGGAAGCCTTGGTGTGGTGTTCCGGACGCCTCCCTGATGAGGTGTTCTGGGCACGTCCCACCGGAAGGAGACCCTGAGGTCGACACAGGACTTGCTGGAGAGACTTTGTCTCTCTCCTGGCCTGGGAACACCTCCGGAAGACCTGGAAGAAGTGGCTTGGGAAAGGGAAGTCTGGGTATCCCTGCTGAAGCTACTTCCCCCCGCGACCCGACCCGGAAAAGCGGTAGATAATGGATGGATGCATGGGAAAAAAAAACAGCACATGATGGTTATAAAACACGTCACGAGGATACTTTGTGTAATTAGTTTGGGTTTCAAACTCGGCGTCCGCTCGACTTGAGCGACCCCAAATGCGTACATAATTTATGATGATGCTAATCCAAAATGAGGCCACAACATTAGGTACACAATTTTATGACGTCCGACACAAAAGCCGTACCACATGACGTACACTGACAAATACTACGAGTACATCAGCTTGGACGACTTTTGAGATGTTAACGCTAAATATAATTCATAATTCAATTCAAAATTATATGACTGATTTTGAACTTTGAACTTTCATTTGATCCCAATCACGGTGATGTACTTTTAACACAAAGTAACCAACAAAAGATCATTCGACTTTTCAACTCTCCACCCATCCATTTTCTTTGACGCTTATCCTCACGAGGGTCACAGAGCGTGCTGGAGCCTTTCCCAGCTGTCAACGGGCAGGAGGCGGGGTACACCCTGAACTGGTTGCCAGCCAATCGCGAGCCACATAGAGACAAACAGTCGCGCTCACAATCACACCTAGGGGCAATTTATCCATCCATTTTCTTTGCTGCTTATCCTCATGAGGATCACGGGAGTGCTGAACCTTATCCCAGCTGTCAACATGCAGGAGGCAGGGTACACCCTGAACTGGTCGCCAGCCAATCGCGGGGCTCATAGAGACAAACAGTCACGCTCACAATCACACCGAGGGGCAATTTATCCATCCATCCATCCATTTTCTTTGCTGCTTATCCTCATGAGGATTACGGGAGTGCTGAACCTTATCCCAGCTGTCAACTGGTCGCCAGCCAATCGCGGGGCACATACAGACAAAGAGTCGCGCTCACAATCACACCTAGGGGCAATTTGGAGTCTGGAATTAATGTTGCATGTTTTGGGGATGTGGGAGGAAACTGGAGTGCCCACCCGGAGAAAACCCACGCAGGCACCGGGAGAAAATGCAAACTCCACACAGGGGGGGTCCGGGATGGAACTGTGAGGCCAACGCTCGACCAGCTGATCCCGCTTTTAAACTACGTTGTCTAAATTTGTCACTCGGTCAGTCGGGTATTTGTATCGTGGTTTTCCACGTGCTGTACACTACAGGTGTCAAACCAGTGGCCCGGGGACCAGATCCGGGCCCCCCCCCCCCTACATCGTTTTACGCGGCCCACAAAAGCAAATCACGTGTTCGTGTTTCTGGTAAGTTCGTGTTGCGATCTCGCCGGCATTTTCTTTTTGTCAACAATCTTCACATTACAACAGTAGAGGCCCCCCCCCCCCCCCCGCCCCGCCCCCCCCCCCACCTCCCTTCCCGCCTCTGCCCTTGACACACTTAAAGCAAGGTGGGATCGCTGACCAATCCCAGAAGACCCCCCCCCCCTCCCAAACACCCCCCCACCGTGCCTCTCCGCGACCCCCTTCAAAAGCTTTCCGCCGGCTTTTCCGACAATTCACTCGCAGTGATTAATGCCTGTTTACTTCGGGGAGGGCAAAACTGGTCCCGCTGCCGGATCCGCGGGGAGCGCTACAGATGACGACGCGTCCCCCCCCCCCCCCCCCACGCCCCCCCGCCCCGCATACCGACCGCGATTAAAAAGATCTTTCGCACGCGAAACAAAGCAGTAAACGTGTTATTACAGATGAAATCGTGAGAGGTCGTCCCTCGTTATTCGCAAGGGGGGAGGAAGCAGAATTGGGGGGGAAAAAAAGTGAAACAACAGCGGATGACGTTACTCATTTTGAAAATTGAAATTAAAAAAAAATATTTCAAAAATAAGATAAAAATATAAAAGTTTCAATTCAAGTGTATTACACACACACACTTGGAATGTAAAAGTTGTATCAAAATTAATGGTTGAAATCAAACAGTACGAAAAGATTTTGAAAAGTTTGAATGATTAAGTCAGTGATTCTCTCGCGTACCACCAGAGGGAGCACGAGTACCACTGTACCACATTTTGAGATTTTTACTGATCATTCCGATCACAAATATGCCACAAAATATGATGCCGAAACAATGTAATATCGTTTCAAACTCGTTGTACAACATCACACTTAAAAATAAGATTCTCTGTAATTTCCACTAACCACCCAGGCTAAATTGAACTTTTCTCTCAGTCGACATGTTATCATTTTAAGATACGTCCTTGGCACCGATTCCAATTCAAACAGGATTTGGCGGCCGCTTTCTAAAAAAACAGCCGCAAATGAAAAGTTTGAATGATTAAGTCAGTGATTCTTTTGCGTACCACCAGAGGGAGCACGAGTACCACTGTACCACATTTTGAGATTTTATCTTTATAGATTATCGAAACCATAAATATACCGCAAAGTATGATGCCAAAACAATGTAATATGGTTTCAAACTCGTTGTACAACGTAACACAAAAATAAGGTTCTCTGTAATTTCCACTAACAACCCAGGCTAAATTTGACTTGTCTCTCTAGTCGACATGTTATCATTTTGACGTTGACGTTGTAACCTTCTGCCCCCTCGTTGATCTTAATCCGATTTTATCATATCGGACCTGAGGCTCACGAAAGATATGAAATATTGTCTTACTATTTCAATACCCTGTGTAGCACCTATTGATAAATCAAGGGCGCTGTCCATGGTGCTGATTCAGCTGCTTATTAATGTATATATTCTGTACACGATAGCTAGATAATGTAAGTGAACATAAGCTAACCCTTTTTTGGGGGGGGGTCAATTTGATGAAGACTGTAATTATAATAAAACAATAATCAATAAATGAATAAATAAATACTTCATTCTTATTTTAATGGGTGATTTGTTTTTATTTTATATTATTTTATCACAAAAACTACAATTATTATAAAATGAGTAAAACAATTCAATCTGTAATTACATTTAAAAAAATCAAACAGGTGAATTAAAAACACATTTTCATCAAGAAAAAAAATTACAGTGACAGGAACTAAACTGTTTTAACTTTCACAAAGTTTAAGTGTCTGACAACCAGACAGATGTTCACATTATGATGAGAGATTAAAAATGATAAAAGAAATCACAAATATCTTAAAAATTAAGGTTATAAAAAGTGAACAAATAAAATATTAAAAGTCCAAATAACAATGATTTTAAAATAAAATAAAACGGCACAATTAAAACAACAACAAACCAAGAAATATAAAATAAAAATAATAAAAATAAAATAAAAACTGAACAAATCAAACATTAATTTTAAAAATACAAATTTAATAAACTTGAATCCAAAATAAAATTAAATCAAGACGTAAGAAAATAATGTAAAATATTGAAACTGAAAAAAAGAAAAAAAATTGCCAAATATAAAATAAAAAGATACAAATGATAAACAATTTGTAATCAAAATATACATGACTACATTAATAATAAAACAACTAAAAATGTGTTTCAAGCACATTAATGCCATAAATGCAATTTCTTATACAAAAAGACACAAAAAGGAATTCTCAATGTTACAGCCTTGTGTTGTAGCCTTTATGAATTTATTGAGAATACATAACAGCCTCTGGAGGATGAATATTTCATGTTTTTTGGCACTGTTAAGCCATCAGTTTGGGGGGGGGGGTTAACCGGTACGCGCGGGGGATTGCGGCCCGACACGTGACATTAGCCCCTTTCACGCGACGACTGCACAACATAAACCTTCATCGCTGTCCCTCCTCGATTGCAAAATTGACGGAAATCGAACTCCACGCGCAAGAGACGGAGATGACAAACATTCGACGTGATGTTTCTTTTTGCGTGTCACGCCGGATACATTTTTTTTTTTTTTTTAGAAGAACTGGCGGCGCTCGCTCGTGTGTGTGTGTGAGTGTGTGACCCGTTTCTGTTTGTCATTCGATGTTTCTGTAATCAAAAAAAAAAAAAAAGAAGAAGAAGAGGGGATTAACGAAGCACTTAAACTAATACTACACAACACGGGTTTATGTAAATCTGTAGCCTAGTAGCAGTGCTGCGCCTGATACCTGCTCTGAGTTTTCTCCAGGAGTCTTTTTTTTTTGGGGGTGGGGGGGGTTATGTATTTATATGTATTTCTTTCGGCTTGTCCCGTTAGAGGTTGATCTTAAAATACGAGAGATGTATGCTGGCGATTTTTAGCGAGCTAGTTTCAGTTGAGGCGGCTGGAAAGTTCTGGGGACCCAGGTTCGATCCCGACACTGCATGTGTGGAGTTTGCATGTGCTCCCCGGGCACTCCGGTTTCCTCCCACGTCCCCAAAAACGAGCAAGATCGATTGGACACTCTAAATTGCCCGTAGGTGTGATTGTGAATGGTTGTTTGTTTGTATGTGATCCGTGATTGGCTGGCGACCAGTTCTGGGTGGACCCGGAGATAGCTGGGATAGGCTCCGGCAATCGAGCGACCCTCGTGTGGATAAGGGATTTGGATAATGGATGGGGCGGCACGGCGGATTAGCTGGTAAGGCGTTGGCCTCGCAGTTCTAAGGACCCCGGTTCGATCCCGGCCCCGGATCTGTGGAGTTCGCATGTTCTCCCCGGGTTTCCTCCGGGCGCTCCGGTTTCCTCCCACACCCCAAAAACATGCAACATTGATTGGACACTCTAAATTGCCCATAGGTGTGATTGTGAGTGCGGCTGCTTGTCCCGATGTGCCCTGCGATTGGCTGGCGACCAGTTCAGGGTGTACCCCGCCTCCTGTCCGTTGACAGCTGGGATAGGCTCTAGCACTCCCTGCTACCCTTGTGAGGATAAGTGGCTATTAAAATGGATGGATGAATAGAGTCATTGACTGCCCGACTTTGGCGTGGGCAGCGTGGGATCGATTCCCACGCTGTGATGGTGCCCATATGTGCCCTGCGACCAGTTCAGGGTGTACCCCGCCTCCTGCCTGGTTGACAGCGGGGATAGGCTCCAGCACTCCCTGCTACCCTTGTGAGGATAACCGGCTAAGAACATGGATGGATGAATAGAGTCATTGACTGCCCGACTTTGGTGCGGGCAGCGTGGGATCGATTTCCCCCTCTGTGATGGTGCCAATATGTGCCCCGCGACCAGTTCAGGGTGTACCCCGTCTCCTGCCTGGTTGACAGCCGGGATAGGCTCCGACACTCCCGCGCCCCTTGTGAGGATAAGCGGCTAAGAAAATGGATGGATGAATAGAGTCACTGACTGCCTGACTTTGGCGTGGGCTCGATTCCCACGCTGTGATGGTGCCCATATGTGTCCCGCGACCAGTTCGGGGTGTAGTCCGCCTTTCGCCAGAGGCTAGCCGGCATAGGCTCCGGCACTCCCGCGCTCCTTGTGAGGATAAGCGGCTTGCAAGATGAATGGATGCATAGTTTTACGGGAGAAAATTTCAAAATGGATGGCTCAGGTATTACACATCTATTACTCATGTAAATGTTCAATGGGCCTGATTAAATAATGGAATGGCACGCACGCAAAAATGTTTCAAATAAAACCGTGACCCACAATAAAGATTTTTTTATTTTTATCTTTTTTAAAAGGCAGGAAACCAGCAACACCATAAATCCACCGCGGGCCAAATGGATGCATATGTCACAATTATATTGCGCAATTTCATCTGGTAAAATAAAGAAACGAACGCACAAAACGACACAAAAAGAAGAAAACATGTTGTGATGAAAAACTGTCATTGGCTATGTGTGTGTGTGTGTGTGTTTTACAGGAAGTCTCAGCCTTGATGGACAGGCAAATCGATATTTATACTTTGGCCGCCTGTTTTTGGTCCCCCCCCCCCCCCCCGCTCCCTCTCTCGTCCCGCAGGCGTAGCGGCGGCGGTAATGGAAGAGGACTGTAAATAAGTGGAAGGTTCTTGACAAATGAATCCATTAACATTTGCCTGTGTCGCCTGGCGAGCAGATTTGCTGTTTTATGGAGCAGTGGGGGGGGGGGTGAAGGAAGAGGGGAAAAAAAAAAAAGAGAGCCAGTAAATCTGAGGGTGCCGTTAAGGGCGAAGCGCCGCCGCCGCCGCGCACGTCTCCCGCGATGCGGCACTTTAGCTCCGTCCCCGAACGGCGTCTTTATCCGCCTAAATGAAGTTTTGATTCCTCGCCGCATACGGCGCCGCAAATCACTTTTAATACGGGAGCGGCGGTGAAGCGTCGCCCGGCGCCGACGCCGAGGTCGCCCACGCGGGCGGCGGGGGGGGGCGGAGCCGGGCTTTTATCCCCGTACCCGGAAATGGAACCGTGATCCTCATACCTGTCAACTTTTCGGAGCGCCAACCTGCGGAAACTACCGAAAAAAAATATATATATATTTGTAGAGAGCAAAAATAAAATACTTATAACAAAGCAAATTATACGTCAAAATAACGGAGGGAAAAAACCCCACAAAATTTTTCAATGATTTTTATTGTAGATTTCCATAATGCTAATATCTGAAGTTAATGTCTAATTCTATTCTATTTTTATTCTAAATTTTATCAGCCAGGCTTCAATACCGCAAATATTTGTAAGAGAGGTTCACCAAAGAGAATCAGTGGCGGGAAAAGAAAAATGTTTTTGAAAGATTCCATATCTACTGAATCTATCAATCTCAATTCCTTATTTTTAATGAATTCAATTATATTATCGTCAGCTGTTATAAAAACATGACAAGCTAGAATGCTAGCAAGAGCGCTACAATAATCCCGTGTATTTGTAATGAGGCCCTGGCGGCTCACTAGCGAGCACGCACACTACATTAGCCACGAGCTAAGTCCAATTAATTTGAGCCGCATATGATCAAAGTCAAGATAAAAAAAAAAAAATGAAGTAATACCCCCCGTATTGCTCCTATCGCGATACGTCAGCGTCGCCAATAGCGTATCGCTAACGATTTGATCGATTGTGGCAGGTAGCCGAGAGCCGGGCGGCAGCTCCTGGGCCGCAGCCCACGAAAATCTTTACGTTTGGGATTCCCCAGCTTTGGGTTTTCCCCACGATAGATTCGACTAGCAAACGGAAATTTTCAGAATCCGTATGATTTGTGATATACGCGCGTACACGTACGATTCGCCGCAAAATCCGTGTGAACTACGGCTAAACCGTACCGGTATGGATTCGACTCGACTCATTTGACTCTAAACTAAACGCAAATCCTTAAAGCGACGTAATTGATAGCTATGATTCATTTCTTGTTGCGTTATCGCGCTCTGGTGCTTATCTGTGATATTATAATCATGTAAAGTGTGTGTGCGCACACGTAACTGTTCCATCACCAGAACCGCATTACGCGGCCCGCGCATTAGCGTCTTCCATTTTTGTTAGTTTGTTTACGGGCCGGCCCGACTGTCTGCCTCCTCGTCTAATTGAGCGATCGCCCGACGGGCGAAGAGTCGGGGCCGAGTGGCCAAATGCATTATGGGACGTCTGGTCTGGCTGTTAAGAACCAGTGTTTCGTCGGAGCGGGGAATTTCACCCGCGCCCGCGTGCGGACGATTCATATTTGCCTCAATCGTGATTTCACAGGGCGGAAAAGGCGGGTCGTTTGTCCGCTTCGCAGCTCATCTCGCAAACACAATGAATAAATACATATTTAAGGTTGTCGCCCGAAACTCTGACTTCTTCCCTTACGTGAATGTGATTTTCATTAAAGATTTGAAATTGTCCAGAGGTGCGAGTGCGAATGTTTCTTTGCATTTCTCGTGCATTTTATACTCATTTTTCTGAAGGATGGACTTCCGTCCTGAAACTGGCCATGTCCGTACTGAATATATGGCGCCGGTGTCAAACTCGAGGCCCGGGGGGTCCAGATCTGGCCCGCCACGTGATTTTATGCGGCCCGCGAAGCCAAGTCCAGCGGTGCGAGTGCGGATGTTTCTTTCATATCGTGGATTTTATTCTCGTTTTTTTTTTCGAAGGATGGACTTCCATCCTGAAACTGTCAATTTTGTGACTGAATGTATGGCGCCGGTGTTAAACTCGAGGCCCGGGGGGCCAGATGTGGCCCACCACGTGATTTTATGCGGCCCGCAAAGCCAAGTCCAGAGGTGCGAGCGCGGATGTTTCTTTCATATCGTGCATTTTATTCTCATTTTTTTCTGAAGGATGGACTCCCGTCCTGAAACTGGCCATGTCGGTACTGAATATATGGCACTGGTATTGAACTCGAGGACCGGGGGGCCAGATCTGTCCCGCCACGTGATTTTATGCGCCCCACGAAGCCAAGTCCAGAGGTGCGAACGCGAATGTTTCTTTGTATTCCTCGTACATATCGTGCATTTTATTTCCCGTGTGACACCCGCATTCTTTTTTGTATTCTCGGGTGTCACGCTCTGGGTATGCGGGATCTGGAACACCGACACTCCTGTGAAAGAGTTCAAGATTTCACACCGCTGGTTTCAGAAAATTATGTACAAAGCCAATTTTGACACTACAATCTTTCCTCGTTTGTTGATGATCATTTTATAGCGAAATAAACTCCCTAAAACCACAGTCCGGTTTTTATCCGCCAACCCCAACCCTGCCGCCCACGCGCAGGACTTCGGGATTCCGGCGTGAAATTTTCAAACCCGTCTCTCGCCGCCGTTTCATAGCGCGCCCGCTAAGAGGTCGTGGTCATTTTTACACATTTCCGCAAGGTCGGGATGCAGGGATCCGATAACGCAAAGTGGTCTGAGTAAGGCTGGTAAATGCAGTCGGAATTATGTCTAATAGTTTTAGTGATCACGCCCCCCCCCCCCCCCGCCACCCCCGCTGTCTGGAGTAAAGTGGTGGATATTCTAATATTTTACGTTAAATGACTCCATTAGGAGGAAGGAAATTGGTTAGCCCTAGAAGACCTTGAAATGTTGTGATGATGCATCACGGCCCTCTTCATTAGGGACACCGGCCGAAAACACGTTGGTGCAGCTGTAGCGCGTTGGCCTCGCAGTGCTGAGGACCGCGGTTCAAATCCCACGGTCCAAAGTTTGCATGTTCGCGGGTTTTCTCCGGGCACTCCCGGTTTGCTCCCGCATCCCCAAAAACATGCATCAACCGGAGACTCTAAAGTGTTACCTTGACAGCTGGCATAGGCTCCGGCACTCCCGCGACCCTCGTGAGGATAAGCGGCAAAGAAAATGGATGGATGCAGAATATAAACATCTCAACTCATCTCGGCTACTTGCAGAGGAAAAAGAATGCGTGGCTGTGAGGTGGCTGCTGTTATATTGAATATCTAAATGTGTTGCTGCAGCCTTTGTGTTCAAATATCAGTCAGTGTCTGTAGGATTCCCCCATTGACTCACGTGAGGATAAGCGGCTTAGAAAATGGATGGATGTACAATATAAACATTTCAACTCATCTGGGCTCCTTGCAGAGGAAAAAGAATGCATGGCTGTGAGCGGCTACTGTTATATCGAATATCTACATGTGTTGCTGTAGCCTTTGTGTTCAAATTTCAGTTAGCGTCTGTAGGTTTCCCCCATTGACTTACGTGAGGATAAGCGGCTTAGAAAATGGACGGATGGATAGCCGACACTGAGTTTGGTAAATCCTTCAACTTTCCGATTTGGACGCGAAACGGAACGAGCTACACACACACAATCCGGCCGAATTTTGATCACATTTTTCCACCCTCCTGCCCGTCGATTGGCGGGATAGGCTCCGGCACACCCTCGTGGGGATAAGCGTCTTGGAAAACGGAGGGACGGATTCATCGCGCCGTCTCGGTTTAAAGCCGTTCTCTGTTTATTCTGCAATGATGTGCTTTTAAAAAGTCATTTCAACTTCCTTTTCCGGGGCTCTTTGTGATTGAAGTGCGCACACAAACACACACACACACACACACACAAACATATATGTACCTGCACAAACACACAAACACGACGCCTACGTGAGTCATAAAGCGTGCAAATAAACTTCAGGGGCTCTTCTGTTGCCGTTGCACTTAAATGGGGAAGACATTTTGCCTGAAGTGGGTGATCTTTTCCACCGAGTTTGGACCCCCCCCCCCACGCTCTCCAGGTCCAGGTCGTCATGCATTATAGTGTCGGGTTTCCTTTGAGACCGAAACATCCATCAACCGGGGGGGGGGGGGGGGGGAGGCTACCGAAGACATTGCTCTTGACAGACGTGGACTTGTAATGGGGTGGGGGGGGGGGTCGCCAACCCAGGTGGCATTCGTGCTTTTGACCATTTGTGTAATATTGCGCATTTTAACACCGACTGTCGATGCCGTATTGCTGCAGGGCTCCCGCGGCCGGAGCGGGGGGGCGTTCGGCGCGCCCTTTTCGGCTCGGTATCGACGACGAGGCGTCAATATTGAATACGGTTCAGGTCCAAGCAGTACCTTTTTTTCAATTTTTTTTTTTTTTTAAATTGTTCACAGTCTACATCTTGTGCGTTCAAGATTTAAAAACAAAAATGTTTCAACACCCATGCAGGGAAGTATGCGGGTCTTTCAACATTCTCACTTTTCTGGGAAAAAGGCTTCAATACCCGGACATCCATCCATCCATCCATCCATCCATCCATCCATCCATCTATCTATCCATCTATCCATCTATCTATCTATCTATCTATCTATCTATCTATCTATCTATCTATCTATCTATCTATCTATCTATCTATCTATCTATCTATCTATCTATCTATCTATCTATCTATCTATCTATCTGTCTGTCTGTCTGTCTGTCTGTCTATTCTATTCATGGTTAACCCCTAAGTACAAAACTAACTACGTTCGGAAATAATTTTAATGTCATTCCAAACTCATCTTACATTACATTATTAATATTGCTTCCACATAGCTTGATTTTTGAAAAAAAAATGGACTGGATAGTCAGTCATATTTTGCCTTCCCAAACCTTAAAAAATACAGAAATTGTCAAGCAATTTCAAGCAGAAAAAAAAAATCTGCTATCTTCCATCCATCCATTCATTTTCTTAGCCGCTTATCCTCACGAGAGTCGCGGGGATTGCCAGGGCCTATCCCAGCTGTCAACGGGCAGGAGGCGGGGTACACCCTGAACTGGTCGCCAGCCAATCGCAGGGCACACTGAGACAAACGGCCACACCCACAATCACACCGTTTTTTGGATGTGGGAGGAAACCGGAGTGCCCACCCGGAGAAAACCCACGCAGGCACGGGGGCGAACATGCAAACTCCACACAGGCGAGTCCGGGATTTAACCCGGGTCCTCAGAACTGTGAGGCCAATGCTTTACCAGCTGCCACACCGTGCCACCCTAAACTCATCTTACATTACATTATTAATTATTAGCTTGATTCTGGTCATATTTTGCCTTCTTAAACGGTAAAAATACAGAAATTGTCAAGCAATAACCACACTTGCATCGTCTTCTCTCTTGAGATTTTTAATACCCACTCGGGAGAGCAAAAAAATACACATATGAGAATGACTCTCAGTGACAACCCAGGCTGAATTTAGCTCCTCACTGACAGCAATTTCCTATCAGCCAGGGCTTCGACAACATCTCGTGGCATCTTATAATGAAAGAAAGAGCCTGCAGGTAAGGTTTATTGGCTAAAAGGTCAAAAATGTATTTCAACAGAGCGCCATCTGCTGGTCGCGGCGTGACACCGCTTGCCGAAAACTGCAAAAACGCGTTCAAGGCAGCTGGCGGCAAAAAAAAACCGGCGCATTATTTAACCTTGAGCGGGATGGGCTACGAGCGACAGCAGCTGA
The DNA here is from genome assembly GCF_019802595.1 of Syngnathoides biaculeatus. Taxonomy (NCBI): domain Eukaryota; kingdom Metazoa; phylum Chordata; class Actinopteri; order Syngnathiformes; family Syngnathidae; genus Syngnathoides; species Syngnathoides biaculeatus. The sequence continues at coordinate 19,262,733 of NC_084656.1, forward strand.
AGCCGTCGCTTATTTCTTTCCTCTCCGGTCAGCAAAAAACAAAAAAAAAATGAGGTCATATGAGGATTGCGGATCGGAAAAATAAAGCCCGATTGGAGAATTCCCGCTCCGTGACACACCGCCGGCAGGGTTAAGTGGGATATAAGCGTCCGGAGATAGTGTTTCACACGCGCGTCGGTTCGGGATTGCTTAAGGACGACCCCGACCTCGCCCCCTTCCCTCGGCTTTTCATACCGAGACGATACGGGACGCGACGACAGCGGCGGATTCGCGCCGGGCCGGCCAATTTCCGCGCTCTTCGCGCCACCTCGCGCGCGCAAAAGCGCGCCTACCTCATTGCCGCCTTTGAATGCGAGTGTCCAAAACGCAAAATGATCCCCGCTCATCCCGGCGAAGGCCAGACAGGAGTCATTTCCCGCATCCTCCCGACACGAAAGGCAGAAGCTGAAACGCGATGACGGAGGGCTGCGGGAATTGGATTCGTATCGCATTTGAGTCGCCGGAAGATAGCGTCGAGCTCGTGTTCCGCGTTAATCGCCGGGAGGCGGGTGTTGCGTCCGTCGTACGTGGAGAAGACGGCTTTTAATTGGAACCGCGGGAGCGAATTTCTTCCGTGCTACGAGATTGACACGAACCGGACACTACGGAAGCCTAAAAGACAAAAAAAAAAAAAGAACTAAACTGAACTAAACTAAAAAAAAAAAAAGACCAAAAAAATGCTTCTAATATATATAACATTGGAACACGATTAGCAATTTTGATTCGCTTTTGCGGGCCGCGTAAAATGATGTGGCCCCTAAACCACCAGTTTGAAACCTGTGACCTAATGGGAAAACCAACAGACACGAACTGATTTTTGAACACAAAGGCTGCAGCAACACATTTAGATATTCGATATAACAGGAGCCACCTCACAGCCATATATTCTTTTTCCTCTGCAAGGACCTGAGATGAGTTGAAACGTTTATATTGTACATGTATATATATATACATTTGCTGCTTATCCTCACAAGGGTTACAGGGAGTGCTGGAGCCAATCCCTGCTGTCTATATGTATATACATTTACATAAAATATTTGGCATATTGGTAGCGACACAATGGCCATACAATTTATGCAAATTATTTTAAATTAATTAAATTGTATTAATTGATATAATTACTCAATGGTTTTTGACAAAGTACATCATTCAATGGATCAAGGATTTGATTTACAAATTAAATTCATATCTCAAAGCTCTGTAAAAAAATAAAAAACACACACGACTGCAGTGGAACTAACTTTGCCGCGTGACTGTCGTATTCGTGTATTTGTGATGTAAATCCATAACGATCGGCCCCCAAACACTCGTTGAACTGAAAAATGAAATCACGATGCGCAAACTGTTTAATTCTATACACTCTAGTGATGTGATTATTGCATGTTTTTTTTTTTTTATAAAGCAGAATACTGTACACTAGAGTTAGCTAGCTAGCAAGCCAGCTGCTAACATTAGCGGTCGACCCCTACTGACAGTTTCACGCTATCACGGTGATGCAGTTGCACTAGTTATTTTCAAATATTTGCAAAGGTAACTGCTTTTTTTAAAAAAAATATTTTCAATAGGGAAAAATAAGTTGCGATGTTATTGCTTTGATTTTGTAGCACAACCTGGTGCAAATTAAACTCATAAGTCAAAGCAACACTGATTTTGATTGAGTTGATTTTGATTAGCTAGCTAGCTAGCCAGCAAGCTAGCTGCTAACGTTAGCGGTCGACCCCTACTGACGGTTTTACGCGATCGCGGTGATGCAGTTACAGTAGTTATTCTCAAATACTTGCAAAGGTAACTGCTTTTTTAAAAAATAATTTTTAATAGGGAAAAATAAGTTGCAATATTATTGCTTTGATTTCGTAGCACAACCTGGTGCAAATTAAACTCATTAGTCAAAGCAACACTGATTTTGATTGAGTTGATTTTGATTAGCTAGCTAGCTAGCCAGCAAGCTAGCTGCTAACGTTAGCGGTCGACCCCTACTGACGGTTTTACGCGATCGCGGTGATGCAGTTACAGTAGTTATTCTCAAATATTTGCAAAGGTAACTGCTTTTTTTAAAAAACATTTTTAATTGGGAAAAATAAGTTGCAATATTATTGCTTTGATTTCATAGCACAACCTGGTGCAAATTAAACTCATAAGTCAAAGCAACACTGAAGCATATTAAATAAAAAAAAAAAATTCCACCCCCAAAGCAATTCTAACGGGATTCAATTATGCGCTATTCGCGTTCCAACCTGCAGCGATTAACGGGGGTCGACTGTATTTTTATTTTTCCCCCCCCCCCCCCCGCCCTCCACTTTCCGTCCGTTCCTTCTCGCCGGCGTCGTCCAGGCCAGGTTTTTGTCACCGCGCCGCCACTTTGCAGGAGCTCGTGGATTGGCTGCAGGAGCCAAAGGTAGCCCGCAGAGACTTCGCCTCTCCTCGCCTTCCTCCTCCTCAGTCCGCGCAGTCAGTGGAAAGGAAGCGCGCACGGTCGCGAGTCGCACGACGGAGCCAACTCCCACTTCGCGACGTGGAATTTGCAAACGGAGTGCAAAGGGGGTGGTGGTGGTGGTGGGGGGGGAGGAGGAGGAGGAGGAGGAGGAGGAGGAAGCCGCGAGACACCCGCGCGAAGTCGGCCGACTTCTACCGGAGCGTGGGTCCGGGCAACCGGTTGTGGGGGTGGGTGGGGGGGGGACTTGGATCCACAAGTGAGCCGCTCAAGTGCACGCAGCAAGCGGACGCGAGATTCGATCGGGTGGAGCTCCACAAAACTGTTTTGGATTGATTAACGTCGCTACTTTTTTTTTTTAATAAAGGGCTGTTTTTTTTTGATTATTATAATTTGTTTTATCAGCTCTTAAAAAAAACAAACAAACAAAAAAAAAACCAACAACCCAACAGCCAGCCCGCAATCAGGGAGCGCGGTTTCGGCTCCTCCGTCATGGGCCGCGACGCTGACAGAGACGCCCGGAGACAGGCGACGAGGTGCCCGCCGGAGATGCTCACCCTGCCGGGGCTGCTGCCGCTCCTGCTCCTGGTCGTGATCCGCGCCAGCCTGGCTCAAGGTAAAGTCCGCATGACTTTTTTTTTTGGGAGGACTAAAGTTGGGCTACAAACTCCTTGTGAGAGCCGTGAATTTAATAACAATGATAATTAAAAAAAAAAAAAAAACGCAGGTTAAGATCATGTCATTGTGAATTTGGCATTAAAAGTGTGGCTTTTTTTATCATATTGATATGACATTTTTGTGTGCTCATTTAGTGCTTCAATGTTGTCCTGGTATTTGCTTTACATGAAAATACACCCGCTGAAAAGTCCAGTCAGGGAAATTCTGGTTATGTTCTGTGACAAAATATTTTTTTAAAAAAGCCCATAATTCACAACAAAAATGAAATAATAAATGGACAAACTGTACAAAGTACCACACTTTATTTACTGTAGACTGAATGCTTCTTTTCTAAAGCAGTGCTCCCATATGAATATTGTTCACATGATACAAAATAATTACTCATAACCATATGTCAGGAAAAATGTGCCAATTTTAATTACTGACTTTAAAAAAAATAGACTACCATAATGAGGGATTTTTATGAAAAAAAAAAAAAAGACATTTACGTGACCTCAACTCAATTGGATTTGTATGTGGATGTCATACGAGGGGAAACGGAGGGAAAACATTCCTCGTTCCCAGAAAAACAAGGCTGACTGACGCTTCTATTGTGAGAACATTTCCAGGCCGGTCTTGGTTTTTTTTTTTTTTTTTTTTTTTTATTGTTTCCACCTCCCTTCTCACATAAAACTCCCCGCTGAGCATTGCAATAACGTCACAAGCCATCCGTAACTCAACGGCAACTGAAAAATGAGTTGATTTTGGTGAGCTAGCTAGCAAGCCAGCTGCTAACGTCAGTGGTCGACCTCACCGACGGTTTCACGCTAATCCAATGACAGTATTTATTTTCAAATATTTGCATCGGTAACTGTTTTTTTTTTTTAAACTGCAGTTGCAGTAGTAAAAATACAAATACAAACTATTGAATTGTTCAAGTATTTCTCAAGAAAATGACTTTGCTGGTCTGTGTGGAAATTACCCTTGCTAGTTATCTACTTCGCTAGCTAATCTACAATATTCGCCATTGGTGGACTTGCTAACTCTCGTCGCTGGTTGCATGTGTTGATTTCAATACATACGTTGGTACAAAAACCAACTGATGACGCACCAAATCATTTGAAATTTTGCGTGAAAAGTCCAAAATACCTAATCTAATAGTCTACACGGTTTTTATTTGAATTCCTGCTTGCATTGCGATAACGTCACAAGCCACCCGGAACTCAACGGGAAGCGAAAAATGACTCGATTTTGGTTAGCCGGCTAGCTAGCTAGCAAGCCAGCTGCTAACATTAGCGGTTGACCTCACTGCCGATTTCACGCTAATGCGGTTACAGTATTTATTTTCAAATATTTGCACAGGTAACTGCTTTTTTATTACATTTGCAGTAGTAAAAATGCAAACTATCGAATTGTTTGAGTATTTCTCAAAAAAATGACTTTGCTGCTCTGTGTGGAAATTACTAGCTAGCTGCTCTACAGTATTCGCCATTTGTGGACATGCTAACTGTCGTCGCTGGTTGCATATGTTAATTTCAATACATACATTGGTACAAAAAACAACTGCTGACGTACCAAATCATTTGAAATTTCCTGTGAAAAATCAAAAATTCCTAATCTAATAGTCTACGCGGTTTCTATTTGAATTCCTGCTTATCTTTTGTAAGACTGAAAGGTGTTTTTTTGGGCTTTCTAAAATTTCACACAGCTGATGGAGCCATCTTGAAAATCAAAAATTGAAATAAAAAGGAAATGGAGGGGGTGTCCGGGTCTTCAACGGGATTACCTGGGAATTCCTGTCAATTTGCCCCGAAAAACGGCGACTTTTGATGGAAGCGATACCGGCGCCGTTTTGGAAAATTCCGAAATTAATATGGCGGCAACCGATTCGCTGACGCAAACTTACTCTCTTCGTATCTTACTGGATCTTCTGCTCTGTGCTATTTGCTAGCGCGTTTTGCGTAAGTCGCCAGGCTCGCTGGCGTGTTCGCAAGAGCGAGGGGAAGGGGGGGAGGATACGTCACGTTCCCTTCTCTGGCGACTCCCCCCTAAAAACAAAAACCAAAACTACAGATGGAAATATGGAGCTGTTTTGTCCGTCCGACCTGTCACTTTTCCGTGGTTCCGCGTGCTAATTCGTGTTCTGCCGCGTGTCTTACTGACAAGCATAATTCAGCGTCTCGCTGTGGCCTCCACGAGTCTCCGCAGTGATTGTCTGACTACTTTCTGGGATGTTTCCCCTCCCTAGACATGTTATTTTTTTTGAAGTACCACAGAAGTCGAAGCTTTGCAAAGGCAGCGCACGCTTCCGTCTGGCTAGCGGCGGCCTTATCTGGCCGCGCCAGACCTTCATCTCGCGCCTGCATTGTTAATGAGCGAAAAGAGGGAACGCTGGAGCGGGATAACGGGTCTGGTTTCTTTTAACGGGGCACGTCGCAATGACATAATACCCGCACCAGAGCCCCAGAGATCGCCCCCTCGCCCCCTCCACCCTGTGTCATTGACTTGATGGGACTAAGGCCCTTCTTCTGACCATTAAGAGGTCGATACGGCAGAGCATTGTCTTAGAGCGGTGTAATTAACAGGCTAATTCAGGCGCACTGATGAGCTCAACTCGTTTTTCAAATCGCTGGAGATTCACGTGTTTAGTGTAAAAAGGACCGCACAATCAAAGCCATTCACCGAAAACACCGCCGGTGCTCAAGCGGAGTACACAGGTACCGATAATCGGGTCAAATTTGAGCATCGGTCGCCTCTCTCTAGAGCAAAGTCGAGAAAGGGATTTTTTTGGGGGCGTGGGTGGGATATATACGATTGGTGATCCTGTGGTGTGGGGTGTGTTAAAAGTGACCCCTTGTTCTTGTGTGTGGTTAAGCCTCAGATTTGGGAGAGTGATTTTTAATATTTCCGATTGCAAATCTTTGCGTGTGTGTGGCCGACGCGACCAGATAGGCTAAGAGTTATCCGGGCAATTTTTTTTCTGGATAGTTGACGTGCGTGTGGTGACGATCTGCACCCGTTGAATATTTTTAGAATCATTTAGTCAACCGATTTATCCCGTCGAACAACCGGGGGAAAAAGACATTTGACATCAAATCTTCCCGCTTCGTGTGGGGTCTTCTCGCGTTTCAAAAATCGGTTAAGATGTGAACAATCGGCGTGTCCGTACTCTGCCTCACTCTTGCGTGTGGTTAAGCCTCAGATTTGGGACAGTGATTTTCTGCCCCCGCAAATGTAAACGTTAAACCCGTTTAATATTTCCGATTGCAAATCTTTGTGGGCGGCCGACGCTGATTGGAGCGACACAGCCTTCGCGATAGTGCGATCGCGAAACGTAACGCAAGCCAGAGAAGCGACTTGACACTACCAGATAAGCTAACAGTTATCCGAGCTAACAGGTGTCAAACTCAAGGCCCGGGGGCCAGATGTGGCCCGCCACACGATTTTATGTGGCCCGCGAAGGCAAATCATCTGTATCAACTTCCATGATTTTGGTTAAAATTTGAAACAAAATTTCAAACCGTCATATCATAAATGATGGCGAAGAGATATTGCAAGCATTTTTTTGTGTTACCAAATATCAACAATAGTTGAAAAACTCATTACTCTTGATTTCTGATGCCAAAAGCATTTGATACATTTAATGTGTAAATATGATGGGTCAATTAAAGATTTTCGTGGTTTCAGTCGTAATGGGCGTCTGGCAGAAACCGTAACTACAATGTGGCCCGCGATAAAAACGAGTACGACACCCCTGTCCTAGCTTATCATCTTCTTTCTTCGACGACAATTTTTTTCTGGATAGTTCTTTCGAATTCTCACGTGTGTGGTGAAGGGCTGCACCCATTGAATATTTTTAGAATCACTTATTCAACCGATTTATCCCGTGGAGAAACCGGAGGTAAGGACATTTTACCTCGTGTCTTCCCGCTTCGTGTGGGGTCTCTCACTTTTCAAAAAATCGGCTCCGTCCATACTCTGCCTCGCTACGGATTGGAAAAGGCAGTCGAAAATCCGGATCCGGATGAAATGTTCCGCTTAATTTCTCAGCACGAAGGTGCTTCACAATGTGGTTCTCGTCCAGCTCAGCACATTTGGGCCTTGGTGGAGGTCCGCTGGGGGAACCCGTTCAAGTTTTATATTTGTGTGTAAGGTACATTGAATCTCATTTTAACATGTACTGACCATCGCTCCCCCCTCCCCCCCCACCCCCCACCCTCGCCGCCCTTCATTCCTCCTAGCTGTGAGTGAGTTCTGGGAAATAAGAGTTCTCATTAACCTTCCGAACCGGTGACAAAGAAGACAGCTTGAGGCAGATAGAAGCTGCCCGAGAGGTTGCCGGGCGCTCCGTGACAGCATCTTGATTGGAAAGCCTTTGTGCAAGAACAAATGTACTTCAGGTGTATCTCCGGCGCCCCCCCCCCCCCCCAAAAGCCCGAGTGCGTACGTGCGAGGCTTAGTGTAATAATCCGGTCGGGGGGGCGCGGAGCGAATACCGCGAAACTATTGCGGCGGTTGCGATTTCATTAGCCGCCGCGCTCGTAGAAAGCTACGGTTACATCTCTAATTTTATGCACGGTGTTTCATATAGTTTTTTTTAAGAGCGTTCTCGACTAAAGCAACAGGTGGCGCCATTCCCCCCCCCCCCCTCCCGTCCCCCTCCCTACTGTAATTCATTTCAGCCAATCACGAGCTTCAAGAGGCTAATTCCTGGAAAATGACAGAGTGACTTGAAGAAAAGGTCAAACGTGCTAAATAAAAAAAAAAAAGGATAATTGTGTGAACGGAGTCTCGCAATAAACAAAAACATATTTTTCCCAACTGACACGGCCACGCAGGGCAAACTTGGGCGCTGGCGCTGGTCTCGGAGAGAAAGCCGTCGCTCGAAAATAGACCGCGGTTGGACGCCCAAAACGCATAGAAAAATACTGTATATTATTTTTAAAATAACTGTAATTTTTGTGTTCAAGTCCAAAGAGCAGAAAAGAGGATTATGAACTGTAAGCACTCGCAAGTGGTCACAGAATTTAACAAAAATGATCATTTTTGTTGATTAAAAATCGTCGGTTATGGGCTGCTAATGTACATTCCAGGCCACTAGTTGGCACTCTAATTGTACTGTTAACCCTTCTGTTATCTCACCGTTCAATCGGTCTCGTTTTATAGTTTAAAAATCCATCTGACTGTCCGTCCATCCATCAATCCATTGGTTTAGGACACAGGTGTCAAACTCGAGGCCCGGGGGCCACATCCGTCCCGCCGCATGATTTTATGTGGCCCTCGAAGGTAAATCATCTGTATCAGCTACCGTGATTTTTGTTCAAATCTGTATAAAAATTTCAAATTTCAAACAGCCATGTCATATAAATGGTAACGTTGCGTTACCGCAAGCATTTTTGTGTTACCAAACATCCACAATAGTCGGAAAACCCATGACCCTTGATTTCTGATCACAAAAGGAGTTCATGAATTTCATGTGTAAAATATAATGAGGCGGCTAAAAAATTTCATAACGGCCCTCTGAGGGAAAATCGTGACTGCAATGTGGCCCGCGAGAAAAATGAGTTTGACGTCCCTGGTTTAGGGTGTTGGCTGAGAAACTGAAACCACGGCGCCTTTGCCCAAATTGGGCGCCATCAGTCGCGCTAATTGAGCAAAAATACCCGCTTTTGTTTTCATTCGGGAGGCGGGGTAATCCCTGAACTGACTTTCAGCCAATCCCAAAGCACGTAGAGACAAAGAACCGCACTCACAATCACACCTAGGGACAATTTAGAGTGTCCAATTAACTCTTTAACTCCTATATTTGTGGTTGGTGACAAAAATGCTTCCAATATATGTTACATTGGAACACGATTATCAATTTTGATTCGCTTTCGCGGGCCGCGTAAAATGATGTGGCGGGCCGGATTTGGCCCCGAGGCCGCCAGTTTGACACCTGTGACCTAATGGAAACCTACGGACACGCAATGATATTTGAACACAAAGGCTGCAGCAACACATTTAGATATTCAATATAACAGTAGCCACTTCACAGCCATGTATTCTTTTTCCTCTGCAAGGAGCAAGAGATGAGTTGAGACGTTTATATTGCGTGTGTATATATATCTATCCATCCATCCATTTTCTTTGCCGCTTATCCTCATGAGGGGAGCGCTGGAGCCTACTCCAGCTATCAATGGGCAGGAGGTGGGGGTGCACCCTGAACCGGTCGCCAGCCAATCGCAGGGCACGCAGAGACAAACCAATCACACCAAGGGGCAATTTAGAGCGTCGCGTGTTTTTGGGGAATGTGGGAGGAAACCGGAGAAAACCCACGCGGGCACCGGGGAGAACATGCAACGCCACACAGGCGAGTCCGGGATTTAACCCGGGTCCTCAGAACTGTGAGGCCAACAGCTGATCGACCTACTGTGCCACCCCAAATTGTTTATGAAAAATCATAAGAATAAATCAAACTTGCTTCCGTTAGTTCTAAAATATGTCCAAGCGTCCATTTTTCTCGCTTGTTCTTTTTGACGCGGCATTGCTAAGTTCTTCTTTTCCGAAATCCGACTTAAAACATAGACGTTTATTGTTTTGTGTTAAAAAAAAAAAAAAAAAAACAGTTCATATTGACTTGCAATATAAATTGTTGCCTCCCTGGGATATGCCCCCCCCCCCCCCCCCGGCCACCCCTCCACAATGGCGTTCTTGTGCGGGTCCTCTGGGGGTTCTCGATGGCCGTAAAAAGTTAAAGGACGTTTTCACGTATCGAGTCTCTAAAAACGCCGTGACTCGGCGCACTTTCGGACTTTACGACTCGGCGTCGGCCGACCCCCGCGAGCTGCCCCGAAGAACGCCCGTTAAAAGCGACTGTTATTCCTATCATTATGATTCTTGCGAGGCTTTACCCCCCCCCCCCCCACCCGACCGCTTGACAACTTGCTCCTCGGGGGGCGCTAACGCTACAAGCGTAGCGGTCACTCTCCGAGCGAAGGCACAATGCGCTCATTGTGCGCGCCGCGGGGGGGGGGGGGGGTCGGTATGACTTCACACGGTGGCCCCCGGCCGACCTCGGCGGGCTTCCAGCGTGACGCGATTAAAAGGCGGCAACGGGCGGTAATTATGGGGGGGGGGGGGGGGGGGATATTGAGATTCCGCGTTGTGCCGCTCAGGTGAAGTGAGGGGGCGTTGGGTAAACAATATGCGGCAACTGTTCGGAAAGTGTCGGGCGATGGGTCAGGGGTGTGCGGCGTCGAGCGATAATTAATGAGGAAAATATGTCTGCTGAGCTCGCTGCTTTCCCCTGCACTTGATGCCATGTAGTATTTATGAGGGGTGGGGGGGGCAAAAAAAACATGTACACTATTTTAGGACTTAATATTTGTGCGTGTTTTATATTCTCTCCGCTAGACGTTCAAATTCATCCATTCATTTTCTCAGCCGCTTATCCTCAGGAGGGTGGCGGGGAGCGCCGGAGCCTACCCCGGCAGTCAACGGGCGGAACCGGTTGCCCAGACGATCGCAGGGCGCGTTCAAATTCAAAGTCGGGAATTCATATTTCTCAAGCGGTTTTGCTCGTTTACTTAAAGGTCAAGTGTCATGCCTGAAAACATTTTCTAAAATGGATATTGTCATGAAAAGTACATATAACATTATTCACTTCGATGTCCGTATGAAAAAATAGACGTACGGAAAGTGATATTAAAAAAAAATGATATAAGCACAAAATGGAAATGGAAAAAAGCCGCAGTGTAAATGTCGTCTCTCTGTCCCGGGAGTTCATCGGGAAGACAACGGTGATGATGATGCCTTTTTTTTTTTTTTTTTTTTCATAACATTTCAAAAATCATGCATTTCACGACAGTGGCACTTTAATGATGGATTCTGATATAGAAAATATACACCATTTTTAATGTTGCGGACATCGACGCATTCATTTTCTATTGCAGTGGTTCTATGTACTAAATCACTAAATTTGATGTTGAAATCACGCATTATGTTTTTGTCTGGCTTTCAGTTGTGTTGAACGTTTTATTTTCAAACCATTTATTTGGAAACAATTGGGTATCATTTTTACTTGGATTGTATTTTTTTGCGCAACGCGTTTGAATCGAATCGTGATTCAAGCTGCACTTGCGTCGGCAGAAGAATCGGGAAGAATCCTTCTTCCCAGCTGAAAATATGTATCTCCACTTCTATTTTATTCTACGTATGCTTCCGTGATGCATTTCCCAGTTGCACCACTCAACGGAAAAGCAAACAAACAAAGAAAAGAACGGAAAAAAAAAAAAACCCATGCTTGCTGTCTGAATCAAGTCGGACGCTACCCGAATCCATTCCGAATGTACACAGTCGGGACCAAATCGAGAGCGCCTCTGCTGACGGACTCCATTTTGGCTTCCCCTAACGACCAACTTCCCGCCCAATCAATCATTTCCACGCCTCGTCCCGCCGCCATTGTTCTCTGGCGCCGTCCGCCGCGACCGGAACGCGCGAGCCCCTCCCCGGTTTCGCGGGGCGACGTTCGCCTCGACCCTCCCTTGGCTCCGCCACCCTCAAATGATGATGTCACTCCGAGTGGCCGTTATACTTTCCAGTCTCAAATCTGTCAAATTTCAAGTCGTTTAGTCTCGGCTTTTGGGGGTGGGACGCCATATTTCATTTTTACAAAACACCAGCATGACGTCAGTAAAGACAAGTGAGAATGGAGCTCCTGATGAGGTGTTAAGTTATATATGACTGCACCCACTGGTGGAAACATGCCCCCCCCCCCCATCCCTATAAGTTTTTCTATGTCGCGTTGTTATAAAGCCACAGGAGCTAAAATTGACATTGCGGATTGGCTTTCGTGTCGATTCCCTTCCCGAGAAAAATGCTCGGGGGGTGGCGCGGCGCGACGGCAAACGACGGCGAGGGCACAAAAGGAAGCAAATGGAACAGACAGATTAGAGCGGAAGGATGGGAGGTGGAGGTATGGAGCGATGGACAAGTGTGGGGCAGGAGTGGCGGGGGGGGGGGGGTGTCATTAATCAGACCCAATGTGACACTTTGCACTACGGGGGGAGCAACATTCACTTCTATTAGCAGTCCATTAGCGCGGATCGCCACAAGTACTTGACAGCCCGACCTGACATATTGCGGAAGATTCACTTTTTAGCGCCGTGGTGCCCGACTTCAGATACGAGCCTTTGTCCGGAGGTTTCTTTGCTTTGAGATACAAGCGCCCGTATGCTGGCGGCGAACTCAACTTACCTCACAACAAGCAAAAGTCTGGAAGATTGTGAAGAAATAATTTGGAAAAAAAAATAGGCCAATTTAAAAAAAAAAAAAACACATTTGAACACAAAAGGTGCAGCAGCGCATGCAGACAGAGAATATAACGATACTTACTCAAACCTGTTTATTGACACTTGCAGTTGACGTGTACTTTCAAGCTAAACTGGAGGAAGAAAAAGAGAAATACATGTTGTGGACATGTTTTTCTTATTTATATATAAAATTCATTCCAGTGTGGGAAGATGATTTGTGACATGAGATAAACCCCACTACGGGGGGAGCAACATTCACTTCTATTAGCAGTCCATTAGCGCGGATCGCCACAAGTACTTGACAGCCCGACCTGACATATTGCGGAAGATTCACTTTTTAGCGCCGTGGTGCCCGACTTGAGATACGAGCCTTTGTCCGGAGGTTTCTTTGCTTTGAGATACAAGCGCCCGTATGCTGGCGGCGAACTCAACTTACCTCACAACAAGCAAAAGTCTGGAAGATTGTGAAGAAATAATTTGGAAAAAAAATAGGCCAATTTAAAAAAAAAAAAAACACATTTGAACACAAAAGGTGCAGCAGCGCATGCAGACAGAGAATATAACAATACTGACAGCCATACATTCTCAATCCTCTGCAAAAGTCCTGTTTATTGCCACTTTCAGTTTTCAGTTTCAAGTGTACTTTCAAACTAAAATGAAAAAAGAGAAATATATGTCCTGGACATGTTTTTCTTATTAAAAAACATGTTGTTTGCAATGGATCAACAGCATTTCAATTCATTCCAGTGCAGAAATATGATTTGCGACATGAAACCGACATTGAAGACGAAGAAGATATTTACAACGAAAGACGGCACACGGAGGGTTTCGCGCTAGCTCCGCCGCGCTAACGCTAACACTAGCGCCGCCGCGCTAACAGGGCCGGTTTATAAAAAAACATTCCGGTAAAAATCACTGAGACACGGCAGTAACACGCTAGCACAGCGCTTAACTGGGCCGGACCGGTAAAAGTCACTTCCTCGGCACATACATTCCACCGGTCTCACTCTTACCTTTTCTGCTTTTCCGTGATAAAAATTAGCCACATCGCCGCATAAACCGCAGGGTTGAAAGCGTGCGCGGAAAATACTCGCGGCTTATAGGCCGGAACCACTCTGGTCTCGCTTTCATTGAACTGTCAATAGCTGTTCAGCCCTCTTCCACTTCCAAGTTTACCTGACACGCCCGCCCCCCCACCCCCCTCCGCTCTTAAAGGGGCACACTCATAATTACAGATAGAACACACACCTGCAACTTTATATCCGTGGGCATGACATCCAAACTATTTTTTTTAAGACCAGAACCGGTCCGGAATGACATTAAGACTCCCCCCCCCCCCCTTAAATGAAAATAAGTGTCTAATACGCCCCCGCCGGTCGCAATCCAGGCGTGCAGGTCGAGATGGGAGAGGGGCGGGCCGGCGCGCCGTGACCTCGTTTTAGTACCCCCGACCACAAAATGGCCCTTCAAAGCGTACGAGGCCGACGCATTAGACAGAGTCGTGCCTCATTCAAAGGGCCTGCTTGGCCTCTTTCCTCACCAAAGAGCTCCGTCATTATGGGATGCCTGCCCCCCACCCCCAAAAAAAAAAAAATGGGGGGGGGGGGGGATAATGTGCGTGTATGGTCCACTGTCCCTGCTCTTGATCTGCACTTCATTTATGATTGGAGATCAGAGCAGGAATCTAGAGGGAGTTGGGGGGGGAGGGGGGTGAAATGGATGGAATGAAGGACACGCCCGGGGGGGGGGGGGGCGGTGATTACTCGTTAAGTGGCCCTCCTCGTGCCATTATCGGCGATTGGGGGCGGGGGGGGGGGGCGAGCGGGTATAAGTGCACACGCCGCTCTTCCCTTTTAATTTGGCATCCTGACCCGCAGCCCCCCCACCCTATTCACACACACTCACGCTCAACCGCTAATGACCCCCCCCCCCACCCCCCGACAGGAAGTCGGCGGCCGACGTGTCATTTTTTTTTCGTGCGAGTCGGGAAGGGAAACGGGGAAGTTTTTTTTTTTTTTTTTTTTTTTTTTTTTGGGCGGTTGTCGCCGCAAATGTGGAACACATGTTTGATTTTTTTTTTTTTTGTTCTCGCGTGATGGCTTTATTATGTTCAAAAAGTTGCGGCGCCGCCGCTTTTGTCGTACTGTACATGGGGGGTGACGTCTGCCCCCCCCCAAAAAAAAATGCAGTGTAGATAATAGAAGTGAAGTTATTTATAATTGTTGCGTCATTGTGGTCTGCTCCTGTTCTACGTTATAGACGTATATTTATAAATTTTTTTTTAATTTTCCAAGCAAAATGCTGAACCCCCCCCCCCTTTTTTTTTTTTTTTGCCTGAAATCACTTAGCAGTCAATGGATCCCATTGCATCATATTTTTAATTCATAATCAGAATCAGAATCGGCTTTCATGACCAAGTGTGGAGAACGCGCAATTGAATCGAATGTGTTTGCTGTTTAAAAATCTATATTTAAATTTTTTTCAAATGTATTATTTTCAATTAATTTGACCCCATTACAGAAAAAAACCTAAAAATTAAATTTAAAAAAATTAAAAAATAAAAAATTCATAAAATATTCTTTGAATAACAAAAACCATTTTAATGTGAAGAACAATTTGTTTTTCTTGTTCTTATACATATTGTTGACATTTAAAAATGAATTTAAACCCTCTTTTACTTTAAAAAGCGACCCCCCCTTTTAAAGTCCCTTTTCTATTTTTGAATATTTTCATTCATTCAATGTTTTTGCAAATCTATATTTAACATTTTTTAAATGTATCAATTAATTTCACCCATTACAGTTTTAAAATATCGATTTTTCTTTTCTTTAAAAGAAATATTTTTTTTAATTTTAAAAAACACAATTTCCTTTTGTTGTTCTTGTACATATTGTTGACATTTAAAAATGTATTTAAACCCTCTTCTACTTAAAAGGCTAACAAAAAAAGTCACACCCTTTTTAAAGTCCCTTTTATACTTTTAAATATATTCATTCATTCATATTCTATAGGTCTTATTTTTAGGATATATTTTTTAATTAATTTTGACTTTTCACACTCCCTTTATTAATATTATTTTCATTCATTCAATGTTTTTTGGAGTTTAAAAATAATCTATATTTAACTTTTTTTTTTAAATATATCACTTTCAATTAATTTGACCCCATTACAGTTTAAAATGTCAGATTTTCTTCTTTAAATAAATTTTTTTTTTTAATTTTAAAAAACACAATTTCCTTTTTTTGTTCTTGTACATATTGTTGACAATTTAAAAATTAATTTCAACCCCCTTCCACTTTAAAAAGCTAACAAAAAAACCCACCCCCTTTTTCAAAGTCCCTTTTCTACTTTTAAATATATTAATTCATATTCTGTATGTCTTATTTTTAGGATATATTTTTTAATTAATTTTGAATTTTCACTCACTTTATTATTGTTTTTCTTTTCATTCAATGTTTTGCAGTAATTTCTGGCCTATAAAAAAATCTATATTTAACATTTTTTTTAAATGTATCACTTTCAATTAATTTGACCCCATTACTGTTTAAAATGTCAGATTTGTTTCTTTACATAAAAATATATTTTTTTAAATTAAAAAAAACAACACAATTTCCTTTTCTTGTTCTTATACATATTCATATTCTATACATCTTATTTTTAGGATGTATTTTTGAATTAATTTTCAATTTTTACACTCCATTAATTTTAATTTTTTGCTTGCAGCAAGTCACATTGGCCTATTAATTTTTCTTGGTCCATTAAAAAAAAAAAAAAAAAAAAAGTATTCTAATAATTTTTTTTGCGTGTATCCTAGTATTTTCATTTTTATTTTTTCTTGGGTAGCCACTCAATTTGCTTTCCGACTGCGTTAACGGTTGTGGCCAGAGAAAATGAACGTGTTGTACTGCTGCCATCCACGCACACTGTTCTACCTAGCAAAGAGGATTAGGGATTTGCGATGCTGCTGCAATGCTGGTACTTTTAAATATGCAAAAGGATATTCCCCCCCCCCCAAAAAAAAAAAGAATAAATTTAAAAAAAAGAAAAAAACTACAGCTGAACTGGCAAAACTCCAGGTCCTTTGGGTTGTTGTCGTCTCCGCTGCATTCATTTAAAGTTCAGCGCTTTGCTCCCGAATTTGAACTTTAAAGCGATCTGAATGTCGTCTTGTGATGACCACTTAGTTATTATTAAGCATTTACAACTCTAGATTATTTCAAAATATTCTAAAAAAAATTTAGAATCTACTGCATTTTGGTGAGCTAATCTTCATAATCCCATTCACGTACGATCGTCATCGATTGCTCATTAGCTGAAGTCAATTAGAATTTACCAGAAAGCCTTACAATAATTTCCACTTAACCTTTAGAAAAATGAAAAATTAAGTGTTCATTTAAAAGAAAAAACATATTTTGATAGCAGCGATGAATGGCCCATCACACTACATTTTTCAAACAAATATTGACGGCATGCTTTGCCCGGACTATTTCACGTTGCTATAAAAAGCTGACGAATTTCACCTCAACCGTCAATCGTCTCCATTTCCTGTTCAATTTCAGGCTCGGGTCCTTGCGGGTATTCAATACTTCTCGCTAGGATCGACACGTCCTCCCAATTCCGTGTAGATCGGCGAAAGTGGTGTCTGATTTCCATGAACCGTCCTCGGGCGGTAAGAATAATAATCAGCCGTTTGCGCAGTCAGGTCCACAGGCGCTAGCTAATAACAGGATTTTGAAATTTGGTGGTGCCAACCTCTGGTTTCGGGCCAGGTCTGGCTCGAAAAGCTTTGCGATGGCCAAAACTCTTGTGACCAGACTGCCCCGTCTCGCTACTTGGGTTATTTTTAAGAGCAATTACAACCAGGAATCGGAAACCGTCGGTCGACTCCCCTGAAACTCTCATTTCCGACGACTATATAGCGACTCAAAGACGTGAACAAGAACAGATCTTACACGGGGTTGGACCCAAATGCACGACTCTGGAGACGCAGAGGCAGTTCAGGAAAAGTGTTTGTTCGGTCCCGTATCGGGGATCGGGCGGCAGTAACAAGAACGTCAGGCGTAGGAGGCAGGTCAGTGGGCAGCCAGGAATCGGTACACGGGAGATCGGGAACAAGGTACGAAGCGACGATCTGGTAAAGGCCAGACCGTACGTCCGTCCATTCATAGATTATCTACCGCTTTTCCGGGTCGGGTCGCGGGGGAAGTCGCTTCGGCTGGGATACCCAGACTTCCCTTTCCCCAGCCACTTCTTCCGGCTATTCCGGAGGGATCCCGAGGCGTTCCCAAGCCAGCCCAGAGACGTAGTCTCTCCGGCGTTTCCTGGGTCGTCCTCGGGGTCTCTTTCCGGTGGGACCTGCCCGGAACACCTCACCGGGGAGGCGTCCGGGAGCCATCCGTATCAGATCCTCCAGCCACGTGTGGTTCTACAGAACCGGGACGCAAGGTGTGCGACTCCGCCGATTGCGGCTGGGGCGTACCGCCTCGAGGGACCGGTACGGTCAGGACAAGAACCGGCAAGTCCATGACAATACGAGCTTTAACGACTATGTCGTAGCATTATTATTTCATAAAACGTTAGAAGAACTGGTTTTATTTCATGGTACCACTTTCCCGGGAACCCAAACGAGAATCCAAATATATGTTATTCTTTGAAAGCCCCCCGTTCCAGAACGCGACGCGTTTCTGTTTTTGCCTTCAGTTTTGAAGAGCAAGCCCATCCCCTGGTCCCCGGAACCCTCCTTTGCCATTCGAGGCAGGGCCCCGGTTCCTGTTATCTCGCGCTCTGACGAGTCGGCTCCGTCCTCTCTCCCCAGGTGGAAAATAATTGAGAAGCGAACCGAGGGCGACGCCGACACCTGAGTCGCGCGGCGCCTCGTTTCTCCTCCGACCCAATCGGCGGCCTTCTCCCTCTCGGTCTCAATCTCGCCGGCTTCTCACTCTGATTGACAAAGCTAAACCTTTAATCCCGGCTTCGCAACCACCCCACCCCCCGCCCCCCACGTCTTGCGCCGAACCGGAGGCGCGCCGGCGGAGGGGGAAAAAAAAAAAAGCAAATATATCCAATCCCGTCTCCGAAGAATTACGGCGGCGTTGGTGGGTAATGAGTTACTTGTCGTGGAAACATCCACACAAGTGACGGGACCCGCTGCCGGTTACCAGACCCTGCGTTGATATCGGCTCGGGGTGGCTTGTGGTCAGTGTATGTCAGTAGAACAGACGGGGGAGGAGGGTGGTGGTCCCGGCTGAAACACGAGAGCAAGACCCCCTCCCGTCATCCCCCAACCCGTTTCCTGTCTCCTCTTTATCAGCATCCTCGTCTCTGTTATTTCAGGGCTCTTAAACCAGGCCTGCCGCTGATAAATGTTCGTTACTCGGTGTTTGTTTGTTTTCGGGCTCACGTGAGGAACTGTATCTGTCCTCGCCGGTCCTTAGGTCCACTTTAAGATGACTGCAAAGAACGACGGGGCGGGGGAAGGGGGGGGGGGCGGTTCGGTCTAGCCTCTGGTTTGCATTACGGATCGACTTGAGAGGTGGCGTCGTGTCTCTTTTTGCGTTCAAGTCCGAGAAACACAAACGCTGTCTTTCATGTGCGACACTCGCGGAATAGAGCAAGATCAGAAAAGACAAGCGTCGAGTGTTTCGATTTATAAATGTTATAAATCGTTTATACACGCTTATTTACACTGGCAAGAATAAATAACTGCAGTAGCTATCAAAGTTTTATTTGTGTGTGTGTGTGTGGGGGGGGGGCATAAAAACCCAGAGAAAAACGCTTCAAATGTTGGTCGGTTTACAAATTGGCTCGCTATTTGTCGAGCAATATTTCATAGCTAGCCGTTCAGTTTTGTCTCACCCAGCGTGGATTTCGACCATTCATCAACTTGGTCATAAAAACCAAATAAATACTTGTAAGCAGGCTAGCAACGCCCTGATAACTTTTAAAAAAATCATGTAGAAAGACTTGTTAATGAGTTAGCAGTGATAGCTAGTTCCAGAATATGTTAGCAAAGCTACTGAAGCACAAGATAAACGGGACAGCGCCGTGCAAGTGAACACAGTACAGGATTGGCAGCTCATATGTTACACACTCGTTTTTGTAATTAGTTGGAGTTGTCGTAGTCGTTCATTAAGATTTGACGGGTGCGTATGCGCCCGCGCGTCTTCGCGCTCGCAACCGAGCACGACAAATCACGAGCGTAAAATTTATTACGAGTAGAAATACATAGATTACAGAAAGACGTCGCTTATTTTGCGTGGTCTCGACCGATCTTCCCGCTAAGCTGCGCAACTGCGCAATTGCGCACACAGAAACCGATCCACCTGAGCCCACTTCTACTTCCGAGTTTACCTGACACCGCCCCCCCCCTCCACTCTTAAAGGGGCACACTCATAATTACAGACAGAACACACACCCGCAACTTTATATCCGCGGGCGTGACATGAAAATTATTATTTTTTTAAAGACCCAACTTTTCAAAACTGTTCCGTTGTAGTTTCAAGTACATATTTCCTTATTTAAAAACCACGTTATGACTCCTTCCTTTTGCAGCCGGTCCACGTTTTCGTTTTCGGTCCAACTGTTTTCTCCAACAATCGTCCTCAAAGAGCGCGCTTGTAAAAATCAAAAACAAAAAAAGCTTTTCATTTGAAGGGCGGACCGGTCGGACTTTGAACGGTCTCCTTCATTTCCCCCCCTCTTTCATCCCCACCGTCAATATTTGCGTGTTCGAATCCAGGGTGCTCCTGTTTTTCTTCGACGGGGGACGCGGTTTTGTTTGTCTGCGTATGGCGGCGCCGCGCTCGCGGGTCAGGCCAGGGAAGCTCCGCGTGTTTATTCAACAATAACAGCGAGTCTGAGAAAGTCTGTTTCAGATAAATCTGCGCGAGTACCGCACCGTTCATCCTGAGGAAATCAATCTTTCCCATAATTCCCCTCATTTTTCTTCCATCTGTTATCTAAAAAGCTGCCAAACATTTTTTTTTTTTATTAAAGAGAGCAGAACACTAACAGGAGGGTGCTGAAGGAAGGAAGGAAGGAAGGAATGAAGGGAGGGTAGAATTAAAAATGTCAAAATACCAGCCTGTAAACTTTTAATTTTTTTTTTTTTCCAGCGTGAAATGAGGTGCTAAATTAAAAGTTTCACACATTTGCAGGCGGCGTGCGTGATTAATCTGCTCCCAAAGACCTTTTATGTACGTCTCCGGTCCTCGGTAACGGTCCGAACGTGCGTCCGGAGTCGGGCGGGGGCGTGCGATGAACGTGATAAATGTGCACTTTTGTCCTGTTTGGGTGATCGCGCCGAAAAAGTTAACCGTGCAGGTATGAAATTGAATCATTTTTAGGAAAAAAATAGCGGCGTCGCTAGGCCCAATTATAGGGAGACTGAAGTTGCCCCCCCCCCCCAAAAATGTTCATCAGCCCCCCTCCAAAAACAAAACAAAACATGTTTTTGTTTCTGGTTAGGCCATTTTTTTTTTTTTCAAGTGTCTTAGCTTCCTTGAAAAAGTTCTTAAACACACACAAACACACTAGGCCACGCCCCTTAAAGGTACACGCCCACCACATGAGTACCAAATAATTGTATGTACAGTAATTGCAGTTATTTTACATCTGCTTTTACAGTACAGCTTCGGTTCCCGAACGTTTCCCCGTCCTCGAACAAATCGGTTTTTGAACGAAAATTTCGAAATTAAAAAATGTTTTTCTTCCGTTTTCGAACGAAAATCGGGACTCGAACGGCCCCAATCAAACCCGGAAAAAAACAGAACGTATTGGGGGTGGGTCAGCTGGTCCGGCTCTATCGTCAATTTGAGCAAACCCCCGACAAAAAAAAAAAAACCCAAAACAGAAATTCAGTTTTCGAACCGCCTTCTCGAACGGAATGTATTATGTTTTAAGAAAGTTTATTTCCTCCCACATCCCAAAAACGCGCGACATTAATTGGATTGTCTAAATTGTCCCAAGGTGTGATTGTGAGTGCGACTGTCTGTCTCGATGTGCCCTGCGACGGGCTGGCGACCGGTTTAGGGTGTACCCCGCCTCCTGCCCGTTGACAGCTGGGATTGGCTCCAGCAATCCCTGCGACCCTCGTGGGGATAAGCGGTAAAGAAAATGGATGGATGGATTTTTTTTGGGTAGGTTCCTAGAATGGGTTGATGGCATATCGAAAATTTTATAGCTACCCAAATAAATTGACTTACAAGCTCGGTTATGGATCAAATTCAACTTTTAAGTCAAGGTGCCAACAAACATGGAAACGGTAACGTATGATAACCTACAGACAATAAATCAGAGATCAGGCGCTTGAACCCGCAACGTAAATTCAGCCTCAGTATTACCAGCATCCACCCATTTCCTTTGCCGCTTATCCTCACGAGGGTCACGGGGAGTGCCGGAGCTTATCCCAGCTGTCAACGGGCAGTAGGCGGGGTAGACCCCGGACTGGTTGCCAGCCAATCGCAGGGCACATCGAGACAGACACCATCACACCTACGGGCAATTTGGAGTGTCCAATTGATGTTGCACGTTTTGGGGATGTGGGCACGGGGGGGGGGGGGGGGGGGGAGAACATGCAAACTCCACACAGGCAGGTGCGGGATTGAACCAACTTTACCAGCTGATCCAACGTGCCGCCCATTACCAACCTATAAAATTAAAAAAAATAAAACTAAAAAAGCTCATTTCAGCTACAATATTTTGCAACTTTTTAAAAAAAAACAAACCAAATTATCCTCTGGAAAGCATTCTCTGGTGAGATATGTAACTATTCATGGGAATGGTTAGTAAACTCTTTATTATTTAGTGATTTATTATTTTTCTGTTTGGTTTTGGACTCAATGAGTCGACATGCCCCGGGTCAAACTGACCCGGATTGCCAAAAGGAACGTAACGGTAGAGTTAAAAGGCCGAGTTCTGGAGCGGATGAGCGAGCCCCCTCCCCTCCTTTCCTCACTCGCTGACCCAGTTCAGTTTTGGGTTCGGCTTTTGGTTTCTGCGGTTCCGGCAGCGGGTCGCGACTGGAGATTGCATTTGAGCCGTCAGCGCTTTTTTTCTGCGTTTGAACATCGCGTCTGCGATCTCCGCGATCGGGCCCCGCCGGGTGGAGGACCGGCAGACGGCGGTTTTAACTGGGCCAGGCTCGGTGGCTCTCGTTTAAACGGAGGCCCCGACAGGAGCCCCGCGGTGAGCGTTTTACGACTCCTCAGATGTAGGAAGTACATCAACCGCGCCGCGGCGCTTAGGAGGAGGCCCGCGTCGGCGGGCGGGGTCAGCAAAATGAGCCCATTTGCCGCGAGATGGTTCGGGATCTGACTCCAGGGAGTTCTGCGCCTTCCAGTTCGCTTTCCTTCCAGCTCGTCTGAGAAAATGTTTTCGAAACACGATTAGGGTAATTCGCTAATCCTTGAAGGACTGACATTCAATTAAAACTCAAAGCCCCTTACGGGAGACATATCAAGAATCGGGAACTGAGACCTGCTAGTGCAAGGATCAAAGATAACGGCACATTTAGCAGCTAGCTGTTAAGTGGCTAAACCGTTAGCTAGTCCGCATGTGTAGCGCCTCTCACGTAAATAATACTTTGACGAGAGGTAGCTAGCCCGAGTTCTTTCCTAAATCTAAATAGTAAACCTGGTCATGTAACAAAAAATGCGAACATTTAATAACAAAATAAAGGATGGAAAATCGAATATGTATACAAAACAAACGGTCAAATAAACAAAGTGGACATAACGGCTACGCAATGCAGACCGAAGCTAATCTGATTTAATTTACTTTAAGGGCCCAAACAAATATAACATAGCCGGCAAAAACAAATGAAATTCAGGAGTGACGAACGTCGAGGGTTGCGTCCGACGGTCCAGCCTCAGCCAAGTCCTGACGGTCCGATCCGTTGCAAAGCTTTTGTCCTTGTAAACCAATGCAGACCTCGCTGGCCGATGCAGGCCTCGCTAACGTCCTCGTCTTCTCCCACGTGGTCCAACACGGGCCTCGCTAGCTTGCGTTAGCTTGTTGCCAGCGTCCTCGTCTTCTCCCACGTGTTCCAACACGGGCCTCGCTTGCTGGCGTTAGCTCGTCGCCAGCGTCCTCGTCTTCTCCCACGTGGTCCAACACGTGCCTCGCTAGCTGGCGTTAGCTCGTCGCCAGCATCCTCGTCTTCTCCCACGTGGTCCAACACGGTTCTCCCTAGCCGGCGTTAGCTTGTTGCCAGCGTCTCGTCTTCTTCCACGTGGTCCAACACTTGCCTCGCTAGCTGGCGTTAGCTCGTTGCCCGCATCTCGTCTTATTCCACGTGGTCCAACACGGGCCTCGCTAGCTTGCATTAGCTTGTTGCCAGCGTCCTCGTCTTCTCCCACGTGTTCCAACATGGGCCTCGCTAGCTGGCGTTAGCTTGTTGCTGGCATCCTAGCAAAGTTTGGTGCATCCACTTAGCCTCTGTATTAGCGGCTAATTCCACCATGTTACAGCGTGATTTGCTACTCTATTTTCATTTTTAACTATATCAATATTTAACTGGGTTACACATTGGTACTTTTTTACTCCCACCACATTATCAGAAACAAACGGAAGCTGCTCTCGGGATCGAACGTGGTTGACCGATTTTTCAACCGCAGTCTGGACCAAATGTAAGAATCAACGTGAGATAACGTTTAAAAATAAATCTGATGAAAGGTTTCCACGTGTTGATTAAATCGACAGCCGCCGACTTGCGATTTGTACGTGTCACCGCGCTAATGAACGCCATCCCGATGAAGTCGTTAATGACGGGAAGGTTCAGGCGTGGCCCCGGAAAGTCCACCGTGCTAAATGTCAGCGTTATTAACGAGCTGCCTCTGTCGCCCCCCCCACCCCCCCAGCTTGTCCGACACGGCGCCCGGGGCGAAAACTGGCCCCGCGTTGCGTTCTTCCGGACAAAAAAAACCCCGCCGGCGTTCCTTCGACGGATTAAGGACGATCGATGCAAAATTCTTCCCGGAAAAGACGCTAACGGGATCGCTAACGTTTTGCCTCGGTCTCAAGGAGAATGGCAAACAGTTGGCGGCGGGTGAATAATGGATGTTGTTGCTCTAGAAATACAACGAGCGAGGCGGCGCTGGCGTTCCCCCCTCGCCCCCCCCCCCAATAAACCGGGTCATACATTTGAAATCGAGGAGATGGGGGGGGGGGGTGAAGGCTATTTTGTACACAGATTAGCAATCTAGCTCGGAATTTCCAGAATAAACACAGCGCTTGTTTGCTATTTAACCTCCACGGGCTCCCGAGGTGCTCAGGCGCCGAGCGCAAAACATTGCTACGTACGTCAGTGCGTACCTACAAGTTACACAAAAAGTTATTTATGCGTCATTCTTCACAATTCAAAACAGTTTCCAGGTGTCCGTCACTTGTGACATAACGCTAGGATCCCCTCGTGCAGAAATCCGCCCGTTTTGAGCTCCGTCTGGGCCGGTGCTGAATTCCGACTTTGGATCCGACAGCCGGGTGGCGAGACGGAGCTCAACGGCTACGGAAGTTCAGGTGACTGGTCTTTGGTCTTGTTTCCTTCCTTTGATTATCGCCGCTCGGGAACAGGTACAAGCAGTTACCTTGGAGTCCAGTAATTAACCGCACGGGGTACATTGGTATTGATTGTACCGTCGTGGCCAGAAGTGGACTCTTTAACGCCTTGATCAGTTTTTGCCACTTAGTCATCTGCGGATAACAACACGTCGAGCCATTTTCCAATATTTGCTCGCGAGTACGCGCGGAGTACACACGATGCTAATGGAGGTCGCGGTGATCTGTTCACCCTCTCGGGAACCTCGCGCTTGTTATTTTTATTATTTTTTTCAAAAACTAAATTGTACGGATTTGATTCAGTAAGAAATGAAGATAAAGACACAAATTATCTGGCTATTAAAATATGTATGAACCCAGAATGGGATGATGTTATTGCTCCATAAATCCCAAAGAAAAACTTTTGATGTCGCGTAATCGTAAAGACTTCACGGGTGTTAAAGCAAAACAATGCCAGACTTGGAATGTTTGTCTTGTGACCTCGGACGGCTTCGAGTCGCACCGAGGACCTTAAAGGGGACATGTTAAGAATAGAAATGGACTTATTATGGAAGACAAATTGTTGGGGTCCGGGATGGAATTCTCACCCATTAAGTGTGACATTGAACAACTAAGTACCGTGATTGTCACGACCAGAATGGACCCAAATGCACGACTCGGGAGACGCAGAGGCAGTTCGGGAAAAGTGTTTATTTGGTCCGGCGTCGGGGATCAGGCAGGCGGTCAACGGGACCAGCAGGAACAAGAACGTCAGGCGTAGGAGGCAGGTCACCGGGCAGGCAGGATTCGGTACAGGGGAGACCAGGAACGGGATTACGAGAGTGCGGAAAAGAGGGATGAAGCGACGATCTGGCAAAGGCCAAGACCGTACGTGTGGTTCTATTTAACTGGGACGAGGCGCAGGTGTGCGCCTCCATCGATTGCGGCAGGTTCGTGCCGCCTCGGAGGCTGGTGTGCGCCTCCATCAATTGCGGCAGGTTCGTGCCGCCTCGGAGGCCGGTACGGCCAGGGCAGGGACCGGCAGGGCCATGACAGTAATTTCTCAAGTACAATGTGTCCTGAAATATAATGCGCACGCCCAAAGTTGACCCCAAACAATCAGGAAAACCATTCTACCAATGAACAATGCGCACCCCCAAAGTTGGCCTAAAACAATCAGGAAAACCCTTCTACCAATGTACAATGCGCACCCCCAAAGTTGACCCAAAACAATCAGGAAAACCCTTCTACCAATGTACAATGCGCACCCCCAAAGTTGGCCTAAAACAATCAGGAAAACCCTTCTACCAATGAACAATGCGCACCCCCAAAGTTGGCCTAAAACAATCAGGAAAACCCTTCTACCAATGAACAATGCGCACCCCCAAAGTTGGCCTAAAACAATCAGGAAAACCCTTCTACCAATGAACAATGCGCACCCCCAAAGTTGGCCTAAAACAATCAGGAAACCCCTTCTACCAATGTACAATGCGCACCCCCAAAGTTGGCCTAAAACAATCAGGAAAACCCTTCTACCAATGTACAATGCGCACCCCCAAAGTTGGCCTAAAACAATCAGGAAACCCTTCTACCAATGTACAATGCGCACCCCAAAGTTTGCCTAAAACAATCAAGAAAACCCTTCTACCAATGAACAATGCGCACCCCCAAAGTTGACCCAAAACAATCAGGAAAACCCTTCTACCAATGAACAATGCGCACCCCCAAAGTTGGCCTCAAACGATCAGGAAACCCTTCTACCAATGTACAATGCGCACACCCCAAAGTTGGCCTAAAACAATCAGGAAACCCCTTCTACCAATGAACAATGCGCACCCCCAAGTTGGCCTAAAACAATCAGGAAACCCCTTCTACCAATGTACAATGCGCACCCCAAAGTTGGCCTAAAACAATCAGGAAACCCCTTCTACCAATGAACAATGCGCACCCCCAAAGTTGGCCTAAAACAATCAGGAAACCCTTCTACCAATGTACAATGCGCACCCCAAAGTTTGCCTAAAACAATCAAGAAAACCCTTCTACCAATGAACAATGCGCACCCCCAAAGTTGACCCAAAACAATCAGGAAAACCCTTCTACCAATGTACAATGCGCACCCCAAAGTTTGCCTAAAACAATCAAGAAAACCCTTCTACCAATGAACAATGTTCACCCCCAAAGTTGACCCAAAACAATCAGGAAAACCCTTCTACCAATGAACAATGTTCACCCCCAAAGTTGACCCAAAACAATCAGGAAAACCCTTCTACCAATGTACAATGCGCACCCCAAAGTTTGCCTAAAACAATCAAGAAAACCCTTCTACCAATGAACAATGTTCACCCCCAAAGTTGACCCAAAACAATCAGGAAAACCCTTCTACCAATGTACAATGCGCACCCCCAAAGTTGACCTAAAACAATCAGGAAACCCCTTCTACCAATGTACAATGGGCACCACCAATTTGCTGCTACCCTCAAAATATTGGCAATTATCTGTTTTGTTAGGTAACAAATATGAGCGTTCATCTGAGATGTCACGCTGTGGCGACCCCTAACGGGACAAGCCGAAAGAAAACTTACTGTTAGGTTTATACTTGTATTGTTTTTCCAAAACACAATCACGTACAACAAGCATTAATAATAATCATTGTGCATGTGCCGGTGTAGCCGTTTTTTTTTCCATCCATACCTAAATATAATGCGCTCTATTAACTTTTTGAGAATATTTTTTTAAAAATGTTTACTATCAAGAGGAAACTCTTACGGGGGCAATACATAAACCAAGAACCAAGAAGCCAAAGACAAAGCAAAGTATAGCGCGGTAGGCCGACATGGAGGCATATTTTCTATCCAAACATTTTAATAATTTTTCCAAATTCTAGGACCTTTTGGGTGTTGTAATTAAGAGATGTGAGGCGTCTTCCTCTGCTGTTACTGGTGTGGGATTAGGGCCACCGCGTGCCCAAAAACCGGGTGGACACCACTACTGATGCGATTCAGTGGGGAAAAATTGTGAACTTGTACAATTTGTTTTTGATGATCATGTATTTATGGGATTGAACCGCCAAAACATGGGAGGATTGTCAAGGAAGAAGGTGAAATGACCTCCATTTCTCTTGTTCAGCTCGGGATTTTATGCCACGTTGTTAACAGTTTATCAACTCCCGTAATTTCCGGGCGACAAGCCGCGATTTTTTTCACACGCTTTCAACCCTGCGGCTTATGCGGTGATGCGGCTAATTTGTGCGTTTTTTTTTCTAACGGCCGCAAGAGGGCACTCGAGCGCAAAAGGTAAGAATGAGACAGGCGGAATATATGTGCCGAGAAAGTGACTTTTACCGGCCCTGTTAGTGCTGTGCTAGCGTTAGCGCTGTGCTAGCGTGTTGCTGTTTTGTTTTTGGCGGGTCTTAGTGATATTTACCTGTAAGTTTTATTTGAGCCGACCCTGTTAGCCCTAGCTTTAGCACGGCACTAGCACGAGCTGTAGCGCGGTACTAGCACTAGCATTAGCGCCGCGCTAGCGTTAAACTCTTTCTGTCTTTGTAAATATCTCGTGGTTCAATGTGGGCACTTGCGGCTTTTACACAGCTGCGGCGTTATGTTTGTACCAAATGGTATTTCCTTTACAAAAGTACTCGGTGAGGCTAAAATACAAAAAAATAAATAAATAAATAAATAAATAAATAAAATAAAAATTTTAAAAAATTACGTTCAAAATTACGGTAAATGTTACAAACTTTGCTGACTGTAAATTGAATAGTAAACATTGATGTAACTACCAACCTGTAAATTAATTGCGTTGTCATCATTATTAAAAATTTAGGGCACAAGCTAGCATTTGAACTTTTAAAGCGAAAATATCAGTCTACTATATGTAAGCAAAAACATGAGGCCATTGTTAAAACAAACTTCGACCTAAGTGAAAAAGACCAAATTAATATTTGGATAAATCAAATCTTCATCAATCAATTTGTTGTTGACCGGGGTTGTCACCGCTTTCGGCGCACAGCTGCAGCCTAGCGCTGAATGCTGACGTCCCGTTTCGCCGTTTTCTCCCAAATTGTTGGTCGTCACCCCCCCCCCCCCCGAGTTGTTCCACACTTTTGGGGAAAAACTGCACGATTGTGCTTCTTAAAATGACGTCTTTCCCCTCACTTTTAGGCGTGCGTATGCCGTAACCCCGCAGAGAGTCCAGCAGCTGCGCCGGAGTCGGCGCGCTAGCTGTAAAGCGATCCGCCGAAGTGGTTCGCGGCAGATATGCTGCAGCATACGCAACGGAAGTCGTTAATTCTGTAGTGACACACGATGGGTGGGGGTCCCCGTGTTTCTTTCTCGTTTTTTGGTTTTTTTTTTTTTTCCCGAAGGTGAGGTAAGCCGATCTGTCAGGTAGGCTCAGGACGTCTCCTGCGCGAAGGAAGGACCCGCGCAGGGGTAAATCACACTGATAGGCGTCTTTCAATGGCCGCTCATTGCCGCAGACGTCCCTCCCGAGCCGTCACATTTACGCCGTTTGTTTTCAAAACTCGGCTAAAACGGCGCGCCGAGCTTCCTGCCGCGCTCGCTCTCGCTATCGCTCGCTTTTTTTTTTTTTTTTTTTTTTTTTCCGCCGCGAAAGTTTTATTTAGCGGGCGCGTGCTGTACGGGGCGAGAAACCTGCCAACAAAAGCAACGGCGTTGTCCACAGGAAGAGCAAAAAAAAAAAAAAGGGGGAGGTGGAAAACCGGGAATGAAAAGAGACGGGGATTGCGAAGCCACTCCTAAAACGTGCGGTTTTAACCCGCGGGATGAGCCGTCGGAGAGAATGCGGGATTAAGGCCTATTAACCCAAAAGCTATTCTCGGTTGCTTTGTGTCTGCGTTTTGTCGGTGGAAAAGAGGTAAAAACAGTAAACAAACGCGAGCAAAGTCTCGACAGAAAAGGAAATCATGCATATTTATACCCTGCCGCGACTCCTGGAAATCTGGCGCGGTAATCCGAGCCCTATTGTGCGTTGTCTCGCTGCGCGACACCAGATACGCGAGCGGACCTGGTTCTGGTTTTGCCTGCCATTTCTTCTCACCGGCGGTTGTTTCTGTTACAGCGTTATTCGAACGGCACGGCGCGGGAAACCCGAGATGGAGATCTCCCGGGTTCGGTTTTGGTAAGACGAGGCCTCGTCGGAAAGGCTCAGGCGTTGCGTGACAGAAGCAGCGTCGACTCAAATAGATCATTTTCGACGTCGGAACAGATTTGCGAGTGATTCCACACATGAAACTAATCATGTCGGTTCTGAAACCGTACAGTACTGCACCACACCACGGTTACAAAGCACATCTGTTGTAGTACCGACACTGACCTGTGAGAGGCAGCGTGGTGCCGCGGGGCATCCAGACTGCCAGAAAAACCGTCTTTTAGACGAGTCAGACGATTGAGCG
The DNA here is from genome assembly GCF_019802595.1 of Syngnathoides biaculeatus. NCBI lineage: Eukaryota > Metazoa > Chordata > Actinopteri > Syngnathiformes > Syngnathidae > Syngnathoides > Syngnathoides biaculeatus. The sequence goes on from NC_084656.1 coordinate 19,293,103, forward strand.
TTTTATGACTGCGAAGGAAAAATGCTCAAGTCTGGTCCAGTTGTCAGTCTACGGCGATCACGCGTTGATGGGCGTGTCCAACGCTGGGATCCCAGCCGTCGAGTCGACAGCGTTTAACGGCTTTTTCTTCACATCGCTCTTCAGTCTTGCGGAGGCCGGGGATGGTCGTCAGTCCCAGACCTTGTGACGAAAGCAAATCAAGCCTTACCAGTTGCGGGGAGTCCCCAGTCCGCCATTTTGTCAGGCCAACGCTTGTCCGTGTTTGTGCGCCGGGAATCTCTTCGCATTTTTCGCCCTTCTTTTTAGACATTATCACCCCAAAGAAGAAAGCCGTGTCCTTTAGCAAGGCTTCCGCCGCCAAAAGAAAATCCATTACCATGGAAACTAAACTCAAGATCATAAAAAGACTGGAGGAAGGAGAGACGCCAACCACAACCAAGGCTTCAATCGGTCGACCTTGGTGGCAATTATTAAAAACAGAACCCTTGAAGGGTTCCGTTCCTATGTCGGATACAAAGATCACAAAACGAGGTTCTTCGATACTTGTCGAGACGGAGAGGATTGAGGACCGGGTTCTGCCCACCTCGCCACGGTCATGCATTTGTTTTTCATACAAAGTATTTTGATCTAAATTCTGACTTGAGTGGCGGAATCCGACTTGAGTCGAAATTCGCGTTAGGTCGCTACTTTAGGAACTGGATCTCAGTCGTAGAGGCAGTCGGTCGCTCGGGAAGTCCGACGCGGACCGTTCAGTGAATTTCGCGATGTTGCTCTCGGTTGCTGCGAAAACTCACTCATCTCATCTCGGTGCTCGGTTGAATACGCTTACGAGCTGTGCGGCGGTGGCCATATTGTTGTGATTACACGTGTTTACACGGTAGAGGGGAGGTGTTTACTGTGGAAAGTGCGCCCCTCGCAAAACCACCCGACTTCCCCCCTGGGACTCGTTTAGGAAAAGAAGGAAAAAACCACTCCGTTTATATCGGGAAAAAATGAGTTCATGATGATGACGACGACGATGAGGGTTCTCCGGCTCCCCCGTCTCAACCCAGGGGCGCCCGTTCCCCGGGAGACGCCGAGCTCCGTCTTTTGAGCCGAAAACGGCGATAACGTCTCGGCGCTGACACAGTGACACGTTTGCGCGGGGAGGTGAGGCGGGATCAAAGACGTCGACTCGGGCTACGACCGAAATGTGTGCCGGCTTCATATTTTTGGGATTGTGTAATACTCAAAATAGGATGTATGCAGATTTGCGTCTGACGGCGCACCCTTATTCCCCCTCAACTACACCATCGGTCCATTATCTACCGCTTTTTCGGGTCGGGTCACGGGGGGAAGAAGGAGCTTCAGCGGGGATACCCAGACTTCCCTTTCCCCAGCCACTTCTTCCGGCTCTTCCGAAAGGATCTCGAGGCGTTCCCAACCCTACCCGGGAGACGTAGTCTCTGCAACGTGGCCTGGGTCGTCCTCGTGGTCTCTTTCTGTGCACCGTTACGTGACCCCATACCAAGAGGTCGCGGTGGCAAAACTGTGACCCCTGATTCATGTTTTTGAGGCTTTACATACACTCTACAGAGGACCGAATTGAATTGGGACCGGGTCGGACCGCGACTAGCGAAAAACCATTGATAACTGACGGTCATTTTCTTTTTTTTTTTTTTTTTTTTTTTTTTTTTGTAAAACCCCCAAAAATCTTTAATAAGTTCGTCTGTTCTTGGTCTCCACCCAGAAAAAGTGAAAAAAAAACTAAAAGTTGAAACGAAAAATCTGCAAATAGGTGAATCGGTGGGTGCTGAACCACGGGTCTGCAGTTGATCACTTTCTTATCATTATTTTTTCAAAATACAAACCGCAAAAACATGGCGCGGTTGTCAAGGAAGAAGCAATGATCGATCACTGTTCCTGTGCATTTTGGTAACACAGACTCTGCATGCTTATCTTTCTAGCCGCAGGTACATATTTTAAAGGTAGTTGAGTGACAAAGCAAGCCGTCGGTAATTCAAATTTCGAACCGCGGTGAAACTAGTTTCCGAACGTCCGGTGTTCTTTGTGATAGAAGAGTCTCTGCTAGGATGAAGGGCGAAGTTTATTAAACAGTGGCGAGGCCGGCCATGATGGACGGATGAGAGACGGCGGCAGGCAGCAGAACTGGAGATGGCAGAAATGAAGATGTTGAGGTTCTCGCTCGGAGTGAGCAGGTTGGATAGGGTTAGAAATGAGATCCTTAGAGGGACGGCCAAAGTCGGATGTTTTGGAGACAAGGTTCTCGAGAGCAGCCTTCGATGGTTTGGACACGTCCAGAGGCGAGAGGGTGAGGAAATTGGTAGGAGGGTGGGAAGGATGGAGCTACCAGGGAAGAGAGCGAGAGGAAGACCAAAGAAAAAGTTGATGGATGTTGTGAGGGAAGACATAGAGAGGAAGATGCTTAGATGGAAAACTTAACGGGACAAGCCGAAAGGCAAAGAAGAAGAAGAAGATACACTGTGCGATAATTCAGTCTGATTGGTCCCCGGCGCTCGGTCACGGTTGACCTGTTGGGACACGGCGGCCGCTTTTATCCACAAAAGATCTCAGATTCCCCTCGGACTAGATTATTGGATTGCTATGGTTGAACTAAAAGTCTTTTTTAAAAAAAAAAAAAAACCCGAATACAATCCCTTTGTCCGTTGCACAATGGCGGCTTTCCCCGTAATTGCGCCTCCAATCGGTCTCTCGAATTGCATGTGACTGCCGCCGCCGCGCACGCGGCAAATCAAATCATTTGTTTTCCATTTCATATTGGTGAGGAGCCCGCCCACCGCAGGCCTCGGCGATAACGTCGGCCCGCTAAGCCACCCCCAACCCCCCCCCCCCCCACCCGATGCCCGCTGATGTCGGCTTTTTTTTTTGGGGGGGGGGGGGGGACAAAACCCGCAGCACTTTGCTTTATTGGCGCGGCGTTTCGGACCGTTGTTTACTCGGCGGCACGCCACTTGTTATCTGGAACGACGAATGGTCGTGTCTTTACCAATCTTGTCCTCCTTTTGTCTCCTTTCTCTCGTCGGGGAGGAGAATCCATTTAGTGGCGGGGGTCAGGGTTATAATTGACAGCCACCACTAAACAAATCTGCCCCCGTCTCCCCCCGCCCTCTCTGGTTCTCTAATCTAACTAATGCACCCCCGCGTGTGGACTGGAAAGTGAATTAAGCATCGAAAACTCAATACCCGATCCATCTGACGGAGCTGCCCGCGTGCCCATTAGCAGTTTCTCTGCAGCCTCCGTTATTGTATTACACAAGTTGGCCCGTTCTAACGATCGGGCCTTACACACACTAACACGCGCTCGTCGCCCGTCGTCGTTAATCGCCGCCTCCGGAGGCGTGGAGCGGGCGAGGATGACGGGGCGAGGAGTTCAGCCCCCCCCCCCCCCCCCTCGCACCCCGACACTCTCCCGCCCCTCGAGGCCGACGTGAAATTAAATCAGGTTTTTTTGTGCGTTTTTTTTTTTTTTTTTTTTCCAACCGGCCTCGCCGTCAAATCAGCGCCTACCCCGGAGCCTCTCCCGGTCTCCCGCTGTGTGGCCGGGGTTCTGGGTTTCTGCTTCCACGTCTCCCACCGCCTGTTTTATGTGCGCTGTCAACGGGCCTGGACCTTTTCCGGACCCGGGCAACGTGATAAGATGAGCTCACACTCCACCCCCCCCCCCCCCCACCTCCCTTCCAGCTAATCTCCATTGACCCGTGGAACCATACGCGAGGCTTGAAACCGAACATCTTTTCTTAAGTACACTTTAATACTGTTTCCACTGAACTGTACGGTTCGGTTCGAAGTGGTTTCTCACCCCCTCCCCCGTGTTAAAGCAAATTTTAAGTATGAGGAAAAGAATCTAGCATGATCTAGTACTAGAGAGAATATTTAGAATTCATTTTATCTGGATGCTTGTCGGGTTTCTGCCTACGGTTTTGGGGTACGGTCGCAATTCCCAAGCGTAGTCCACACAAGGACTGTCACGATCGAATATTTGTCGTGGATTATCCCATTTTATTCCGTGGAACACTCAAATCATGTTCTTCTCAGCAAAAACACATCCGTTTATGAACCCACGACCTCTGAACTGCGACGGGGGTGTGCTAAGCGGTCACGCCCACCCCAGAAAAACCCCAAATCGCCCTCCGAAATCTTGTAGAAAGACTTCCCAGAAGACCGAAAGCTTTTATGACGACTTCATTGACATCTTTATCGCAGGCGGACGAGAGCAATGCAGATGTAATGAAGCAATACTTTTTGGTCGCGCGGACATTACGGCACCTCGGCCCGCGTAAAGACTTTACTAGCGCGCGCGTTTTATCGCCCCGAGTTCCGCGCGGAAGGGGTCGGCATGGGGGGACAAAAGACCGAGCGGGTGATTAAAAGCGTTGTTGTGTTGATTTGCTGTGTGTGTGTTGCCATGCAGGCAACCATTTTTTTCCCCCGGCCTCGCTAATGGAGACTTCGGCTTGGGGGAAATCCAGGCGAAGCTGTTTAAAGTTTTATTCCCTCCTAACGGGCTGATTTATAATGATGAGTTGCCGACTCCTCGCGGCCGGAGAACGGGACGTGGACAAAGAGTCCCGGGGGAGGGGGGAAGCGGGGTCGGTTGGGGTCGGTTGGGGTGACGGGGGAGAGGACAAACTAAATATAGCAAAGACCGCAAGGGGGAGAAGCCAAAGGCATGGGAGAAACCAAGAGATAGCCGCCGAAAGATGACCTCTGCGTTTAGCCCCGCTCAAGGCTGACCATGTCTCGATCCACTCCACATCTCCACGTTACCGCCGAAGCCATTCCACCCCGTCCCTCCACTTCTTCCGTATTTACAGCTCCAGTTCTGGGCACTGCCCCGCCCGACCTGCCAGGTGACACTCGGAGATCTTTCGATGCCCGAAAAGACCAGTTTCTGTGGATTTATTTAACTCCCCCAGGGCTGAACTTGCCACGGAGTCGGTCATCAGATACCCCTGCACACTGGTATGCGTGTATGTGTGTGTGAAATTCTGAGCAACAGCAAAGAGTCTGGATGGGGGGCTGCATTATCATGATGATCTGAATGGTCACTCAATCATTCTCCAGACGTCACCGCAGGACCTCCACTTGGGGTTCTGGGGGAGGCTGGAGAGTCTCACCAGTTTGAGGGACCTTCCCAACCCCCCTAATACAAGAATATGTGTGTGTCTACAATGGAACCTTATCGGTTGATTACCGTCGTTGGGATGGGCGGGTCAAACTCTGATTTGTTAGTAGTACAGACACATAGACCATGTTGCCAGTTTTTCATGATACGAGCGGTCGTTCGGCCGACTTGCGAGCCAAAATTTGAGACGCGGAGGCTGTATGGCGGCAGCTTGTTCAACTGGCGTCACGGAAAATCAGCCATTTGACAGAAAATGAAAGATACATGAAAAAAAATTTGAAGTCACCTTTTAACGAGTGTAAAAATCACTTCCATTCGGGTTAGGTATGTTCAGTATGTTCCCTGTCCAAATGGTACAAGTGTTGGTACGGTGCAGTTTTTGGTTTCCACTCCGCTACAACTCCCAAAACAATATTTTTTTCCCCACCCCATTGTTTTCCCATTTATAAAAATAACACATTCACAAATGTTTTCACTTCATTTGGATCACTCGTTGGGCCCCCGCGCCCGCCAGCCAACCTGTTTACATTGCCGCGAGTCCGACCGTGACGCGATTAAAAGGCCAGCGAGTCCGTTTGGAGGAGGGAAGGGAGGTGCCTGGGGGTGAGCCAAAGCAAACGGGACTTTGGCGGTTTGATTCACATTTGTCACCGGCCGCACTACGAGGTTCCAGCAACATATTTGATTTCCGTCCATCTACCGCTTTTCTGGGTCGGGTCGCGGGGGAAGTAGCTTCAGCAGGGATACCCAGACTTCCCTTTCCCCAGCCACTTCTTCCAGTTCTTCCGGAGGGATCCCGAGGCGTTCCCAAGCCGGCCGAGAGACATAGTCTCTCCGGCGCGTCCTGGGTCGTCCTCGGGGTCTCTTTCCGGGGGTACATGCCCAGAACACCTCACCAAGGAGGCGGATCAGATGCCCCAGCCACCTCATCTGGGGGAACAACAGCTCGACACTGAGCTCCTCCCGGTTGACCGAGCTTCTCGCCCGTTCTCTAAGGGAGAACCCGGACACCCTGCGGAGGAAACTTTGATTTTGTTTCATTTTATTATGCGTTATCTTCCGATCAGGGTTCAAGTCTGGGGTTTAACTCCTTCAGCCACATTCAGTTTCTTGACGCCAATACAGTAATGCACAAATACTAGACTTTGTTATTGGGATCGAAAGGGTTCTGGGTTCTTCCTGCCCTCCCCTCGCCGGAGTTGGCTTCTGCCGCCACCTCCGCGGGGATCAACGGGATTCCTAATTAAGCTCATTAAATATTGTTATCGCCGCTTGTTAAATCTCACTCTGACACCGCCGCGGCTCTCCGTTTCTAAGTTTACTAATTCATACGCACGCAGACGCGCGCACGACTTTAGCGACGCGCGCGAGTCGCCCGGCGTTAAGTGCTTCCGCGGGTGTCGTTAAAGCGCCCAATAAAGCCTGCGGTTCTCGTTTCGGAGGGTGGGGGGGCGGGGGGGGGAGAGTTTGCAAACAATACAATGCGACCGTTTGCCAAGTTGTGAGATGAATGGAGTTTTTCCTCAATACTGCCAGTTTCGTACCGTGCGCCCTTTGACCCCATTCCCAGAAGACGCATCACTTGCAAATATTATTCTTCGGCTGTGAACGGGAACAGTATCCCGCCGCCGTCCCGCTACGATTTTGGGGGGCTCGGCTCCCCGAATTGAATCGGTCTTTTGACGCCGAGCGGCCCCCGGCACCCGACAATGTGGCCTTTCACAGACCTCGTCCCCCCCCCCCCCCCAGTCCAGAAACGCACACAAATGCTGTTTTCCTTTTTTTTTTTTTTTTTTTGGCTTTTCACTTCCTCCTCAATTACCTCCACCGAGGAGGAGCTGATGTTTTGGACGTATGTGTGGGAAAGCAGGCGAGTACGAGTGAGCCGAGCCGTTTTCAGAACGCTCGGATTTAATCTGAATAATAACTCGTCACGTTTTGAAGTTTTTGGACAAGTTTTACTGTGACCTATTGAGGAGTTTTGACCATTGTGCCGTGCATCTCTATGTTTGTATCATACTGCCCCCAAGTGGGCAAGGCAGGTACACTGGAAGGAGCAGCATAATCTCCATTGAAGTGAAGGGAAAATAAAGCAAAATGAAGTATAATATTATAGTAAGTTTTATATGTACAGTGAATACTCTGTTCTCAAACGTCTCTGTTCTCAAATGAAAATTTTCGACATTTTTTTTTTTTTTTTGCTTTTGTTTTCGAACGAAATCGGTACTCGGACGCCCGAGGGAAAACCTGGAAATAATATCGCACGCGGCCCGACAAGCTGACCCACGACGCGCTTCGTCGCGAATTCCCACGTCGCCGAAAAACACGGAAATAACGTAACGTGCGCGGCCCGACCAGCTGACCCACGACGCGGGTTGTTATTGTGAATTTGAACGCACCGCGAAAAAAAACAAAAATATCGTAACACGCGCGACCCGACCAGCTGACCCACGACGCGCTTTGTTATTGTGAATTCGAACGCACCGCTGAAAAAAACCCAGAAATAACGTAACGTGCGCGGCCCGACCAGCTGAACAACGACGCGCGTTATTGTGTATAACGCCGCATCGCTACGCAGACGTGGGACATATCGATTCGGTTTTCGAACAAATTGGTTCTCGGACCGCCTTCTGGAACGGATTGCGGTCCGTAACCGAGGTTGTACTGTACTAAATAGGAAGTAAAAGTGACCGTTCGTTGTGGGAGAAAAATAATAATAATGATGGCTTGATATCAAAGACAATTAGTCAGAAAGAAGCATTTGCAGTCCAAACACATCCTTTTCACCACGGCCCATCTGGAGATGTAAACCGTGTACCGGAACCGCAGAGCGGATCCATCCATCAATGACTATCATTAATTTTCCCGTTGTTTTCACGGAACGTCACCGCCGCGAAATGCCGTGTTGAAACTGGGCGGCCTCGATCCAAACAACAGATTTCGGTCAGGCCGTCGGGACGCGTCGACGCGGTCCTCGCGATCCGTCATCCTTTCGCCGCAGTTTGCTCTTAAAGCGACAGTGAATCAGAAAAGCGGCTCGCAAAGCGTATTTGCACGAGTCGCCGGTATTCGTCACGGCCGTTCGACGGGGTAATCGGCGGCGAGCGTGAGCCTGCGTCCACAATGGAAAGGGAAATTCTCAAGTGTCGTACCGTATTTGTCAAAACAGGATTATTGAACTCAATCTAATCTATCGAATTGCGTTCATTATTGCCTGAATAACATCCAGACTGTCAATCTTGAGGCGCCGTAATTCTGCGCGACTCCCGCAGAATTAACGAAGTGGGCGAGATACTGTAGTTGAGCGTTCAAGACCGTTGATATTTGTTATTTAAAATGGTTATTAATGCATTATAATGACCGTGTGTACAAATAATAGCGATTTCGGAAAAATCTGAACTTGATAATATGTAGGTATTCAGATTTCAGCCAACAGACCCATTTAGAGGAATAAAGTCTTCCGACCTTCTAAAACTATTCTGTGGTGGGGTTTTTTTTCACACTGGAGGATAAAATGCATCTTAACGCGTTTTATTATTATTTTTTTTTTATCTTTATTTATTTTTATGTGATCATATAAATAATATTTTTATTTATTATTATTATATTGTTATTTTTACTACCATTACGATTTTATTATTATAAAAATATTTTAGGTTTAAAAAAAATGCCAAAGCTTCTTAAACTATTCTGTGGTGGGGGTTTTTTACACTAGAGGATAAAATGCATCTTAACGCATTTTACTATTATCATTTTTAATATTTATTTAACATTATATAAATAATATTTTACTATTATTATTATATTATTATTATTTATTATAAAAATATTTTAGTTTTTAAAAAATGCCAACCATTCTAAAACTGTGGTGGTGGGTTTTTCACATTGGAGGATAAAATGCATCTCAACGTGTTTTACTATTATTATTTTTAATATTTATTGAGGTATTTATCTATTTATTTATTTAATATATTATTATATAAATAATATTTATTTATTTTATTATTATATTATTAATTTTATTATCATTATTATTTTACAAATATTATTATTATTATTTATAAAAATATTTTAGGTTTAAAAAATGCCGAAGCTTCTAAAACTATTCTGTGGTGGGGGGGTTTTCACACTGGAGGATAAAAGGCATCTTAACGCGTTTTATTATTATTTTTATTAATATATTTTTAATATGTATATATTATTAAATATATAAAAAAATTACTATTCATTTTTTATTATTATTATTATTCTATATTATTAAATTATTTTAGGTTTAAAAAATGCCATTGAGCTTACCCATAATGAGTTATAAAAATCACTCCTCCATCGTTTCCGGCAAAGTTTATCTCTGGCCCAACGCTGCTTCCAGCCGCAATAAATGTCCGCGTGAAAGGTTGGTTTCCACGCGGAACTTTTGTTTTCATTTTTCTTTCTCGTTTTTTGGTTTGGTCCCCGCGAAGCTTCGAGGGAGAAAATCTGCGACGACCGCTTTTGGGAGTCGACTGAACTGACTCGTTCGAGTTTTTCAGCTTCTACTTGACTGCTAGCCTGAAACCGGCAACGTTGCAGACAAACGTACACGTAAACGCACACTTCACTCGCATCAAACGCGTTTCGCTAATTGTCGAGCTAGCCGCCGTCGCAGGCTCCCAGATGCGTTCGGAATATCCGCAAGGTTAATCTTTTATTCACCCTGGCCGGATCCGCGACAGATCTGTTAGCCTTAATTACCGTTAGCCCCGCCGTAATTCGGGTGGTGACATTTTAACTGAGGCTGACGAAGCTGGACAGGGGTGAACCTTCACCGCCGGGGCTCTGACCTTCCGGCGCTAACGAGATCACACGAGACTACAATGTTTCTCCCGCTTGCACGCTGCCGACTAAAAGCGAGATAGCAAAATGTCGACGCGCGGTGAAAATCCTGGCGGGGTCCCGGCCTTTTCTCAATCCGGAAAAAAAAAAGAACGGAGAACGGGGGTCTCGTCCAAGTTTTAGGGAACATTTGTCACTATTAAGATAAGACTATTGATTCGACTTTGGGGAATTTTACAGCAGCTGATAAATCATGCTAAGGATCTTATTAGCTAAACGTAGCTAACGCGTTATCTACACAAGATCCAGCGCTACCTCGAAAGTTGGATTCTGGGGGAAAAACTTGGATCATAAATGTTAGCCAATACAGGTGGTAGCTCCGAAGGGCTTAGGGGTACGCTACCCTGAGAACGCCCGATCTCATCAGATCTTGGAAGCTAGGCGGGTTTGGCCCTGGTTAGTACTTGGATGGGAGACCGCCTGGAACTACCAGGTGCTGTAAGCTTCTCTCCCCGGTTAGATCCAGAGGGGTGGCGACTCCTAACGGGACAAGCCGAAAGGAAAAGAAAAAGAAGACAGGTGGTAGCGCAAAAATGGCGCCTTGTAAGGGGGACGGACCCTGGACTCAAAATGTTTGCGAAGGTCTGTAACTAAAAAATGGCGCCTTGTGAGGGGGAGCCTGGTCTCAAAATGTTTGCGAAGGTCTGCTCTTGGGGTTCCGGTCTATTGATTTTGTTCGAAATTGACTTCGAACCCCTCGTGGACAAAACGTTTCTTGTTCCTTGGTGGAGGTAATCGACGTCTTGAATTCCCTAACCCTGCGATTTGGGATGATTAGGGTTGGGGTAAAACAACAACTGAGTTAAACGCCCCCTGCCGTACCCTCCCTGGGGACGGGCGGGTGGGGGAACCAGTCGGTTGAGGTTGCGAGGATGCGGCCAGTGGCTCGACAGCCGCCCTGGCGCCCGCCGAGACTCGTTGCCGCGTGGCCGGCCCGGCTATTAAGAACCGTTGTTTGTTGTTCTTCCCCCCACCGCCCCCACCCCCGGTGGGCATGCGCCGCTAAAACGACTAGCCTGGGGTTGACCTCTCCAGGAGTATTTAGTCCTAATTGGTGCCTCTCAGGTCCTTCGACGGCCAGATGTTCGGCGGGACTGTCCCTCTTGCGCCACCCTGTCTTCTTGTTCGAGGTAATCTCGGACTACCAGGTGTCTTTTTTTTGAAGGGGGGTGGGGGGTTCACTTCTGGAAAAGATTAAGACAACCTATATTTTGCCTCTCGGTCTTTTTGATATATTACAGGACGTGGCACAGAGAGGCCACTGCTGAGTTGGCTCTTTTGTGTGGGTTTGTCGGTTGGGGAGGGGTTGACAGGGGGGCTGGGGGGGGGGGGAGACAATACAAAGTCATGTTGCAAGACAGGCTGGCTCATCAAATGTTCATCCTCAGAATGGTAAATGTCAAGTTCTCGCGCGGCTAACAGATGGCCGGCGACGGTTTCCGGCGGTGATTCCGCGGTACTTTGGGCCCCCACCCCACCCCGAAGAACTCAACTTTTTAGGCTTTACAAGCCTACTAAAAGAACATTTGGTGTGGTGCAAAATGGGGGCAGGGGGGGTTGGTTTATGACAGTACCGACATATGCACATTTGAAAGTTTCTGGTCCAGAGTTCCAGAATTACAGTTGAACACGTCCAGAACTGCAGGACCAGTTCTCACGTCCGCACTCGCTGATCCTTTGAATCTTTCCACATCAACCTTAGCTCCGAGGATCTGAATCTCATATCCCAGTCCCTCTGACCGCTCCGCTTGCCTTTGGTCACCGGGTCTGTTTGGACCTCCGAGTTCCGGGGGGGGGGGGGCTCGCGCCATTCCCGCTGAAGCAACCGAAGGGAAATTTTCAACACCAGTGACAAACCAGGTCTACCGTCAGCGATCCTCCCAAAAAAAAAAATGTTTGGGTGGATACCGAAATAGAGTCGGAATCTGACCCCCCCCAGTTCTGATGAGACGGTGTTGGGTTGGCTGGAGATGATAAAAAAAAAAAAAAAAAAGATTGCTTTTAAAGAAGCAGCAAAAGCAGCTAACCCAGATGAAAAATGAAAAATTAAAGCTCTACTGGGCAAACCATCCTCGGGTAAATCTGCTTCTCCTTGGCAGCTCAGATCAAGAAAAATGGAGTTGTGTATGTTATTTATGGATTTTTTTTCACCCCCCCCTTCTCCTCTGCCACGATCATGTCTTGATGCCCAATCCCAGCCGAATACCTTCCCCCCCCCCCCCCTTTCCGTCGCTTGTGTGATGTGCCTCCCTCGCCGTGTCTAGACTTCTCGCTTTGACCGAAACCGACGCTGGCAGCTGCCGGTCCGGTGGGGCGCCGGGACCGCTGTGTAATGAATAGAGGGCACGGCTCGCTATTTGGCAGCGTCGGGGAAAAAGGGGGAGGCGCGTTTGCCGTTCACTTTGGGCGCAGGCGAAAATGATGACTCGGGCTGTCACCATTAAATCTTTTTAAAACTGATTTTTCTTCTGATTTTCTTAGCGTGAAAGAACTTTCGAGTTTTATCTCGTTTTTTTTTTTTTTAAGCTGTGATTATTTTTATATTAGCTGTCTGGATGTGTTACTATTGATTTTGTTTCGAAATGGTTATTTGAAGGTAAAACCCATCTAATGCTAATTCAAGCTAGCCCGTCAATGGGTTTTTCCATTTACGGTTAGCATTAAGCTAACAAGCAAATGCATCTTCCGTTTAAATTTGTGTGCAGTTCCTTTTCCTTCCGTGCTTAGTTTCACAGTAAGGTACAGCCGGAGTCTCAGTAAAAAGTTTATAGCACGCTCGAGGAACGAAGAGACGCTGTTTTGTCTAATTTTTCTTTAGATATTTTGCCGAGCACTCAACAAATCTCAAGTTTTATCTTATGTATTGTTATATTAGCTGTCTGGATGTGGTACTATGGATTTTGTTTCGAAATAGTCGTTATTTGAAGGTAAAACCCATCCCTGATCTAATGCTAACTCTAGCTATCCCGTCAATGGATTTTTCCATTGAATGTTAGCATTAAGCTAACAATCAAGTGCATCTTCAAATTTAAATTTGTGTGCAGTTCCTTTTCCTTGTGTGTTTAGTTTCACAGTAAGGTACAACCGGAGGAGTCTCATTAAAAAGTTTATAGCGCGCTCGAGGAAGGTAGAGACGCTGTGTTTTGTCTGATTTTTCTTTAGATATTTTGCTTAGCATGCAAGAAATGTCAAGTTTTCTGTTATGTATTGTTATATTAGCTGTCTGTATGTGTTACTATGGATTTTGTTTCAAAATAGTCATTATTTGAAGGTAAAATCCATTCATGCTAATTCTAGCTAGCCTGTCAGTGGATTTTTCCATTGAATGTTAGCATTAAGCTAACAATCAAGTGCATCTTCCGTTTAAATATGCGTGCAGTTCCTTTTCCTTGCGTGTTTAGTTTCACAGTAAGGTACAACCGGAGGAGTCTCATTAAAAAGTTTGTAGCGCGCTCGAGGAAGGTAGAGACGGTGTTTGTGTGCGAGTATAATGCCAGTACTAAAAATATCCCAAACATTTACATTGTTTGGTTAAAAAAAAACAACAACAAAAAAACAAAGCAATTACTGTTCCATGTGGCAAGATCTTCATAGTTCTGGCTTATTTTGTCACTTTGTGACATTTAAAATGTCAGGAAATGAATAATATTGATCTTTTTCCACCCAATGTTGATCATCTGAAAGTTGTATCCCAACTAACTCATACATCACGTTATATGTATATTACATATTAGTTACTTAGTTATAATCCCTTACAGATGCTCCTCTGTCATTTTTGGCAATGTTTTCCGCTTGTCCAACAGTCCGTCGTCTGTGCGCTAAACGTGGACGGCGGCCAGATAGCGGCAGGCGATTCAAATTGGTTTGCGCAAATATGCCTGAAATAATTTTTAAAAGAAATATTTGCTTCCGGCAAATTTGCGTTGTCGACTTACCCAAGTTAGCCGATTGTTTAAAAAAAAAATAAAAATAAAAAAATAGATGACATTCGAGTGGGGGTCGGGGGTGGGGTGGGGGGGAGTTTTGACCCCGCCAGTCATCAAGACTCATTATATTTACCCAACAGTCCCGGAGTGCCAGCTGCTGTCATCATATACGCGTGTATGTGTGTGCGCGCGCATATGCGTACTGTATGACCATCGCGGTGTAATTATCAGACTTATTCCTAATTAATGAGCCTGGCCATATGCGTGCGGGGGTCTGGCTAATTAAGGGTTCCCCGAGACTTGCTTAACGAGCCCACTCACGCGCTTACACTGCATCGAAACTGGGGTACAAACACACGCGCGTCGATAATCATAATGACTTTGAGCAATTTTCACTCCGATTATCGTGTGGTTCGAAAAGATGATCTTGTGGTGTGGAGTGTGTTGCGATCTGTTTGGAGAAAACAGTTGAGTCCCGCGATCGTACGTGGGAAGTCATTTTCCGTGGCAAAATTTCTCGTTATTAGTCGAGACCGGGCGGCACGGTTTATCACCTGGAAAGCGTCGGCCTCACGGTTCCGAGGACCCGGGTTCGATCCTGGACCCGCCTGTGTGGAGTTTGCGTGTTCTCCCCGTGCCTGCGTGGCTTTTCTCCGGATGGGCACTCCGGTTCCCTCCCACATCCCAAAAACATGCAACATTAATTGGACACTCTAAATTGTTCCAAGGTGTGATTGTGAGTGCGGCTATTTGTCTCCATGTGCCCTGCGATTGGCTGGCGACCAGTTCAGGGTGCACCCCGCCTCCTGCCTGATGACTGCTGTGATAGGCTCCAGCAATCCCGTGACCCTCGTGAGGATAAGCGGCTAAGAAAATGGCTGGATGGATAAATTGGCCCTAGGTGTCATTGTGAGTGCGGCTGTTTGTCTCGATGTCCCCTTCGATTGGCTGGCGACCAGTTCAGGGTGTACCCCGCCTCCCACCCATTGTATGCTAGGATAGGCTTCAGCACTCCCGTGACCCTCATGAGGATAAGCGGCTAAGAAAATGGTTGGATGGATAAATTGTCCCTCGGTGTGATTGTTAGTGTGGCTGTTTGTCTCAGTGTGCCCTGCAATTCACTGGCGACCAGTTCCGGGTGTACTTCACCTCCCGCCCATTGACAGCTAGGATAGGCTCCAGCACTCCTGTGACCCTCGTGAGGATAAGCGGCTAAGAAAATGGTTGGATGGATAAATTGTCCCTCGGTGTGATTGTTAGTGTGGCTGTTTGTCCCCTACGATTGGCTAGCGACCAGTTCAGGGTGTACCCAGCCTCCTGCCGATGACTGCTGGGATAGGCTCCAGGACTCCCCGTGACCCTCGTGAGGATAAGTGGCTAAGAAAATGGATGGAACTTGAACTTTGTGATTGGGGCGGGAAACGGAACGAGCTCCAGACACAGTCCGGCCAAATTTGTGTACTCCCCCCCCCCCCCCTGCGATCAAGTCACCAGAGGACCGATTATCTGGAAAAACTGGTCTAGTTTTCCTCTCCTGGATCTCCTTCGGAAATGGTTTCTGCCAACAAATATTAAACAGCTTCTACAGTCGATCCTCGGACTTTGCGACAATATGAATCGGAAGGCCGGACCCAGATTGCGGCGCAATCGCTTGCGTTGATCGTTTTTATCCTAAATATGTCTGGCGAGGCACTCGCCGCGTTATGAATGCTCAGCGGTTCGCGAAAGTACGCGATCATCACCGTCGTCAGTGCCGTTCAAATAGAAACGGCTCGCGGAAACTACCCGACATCATAAGCCATCAGTGAAATATGAGCATAATCCTTTGAGCGCGCAGCCGTCCTGAGCAAGCAGAAAAGAGAATTAAAAAAAAAAAAAAAAAACATATTTCCATAGCGCCCACTGTGTTGTTGGCACCCCCCGCCCCCCGTTTCAGCATACATCCTGCCCCCTTCTTGCGTTGCCATATTTTCGCTCCGCCATGGCACGAGTTCCTGGCACGGCGGTCCGACCCCCGTCCCCGCCGTGACGCGGAGTTCCACTTCCTGCCCCCCCCCCCCGAGTTCGGTTGCCTGGCCGCATGTCGGGAGCGGGCTGCTCACCTTCGAGGGCAGCTGGCATGCCTGATGGCTCCGTTCATCATCACGGGGCGCTGTTGTCGACTTCATCTTTATAGTTATTCAATAAGCGATGATGATAGGCGAAGCGGCTCTTTCAGGTTCTCTCTGCGTGAGGTAGCGTGGATCTCGGAAGGGAGGCACTGCGGGAGCGAGGCAAATAAGTAGTACTAGGTAGTACAGCACTACTAAGTAGTAGTCAGTAATAGGTAGTAGCACATAATTTTAGTGCCACTTTAGAGCACTGGTGTCCAACTGGAGGCCCGGGGGCCAGATCTGGCCCGCCACATGGTTTTAGGTGGCCCACAGAGTCAAATCTCGAGTGTCAATTTCCATGATTCTTTCAAAAATCTGTACCAATATTTCAAATTGTGATGAATAAAGGATACATTTGAGATATTAGAAGCATTTTGTTGTGTGGCCAAACCTGAAAAGTTGGGGGGGGGGGGAAATTAGCCTTGATTTCTGATTTCAAAATTAGAGGTAGCGTGGTTCTCGGAAGGGAGGGAGTGTGGGAGCGAGGCAAATAAGTAGCACTAGGTAGTACAGTAGTACTAAGTAGTAGTAGGTAATAGGCAGTAGCACTATTAGCACATAATTTTAGTGTCACTTTAGAGGACTGGTGTCCAACTCGAGGCCCGGGGGCCAGATCTGGCCCGCGCACATGGTTTTATGTGGCCCACAGAGTCAAATCTCGAGTGTCAATTTCCATGATTCTTTTAAAAATCTGTACCAATATTTCAAATTGTGATGAATAAAGGATACATTTGAGATATTAGAAGCATTTTGTTGTGTTACCAAACGTAAATAGTTTGAAAAACACATTAGCCTCGATTTCTGATTCCAAAACTAGCGGTAGCGTGGATCTCGGGAGGGAGGGAGTGTGGGACCGAGGCACACAAGTAACACTAGCTAAACTCAGGCGAAGGTTAAGGCATAGTTCAATAAAATTTTGTTTTCATTCATTTATTTAAGGCGTAACGCACAGGTGTCAAACTCAAGGCCCGGGGGCCAGATCTGGCCCGCCACATCGTTTTATGTGGCCCGCGGAGTCAAATCCAGTGTCATTTTCCATGATTCTTGCAATAATCTGTACCAAAATTTCAGATTGCGATAAATAAATGATAAAGTTGGGATATTATAAGCATTTTTTGTGTTACCAAACACATTACCCTTGATTTCCGATTCCAAAACTAGATCATAAATTGATGATGCAAATATGATCAGATGATTTTTTTTTTTTTTGTTCCGCAGTCATAACAGCCCTCTGAGGGAAACCAGAACAACAATGCGGCCCGCGAGTCAAGGAAAATATTGACTTTTTCTGTTTAAAAAAAAAAAAAATGATTTACTCGCAGTTATCTGGTTTTACAATGTTTCGAACTCAGGGTGCAGTTTACTGAATAGTCTATTAGCTGTTTATCTATGAGGATAATGATGAAAGATGATTTTCAGATAGTATTCATTTGTGCTGGGATTGTAGTTTTTGGTACATCTCCACTACAATATTAATATCGGCAATTATGAAAGATTCTAGAAGGGGTGGGTATCAAATACTTTTTTTTAGCGGCAAAAGACGCTTTTAAAAGCGCAAATTGAGGGTTTCGCAGCACGCGAGTATTTTCGGTCGGAACTGAGATTCCGTTTCGTCGCCCGCCGGGTGAAAGGACAGAACCCCGCCCCCCAGCCCCACCCCCCACGCAATCGCGCCTGCGCGCCGAGAGACCCTCGAGCCTGCCGGCAGGGGAAGAAGACGAGCCGGGACGAGGGGCAGGGGGGAGGCGTCCGGAGGCCGCGCACAAGTGGTTCCCCTTCCTTTCCGAAGCGGCCCGTCTGCGGGCATAACGGAGGCCCTCTCGAACGGCGCGCCGTCTCCGAAAAGCATCGGCAGACGCTCCGCTCGCCGGCGTAATTATCTCGGCAATTAGCCCGGAGGTGGAAGGATGTACGACGCGCTCGCCGTTTTTGCTCCCGGTTTCCAATAGCTGCTCATTTCCGCGCGTGCCGACAGCCTTCTTTTTAAATCCCCCCCCCCCCCCCCCCCCCCATGACGGAAAAGCGATGCAGCGTTTGAGGAATATATCGACCCCCGACTTCGAACCGACTGCTTGTCCTCATTGGGGTCATTTAAGTCATTCATTCGCTTTCTGCCAGCCGTTTTCAAAACAGATTTCCCCGTATTGGCATCGACGGAATTTTGTGCTTTGGGACAATATAAACATCTTCTTCTTCTTCTTCTTCTTCTTATTCTCCTTCTTCTACTTCTTCTCCTTCTTCTCCTACTTCTTCTCCTTCTCCTTCTTCTCCTTCTTATTCTTATTCTCTTCCTCCTTCTTCTTCTCTCCTCCTCCTCCTCCTCCTTCTTCTTCTCTTCTCCTCCTTCTTCTTTTCCTCCTCCTCCTTCTTCTTCTCCTCCTCCTCTTCCCCTCCTCGTCCTCCTCCCCCATCTTCTCCTTCTCCTCCTCCTCCCCCACTCCTTCTTCTTTTCCTTCTCATCCTTCTCCTCCCTCTCCTTCTTCTTCACCTTCTCCTCCTCCTTCTTCTTCTCCTTCTCTTCCTCCTTCTTCTCCACTTCCTCCTCCTTCTTCTCCTCCTCCCTCTCTTTCTTCTTATTTATTTATTTATGTATGTATTTATTTTTTTAATTATTATTATTATTATGATGATGATGATGATGATTAGGGGCCGCCACAGCGTGTCATCATGGTCCAAGGGGATTCCAGTCTAACGTCATCTGTCAGCCTATCCATGACTAGCGCAAACAGGAAGGGGCTCAGAGCTGGATCCCTGATGCACTCCCACCAGAAAAAAAAGTTTTGATATTTTTTGTTCCTTTAGTAATCCACAAAACTACCTCCTCTGTTTACACCGTACACATGTGTACTATTTTTGTGTGTGAGGTGCCTAAACCTGTCCCGACTTCCAAGAACGTTGCCATTTTTCTCCGTCATAATCGATCAAATCTTGATCTTCAGCTCAAACACTGTGCCGATCCCCAACCCAACACCGCCAAATCTCCAGGGACGAATTAGCCCAACCTGAAGTCCGCAGACCGGCTGGTCGAGACCCTCTACGACGCCTTCCTGTCGAAAAAAGCTACGTGACGGACATATACGTCATTGGCATTACACGCTTTGACTCCAGTTGAAAAGATTTTTTTAAACATCCACCGCAGTGAGTGAGTTAAGCACTGTCATTTTATTTTCTCAATTTCACATTTGTTTATGTTTTTCCCGCATTCCGGATCGCATCTGCGTGAGCTTAGCGCTGACGTCAAAGTAAACGATTCAGCCTGTTCTTTGTTTGCGCGGTCGTCGTCTGTGCGACGTTTCGCTCGGGTTGAAATTTCGCGGGGCCCGGCGGAGCTCCTGCGCTCCTTTTCGGACGACGGACTCTTCTTCTTCTTATTATCGGAAAAGCTAAAAATAGGGTGACGAGGGATGAAAAAGTGACCCGGTATCATTCATTTTTAACAACTGGCTAAATGAGGGTGAAGAAAAAAATTAATGTACTCAAGCGGGGAATGGAATTTTCAATGATGAATCCCTCGATAAATCCACCTCCGGTGGTCATGAAATTGTCCATGCTACCGCAAACAGGAAGGGGCTCGGCGCGGACCCCTGATGCACTCCCACCTCCACCTTAAATTCTTCAGAAACACCTACGCCATTTTATCAATTATGGCGAGGTAAATAAAAACTGTACTTAAACATCTAAATACAGTCGAGTAAATGGCATGTACTTAAAAGTTAAATACAACTAAACTGTAGTTTAAAAATGTACTATGCCTTCAGATGTGAGTTTTATTCATTCCGGGACCAGGCTCATTACTCAAATCATCTTTCCCTCATTAAATCCATTCCAGACGCTCCCAAAAAAAAAAAATAATAATAATAACCCAATGTATATACTTCATAAAAAAATCATACAGTAATGAAATAATTAAAGGTCCACTGTCATGTAAATATGATTTTGACGTATATGGCTTTTTATAACTCCCGCCATGAAAATCCTCTCGACGGATTTGTTTTGGAGAAGAAGCAGGAAGTGACGTCACCAGCAGTAGCGCACTCAGGCGGGCTCGTGTGTTTCTACTAGTTCTACCTGCTGGAAGGTAGCTCGTTGTTCCGTCCTGTTAGCCAAAATGCCGGCTCGTTGTATTGCTGGATAGTCCGTTGGACGAGGCACCGGCGATGCCTTGCTCGGCGGACGAGGAGCTGGCGGGTACATCGAGACATTTAGCACCTCGTTTAGCGCCTCTTCCGCGGCGGACGGCTTCGACCGGGCTGCCTCGCACATACTGTCTGGGAGTTTGTTGTGAGTTAGAAGTGATCCGCATATCATCTAAATATGGCTTGAAATGATAGGGAAATATTGGCCCGGTCACTTCACTCGATTTTGTGACGTTCTCTTCTTTGAAAAGAGCTTCCGAGTCCCATACTAGGTGGTGCGGACGAGCCGCCAGCCAAGCCGATTCAGCCGGGCTGGCTCATACATACCGTCAGGGAGTCTGTTGTTAGTTAGAAGTGATCCGCATATCATCTAAATATGGCTTGAAACGATGGGGTAATATTGCTATTTTTTTTTTTTTTTATCTGTTGTCTTTGTTTTTTGTTGTCTTTGTCGCTTGCACGGCGTTACCTCTGGTGCGCGCCACCGCTCCCTGCTAATTGGCAGCCCGACACCACGAGAGCGCAAGTCTCAACACCCCGGGACCTCGCCGGCAGCGCACGCCCGGGAACGAGCACGCCTGTGTCTACGCGTCGATACAGAGGGGGAGAAAACAAAAACCGCTAGCGGAGTCGCGTCTGTCCGCTGATCGAGGGTGTGTGCATATCTGGATGTGTGTCGCAGGGTCACCCGCGTAGAAGAACATCAGCTCTCGCCGTCTAATGTTCGTGCGCCAACCTCCGGCGAACTCGGTTCGAGGTCTTGCCGCTCGGTGCTCTCGAGTGCAGCTTCCGTGAGCCGCGGCCTTGAATTTTTCAGGAGCTGGTGTGCATGTTAACTTAACCTCGGAGTGACCTCGCCGATGTCGGTCTCCCCCGGGGGACCCCCGCCCGAGTCGTGCTTTTTATTTCCCGTCTCAGCCGTTCTCGCGCGGTGACGCGTCCCGGTTGAGGATTTTGTCGGTGATTGGGAATTAATTACGAGAGTAACTGTAAATGGCTGCTGTCTGGTGTGAAGAGGTTTCTTCTAATTCCGGTGTCCAGGGTTCCTTCTCCGGATTGCATCCTCAATAGGGTTTAGATCACGGTTCTTCAGAACTGTCTGATATTTAGTTCTCAGCCATTCTTGATTGTTCTTACCTGGGTGTTTTGGGTCTTTACACTTCTGGAGGACTGACCACCTGCAGGGGAGACCAAGGTTCCCGGGCTACCTTGATGGTCTTGATGTATCAACCCCTCTTGCACAGATTTAAGACATCCTGTGCCGGAGTTAGCTAAATAGCGCCAGAGCTCAAGATACTGTTTTTGTGGGTAGAATGTACAATCTTATGTATCTCTTACCTGTTTGAATGTTTAAATATCTAGTCAGGAACCGAACCAACAGCCCTTCGATCTAGTGAGGAACTGAACCGACGGCCCTTCTGTGATCGTGGCCAAGTACTAGTAGCACTTCTTTGTCTTTGACAGCCTATCTAGTCACGAACTGAACCGACGGCCCTTCTGCGATCGTGGCCAAGTACTAGTAGCACTTCTTTGTTTTTTGACAGCCTATCTAGTCAGTAACTGAACCGACGGCCCTTCTGTGATCGTGGCCAAGTACTAGTAGCACTTCTTTGTCTTTGACAGCCTATCTAGTCAAGAACTGAACCGACGGCCCTTCTGTGATCGTGGCCAAGTACTAGTAGCACTTCTTTGTCTTTTGACAGCCTATCTAGTCAGGAACTGAACCGACGGCCCTTCTGCGATCGTGGCCAAGTACTAGTAGCCCCCCATTTTTCCACCATCCTCAATCCATCCCGCACAATCGACGGAATCCGTCACGCTCAGTTATTACGCTCCTGTAAAAGTATCATGTATTCGCCCCGAAACAGAAAACACATGCTAGCACTGTGGTCCCCTTGTCCCCCCCCCCCCCCCCGACCCCCCCACCCGAAATGTCTCTTGTCGTAACCGATCAGCGCGAGACGCCAAGTAAAGCAGAGCGAGAGGGGGAATGAAGGGATGAAGGGATTGAATTTGACATTCAGACCCCACCCCGTGGTCCCCCCCCCCCACGGCCGCCCCCCAACCGCCTCCACTAAACCCCCCCCCCCCCCCCCCCCCCGTGCCCCGAGTCATCCATTTAACCCCGCCACGCCGGCTGGTGCAATATTAATGCCCTTAAACGCAGATGAGGTGAAAATGCGTCTGAAGGAGCAGATCCCGGTAGGCACGGCACAAGGCGTGCACGCGTCACACTAATTCCGATCTGAGGGTTTTTTTGGACCCGGACCGCACGAGACGGGTTGGACGGCCATCCGGCCGGCGTTTGCGCAGTCCCGCCGTTTGAAACTGAAACAGGCTCAAGGGAGATGTAAGGATCGAGGCGTGTTTACGGAAAACCCGAACCCCCCCCCCCCTCCCATTAGAGGACTCCTGAAATACCCCCCCCCCCCCCGAAAACCATCCCGGCGTGGAATGTTGATCTTGGGGTGAGGGTGGGGGTGGGGGCAGGTGAGAGGTGAGGTGGGGGGACGGGGACGACTCCGGGGCAGGAAATCGATTCCCCCCCCCCCCACGTGTTACCTGAATAATGAATAAGGTGCTGTGTCCAGGAGATTGGCGGGAAAAGCTGTAAGTCGGACGGCCGCGGTGTGGAGCTTGAGCTCACCTTTCCATTTTTAATTTAAATGATATTCATAATGGCAGGAAATGAACCCCCCCCCCCCCCGCTGTGTTCGTGGGTTCCCCGCGCCGCCGCTGCCAATGTTACTTGAGCGATGCGCAAAGCGACGTGAACCCATTTTTTGAAGTTGATTTTCTTTTTATTTTGTATTTTTTTCTGGTGAAATATAAAAGGGTGCAAAATTATGTTTTGATGCCAAGAATAATCAAATATCCGCCAATATGTAATACGGGTTCAAAGAAAGCGGACAGTTCGGGTTTTTCTATAGTTCTGCTTGTGGTCTGAAACTTAATAAGATTTTTATTTTTTTTTAAGTGTACAGTTGTCCTTTCCGTTTCGCAGTTATTCTGAATATTAAATCTAATTTCATATCGCACTTGCCAGTGATTTTTTTTATTTTAATTTTTTTTTTACTGCAAATTTATTCTCTTGTCAAAAAGTCAATTTATTTATGATTTTTTTTTTAATTTTTCTTTTGCTGGAGGAACGATATGCAAAATGTGTTTACTGGTGGAAATACTTCGAGTACGTTAAAAGATTTACAAGAGCACTAGAAATTATTAATATAATGCAGTCCTAAAATGCACATTTGCAAGCACCTTTGACAATTCTAAAATTGGTCAAGGTATCCCGGTTTTCCTTTATTGTATATTTTAAATTTAACTTAATATCGCGGATGTTTCACTTTGTCGCTGGACTTGGGAGTGATTATTTTTTTTAATTAAAAAAAAAAATTCAACTGCAAACTTTTTCTCTTGTTAAAAAGTCAATTTATTTATGATTTTTTTTTTTTTTTTTGCTGGAGGAACGATATGCAAAATATGTTTATCGGTGGAAATACTTCCAGTATATTAAAAGATTAACAAGAGCACTACAAATTATTCTTCAACAAATTCGAGATAATATTAATATTCTGTATTCATATAACGCAGTCCTAAAATGGACATTTGCAAGCAGCTCTGACAATTCTGAAATTGGTCAAGTCTAAAAAAAAAAAAAAATTGGTACAAGTCAAAAATTAGTATACTATATATAGTATAGATTTGCTACCAAGGCATCTAACTAGCAAAGTCCAACCATCCATTTTCTTCGCCGCTTATCCTCACGAGGGTCGCGGAGAGGGCGGGACGGAGCCGATCCCAGCTGTCAACGGGCAGGAGGCGGGGTGCACCCTGAACTGGTCGCCAGCCAATCGCAGGGCACATGGAGACAAACAGCCGCGTTCATAATCACACCTATGGGCAATTTAGAGTGTCCAATTAATGTTTTGTGCTCGGAGGAAACCCACGTAGAAACGGTACTGTATCATATTATACTGCCCCCTGTTGGCGAAGGCACATACACCAGAAGGAGCAGCACAATGTCAATCGCAACGAGGCAACAAAAGTGGCAAACTTGTTTCTTTCTTACATCCATCCATCAAATTTCTTTGCCGCTTATCCTCATGAGGGTCACGGGGAGCGCCGGAGCCTATCCCGGCCAGCCAATCGCACGGCACATAGAGACAAACGAACGATCACACCGATAGGGCAATTTAGAGTGTCCAATTAATGTCGCATGTTTTTGGGACGTGGGAAGAAACCGGAGTGCCCACCCGGAGGAAACCCACGCGGGCCCCGGGGAGAACATGCAAATTCCACACAGGCGAGTCCGGGATCGAACCCGGGTCCTCAGAACTGTGAGCTCAACGCTTTACCAGCTGAGTCGGCCGTGCCGCCTTTGCAATACCGCGATACCGCAAAAACTGCAAGAATCCGAATCCAGTTCTGACCCATGCCTTGTGTGTGCCAAATAACATTGCGAGGTGATAATCCATTTTGTACGGAGCTCTGAGAGGGAAAAGAATTTGACACCCCTTTGGACGAGAATGGTTTGCTCCGGCCTCGGAGGTGGTCCCGCGTTTTTTTTTTGTCTCCGTCTCGACCGTTTTGAATCAAAATATTTGATAAGAAGAGTTCACATCTGAGTGTGTTTGTCATCGGGACACTCCTGGCTGACTCTCTCTCTTCTCGCTCTTGCTCATGTCAAAGAATATCAAGAAATATGTTGAAAGAACTCGAGGCTGCCGCGTAATCTACTTATGATTTATGTCTTTATCCAATTGTGCCGCCTCGTGTAACCCGGCTCCAGGCGATATTTCTTTGCAGAAAAGGAAGCCACTCTGAATTTTTTTTTTTTTTTTTTATCTCCTGGTATTCAATTAACAGTCGGTAGGTATTTCCCGACTCTGGTTCCGGCTCCGTCGGAAAATCCCGAGGAACCCCGGAGATTCGGTATCCGGTGTCCTTTGTTTTCTTGCGAGTCGTAGGAAAACCGCGTACTGCAGTTCGAATAATTCGGTGCGGCGTTCCCAGCAGGGGGAAGGTAAACCGAAGGTGACACCGGGGGGGGGGGGTCGTCTTGACGTTTTGGAGTTCGAGGACCTCCCCCCCCACCTCCCTCCCCGCTTCTTATCCCGTTCATTATTCATATTCCGGGCTACGTCGCCATGCCACGTCGAGGGCAGACTAAGTAAGGAAAGGGGCCCGGTTGAGGTTAAGTGGTCTGGTGTCTGAGACTCTGGGGACGACACGGGAAGAACTCAAGGAAGGGAGAGAAGGGGAGGTGGGGGGACCGGGGCTGTCGAAGGTGGTAGAGCAGCCATGAGACCTTCCCGGGAGGGGGGGCGAGATCTCATCGTACAGTCATGGATGCGGTTTTACGAGCTTCCATACCACAAGGTTTGCCAAGACTACCTTCCTGTTTTAGTCTTTAACGAGGCGCCGGGGCCTCTCGGGGGGGTAAACTCGGATGACATACTTCGGGTTTTGCTTCGCGGATCCTTTTGGGAACGGGTCAGTAGAAAGCATTCGGGGGGTGGGGGTGGACTGGGGTGAGATCGTGAACAGGAACGAATAAAAATCAACGATTCAAAATACGACGCGAACTAAATCCGCACGGTTTCGCCGTAGAACGTGATTTTGTTACTGTTCGATTTAAAGGGAGTGTAGCGAGCGCGTTCAACAATTCCTGCCTCCTCTTACTTAGTCTCCGGAGCCGTACTTCGGCGCAGAAGACAAACTTATTCCAAATCGCCCCCCTCCTCCCCCGCTGTGATACCAGATCATACGTTGGATGCAAGTCCCGGGGGCTCGCGAGTACTAACCCGTGTGTACGCGTGCGTGAAAATACAACACTGATCATTATATCGGCGCAGAAAAGTCAACACCGTTCCCCGCCGCGCTCCGTTAGCGACGGCGGAATTCATAATCGCGTTCATTTTCCGGCGGCTTTATTTAATAAAGTGGAATCGGCCCGGCGCCGACATTACCATAATGCTACTTAACATTAATCTCGATCATTAAAGGAGACTGGATGTGGAATCCCTCGGCGCTCGGGTCTTAGCGATGAACCGGGCCGGAGAAGTGGCTTATAGTCATAATTCGGTTAGCCTAAGATGCCCTTGCTAGCTTGTTAGCCCTGTGGAGTTGTCATTGGTGTCAAGGAAGTATAGCGGTACCTTGGTTAGGAGTGAAATACGGGTGACGATTCAACTTGAATCTCAGTTTTTGGGGTGCAGTGTGAATGTTTTGGTTCTTGCTGATCTGAAGTTTTGCAATGGGTACAAATCTCCGATGGATGAGTTTTAGAATCCGACATGATCTCGTATAAACGAGAAACTTCTTCAACCTATGAAAACGCATTGTACGAATTCTGTTCTCTCGGGTTACGGATTCAGTGCCGAGTTCGATTCGAGTTGAATGGGGAACGGATCAGGAACCCAACCTTGAAATAGCCCCCCAAATCCCTTTTCAGTTCATGAGGCCTACTAGTGTGCCAACAATCCAACGTTTGGTGAGTTTTGGTTCACAACGATATCCGGACACCTGGAGGATCCGATCTGAACGCCTGGCCCACCACAAACCGCGAGGTGCTGCGATATCTCCGAAGACCAATCCGGAGAAACCTGTTTTTGATATTCAAATGCAGAAACACCAATGATCCAATCAAAGAGAAGTTTATTGACCTGCAAAAATCCTCACGAGAAATCGGCCCCCTTCTCATTTGCAAGGTGTAAAGACCCAACTAGGACACCTTGAGAAAGGGTCTCCTGGGCATTTTCAACCCAAAAGATCTCGAAAACCCGACAAAAGGACACAAAAAGACCGATTTCCTCGGGAACCCAATTAGTGTCAGTTACTGCCATTTGCGGTTTTGCCGCGGCGCGGTTGTCGCCGAAATCCCCCCAAAGTTCCCGACGCCGTGGCGTGCGAACGTAAACAAGTCATTAGGAGGCGAGTCCCTCCCCTGTACTCCGGAATGCGGAGCGCCGGGGGTGCGATGTCGTTATGCGGAACTGGCATTCCCTGCCCATCCCCTGTACTGGCAAGTGAACCTCCCGTCAACTCCCCTTGTTCTCCTTTTCATCCCCGCCTTCTTACCTCTACCTTCTCTCCCCCCCCCCCCCCGCCGGGCTGTCTCCCAACACTCCCCCAACCTCCTCCTCCGTCTCTTAATCAATAACCCCCGCCGTCAACACCCGCACTTGACATCTCCTTCCCGGCAGCGCGCATCCCGATTGCACTCGCTTCTGCTTTGAAGAAGGGATGTCAGACCGTCTCTCTCTCCCTCTCTCTCTCTCTCTCTCTTTCCACACATCTCCATCACTCCAGAGACGCGACCTCTCGTCATCCCTCTTTTTTTTCCCCCGCACATCCCCCCTTTTATCTCTTCATTGCTCCCGATTCTCCGTTTGAGTCGCGTCTTCGTCCTCCGTCTCCGCTAAAACAAATAATGCAAATGTGCTGCGAGGGGGCGGAAAAACAGCGGCTGCTTTTGATTACGTCCGCGTCTTAAGCGGAAACGGAGTGACGCCTTGGTTTTAATATTTCATAGACATATTCCCATTATTGCTTTAGCGAGCATTGTCCTTTTCCTGACTTTTTCTAGGTATTTTTTTGCCAATAAAAGCTCAGTTTTTGACGTGTCCGCCGAGGACTGGGATCAATGTGGTTGTATTTTCCCTGCCCTCCTTAATCAATAATTCACCAATTTTTCTTTTTCAACCAGGAAGTAGCAAGTTTTGCCATTGGTGACATATTGATTAAAAGAGACAGAAGGGGTTAGTAGGTTCTGGGTAAAATCCCGCAATAGGTAGTACTACATACGCTAGGCTAGTTACTACGTGCTGCTAAACAGTTAGCGAACTTGCAAAGTAACTCCGTACACAAAGGTGTTCTTTTCTCGCTTTTATGTGCTAAATGAATCCATAAATGTAACTGAAAGATACAGAAAAATGTACATGACACTGTGCACTTCGTGCCATTGTGCAAAGTACAGGTAGCTAGCTTATTTATGCTAATAGCCGTAGCAACGATCACTTGTTTACGTCGAGTTTTTAAATCAAATATAATTCTGACCTCAACCTAATGTCAATACTTCCAAAGATGAAATTTTCCCAAGGTTCAAACGTTTGGAACGGATTCGGCGTAGTTATGAGTTGTTATCATACTTAATTTTCACCATGCTCATATTTTCATATTTTTTTCGGAGATATGTCAAAGATCCTCAATAAACCTACAGAGGCCTCACTCCGCATAGAATATGAACGATCCTCAACAGGTGAAGAGGTGTCACTCTGACGGCTTTTTCTTTTCAAAAATTTAACACATCGCATCATGAAATAAACACGTTTTTCTTATGAAATATTCAAATATTTGAACTCAAGACATTACACTAGGACGGTGATTCCCAAACAGTCTGCTGTGAGCGCTCTTCAGGTGCGTCGTTTTTATGTAACATTTATTCCAAGAAATAATGTACCTTTATTCATCTATTTATTGATCCATTTTTAGTGACATTTACTTTCGTTGGTGTGCCGTGGGATTTTTCATTTGTAAATTATGTGCCTTGGCGTTATAAAGTTTGGAAATCACTGCACTGGGACATATTTGTTCTGCCATAAAAAAAAAAAGTATACTCAGATACACTCAAAATATTTCGATATGGCAAATTATGTGCGGTTTGAATATGATAAAAAAAATATTTGCAATGCACTTTAAGCAAAAAGGTCAACCGATGACAACTCATAACTTTAAAAAAAAAAAAAATTATATGTTTTGGCACTAATCAGTCACTTTATCTTTAAAGAATAATAAAGAAAAAGTTTTCCAATTTTCCCGATTACCTTATGCTGAAGTGTTGTGACAATATTTGCGATATTATCATAATAAACACTGGGGAGCTCTCCTCTGAGTATTTTCCGTCGTTCTGTTGAGCGCGCGGCTGAGGAAAGGTCGGATTTAGTCGCCGGCCAAGTTTATCTGATTAGCAGAGGCCCCAGAGTGCCTGTAGGATTCTTCGGATGACGTCATGCCATTTGTTTACGGTTCCGGAGGAGGTTCTGCACGGGAACCGTCTCGCCCGAGTCCAAAGACAAAAGTCATGTCGTTTCTGGGGAATTTCCATAAACAATACAGATTGATTTAGTTATTACGACTTAACAGATATGATTGTTTAATGGCTAAGCGAGCACGTAAAACGTGTGTTTACGGCTAATTCTTGAATGACGAGTGAATTTAACATGTACAACCTATGTTTATTAAATAACTCATAAAAATGGTGCTTTGAAATATGAATTTATTTGTTTCCTCAGTGGCATAAATTTAATATACATTTTATATATATATAAACTAGTAATAACAAAATTGAAAAGAAACTTAAACCTGATTAATTTTTTGCGGCACCTTTATGTGTATTCAACTTGGCCAGTTAGTTGGCGCAGGATAATACAGTCATGCAGATATGAATTTCACAACTGTTTTTTTTTTTTTCAAACAGAGGTTAAAGAACATATACAGCAACTGCGCGTATCGTATTATCTGTCTAAATGTGTTTCTCCACCATTTGTGTGCTCCGAGCGTTATAATATTCCCGTATCGACTCTTTACTAGCCCATCTATGGCATTTACTATTATGCGTTAGCAGTAAGCCAGAAGACTTTAAAGCGAAGTTATGTGGTAGTTTTAAGTATACACAGCACACCGTTCTTTGTTTGATGTTTAGTTTGACAGTAAACTAGAATTTCGCCAAACGATGTCTTGATGGACGTGAGTTCAGTTGAGTTCACCGCCGCCGCCCGGCGCCAGCATCTCACATTTTTGCTCTTAAGTCAAAGCGAAAGAAATAGCTCGTATCTGTAAAAACCCGTTAGAGTTGTCACTCATATCTCAAGGTCCAGGTATTTCCCACCCCGCTATAATTTAGCAGGTTGTTGTACAAAAAAAAATATCTATATCTATATATATATATACAATTAGTTTTTGGCGTTGCTAAAGAACTCTTTCGTTTTGCCAAAGACGGAACTACTAGCAAAACGTAGCTTTTTCCGCAGCCTGTGTGAGTGATCCTCATGTTGTGTGGAACTTTCCCCAGAAACGGTGCAATTTTTTATTGTACGATTTCCGAGTAATACTCTGGAGATTTGTTCGGAACGTGTAGCGAGCGCACTGCTCGTCGGTACACGGTTGGGTAAGTGTCGTATCAATGATTGCTGGTTGTAAAGTCTTGTGCGTCTTCCTATTGACCGATAGTAAGTCATAATCATAACACGTACTATTTCCTAGAACGCGAAGAATTGAGTTCGAATTTTCTGGAGGTTCCGCTCGTTTTGCTAGCATGTTGGGTCAAGTTGCGCGGCGTGGATCTGTCGAGATGAGCTTAGCGCGTCTTTGTCGCCCCCCCCCCCTCCCCCCCTCCACCCGATGTGATCTGCGACAGACCCCCGGAGAGGCACCGGCCTCCCTTCGGATCAAGCACCGCTAATTAACTCGTTTAAACAAACTGGGGAGCGAGAGTCAAGAGGAGAAAAAAAAAAAAAGCCATTAAAAGCCAGTTGAACTTGGTGACACGAGCCGGGCCGGCGTTTGAGTCCGATCGACGAGCCCGGAACTTGAAGCTTTTGTGTATCGCGTGTGTTTATGTGGGCGGGGGTTGGGGGGGGGGTTACGGCGCTCTGTGTTTACAGTGCACGCCGGGCGGGAATGACGGGATTTTCTGAAGCCTCCCAGATGTGTGACAAGTCACCTTTAACCTCCCCACGTGTGTTGGGTTTCGTCGTGAATTTTCATCACGGATCTTTTCTTGTGATCAAAATCTACCTGGGGGATGATTCCTGACCGGAGTTTTACAACGTTTAATCAAAGTCAGACAAAAAAAAAAAAAAATTATGAATTGTTGTACAATCGAGGTTTTCAAAATGCTTCATTGCGAGGTTAAGGTACCGTAATTTCCGGCCTACAGAGCGCACCTGATTACAAGCCTCACCCAGTAAAAGAAATATAATATAAAAGAAAAATAATTTGTAAAGGAAATACCATTTTAGCCGCAGCTGTGACATTGAAACACGAGATATTTACCAAGAAAGACGGTACACAGGGAGTTTAACGCTACCGCCGCCGTGCTAACGCTAATGCTAGCGCCACGCTAGCGGCGTACTAACAGGGCCGTTGCAAGTGCCCAGATTGAAACTCATGTTCAAACACGAGATATTTACAAAGAAAGACGGTACATAGCGAGTTTAATGCTAGCGCCGCCGCGCTAACGCTAGCGCCGCACGAACGGGACCGGTTAAAAAAAAAACAACAACATAGCAGTAAAAATCACTAAGCCACGGCAGTAACACGCTAGTGCAGCGCTAACAGGGCCGGACCGGTAAAAGTCACTTCCTCGGCACATATATTCCACCGGTCTCACTCTTATATCATATTTACAAAGAAAGATGGTACACAGAGAGAGAATAATTTAGCTTAACATAGCAACAACACGGTAACACGAACAGGGCTGGTTTAAAAAAAAAAAAAAAAAACAACATACCGCGGTAGCTACACAGTAGCAACACGGTAGCACAGCACTAACAGACCCGGTTAAAAAAAAACATACCGGTAAGAATCACAGAGACGTGGCAGCAACACGCTAGCACGGCGCTAACAGGGCCGTTTAAAAAAAAAAAAAAAAAAAAAACATACCGGTAAAAGTCACTTCCTCGGCACATATATTCCACCCATCTCACTCTTACCTTTTTTGGCTCGAGCGCCCCCTTGCCGCCGTTAGAAAAAAAATGCACAAATTAGCCGCATAACCGCACAAGCCGCAGGGTTGAAAGCCTGTGGAAAAAAGTTGCGGATTATAGGCCGGAAATTACAGTATTTTAAGACTATTGTCTATAATATTACAGTGGCTTGCAATCATTTTAAATATACTGCACCGTACAAGTACTTTTAGGAATAAAATCTTCTTTTTCTGTTTTTAAAAAATGTGATTAAGTCACGTATGTTTGTGCGTATTTCTGCATCTAATCCGGCACAACGGCGGTTCTTCGGCGGATTCTCACGTTGCCGTCGTTGCGGCGACGCTAACGAGCTCGTCTCATCGCCACGGCAACGTCTTCGCAAAGTCCGACGTCCCCTTCGGTCGCTGTTGTTCGTTCATCAGCGGCAACGTAATTAGACAAAGTTGTTATTCGGCGCGGTTGTTCTGACTTCAAGGATTTTTATGATTATTATTTTTTGCACGCGGCTTGATCATGGAAACGGCTCAGGTTGAAGGCAAGCGGCTTCTCCTTGGGGGGGTTGTTAATATGCAGCGGACATCTGCGCGCACACGCGCTGCACGTCGAATAAACATAGCATCGGAGGTTCGCGTCGAATCGCCGTGCGAAATCAATCTTAAATGTTATTATGATATCATAATCTATATTCTTGAAGGGAGTTTTTATATAAGCGCGTCTGTGCGAACCTGAGCCGGACCGAAGTGGAGTCCGACTCGGCGGGGGTGCATGGGCGTGATGTATGGTGTTCAGCCCCACCCCACCCCAACCCAAGGGGGCCGTCTCCCGTTCCCCGCCCCTGCCGCGGAAATGAACGGTGGAGGGCGGGGTGGGGGGTGGGGGGGGGTGCTCATCTCCCACGTCGGCATTGTCTGCGCCCGCCGCGCTCGGAATTAACACGTTTATGAAATTGCCCGGTTGAGACCTCGGCGGATTGCGGTGCCGGCCGGGGGTTGCGTGTCAGGGGGAAATTGAATGAAAAATGCTGGATGGTTGTCAGGTTGAAACTGGAAGGGTGGTGACGGTGGGGGGGGGCTGCAAACTCCACACAGGCGGGTCCAGGGATTGAACCCGGGACCTCGGAACTGTGAGGCCGGCGCTAAACCAGCTGATCCACCGTGCCGCCTAACGTGATACAGTACAGTATAATACAACATCCTTCAAGTGGCAGCGTCGCTTCAGTCGGCCCAGATATTTTTCAGTAAAGTAAAGTAAAAGACATGCTCGTTTGGGTTCAAGTCTGGGGAGGATTGGACCCAATAATTCAACCATCCTGTTGGAGTTATTTTGTTCCCCTTCGTTTGGAGAACAGCTTAGCGTCGCAAAGTGACCCGGGAAAGAAAATCGTTCACGAGAAAACAGGGCACACACCAAAGGTGCCAGCGAAGGTGGTTTTCGCCGGCGAGATCTGAAGTTTGATGGTCCGGGATCAACTCCTGACAGGTCCATTAGCATAGGTATGCGTTCAAATCTGCTCCCTGGCACATTGAGGTCTTTCAAGCAGTCTGGCCGGTCACAACCAGCTGTCAGCATTTTTCATTTTTTTTCCCCGTTTTTTGCTCAAGGGAGCCTAAAAGTTAAAAAAAAAATAATACTAATAATAATAATAATAACCCCCTCCTGATTTATGATGATTGGATCAGCTCATGAGCCTGAACAGCAATTCCTGCGGTTCTTGATTACACCCTGCAGACTGTGAAGCGACTATAACGCGGACCCTTCGTGGACAATCATTTCCTGCGCCGACCCCCACAGCCCCGCAAGGGGTCGGGAAGTCAATAGCAGGCGCTTTCCCCCGTCACGTAGCCCTGCGGCTTCATTTTCCCCGACGGCACCTCGGTGTCATCCCTCATCTCCTGTACCTTTTGGACTTCACCTTCGTCAGCCCCCCCCCCCCCCCCCCCTCGAAGCCTCCGGGCCGCGGCGTTCTAATGAAGACCACTTACGGCTCCTTTTTAAATCCCAACACCGCTGGTTAACCCCGTATTGACGTGCCGAGACCCCTTACCCCCACCCCGCCCCCTCGCCTTCCCTTCTGGCCCGCGGGCTCCGCCAGGCTTGGTCGGGTCCCCGCGTGGAGGCCTTTTGAGTAAAAACAGGTCCGGTCTGTAGACATAAAGAAATATATCGGTATCCATCTATCAAAAACTGAACAGAGGCGGGACTGTTTTGCTTTTAAGGCCTTCTGGTGTTTAACATGTTTTACCCTGACGCCCGTTTATTTTTGTTTCTGATTTCAACGCTCGTGTCAAGGACCCAGGTCAAGGTTACGGTTTGTAGATCACGGCGTGTTAAAGGGACACTGTAGGGAAATGCATAATTTTTAGTAAAAAAAAAAAATATATATATATAAATAATTAATAGTATAATAATAATAAAAATAAATAATAAAAGACTGAGAAAGGGCTTTTGATGGCGAGATAATCATTTATTTACAGATTTAAAAAAAAAAAAAAAAAAAAACAACAGCTGAGAAATGCATCACTGCGTGGCTGGAGTTGAACGCCAGTGGCTTGATTTCTTATTCACTACATGAAGCGCGTCGTCTTGTCATCGCTAACATCCTCGTTCTCCTTCCTACCGACCGACGCGCGTTTAATATAATAAATGTGACAACCGAGATTCAGCCCCAAATCTTGACGCAGTGGGCACCCACAATTCGGCGGTGTTTAAAGACCTAAAACCCTAAAAAAAAAATTCTTCAACCATTCAGGACGAAACGGCAATTAGCGTTGCGGGCCGTCCTCGGTTCTCGTAGCGTGACGCAGATGTTAGCCGGTGATTGATTTTTCGACATCAGGCCAGATGTTGGCCGTCGCAGTCTGAAAACCATCAAGCCGGTTTCTTCCCCTCAGGCGAAGGACAGCCTTATGTAGTCCAAAAACCGCTTGTCCAAATATCTAATAAGCCGTCTTCGGGTCTTTAGGCTACATCCCACCTTCATCTCCTTCATACCGCTGGCTCCCCAGAGGGCTTTGCATCAAAGCAAAAAGTGTTTACCCAAAGGATCATACGCCGGGACGCACGCAATGCCCTCGCCCCGTAGTCCTGGAGTATATCCGCACGACAGGTGGCCTCCAATAAAAACCCCGCCGCCCCACCGCAGTCCTTTCATACGTATCTTTTTAACCCAGGGCGGCGTCGGAGCCCCCCCCCTCGGTCTGGGACGTGTTAGCTAGCTGCCGAACGAAAGGGGATAAATCACGCAAATGAAAACAAATTGAGTCCGGGGGCTAATTAAAAGCGTTTGGACCGCTCCGAAAAAACCCATTTGATGGCGCTCCCGGAAACGTATGTTCCTCTCGGGGTCCCCCCCGAAAGGGCGCGGTGTTTCTTCCCTTCTTTTTTTTTTCAGCTCCCTGCAAAAGCGTTAGCCGCGATGCTAGGCGTTCATGTTTGTGCGGTGTTGTAATATCAATTTTCTTCTTAATTTGCCCGACACGTCCTTCCCAAACAAAGGTAAGCGTATGACAAACAAATACTATTATCATTTTTTAACCTTACAAGTACACATAGGAAGAAGAATGTTCACTAAGTATGAATTACTGTAATTTCCGGCCTTTTTTTAACTGGCCCTGTTAGCGCCGCGCCAGCGTTAGCGCTGCATGTTGCTGCTGTGTTACTGGCGCGTCTCAGTGATATTTACCGGTAGGTTTTATTTTAACCGGCACTGATAGTGATAGCGTTAGCGCTAGCTTTTGTGCTTCGCTAGTGTTATCGCTATGACTTTTACCGGTCTGGCCCTGTTAGCGCTGTGCTAGTGTGTTGCTGCTGTGTTACTGGCGTGTCTCAGTGATATTTACCGTAAGTTTTATTTTAACTAGCCCTGTTAGTGTTAGCGTCAGCGCTAGCTTTAGTGCTTTGCTAATGTTATCATTGTGACTTTTACCGGTCTGGCCCTGGTAGCGCTGTGCTAGCGTGTTACTGCCGTGTCTCAGTGATTTTTACCAGTATGTTGTTTTTTTTTGACCGGCCCTGTTAGCATTGCACCAGCGTTAGCGCTGTGCTAGCGTGTTGCTGCCGTGTGACTGGCATGTGTTTGTGATATTTACCGATAAGCTTTATTTTAACCAGCCCTGTTAGCGTTAGCATTAGTGCTTCGCTAGTGTTATCGTTGTGAATTTTACCAGTCTGGCCCTGTTAGCGCTGCGCTGGTGTGTTCCTGCCATGCCTCAGTGATTTTTACCAGTATGTTGTTTTTTTTTTTTTTAAACTGGCCTTGTTAGTGCTGTGCCAGTGTTAGCGCTGCATGTTGCTGCTGTGTTACTGACGTGTCTCAGTGATATTTACCGGTAAGCTTTATTTTAACTGGCCCTGTTAGCGCTAGATTTAGTGCTTCGCTAGTGTTATCGTTGTGACTTTTACCGGTCTGGCCCTGTTAGAGCTGCGCTAGCGTGTTACTGCCGTGTCTCGGTGATTTTTACCAGTATTTTTTTGTTTGTTTTTTTTTTTTAACCGGCCCTGTTAGCGCGGCAGCGTTAGCGTTAGGGCAGCGGCGCTAGCGTTAGCCATTGTGGTGAACTCGAGGCCGAGTGTTTCCACGCGTCTTCCACTCCCTTTTTTGGATCATTTTTCCCCCCCAAACACGATTCATAACTAACGAAGAAGGAGATGAAACCGGATTCACCACCGTATTCCGAGTTCCAGGTCCCGTTAAGCCGCTTTGAGCCCGGCAAAAGAAGCTAAGCGGTTCCCGTCAACAGGCAGACGCCCGCCGGTTCCTAAGCAAACTCCGCACTTTTGGGCCCCGACCCGTTTGTTTTCCCCGTCGGAGCTGGGAATCTTTCCGGCCGCTCGCCGAGAAAGCGAAATCTCCCCGTCGGCAGGTTCAGGGAGCGAACCTGCCAGAATGGATCCGCCGGAGCAGGGAAAACGAGAAGTGCTCGCTGACCCGTGGACGAGTTCAATTAGCATTTTGCTAGGGACACCTCCTCTCAGCAGTGTGTGTGTGCGCGCTCTGTGGGTATAACTGCACGGCGGCCATGAAATATTAAAACATAAGGCTGAGAGGGGAGCGAGGTTGGACCCCTTGTTCCCCTCTCTCATCAAATATAAAAGAACGGCAAGTGTAATGTGTTTGGAAGACGGGAACGCGGGAGGAGGACGGCTCATTTGATGGCAACGCGGCTAAAATCGCATAAAAAATGATTACAAAAAAAATATGATTTTCACTCGACGTGGACGAAGCATTAGGTACGCCTGTACGCGTTTCCTGCATCGCGCGGCATGTTTTGAATATTTGCGTAAAATGAGAAAAAAACGACCAGTTACAATCCATTGTGCTGTGCTCACAAGTTAAATTCATGTTTCCGAATGTGGCACTAGTACCACACTTTGAAAATTAATATTCTAGTTTATTTAGATCCACCTGTCAGCAATATATTTGGCCGCCGAGTCATCAATCAATTTCCCCGCCGCGCGAACCGAATTATAATCCGCGTTTTATTCCGCAAGAGATCAAAACGCCCGCCGACGCCCGAGAGCCGCCCGGACACGGCGACGAGAGAGCGCGTTTTGCGGAAAACGAGGGTCAGGGGTGGGCGAGTGGAGTCGGGCCCGCTCGTAATGGCTTTAACCTCCGACCGCCGGCGCTGACCCGAGCCGTCCCCTAACGGCGGCGCGTTCTTGCCGCCTTTTGTTCGCGAGCAGACGCCGGCGGCGACGTCGCGCGTGGCCTGTGATTGACGGGCGCAAGTAACCGCTCACAAGTAGATTTAGAGACTTTGATTTAGGAACACTGCGCGGACGTACATCTACATGTACAAGTAGTACACGTATGTATTAAAAATGAAAAAAAAAAACACGCAACTTTCCCTTCCGCTAGCTTAATGCTAACAGGTGATATGAATCACCAACGAAACGCAACTATGTGCTGACGTTATAGTACTTCAAGCCACAGCGATTCATGGTCCCAGACAATAAAACAAGAGTCATGGGCTTGTATTCTTTATCCTCTGCAAAGAACCTCACTCAGTACATTTGTAAAGGAAATACCATTTGGTACGTACGTACGCCGCAGCTGTGACATTGAAACTCGAGATATTTACAAAGAAAGACGGTTTTTAGAGTTTAACGCTAGCGCCGCCGTGCTAACACAAACGCTAACGCTATCACTACGCTAGCGGCGTACTAACAGAGCCGCTTCAAGTGCCCAGATTGAAACTCGCGTTCAAACACGATATATTTACAAAGAAAGACGGTACACAGAGAGTTTAACGCTAGCGCCGCTGCGCTAACGCTAATGCTAGCGCCGTGCTAACAGGGCCGATTAAAAAAAAAAACATACTGGTAAAAATCACCGAGACACGGCAGTAACACGCTAGCGCAACGCTAACAGGGGCGGGCCGGTAAAAGTACCTTTTTCCGCTCGAGCGTCCCTTTGCGACCGTTAGGGGGGAAAAAAATTGCACAAATGAGCCGCATCGCCGCATAAACCGCGGGGTTGAAAGCGTGTGAGAAAAGTCGCGGTTCATCGGACAAAAATTATGATATTTTGCGCAGGCATCAGTACTTTTACTTAAGCACCTAATGCCGGTATTTTTGACATTTCTGGTGTAGAGTCAGGGGAGGGAAACTGATAATGATAAAAGATACTCACTCCAAATGTCATTACGGGGCATTAGGACCTGCAGCGTAAAAGCTCATGATGATGATGATGATGATGATGGGGATGATGCAAAAATGTATTTCTGGCAAGCTCCCGTTTGGGCTCTCGCACGGCAGGCGGCAGATTTTCCCCTAATGGAGCCGAGGACTTGAAATGTGACTAATTGTCTTATCTACTTGGCCCGTGATTGCGCCTCTTGTTTTCGGCGGCAGGAAATGAGCGTCTCCGCCATATTGTTGTTTTTTTTTTTTTTTTTTTTTTTTTTTAACATATGTAAAATACGCGGGCGGGAGAAACTTACGTGGGGAGGGGTCGGAGGAACATCTGCGCCGGGGGGCCGTCGGCGGGAACGGAAAACGAGCGAAGAGGCGGCGAGCGAGACGTACGAAGGAAAACGTTTCCTGAACCGACCTCATCAGCGGGCGTGCTGAGGCTTGAAGACTCTCACAAAGGTCACGACCTTTGACGCCGCCGGCACGGCCCGAGAGGAGCAGCCGTCGCTGTCCGTCGATATCGTTTCCGCAGCCGGTGGTCGGCATCATTATTTAGATATTTTTTCCGGGGTATGAAATTCAATTAATATCCGTTACTCGGGAATTTTTATTTCGTCACCTGCGATTGTTGAATTACATTTTTGAAAAGCATTTTTATGACTCATCGTAGTGGTGGTGTTTTTTTTTTTTTTTTAATCCTACAAATTTACACTTTAGAAGCATTTAATCATGCAATAAATGAATTGATTCGATAAAAATGAATGTTTCTGATTTTAGTGGATTTAATTCTAGAAATACCCATGACTAAATCTGTTTATTATGATGAATATCTACAATTAATGAATTATGAATTGGAAAGGGCCTCTTTGAGGGTGAAAAAGATTTTTGTTACAAAGTACAGTGATATTTTTTTTCTTTTGGTCTGAGTACTACTAGTTTGCAAGACTAAAGTTATTAATTATCAAAACTTGAAAAAAATTGAAGTTTTTTTACTTATTGCAATGTGAATTTCTACAAGTTTCCATGACTAAAGATGTTAATTAACACCAACAATTATTGAAAAGTTCATAATACTAAAGTACCCCCAAAATGCCCTCCCCCCCAGAATATTATATTGGTTTACACACACACACACACACACACACACACACACACACACACACGTTTATACTGTTGAAGCTATTAATAAATTGATCATAATAATAAAAAACCACATGTTTCTAATTCTACTGGATTTTTTTGAGGGGGAGGGGGGAATGAAACACCAATGTCCATGCAAGACATTAATTATCAATACATACGATGAATGAATTAATTTTGAATAATCCTTTGGGGTTTTTTTGTGTGTCATTATAATTTTTTATAACAAAGAAAATGGACGCCAGGTACACGCGTCCCGACTTAAATGACGATAATCAGGCCTTATTAAAAACGAGCAAAAATGTTCATTTCATTTTCCTTTTAGCAGACGTGTGATTTTCCGTTTATAGGTGGAATTCTGTGTTTTTAAATTAATGTAATTAATTTTTTAAATTAATTTAATGGGGATTAATTGAATTATTTTTTTAAATTAATTTAAAAAATAAAATAAAATTCTCTGTATTTCAGCAATATTCCGACCGTAACCCGTGCCAGAATCCACACTCGTTCACTTTCCGGTCCGATTTTTGGGAATTTTTGGGAGGCGGAAGATGGGGTACGTGTCAGTCGATTGGTGGAATGTGTTCCTCCTGACCAACGATAACGCTTGTTGCATACGAGGCGGGAAGATGAGGTACGCGTCAGTTGATTGGTCGAATGTGTTCCTCCTGACCAAAGAAAACGCTTGTTGTATATGAGGCGGCTCATGGGGCCATTTTCAAGTCGCCACGATGGCGGCGCTCGAGAGGAAAGACGCCTCTCGAGTGAAAGAAATGTCAAAAATAAGTTGCGACGTGATTGGACGGAACGAGAAATCGTCGATACCGTTGGGAAGAAGGAAGTCGCCACTCTCTTAAGCGACTTCATTTGAAAAATTGATTGACCGCCGCGATAACGAGGTGAGAGTTCAGAAGCAATTACTTGCAAAAACGTCTTTATTATTTGCATGATGTTAATAATTGTTGTCAAATTCATGCGTTTCAATCATTTACAAAAAAAAAGAGAAATTAAAACGTTTTTGGATGGATACGATACACTATGAAAGCACCTTTGCGTGCCGTGACGCAAATCTGAATTCAATTTAGTAATTTACTACGTTGAGGTATGCGCCTGAATAGCGAGCGATCATATCGTGTACTTTTTGAAAACAGAATTTATTTGTAGATGTACAAGATGTATTTTATTCATAATATGTAAAACTTGCACGTTAAAATTGGTCATCATCCTTTGATCATGCTTTTGCAGCCCCCCCCCCATTTTTCATCCAGTCAAATCACGTCCGTTTTAGCGAATGAGGCTAATCGCGCGCGTCGAAAATACCGCTAGTCGCGTTAGCGTCGATATTTTTTGCACGTCGGCGTTTCTTTGAGGTGTTTGGCAGCAGACAGCCGCTAATGTACGGGCCTATAAACGCTAATGGGCCCGGGGGGGGGGGGGGGGGGGGGCACTGACGGCGAGACTATATTAAAATGGCGGTTGGGGGGGAGGCTGGAAGCGGCTCTCGTCGTCCACGTTCGCATTTTGATAACGTTTGCGTTATGCCCCCCGCCGCTCTTTATTGTCTCCGCCACGGCGATGCGACGTTCCAAACGCACGCAGTCGTTGACAGGCGGGGTGGCAAAATGTGACTTTTATCAGATTTTGTATCGTTTTTAATGCATTTTAACGGGCGGTAAATACACAGAGGCTTAATATTTGCATTCCGGGTATCTGCCGATCACGCTCGTGAGCATTATGCCCATAAAAAACTGAGGAAAGACACGATTCGGTACTCGGGAAAAGGTGATTATAGATTATTATTATGAAAATTGTATTTCTCTCAGATTTTCCTAAATAGTTGATCGATCATCAACCCCTAGAATATAATTTTTATGTTTTTGAACAAACCTTCTAAATAGTATTAAAAAAAATAGAAAGTTCCTTGCTTTAGGAGGCCACATGAACTGAAATTGCAATGTCAGACGTCGTAAATCAAGCTACAGTTCGTAGCTAGTAGCTACTGGTTAGTAGCTACTAGCTACTAGTCAAGCTACAGAGCGCACCTGGTTATAGGACTCACCCAGTACAAGGAAATACATACATACGCCGCAACTGTGTTAAAGGTGCAAGTGCCCACACGAGATATTTACAAAGAAAGACGGTACACAGAGATTTTAACGCTACCGCCGCCGCGCTACCGCAAATGCTATTGCTAGTGTCGCGCTAACTGGGCCGGTAAAATAAATAAATAAATAAAAACATACCGGTAAAAATCACCGAGATATGGTAGTAGCACGCTAGAGCAGCGCTAACAGGGCCGGACCGGTAAAAGTTACTTCCTCAGCACGTATATTCCACCGATCTCACTCTTCGCTTTTTCCGCTCGAGTGCCCCCTTATGGCCGTGAGAAAAAATGCACAAATGAGCCGCATTGGCGCATCTATCATTTATTGGGTGGAAAAAATGACAATTTCCTTTTCGATTTTTTTCGTGCTCACTTTTCTTTTACTTTAGCAAGGGTGCGGCTTCAGTACTTTCCGTAACACTCAGTATATTTGTAAAGGAAATACCGTTTGGTAGATACATACGCCGCAGCCAGTGACATTTAAACACGAGATATTTACAAAGAAAGACGGAACACAGAGTTTAACGCTAGCGCCGCTCCGCTAACGCTAATCCTAGCGCCGTGCTAACAGGGCCGGTTAAAAGAAAAAAAAAAACATGTCAGTAACACGCTACCACAGCGCTAACAGGGCCGGATCGGTAAAAGTCACTTCCTCGGCACATATATTCCACCCGTCTCACTCTTACCTTTTTCCGCAAGCTACAGTTAGTAGGTGGTAGCTACTAGTTAGTAGCTAAAAGCTACTCGTCAAGCTACATTTTCACATCAAGTAGGATCCCTCTCACATCCGTTAAACTTCCATTTTTGCAGTTTCTGGTCATATTTCTGGAGGTGGAGGTGGTGTATTGTACTTTTTTTTTTTTTTTTTTTTTGGACGATTTGGCTGGCTAGCATGTGGCGCTGACAGCTAACGCCACCGCTACACCGCGGAACTATTTGTGTTGACCGAGCTGTACAAGTGATTCAATCAATAAACAAATCATGAAATATCGTCGCGTAATCCTGTGAACTAATAAATTTTGCATCCAAAGTTTTTTGAGACAAAAAAATTCACCTCAAAATGACGGTGGCGTCTTTGCATGAAATTCTACTCATTTCTGTTTCTAAAGCAACTCCAAGTATGAACCAATATTTATATTTATTTTGTTTTAATTGTAGCCGACCTTGAGACAGATTCTGCAGATCATGCACCACATTCGACATTACATACTATATGTATCTGTATGTATATTCCTGCGAGCTTAATTGTATCAAAGTTACTTTGTATGTCACGCTTTCACCTAATTAGTCACTAATACGACACGACGCTAAATGCCACTGGTAGCGCTACGTTCTCCGCCGTGTCAAGTGGAAACCTTTCATGTGCGGGATTATTTGTGACCTAATTTAATGAGGCACGACACACGTTTCAAAAGAGATTAAATACAAATACCAAAAACACGTGTTCCAATGCAAAAAAAAAAAAAAAAAATACATACATCAATAAATCAAACTTTAGTAAGTATAATTAAAATGGGAATACAAGTACTGAAAAAACAACTTTGACAACTACAAAAACAGCGGGAGTAATAATAACAAAAAACAATAGTAATACAAAAAATAACGAAAATAATAAAAATACAACAAATAACATCACAAAAAATAATAATTCAAACTAACGTGGACATAAAATTACAAAAATAACAATACAAATAAAAACACTAGTAACACAAAGGAATAACAATACCAACAATACAAACAATAATAAAAATAACACCAGTGGTAATAATAGTAATATGAAACAATAACATTGACAAAAAATACTATAAAAATAATAATTCAAAAATAACAAAAATGGTAACGTTGCAAACAAAATAATAAAACAAAGTGCAAAAAATAATGCAGAAATGACAAGGACAAAAATATCAACATTAAAACAATATATAAATTAACAACAATACAGTACTGTCATTTATATTAACTTACATCAAATTTAAATATTAAAATTAAAAAAAATAGTTGCAATAACAATAATTGAATAATTTTTTTATTCAATGATAAATTTTATTTTTTTAAATATTAATTGCAATAACAATAATGCAACAAAAAGATTTTTGTTTCCAATGATTTTATTCTTTGGTATCTTGACATTTGCGCCGCATATCGAAAAATGAAAAATGTCTTTGTCACGTTCGGGGTCCCGCCGCCGCGGTCATCCCT
Source organism: Syngnathoides biaculeatus (assembly GCF_019802595.1). Taxonomy (NCBI): domain Eukaryota; kingdom Metazoa; phylum Chordata; class Actinopteri; order Syngnathiformes; family Syngnathidae; genus Syngnathoides; species Syngnathoides biaculeatus. Next base: position 19,337,126 of record NC_084656.1, read on the forward strand.
CAAGCGGCGACGCGGTTTTTCGCCGCCCGCTGACGCGCTTTGATCTGGCGGCCCGTTTTTCCCCCGCCAGGGAGAACACGCCGAGGTCTCGCCGTCGCCCCCCCCCCCCCCCCCGCCCCCCACCCCCGAGTCTTATCGGCGTTATTTTGACGCAAAGTAATTGTCACGTCAAACGTAATCCCGCAGCTGTGTTACTTTGTCGTCGCTCAGTTGAGAGGAAGCGGCGGAATTCGGGAATCAGAAGAACTCGGCAAGCGGGCCCCTCCCTCTATTTGATTTTGTTTTCGGATTACTCGTCGGCTTGTTTTTGGTTTTCGACGCCTGCTTTGGAAACAGAGTGCGGCGGCGCGGAAAAGCCCGACAGAAGCCTGCGAGGGTTGCGGATCACAGGCAAAGTCAAATATTTGGGAACGGGGCGGCTGAGAGGCGCACGCCGGAGATCTTTTCATCCCTCCCCACACCCCGCAGACGGGAATTTGCGGGCCTGTCAGGGTGGAAGGGAAGGCTCGAAGGAACGAGACGAGAAACAAACAAAAGAAAAGAACTTGATTACGAGATCAGACTGTTGTAGCGATGTCTGTCGCTACTATCTGAAAGTTCAACGCTCCAAATTACCCTCGTACATAAAGCACTAAATAATAATAACGATTAGGCGAGTGGGGTATCGATCATGTTCACTTATGAACGATAAAATGTCAGGCTAGCCTAAACTGTACTAAGTTAAACGAGCAACTGATTCTAGCATAGCCTAGCCTCACTTAAACATGCCGAGCCCAGGCAAAACTATGCTGACATAGCCCAGTCTTATGCTAACCTCAGCACAGCCTTATGCTAACCTTAGCCCAGCCTTATGCTAACCTTAGCCCAGTCTTATGCTAACCTTAGCCTAGCCTTTTATAGTCTCACTTAACCTGCCACAGCATAACTGAAAAGCTAATCTACTTTTGCCAAGTTTTGCTGTGCTTACCGTAGCTTAGCCTAACGTATCCTGACCTAGAAAGCTAGTCTTGCCGAACACAACGGGACCCAGCCACTTAATCGCGCTTCAGCTAACCTCGACAACCCGAACCTAGCCCAGCCAAAACTATGCTAACATAGCCCGGTTTTATGCTAACCTTAGCCCAGCCTTTTTCTAACCTCAGCCCAGCCTTATGCTAACCTTAGCCTAGCCTATTATTGTCTCACATAACCTGGCATAACCTATCTGAAAAGCTGAACTAATTTTCCAAAACTTTGCTTTGCTCACCGTAGCCTAGCCTAACCTATCCTGACCTAAAAAGCTAGTCTTGCCGAACACAACACAACCTAGCCACTTAATCGTGCTTCAGCTAACCTCGACAACCCGAACCTAGCCTAGCGTAATTAATCCCGCGCTAACCTGGCAACCTATTTTCAAGTTTTGACGGCCTAACCTGACGTCATTTAGCTTAATCTAAGATAATGTTTACCCTTCCTAATCCTTTTTTTAGCTCAGGCTAGTTTAATGTAGCCGTGCCAAACATTGCAAATCATAACACAGCACAACGCACATTAATTTTCAGGTTGACATTTTTAAAAATGTTGTTCTCTCGCTTTATTTTATTTATTTTTTTTACACAAAAGCCCCTGAGCAAACCGCCTCCATACAATACTGACCTTTTGTCCAAAATTTCATTAAAAAAAAAAAAAATTGAAATGAATTGAATAAAACATACTGTGTGAAAAACACATTTTCAATATTGCCCGGAAAAAAATAAATAAAAATAAACTGAATGATCGGAGGCGAGCAGTCCTTGCACACACTCGCATGCCAAAGTTCTGCAAAGAAAGTTTGAATGAAAATGAATGAAAAATTGTTGTTCTCGGGTTAAATAACGAGCTAGCCCCAGCTTGATGAGTCATATTTGATGTTTTTTTTTTTTTTTTTTTTTTTTTTAAGGGGAGGGGGGTCGGTCTTGAATGGCCGATGTGCAGAAGTTCCATTCCTGCCTCAGCTGCGTCCGCACACGCTCGAATATGAGCCCCCATAATTGGCTTCGCTTGCTTTGTGCACCCGCTGCGCTGTCATCTCCCAGTTTTTTTTTTTTTTTTTTTATTTCTTCCCCCCCCCCCCCCCCCCCCCTCCGTCGGTACTTTCCATATCTTCCACCGGGCAGAGTCGTACAAACGCCGGCTGTCGAGATGAGAAAAGGCGAGCCTTCCCCTTCAACGGACTGCGACTATCTATCCATCTTTTTCTTTTTCGGGGCTGAGCCGCCGCTTTTTATTTGCACTCCCCGACCTTCGCCGCTCGCGTGATTTTTTTTTTTTTTCCCCGCCGCCCGGCTCACGCGTGTGGGCGACGGCGCCTCCGCCCTCGGAAGTGGGTCGCCGGGCGGCCGGGGCCGGAAGACAAGACGGGTACCGTCGGCTTCGCCGCGGATCATTAATGCATGAGGGAGACGCGCGGTGTCCTGTTCCGCCCGGAGAGGAAAGGTCACAGCCGCCGGAGATGGCGGAGGGCGTGGTAACATGAGGCCTAGCATAAAAAAATATAGATAAAAATACTAAAAAATAATAAAGGCGTTACTTGTTTTTGTTGGCGTTCCTATTAGGAAAATATTTCGTACTGCAGTAGTCGCAGCTTCACTTTTTCCGCATTACATGTGTGTTTTTCTTCAAAATGGATCGCAGCGAAGCCCCGTTTTGCGCGGTTCCGGAACCTCCCGCAAGAGTTGCAGAATTAGCAATATAACATATTTAAAAAAAAAAAAAAAAAAAAAGAGTCACTGATGGTGTAGTGGTACAGAAGCGTGCGTGGGATCGATTCCCGCTCGGTGATGGCGTCGATATCCGCCCTTGCGACTGACTGGCCCGAAGCTTGCTGGGATAGGCTCCAGCTTTCCCAGCAACCCTTGTGAGGATAAGCAACTTGGATAATGACATATTTAAAAAAAAAAACATTTTTTTTAAAAATAATTTTACCCCTCTTGCACGTTATAAACATTGTTTGACCGCGTTTCTGTATTTTTCAATATTTATGGATTCCAAGGGAAAAACAACAACTTCAACAAACATGAGTCAGAACCTTTGCGAATTATCGTGACATAAAGGGAAAAAAATACACACAAATATGAAATTTTAAAACACACTGTAACATATATGAACACCGACTTAAATATAATAATTACACTGCTAAATATTTGAGGTTCTCTCAGTTGTGTACGGACATAGAACTAAGTAAAAGTTAAACAAACAATGCAAATTTCTGGAGCGCGTCGGTGGGGGGGGGGGGGCTGTTTATCATAAATCGAACATTATTAATCATGCGCCCGTTGCGTCGGCTTGCGCATCATAAAATTAGCCAATAAGCTTATTTATGCTTGTACACAGCATGCAATTCTGTTTGGGTGGCGATAGAGAAGCGTTCGATCATCAACCCCCCCCCCTCGATCAATAACTGCATTTATGTTGTCTCTTGAAGCCACTTATTGATTTTATTCTTAATAAGCCACTTATAAATCAGCTGTTTACATGACACCTCCTCCCTTTGCCTATTAACAAGAAGCGGGAGCATCGTCGATGCCTGCAAACGCCCCCCCCCCCCACCCCACGCCTCTGTTATTATGGGATGCCAAAACATTTGGTGTGTCCTGAACTGAATATTATGAATTTGACATACACGTGTCAATATAATTTGAGTACAATTGATTTGCATTCAGTCTTTTACAAATGTTTATTTTGAATTGTGATTTTTTTTTTTGGTTTTTTTTTTGAGCGGGGGGTGCCATCAAATAATTCAGTTCTTTATTTGCAGCAATAATAACTGCCATAATTAGCAGATTTTTACTGCTGATTTTAGAGATCTTTGTATTGATACTCTACGCGGGCATGACGACAAAGCGGCGATCAAATCAATCAACAACCGTTTTTAATCAAACATCTCCACGTTCGTCTTCAACTTCTATTCTTGCCCCCCCCCCCCCGCCCCCGTTTTGACGGCCGATGAGCGTTTACAACGCCAGATGCAAATTCGTAGGCGCTCGCTCAAGCGTGCGTCGGTAAATGATTGTTGTGGCTGCTCCCCTTCGCGTCCACCGGGGAGCAGTGTGGGGGGGGGGGGGGACGGGTGTTTGGGGGGGCATTGCTTGCTTTCAGGTCTTGAGGAGAAGGGGGGGTGGGGGGGGGCGGCGCTGGTGGAGGGTGTGCCATGGTTGCTCCTCGTTGCCCCCTCCATTATACGTGGTTGACCTATTTCGCTGGCTCGGAGGGACACGGGCGAAATCACAGGCTGACAGTGTGTCCCCCCCCCACCCCCCTTCTCACCCCTCCCCCGGTGAGCGGAGGAGTGCGTTTGATTCCCTAATGCAGTCACGCCCACACACATACACAGACACTCACAGGCTTCCGTACAACCCAAGTGGCCCTGAAACGTACATGAACAGGTGTGATGTATTTTCATCCTTCTCCTCCATCTTGGAAGGCGGTTCGAAAACCGATTTGTTCGAAAACCGAATCAAGCGCCCCCGCGCGAGTTATGTTATTTCCGGGTGTTTTTTCGGGGGTTCGTTCGAATTGACAATAATAAAGCGGGTCGCGGGCGGGTCAGCTGGTCGGGCCGCGCGCGGTCTGTTATTTACGGGTTTTGTTGGTGGGCGTTCGGGTACCGATTATTGTTCGAAAACAGAAGCAAAAAAATCTCGAAATTTTCGTTCGAGAACCGAGGCTCTACTCAATAAAGTATTGCAGTCGGCGTCTTTCTGGTGTTACTGTATTAGCTCACGTTTTACAGCTAGGGGTACGTGAACGCCTCACTGCCAAGGTACAGTTCAGTTGTATTTAACTTTGAAGCTCATAAAATTTGCATTCATCCATTTGGGTATTTTGTTTTTTTTTACTTAACTTGAATGTACAACGTGCATTTACTCATTTCTGCTTACAATTTTCCAATTGAAAGTAGTAAACAATGGAAAAAAAAAATCACACCATATTCAACACGTCGTTTAAAAGGCCAACACAAAGCAAAAATGGCCATTTTCATCCCTCGCTCATTGAATCACATTGTAAAATGCCACAAACTGAATAGCTGTATGTTATACTTTCAATTTTCATTGGATTATTATTTTTTTTTTTGCGCTCAACGTAGAATATCTGCGAAAAGTGCGAGAAGTTTGGAGGGAACATTGGGGGTTGTCTTTTTTTTTTTTTTTTGTCTGGCACGCCGTCCCGCGATGGACGCCTTGAGCACCCCTGTTTTAAATACGCAATACATATTTTTGTTGTTGTACGGGGTTACAGTCACTGCCACTGCTCGTATACGTGTATTTTGATAATATCATTGTGTGCTCGGTGTCTCTGATCTTTAACCCATTGGCAGTTATCGATTATGTATTGCATTTTTATCAAATCTGAAATTCAAAGAAACCCGATTCTAATGTGAGGACATTTGATTCCGTGTTGTTGTTTTTTTTTTTTAATTTTTCTATTTTTGTGGCGCACAACCTGACGATCGGCATCCGCCGCCCGTCATTGAAAGCTAGGCTAAAAAAAAACAATCCAAAAAAAAAAAACATTACCTCTGTGGTGTGTATCAAATTATGTAATGATTAATGAAATGATGATGAAATTGATGCTGACGACTGAGCCTTCGGCGAGCGTGACGAGGCGAGCGCGAATCGGCGCACGAGGTCACACGGCAAAGGGGAAAAAAAAAAAAAAAAAAAGAGAGAGCGCGGAGTGGGCGGAGCCAAGTGTCGAAAGGGATTTGCCGCGAGGCCCGGCCCGGGTGACGAGCGAAGGAGCGCGGCGCCCCTGTTATGGTTTTCACTCTGTGAATTATGGGGCCTCGTGTTGTCATTTGACCCAGAAAATGAATCAGTAATTTGGGGTGAATTGAATTACTCGACTAATCGGCCCGCGCCGGGCGGACGGATTTGCCAAAACCTGACCGGAGGACGTCTCAAACTTTGTAAAAATGACTTTGTGTAAACCTAATACTTTAATAAACTTAATAATCTTTTTTTTTTTTTTTTTTTTTTTTAAGCAGCGTAGAACTCATTTCACATTGTGGAACACATACGGCCTCGGTAGATGTCAAGTGGGCCGTACCATTAAAATAATACGATACTTTACTGCTATAAATAACCAAAATATGTCTTTCCTTTGTTTTGGTGTAAAGACGGACAAGAACATTCGGAAAATGTTGACAAAACATTTCATGAAACGCCTCATATTTCCTAGCGAGCCGTCATATTTTTCGCCGCGAAGAGTCTCGTAGCGGCGTCGAATATTATATTCCTTCAATGTCGAAACTTGTTGCAAACATTTTCGTTTGATAAATAGTACGTGGTCCATTTTTCATTGGAAATTCTACGCTCCGTGTCCACTTTTCTCCGTTTGGATCGTGGCATTTTGGGGAATGGGGGTGTAGGGGGAGGGGTAGTGACCAGGGGTAATAACAAAGTCGTAACAAGCGGCGGATGGCGCTTTGATACGGACTGCTGTTGTCTTCTCATCTGATCAAAACAGTGTCGGATAATCTATGAATTGCATTTTATTAAAAATATTTATTCCGCGTCTTTTCCACATTTAAATTACCCTGCGGGCCTGACCAAACCTCCTCGCGGACCAGTTCCGGCCATAAGCCGTATGTTTGACACCACTGCGGTAAATCGATTTGTCATTTTCCAGCGGCAGGCTTACGTTGATTGGCTTTTCTCTCGGTCTACGCGCACCCCATGATTGACAGGCGACCGGTCCAGGGTGTAGTCTCGGTTTTGCCGTGAGAAATCTAGTATAGTCTGCGGCGCCAAGTAACCGTGAACGTCGTAAGTGGTCTAGAAAATGGAGGGCTAGATCTGTTTTAACAAATGTTAACGTAGGCAGTTGTGAAAAAGTTTGGAGTCGCGGCTCCACCATTACGAGGACGTCCCAGATCATCGCGCTCGCGCCGGAGTCGTCGTTCTCCTTAGTACCAGTACTGAAATTATAAAATGGTGCTTTAAATGCGGTCGGTTTTTCCCATGCGCCCGCTGCTTGGTGCCGGCATCTAGATGCCCGCTGTTTTTTTTTTTTTTTTTTTTTTTTTTTTCGAGCCAATTATCCAAAAGTACAGTCATTGCGTCAAAGTACAGCGCAGCGAGGGGCTTAGAGTGTGACATATCCCCCCCCCCCCAGTCCCTCCACCCCAGCGGAGGGTTTTCGGCTGACTTGTTCTGGTCTAAAAAGAAGTCAAGTGGGGTTTTTCTTCTGAGTTCTGGAGGATGTACGACAGTCGGCGAGCGCAAAGGAAGCAAAAACCTCCAAAAACCCTGCGCGGAGTTAATTGGGATTTGTGTTGTGTTTGAGTGGCTTCCGTGGAAGGTGTGAGGTGAGACCCCCCCCCCGTCGCCCCCACCCCTTTCCCCCCCGCCTCTTCACCTACATTCTCTCCGCCGCTCTCCCGCCGACTCCACTCGGAGAGTACCGTAAATTAGTCCCGGGTGGTGACACGGTGCTTGCCGGGTAATTTGGACAATGGGCCGTTTGACAGCTCACCCATCACAGCTACAGCGCCCCGGGGAGCCACTACTCCTCCTGAGCTTTTCTCCCCCCCCCCCCCCCCCGTCTCCCCCCTCCTTGTGCTTTTTCCTTTTGTCCCTCCATTCGCCCTGACCGAGCGAGTCGCTAAGTAGCGGCATCATTCTCCAATCACCCGCCGAAATAGCTTTTCATCCGCCGGGGACGGAAAAAGCGGGGGGAGTTCCCGAACACGCCCGGGCGAAAGCTCCTAATTGAGAAAGCGGAACATATCGAGGAAACAAAATGGATCCAAAAGTAAGCAGGAGATGAAAGATTTACATCTACATTCATTAAAAAACATAAAAAATAAAACAATTCTGAGCTACACAGCTACACTGCTTCTGAAATAAAACCCTTTGCACATTATGCCTTTGCCTCGGAGTCCTGTACTTGGGTCCTCCCCTGCACCGATGGCTCGTGACGGGTGTCAAGGAAGCAGTTCTCTTTAAAAAAAAAAAAAACAAAAAACAATATGCATGTTGTTTATTATTATTATTGCTAGCAATATTCGCTAACCATTGTTGCTAATCGTGCTGAAATAATCCAGCCAAGAAAGTATAACGGCCTCCATTTGTGTGAAGCTGCGCACCATCTGAATTATGAGTTTAAATAGTTTAAAGGTGAAAAATGTCCGCTTTCATTTTTAGGTTTTACTTTTTAAAAAAAAAATATGACAGCCGCTTTATCCTCCTAAAATTCCGTCCTTCATCTCTTCAAATGAGCTCGGAGCATTCCGCCGGCCCCGCTTCAAATCGGATCGGGGCATTTTTGCGACCGTTCAGTCCCGTCCTGTCTGTCATTTCGGCTTTTACGGCTCCGAGGCCACGCGAAAGCGCGACGCGCCGGCTTTTTTTTTTTGAGATCGGCGTGACGCTCTGACCTTGCTCCTCCCGGCTACCCTGGACGCCGCTGAAAACAGTCAGACGACGCGGCCAAGGCCTGGCGCGAAGCTGGCGAGCGGTAGAGCGCGGCCAGACGGTGGCGGAGTCAAGGTCAGGGCCGGGGATCAGACGGAACATCGTAAGCGACGGCCGTGACGGATGCGCGAGGAACGGAAGAGTCGAAAATAAGCCACAGGGATGAGGCTGCGGCTTTCCGTTGGTTGTCTCCACATCTGTCCTTGTTTTTGGCTCGGTTTCCTTGCAGGGTTCGCGAATTCTCGTGCGTACTGAACGGGGAAATGCGTGCAAAGTTCAGCGACGGCGACGATAAAAAAAAAATGCTTCAATTTTGGAGTCATACAAAGATTCATTTGACGAGAACTCGTACATAAGTTCAAAGTTTTCTCTAGTGTCTTTCATTCTTGCCGTGTCTTTGATCTTTACAACAAAAATGACATGATTGGTTCAATGAAAACCATTTCAGTAACTAAGTTGCCTGCGGAAAACATGCGTGTTTGGTCCAATAAAGATGAAATTGACTTTGATGTTTGTGACAACACGTTTGAAAAAAGACAAAACAAAAGAAGACGTTTCTGGTCTTTGTTCCCAGTTAAAGGGAAACTAAATTGCCTTTGACGCTGAAGAATATTTGAAAATTTGCTTCGGTCGAGACGAAAATGCGTACGTTTGGTTTCACGAGGGCTGAATTGTCTTTAAGAAAGCGCACGTTTGATCATGAAAACAAAATTGTCTTGCGTTTAGAAAAATTCACAAACAAAAGACAAACGTGTCCTTAAAGAAAACAGGTTCAACAATGGCTGAATTTGCTTTGATTTTTTTGTGGGGGGGGGGGGGGGGGGGACGTACATGGATTTATTAAACTGTCTTTATGAAAACAGGTTTTATCCTAGACTCAATTGTATTTGATCGTTACGTAAACGCACGTTCTATTTTATGAAGTTTAAATTGTCTTTGTCGTCTATGAAAAAAACGTGATACGAGGTCCATCGGAGGCTAAGATTGTCTTTGGTCTTTCCGAAAACCGTTAATGACGTTAACGGAAGCTCGGATTGTTCATTTCGGTGAATTGATGTGTACGAAATAGGGTCAAGAAAGTAAACCGCGTCTTTGATGTTCACGAAAACGGATTCGGCGAAGACAGTAGATGTTTTTCAAAAAACGACTCTTTGTGGCAAATCCTACGACTAAATTGGTCCTGGAACGGTCTCAATGGTTTTTCCAATCATTAGACTCGGTCTCATTAATCAGAATCCTTGCATCAGTGCAAGAACCTTTGGTTTCTTTCGGAACTCAAGCCGACTCCCTTCCGGGTCATCGCTCCGTGACCCGTGGGTGGCGCGTCTGTGAGGCGACTGGCATGTTTATCTAGCGAGCGTCTGACAGCTAACCCAAAAGATGCTCTTGTTTGTCTCGAGATTGCGGGCTTCCCCCCGGAGAGGAAATACGAGCGAGAGGACGGCGGGCGGGGCCGCGGGGCCTCCGATGAGGTCTGCGGCCCCCCGACGGGAATCAATAAATCGGCGCCGCAGATAACGCGCGTACGCGAAGCAAACAGACGGAGTGGAAGCAAGCCGCCGCTTATTTACCTCGATCGGCGCCGGCGGAGGATGAACGGGTCTTTACTTAATCCGATACTAACAAGCATCGACCCGCAGAAAGTCGTTAGCATTGATTTCTTTTCACTCAATATAATGGGGAGGGTGTGCGCCCCCCACCCCCCCCACAGCCAATTCATAGTCGGAGTTGATTGACAGTCTATTTATGCCGCTTCGCTTGACGTGACAGGTGAGTGGTTTATTATTCTGCTCGACCACTCGGCTGTAAAGCAGCTCTCTCGCGCGCTTCTCCATCGCAGCATATCAAAACATTGCCTGGTAAAGCCCCCCCCCCCCCCCCCCGCGCCCCCTCCCTGTTGTCTACTTAACAACCCAGCCGGTCGCTCTATTGTCTTTTACCATTACTATTCATGGGGGGGGGGGGGGGGTGTTAGGGACCAGGGAAAATCCCCCAAACCAAAACGCCAGTCCCTGACGCCGCACTTTGAGACTTTGACTATCAAGTTTGACTCTGTTTCGTTGTACATCAAATCAGTTGTCCCCATTCAAATACATGGAAATGCCATTAATCCGTTCCAGTTTTTTTTGTTTTGTTTGTTTTTGTTTTGACTCGCGAGCACGACTTGCGGCTCATTTCACAACAACAAGATGCAGTTTGCCAGATAGATAGATAGATAGATAGATAGATAGATAGATAGATAGATAGATAGATGATAGATAGATAGATAGATAGATAGATAGATAGATAGATAGATAGATAGATAGATAGATAGATAGATAGATGTAAAACGATACTAGATAGACCATGATTGATGGATAGATAGATAGTAGATAGATAGATAGATAGATAGATAGATAGATAGATAGATAGATAGAAGATAGATAGATAGATAGATAGATAGATAGAGCAAGAGAGAGCAATAGATAGATCAACCAATCTATCTATGGATTGATTGGTTGATTGATTTATTGGTTGATGAATTTATTCAACAATTAATAACAATGGACCTTTCCGACTGGCGATCTTCAGCTCCTGCCATCCCCCCGCAATCTTCCAAAATGGCGACTGAACAGAACACGTTTTGACGCGGATTCTCGATCGCGCATTACCGGTAACATTGCGGTATGTTTTTTTGCTAAATGCGCCAGACTCGTCCGAGCGGGTTCCACAGAGAGGTCCCAACTATTTCACGCGAGGGTATGTACACGGAATTTCGATTTTCCACGGAGCAGGACGCAATGTCAGAGTTTCGGGGGAACGTTGGCGATCGATGCAAAAAAAAAAAAAAAAAAAAAAACGTTTCACGCCTCACAAACTTCATATTGAAATCCAAAATAGTGGAATCGTACTGCGCGTGTAAAGCTGGGTGAGTACTTTTTAACTTGGATCCATTAGCGTAATGCTAATGCTAAATGCTATACAGTGTATGTTGCGATACTTCAACCCTTAATGCAACATGTAAACAGACAGTATCACAATACTCAAGAGCATATATTCTTTATTCTCTGCAAAGAATGACATATTAGTGCAGTACTGATGAGCTCAGAGAGGTGTTAAGGTGTCTCAGTGAACAATATATCAGTTTGTGTAGGGTCTAAGGTGTATGCATCAGAAAAAGCAGCACAAATCTGTTTCTTTTCAAATCTATTTAACTACGTTATGACTGTATAAAATTGTGAAAAGTTATATCTGTCATTTTTTATGCTGTAATTTGTAAAAATATACCCCAAATGGATCCATATTTTAGAACTCGTCTGAAACGATTGTTGAAAATAAATGGCTCACAAATGATTTTTTTTTTTTAAAAGGCAGCATGTTGGAAACTTTCTGTGACTCCCACTAGCAACACAGGCTAAACTTAGCTCCTCCCCCGAAATACAAACCTCTCGGCCGAGACGCACGACGACACTTTCTTGACACCAATTACTACTGCAGCACAAACAATATCAAATAGCAGACGATATGTCGCACGGAAAAGTCGGCGGATTTATGAAAACGGTCTGCGTTTTTCCCGAATTTACGTCGGCGGTCCTGCCGCCCCGCTCGGCGCAGTAAATCTGCTCGAAGACGCGCAGGATATATGGAGGGCTTATCTGCCACGGGCGGGCTATCACATCCCCGACGCTCAGACCGTGTTATCACAAGACGCACACAATAGAATATCGGCGAGAAACACGCGCGGAAATAGCTCACATGAAGTATGCGGCAAGACGTGTAATTGAGTAATGGGATTTACCATGTACAGTGCGTGTACGGTGCGTACGTGGGAGCACACTTGTGAGCCGAGCGCAGGAATTCATCTTGGTTTTTTTAAATAATTACAGTCATACTTGAGTAAAAAATGATGTATGCGCTCTTTGTAGTACACTGTATATAGCTCTCTGTATTGGTGTATGTATACCGTAATTTCCGGCCCACAAGCTTTCATCTCTGCGGTTTCTGCGGTGCTAATTTGTAATTTCATTTTTGTAATTTGTAATTTTTTTTTTTTCTAATGGCCGCAAGGGGGCGCTCAGGCGGAAAAGGTAAGAATGAGATTGGTGGCATATAGGCGCCGAGGAAGATGACTTTTTTCCGGACCTGTTAGCGCTGCGCTAGCGTGTAACTGCCGTGTCTCGGTGATTTTTACCGGTATTTTTTTTTTTTTTTTTAACCGGCCCTGTTAGCGCCGCGCTAGCGTACTGCTGCCGTGTTACTGGCGTGTCTCAGTGATATTCACTGGTAAGTTTTATTTTAACCGCCCCTGTTAACATTACCGCTTGCGCTAGCACTAGCGTTAGCGCTAGTGTTAGCACTAGCATTAGCGCCGCGCTAGCATCAAACTCTTTCTGTGTACTGTCTTTGTAAATATCTCGTGTTTCAATTTGGGCACTTGCGGCTTTTACACAACTGCGCCGTGTGTATGTACCAAATGGTATTTCCTTTACAAATGTACTCGGAGAGGCTAGTAACCGGGTGCGCTCTGTAGGCCCGGAATTACGGTAGGATATTGTATGTGATATCTTTTTGGATGTATGTTGTGTTTGTTTATGTATGTACTGTTTATAGGATATGGTTGAAAAGGCAAAGAAAAATGTTTCAACTTGTGATACAGTGGCTATAAAAAGTGTACACACCCCATGGTAAATTTTATACCTTGGGAATTTGTGGCTTTCTCCTGACTGATATCTGACTGAAATATGAGGAAAAGCCTACTAGAGCAGCTGAACTTATGTCAACATCATAATAATCACATTATTAGGTACACCTACATCTTCTACATCTCATATTTTCGCCCCGTCACGTAGCGACGCTCAGCATGACGCCCGTGCACCTCCCGACCGACCACGAGCACAATTATGAACGCATTGTCGTGTGCAAAAAAAAAAAAAAAAATGAAAATCGAGCGGAGTTGTTTGATTGGGCAAAAAGCAGCTGGTGTACCGGATCTCATTAGACGGCGCCAAATGAAAAGAGCGTCAATCAGTTTTCGTCCGTGCGCTTCTGATGGCCTCATCTGAATGCTTGAGCCCTCTTAAAAACATTTTTTTTTTTTAAAAAAATTGGCCCGTTTCATGAAAAATGAAGGAGCTCCTCCGTTCCCACCCCCGTCAACCCCCCGACCTTGTTTTTTTGGGTCGTGAAAGGCGCGTGACAGCCGATGACGTTATCGCACGCTGCGTATCTTAAGGGGGGGGGGGGACATTTATGGAAAATATGACTTCATAATCGCTTGTAAACAAAAAGTCGTATCACATGTAAAATTAAACAACTTTACGCGCTAGCTATTTCCCAGAGTGGGTGAGTGGGTGAGTGCCTCGTTGTGTCATAACACTGCGGCAAATTTACATCACCTCGCACAGTTTCTCTGCCCATGACTTGACTTTTTCATTTTTTTTATTTTTGGAATGACATCATTAAATAGAATGTAAATAATTGAACGGTTTTGCCACGCTTTCGGCAACAAAGACGTCGTTCTCTTGTGGTGTGGCTTTTTGCAGATGATAAAGAATATATACCCGTGAGTATTGTTATAATATCGGCGGTCTACGCTCTTCAAATAAACAATTCTTACTTGGTTACAACACACCGAAACCGATTTTATGACGTTCGCCATGAAGCTACGTGCCGTAATTTCCGTCCGATAAGCCGCAACTTTTTTCACGCGCTTTCAGCCCTGCGGTTTATGCAGTGATACGGCTAATTTGTGCATTTTTTCCTAACGGCCGCAAGGGGGCACTCGAGCGGAAATGGTATGAGACCGGTGGAATATGTGTGCCGAGGAAGTGACTTTTACCGGTCCGGCCCTGTTAGCGGTGCGCTAGCGTGTCACTGCCGTGTCTCTGTGATTTTTTTACCTGGTATGGTTTTTTTTTTAAACTGGCCCTGTTGGCGCAGCGCTAGTATTAGCGCTGCGTTAGAGTTAGTGTGCCGCTAGCTTTAGCATGGGGCTAGTGTTAGCGTGGCTAGCGTTAGCATTAAACTCTGTGTACCGTCTGTCTTTGTAAATATCTTGTGTTTGAACGTGGGTTTCAATGTGGGCACTTGCGGCTTTGACACAGCTGCGACGTATGTATGTACCAAATGGTATTTCCTTGACAAATGTACTGGGTGAGGCTTATAACCAAGTGCGCTCTGTCGGCCGGGAATTACAGTATTTTATTATGGCAAAGCAATGTGTTTTTAAACATTTTTTACCATTTAAGAACAAAAACATTTTAACATTTTTGCATTTTTTTTTCTAACGGCCGCAAGGGGGCACTTGAGCAGAAAAGGAATGAGACCGGTGGAATATGTGTGCCGAGGAAGTGACTTTTACCGGTCCGGCCCTGTTAGCGGTGCGCTAGCGTGTTACTGCCGTGTCTCTGTGATTTTTTTACCTGGTATGTTTTTGTTTAAAATGGCACTGTTAGCGCGGTGTTAGCGTGGCACTAGTATTAGCGCTGCGCTAGCGTTAATGTGGCGCTAGCATTAGCATGGTGCTAGTGTTAACGCGGCTAGCGTTAGCGTTAAACTCTGTGTACCGTCTGTCTTTGTAAATATCTCGTGTTTGAGTGTGGGTTTCAATGTGGGCACTCGCGGCTTTGACACAGCTGCGACGTATGTATATACCAAATGGTATTTCCTTGACAAATGTACTGGGTGAGGCTTATAACCAAGTGCGCTCTGTCGGCCGGGAATTACGGTACTTTATTAAGGCAAAGCAATGTGTTTTTAAACATTTTTTTTAACATTTGACAACAAAAACATTTTAACATTTTTGCAAGGCGGCACTCAAGCGGGAAAGGTGGCAGACCGGTGGACTATGTGTGCCGAGGAAGTGACTTTTACCGGTCCGGCCCTGTTAGCGGTGCGCCAGCGTGTTACTGCCGTGTCTCTGTGATTTTTTTACCTGGTATGTTTTGTTTTTTTTTAAACTCGCCCTGTTAGCGTGGCGTTAGCGTTAGCATGGCGCTAGTGTTAGCGCGGCTAACTAACTAATTCAAAACAAACCCGCAAAATCGTCTCACTGCGGCTAATATCCCTTAAGTCGGGTCGCTCGACTTTCGAGAAACCCGTGTACGTCTTCGGCGCTCACCGTTCTCAGCCCCGTCGGCTTTATTCTCGTGGTAAAGGTACAAGCGGAGGAGAATTACGGCGGCTCAACGTTTCACACGTTCATATTCCTTTTTCCTTTGTGCGCGTCTGGCGTCTCGGCCGCACCTCGTATCTCCTCTGCCCGCGAGCGCCTTTTAATACGTAATGACGGCGAGCGTGTCGGGAGCCGGCGTTCGGCTTTGATTCGCCCGTGTCCGCGCCGTCGTCCTTTTAATAGCGCGACGCTCCGGCTGCTCGGGGAGGCAACGACGCGGCGCCGCCGCCAAGACCAGCTCCCGGAGCTCTGGTCCACTCCCGCGTGGTCGACGCGGCTCGCTTTAATTCCGCATTCTTCCTCTTTCTTTCCGTAACAAGGCAGAAGGCCAAATTCATTTAACGGCGGCGGACTATTAATTGCTCCCATCTTCAAAAATGACACCGATACAGGCTTGATTATCCATTATAACAAATATTCTCTTTGTCTCTTAAATTATTCCCTAATATGACTTCCGGTGGGAATTAGCAAAACTCACCCTAATTACAGCGTAATACAATTGGAATAATATATATATATTTTTTTTAAAGTGCTGCGAGGACACGTTTCATTAAAATTTTAAAGCCGCAATATAAAGACAATTTTTGCAGTGCGCTGATTAAAATCAAGCCGGATAATTCCTAACACTTAATACAAGAACTCATATTGCATCTTAATCAGACGGAACAGACTTAAGAAACAAAATGGGAAGTCATTATTTTCAAATTCTTCGAAGCGGTGTTCATTGATTTTATATTTATATGTAATTATAACGCCATTGAACTCATCGCACCAGTTTTGCAGTCATACAAACCCATTAAGCGATGCATATTGGAACAAAAACAGTGGAGTAGCACATATAGACAGACAGTATATCAATGGCAACAAGCATATACTGTACCGTATTCCCTATCCTCTACGAAGAACAGCTAATATTACTGCGGCTTACTGATGAGCACGATGACGTGTGATTTACTTCTCACAGATGGCCCGGGCTTGTAAACCAGAAGGAGCATTCAGGTCTAATTTAAAAATTCTCCCACACAGTTAGAATATCTGTGGGCAAGTTTGTCACTCTGGTGCACGATATCCCGGTCGCCTCAGATCTGTGCCGCGTCGAAAGCGCCAGGAGCGAGCGAGATAACGGCAATGGCGGGTGAAAGACGGCTAACACAATCTTTAATGAGTTTCTGCCGACTCCGGCTCTCGCCTCTTTTCTGGGTCAAGGTCCCACCCCGGCTCCAGCGCGCGGGCCGTGGGCGGAATGCTGGACCGCGGAGCGAGCCGGGGAGCCGGCCGGCATCCACGTTGGCGTCGAGTTTAGAGGAAAGGAGCAGCGACGGATGAAATTCGACAGCGTGCGGATGAACCGCTGTCCCTGAAATGGACAGCGGTTCCCCTCCGGTTCCGTTACAAAAAGTATTTTGACGGCGAGTGTCACGGCTTGAATGCTTGTTTGCCTACCTTGACTTGTGAGCGGGTCGACTCGCAAGGTTTTCGAGTTACAAGCAGTCGCTGCCGCTGCAGAATTTAAGTGAAAAACCAAAATGGATTAATTATAAACCTGCAAGGGACCCACTTGTGGGCAAGGAGAGCGAGGTCTAATTTTGACGGCTTGGTGATGAAGTGCTGCCACCACAAGTGAAAACGCAGTCCGCGCTTTTACCGTCTTGTGTCTTTTTTTAGACCCGGAAGTTTAAACTAGTAGTTTTGTCTACTCTCCTTTGGCCCCACGATAGATGGGACAGGGTGCGCAGTGGCCCATTTGCGTAAATCCACACCCCCTCCTTAAAAGAAACCAAGTTGAGCAAGATTTTTAAAAAACGGTGTGAGTACGATGCTACGGTATGCGCATAGGTCACTTCAGGTTGCATTTAATTCAGCGCAGATTAACCGCAAAGTAAACAAGACGCCTTATCCCAGCCCTCGTGGTGCGGATGGACTCGGTCCTCCCCCCACCCCTCCGCCTCGCCCGCCTTTTCATTTCCCAGCAATCATCTCGCGGCGGGGGGGCCGTGGCAGGTATGGAGGCGGCGATAACATTAGAGAGACATCACAGGGAGATATCTGACCGAGAGCGAGATTATTCAGCGCCGCAAAGGCGACCGGGAGGCAACCACTGTCAGACATCAAGGCTCCGGCGTGTCCGCACAGGACAAGAGAGGTGGCGGAGGGGTAGGGGTGGGGACAAGGGCACTGACGAATTACTGATGTTCTGATAAACTCCATTTTTTTATTTTTATTTTTTTTGTTCTTCCCCCTCTACCTTTTGAATGCAATCGTGGTATGCGACAACGATCACCTAAAAACTGAAGAAGTTTAGCCTTCAGGCGATGTCGAAACAACCCGAGGTCTTGACGGATGTGCCCAAAGACGACTTACCGAGACCGTGGTCCTCAGTCGGAAAAAGGTGACGTGCACCTCTCCTGGTCGGGGGTGAGATCCTGCCACCCCCAAGTTGGAGGAGTTCAAGTAGCTCGGGGTCTCGGGATGAGAATCAGAACGTCCAAATCCGAGACCGTGGTCCTCAGTCGGAAAAGGGTGACGTGCACCTCTCCGGGTCGGGGATGAGATCCTGCCACCCCCCTAGTTGGAGGTGTTCAAGTAGCTCGGGGTCTCGTTCACGAGTGCGGGAAGAACGGACCGGGAGATCGACAAGACGGATCGCTGAAGCGGACTTTGTATCGGTCCGTTCCGGTTCATCTACGTTCCTACCCTCACCTATGGGCGTGAGCCAAAAGAACCAGATCACGGATACAAGCAAGCGGCCGAAACTAGTTTCCTCCGCAGGGTGTCCGGGATCTCCCTTAGCGATAAGGTGAGAAGCTCCGTCATCAGGGAGGGGCTCAGTGTCGAGCCGCTGCTCCTCCGCATTGAGAGGAGCCAAGTGAGGTGGCTGGGGCATCTGATCCGGATGCCTCCCAGACGCCTCCCTGGTGAGGTGTTCCGGTCACGTCCCACCGGAAAGAGACCCCGGGTATGTCCCAGGACACGCCGGAGAGACTATGTATCCCTCCGGAAGTGGCTGGGGAAAGGGAAGTCTGGGTATCCCTGCTGAATCTACTTCCCCCGTGAAAAAGCGGTAGAAAATGGTGTGTTATTTTCACCAATTATTAACTGAAGTATTGGGAATAGTCTACCCTCTTTGATCATGCGACGTTATCGGATTATTTATTTTTGGGGGTCGCGGGGGGAGGTCCCCGCAAGATGACGGCTTTGGAGATAACGAGGATTCCGCTCGATACCGGCGCTCGACTACGTCACCAAAGCAAACGAATGGTTGTCTCATCTTCGCGAAGGCTTGCGACGTGTAAGAAAATGCAGGGACGATCGCAAGTCATCACTTTTCGGCTTATAAAAATGAATTTTTTTTGACTTTGGTGCAAGCTGTAGGCCGTCGTTTTGCTAAAATATCAAATTCTGAAGGTTTTTCTTGCGGACCTGGATTGTAAATCCGTCCCAAAGCTCGGCTTCCAGTCGGGTATGGTGCAAAAATATTCCTCGGGTCTTCCCAGAAAACCGATCGGCGGTAAGAATAGAACCGTTCTGGAGGTGACAAACGAGAGGGACAAATGGGTTTTTGTCCTGCTCCTCTTCAAAGGAGGAATTCCTCGTGCCCCCCGTGCGCGGATTTTGCGCGGAGATGAAAGCGAGTTGTGATTACGGGGAAGCGGTATCTGTCGACTGCAGGAGTAACGGAGGACCGGCACAAAGTGGGCCGGGGGGGGGCCTCGGGTCATTAGATCTCGCGTTCCCGCGTCTACGTGTTTGCGAGCCGGCGAGACAAAAAAAGCAGAGCGGAGTTGAAACCGGCCGACGGATTCGGATGACTTTCCGACGGCGCTTCATCGGAGTCCACCTCTGAACTCCGAAATGTGGAAATCATTTGCCCCCCCCCCCCAAAAAAATGCCGCGGCAATTATTCATTTTGTCGAAGTTCCTTTCACAACGTAAACATGACGTAGTTCTTTCAAAATAGATTAGCCATGTTTGAAGGTCATTGCTAAAAACATGAAAAGGCCAAGAACTGAATTCAGTCGGGAATTGTGGAGAACGTCAATCCGTTTTTGCACCATTTCAGTTTTTCTTAAAGCGCGACTGTCATGAAATGGAGGATTTTTGGTATATTATTAATGAAAAACCCACAGCCAGTACGGTCCCATGTGTTTTTTCACCACAAAAAATGATTTTGACATATCCATCTTTTTGTAACTCCCGCCATGAAAATCCTCTCAGGGATTTGTTTTCGAGAAGAAGCAGGAAGTGACGTACAGGACGGAGGCGCCCCCTAGTGGACTCGTTTGTTTCCGTTAGTTTTACCTCCGGGAAGGTAGCTCATTGTTCCTTCGTGTTAGCCAAAATGCCGGATCGTTGCATTGCTGGACGTTGCTCGAACACTCGGGAGGATGGATTTAGCTTTGGGGATGGGGGCGGCTCTGAAGAACCCAGCCGAGAATGCGCGCATGCAGCGCCCCGGCTCGACTGTGTTCAACAAGTACTGCGGCGGCTTTGAACATACCCTTAAAAGCAGCACGGCTCGGCTCCGTGATATGCCACCACGGCGCGGAAAATCAGCCACACCGGCGGTCACTGCTTCTGAGAAGGGGGCGCGTCGGGCTTTGGGGACGGGGGCGGCTCCGAAGAACCCGGCCGAGAAAGCGTCACTCAGCCGCGTCCGCAAGTACGGCGCCCCGGCTCGACTGTGTTGCTCAGTCCTGCGGCGTCTGCGAACACCCCCCTAAAGCGGGACGGCTCGGCTCCGTCGTAAGCCACACCGGCCGGCTGCGATGAGCCGCGGAAGTGGATCGGACGGGGATGCGGTTCGGCCGTGATCGCATATCATCTGAATATGGCTCGAAACAATAATGTCATATCGCCTCGGTAACTTCACTCGGTATATAATTTGGCAGGCTTGTGAACAACACTCTTCACTGCGGTGTGTCAAATTTGCAAGACATATTTATTGATGGATTCATTTTTGTGTGATGAATTTTGCCGTTGGCCTCTGTGAACATATCGAAAGTCCAATGAAGTCTCCATGCGAAGGCGAAAGTGAATTTTAGGTTGAATGTGAATAACTTTTTGCTCTGTCATGTCATTATTCATTTTTCACTCAACCCCCCAGTGGACGACGACTTCATCGGTCTCAGCGAGCTCCCGGAAACCTTCCCCTCGGACCCGCCCGAGCCGCTGCCCGTGTTCCTGATGGAGCCCGAGGAGGCCTACATCGTCAAGAACAAGCCCGTCAACCTGTACTGCAAGGCCACGCCCGCCACGCAGATCTACTTCAAGTGCAACAGCGAGTGGGTCCACCAGAAGGAGCACACGGTGGAGGAGCGCGTGGACGAGAACTCCGGTGAGGGGAACGACCTTGCGCATTTCCCGGGGCGCCAATCAAAACTGAACGTTAGCTTAGTTAAAAGGAAAGTATTTGATTCAGTGCCGGTATTGAGTCATCCCCGTCTGAAATAGAAGCGGAACGTGAGCGAAAAACCGCAAGGAGTTTACGCCCCTCCTGAAGATGTTCGTAATTTCCCATTTTAATTCCGTGCTGCCTTGAAATTCGAGTTTGATTTGTTGCAAGACCGAGTCCTCCATTACTACACTCATCAATTGCTTATAAAGCTGCGACGCATAAGTTGTTAGCCCGTCTGTGGCATTTTTCTTTGCTCATTAGCATTACACTAAAAAGATCTTCATAAGGCAAAAACTATTTCATTATAGTTGATTGATACTGACAGGGGCGGCACGGTGGATCGGATGGTAAAGCGTGAGCCTCGCAGTTCTGAGGATCCGGGTTCGATCCCGGCCCCGCCTGTGTGGAATGTGGATGTTCTCCCCATGCCTACGTGGGTTTTTTCCAGGCACTTTTGTTTCCTCCCACATCCCAAAAACATGCAACATTAATTTGACACTAAATTGCCCCTAGGTGTGAGGGGCACTATTTTATGTATCCAAAAAAAAAAAAATGTGAACAAATGACCTGTAATACCATTTCCATTCACACTCGAAATTGCCCCAAGGTGTGATTGTGAGTGCGGCTGTTTGTCTCGATGTGCCCCGCGATTGGCTGGCGACCGGTTCAGGGCGTACCCCGCCTCCCGCCCGTTGACACCTTGGCTAGGCTCCGGCGCTCCCCGCGACCCTCGTGAGGATAAGCGGCAAAGAAAATGAATGGATGATACTTAAAATAGTTTGACAGTCAGGTTCGAAACCTCTTTTAAAAAATAAAAAAACAAATCTGCTGCTTGTTGATCGGCGAATCGAGGTCACTGCATTATTCTTATTTGAAATTTCCTCTCTTAAGTCAAAGTAAAAATTGTCCGAACGCCTCGTATGTCTGCAAAATCATATTTCTCTCTATAGATGATTATCTGTGAATAACTGAATATAAGTTCCACAGGGGAAAAAAAGAACTAGTCTTTTTTTTTATATTTTTTTTGTCACTTTTATTGTTTTTATGCCATTTTAAATCTTTGTTTTCAAATGCCTTAAATCGTGTAAAGCACACAATTTATCACAATTTTGCTTTGCTTTGCTTAGCGAACGTCAAATATGCACGGGATTATTATCGTGTTATTAAAGTTTGGTGAGATATAACAGGGATGGGCCCCCCCCCCCCATCTTCTCTTGCATTTGAAGACGTTTGCGATCATCCCGAGAAAGGCAGGGAAGTGAATCTCCGGCAAGGTTATTTCTTCCCACTGAATTCTCAGGCCCCCGAAGGCACCGGCGCTTTAACACATAACACCGCGGCCGCTCATTGGCTGCATTCAGCTGCTGGATTGGAAATTGAGTTATTTTTTTTTTTCCGTCTTCTTCTTCTTCTTTTTTTCCCCCCACAGGTACAAATCATTTCACATTTAGCCCGTTTTCATCTCGCTGTTTACTCGTCACACCCTCGCGCGCGTATGAATACGTTTGAAGCCGTCACGCGGACCCCGAAAAGCGCGTTTTTGAAAAAAACGCGTTGCAGCCAGCGTGGAATATCAAAGGCGTATTGAAGTCGCACCCTTTCGGCGCCCGAGATGTTACTCGCGTTTTGTTTTGCTCACTGTTCCCGCGAAAGGAGGCGTTTGAACGTTGCCGTGTTTCTTTGGCCCTTTGTGTCAAAGGCGTTTGCGCTAAAAGCAGGAAAAAACACAGGGAAAAAAAAAAAAAAAAAAACAGCCCACGCGTCGCCGCGGCAGCCGAGGCCCGCGGGCTACTTCCTGTGTGGATTTTCATTCATTCGTGCCCTGCAAATACACACAAACGCGCGCCAAATACTTTACCCGACCTTAACCTTAGCAAGCACATTCAAAGAGGATGAAATTAGGCTGCAATTCCCGACCATTTCACATCAAGCTGAACAATTTTCCCTCAAGACGTGAGAATCGCTACACTTCAAATATGTATTTTTAAAATAAGGCGCGCGGTTGTTTGTGTTCCACTCCGGTCTTTGTACGTACCACGATTTACACCCGTGGAAAATAAAAATGCACAAATGTATAAAAATGGAAAACTTTATTTCACCCGGCAAATTCTCCTGCATATTTTTCCAATATTTAACCCAGCTGTGGATGCCATTGACGATTATATGCGTCAAATTTTTATTTTTTTTAATGGGTACTCATGTAGGGTGGCACAATGGATCAGAAGGTAAAGCGTTAGCCTCACAGTTCTAAAGACTTGGGTTTGATCCCAGCCTCGCCTGTGTGGCGTTTGCATGCATAATCCACAAATGTTGATTTTTTCTTTTTGTTTTTTTAAAAAAGTGTAAAAATTATGGAGGAAATTGTATTATCATGCTAATGCTAGTTGTTAATTAATATAAGTTTTTTTTTTTGGGGTGGGGGGGGCAAGTATCTGTACCGTGGCGGCACGGTGGGTCAGCTGGAAAGCGTTGGCCTCACATTTCTGAGGACCCGGGTTCGATCCCGGAACCGCCTGTGTGGCGTTTGCATGTTCTCCCCGTGCCTGCGTGGGTTTTCTCCGGGCACTCCGGTTTCCTCCCGCATCCCAAAAACACGCGACATTAATTGGAGACTCTAAATTGCCCGTAGGTGCTAAAGTTCCGACCCCCTTGAGAGTTTCCGACGACGCCGGATTCGGGTCGATAGCCAGGAAAATGCGGCCGGCGGAAATTGGATCTTTCCCTTCCCGCGGCTCCTCTCCCGGGCGCGCTCCGTTTCCCGCGTCTTCGCTTTCATGTCGCCGTTCCGAAAACGAGGACGAGACGGGGGGAGACGAACCCCCACCCCCTCCAAAAAAAAAAAAGCAAACAAACGAAGGTGTTCTTGACATTCCACAGATATGAAAAAAATCCTTTGAAATGCGGCGCGGCAGACAAATTGATCAAGCGAGCTCGCCGCCGAGTCGGGAATCGGTTCAATGTCGGAGCAATGTGACGAATGGACCGGACGAGAAAAGATAACAAGATGGCATTTATCAAATAAAAAAAAAAAAAAAAAAAGTGATGTGAAAGCTTTTTTTTTTTTTAATAACTGTGATACAAAGCACTCAAAGCTTCTTCTTCTTTTTTTTTTTTTCCTCCCTTCTCTTCATGACTTCACTGCACTCGCTTACTGTGGATCGAATCCAAAGAATTAAATCCTCCTCAGACTTAGCGGCGGTGCGCGGCGCGCCTCCGACGGACTCGTCAAACAAACAAAAAAAAAAAAACGCACCGTTTCGTAATTTTTGCATTGTGAATCTTTTTAAACAGAGCCCAGAACCCTTCGCGGCATCTGATAGCAACGCTGAAATATGAAAAAAAAAAAAAAAAAAAAAAAAGGACTCCGCTTGTTTTCGGCTTTGTATTTTTTTTTTTTTTTTTTGTTCCGCAGCTAAAATCCTCAAAGTGAACTCTGCTCTACTTTAAGAAATACATAATGAGAAGTAGTACATGTTTTGGGGCGATACTTTTTCATTCTTAGGAGTTGGGTGCAGGAAACTGCGAAAAACAACATCGAAGAAGTACAAACTTCCCTCTTTTCTTTACTAATTAGTGTAAAGCAACTTATTTTATCCAAGACGAGACTAAGGGCAGCAAGTAATCAAAACGCTGCAACCAAGTGGAGACTGTGGACTTTCATGTTGCGGCATCGCGCATCGGTCAAAATGAGATAAACGGCAGCAATCAAGGAGGAGGATTTCCACAGTAAAGAGATTGTCCATCCATGACGAGACTGAGGGCAGCAAGTAAATGGGGTCCCTGCAGCCAAGTGGAGACTGTGGACTTTCATATTGCGGCATCCGCATCAGTCAAAATGAGATAAAGTGCAGCAATCAAGGAGGAGGATTTCCACAGTAAAGAGATTGTCCATCCATGACGAGACTGAGGGCAGCAAGTAAATGGGGTCCCTGCAGCCAAGTGGAGACTGTGGACTTTCATATTGCGGCATCCGCATCAGTCAAAATGAGATAAAGTGCAGCAATAAAGGAGGAGTAGAGTCTCCCCTATTTCCACAATAAAGAGACTAATTCTATCCAAGAGGAGACTGAGGACAGCAATTAATTGGAACGCTGCAGCCAAGTGGAGACTGTGGACTATCATATTCCGACATCGTGCCATCAGTCGAAATGAGATGAAGGGCAGTAAAGAGACAAATTTTATCCAAGATGAGACTGAGGGCAGCAAGTAAACAGGGTCCCTGCAGCCAAGTGGAGACTGTGGACTATCATATTGCAACATCGTGCATAAGTCGAAATGAGATAAACGGCGGCATCAGAGGAGAAGGAGAGTCTCCCCTATTAACTTTCCACAGTAAAGAGACTAATTCTATCCAAGACGAGAACGAGGGCAGCAAGTAAATGGGATCGCTGCAGCCAAGAGGAGACTGAGGGCAGCAATTAATCGGAAAGCTGCAACCAAGTGGAGACTGTGGACTATCACATTGCGGCATCGTGCATCACGCAAAATGAGCAATAGAGGATAAAACGAGTCTCCCCTATTAACTTTAAACAGTAAAGAAACTAATTCTATTCAAGACGAGACTGAGGGCAGCAAGTAAACTGATTGCTGCTGTCAAGTGGAGACTGTGGACTTTCATATCGTGGCATTGCGCATCCGTTGAAATGAGATAAACGGAAGCAAGAGAGAAAGACGAGAGTCTCCCCCATTAAATTTCCACAATAAAGAGACTAATTCTATCCAAAATGAGACTGAGGGCAGCAAGTAATCAGAACGCTGCAACCAAGTGGAGACTGTGGACTGTCATATTGCAGCATCGCGCATCAGTCGAAATGAGATAAACGACAGCAATAGAGGAGCAGGAGGAGGAGGAGAGTCTCCCCTCCTAACGTTCCACAGTGAAGAAACTAATTCTATCCAAGATGAGACTGAGGGCAGCAAGTAATCAGAACGCTGCAGCCAAGTGGAGACTATGGACTATCATATTGCAATGTCGTGCACATGTCGAAATGAAATAAACGACAGCAATAGAGGAAAAGGAGAGTCCCCTGTTAACTTTCCACAGTAAAAAGTCTAAATTTATCCAAGATGAGACTGAGGGCAGCAAGTAAACGGGGTCGCTGCAGCCAAGTTGAGACTGTGGACTATCATATTGCAACATCGTGCATAAGTCGAAATGAGATAAACGGCAGCAGTAAAGGAGGATTTCCACGGTAAAGAGATTATCGTCTATCCAAGACGAGACTGAGGGCAGCAATTAATTGGAACGCTGCAACCAAGTGGAGACTGCGGCATGTACAGTAATAGCACAGCATTACTGCAATATTTTTTCGACGCCCCGGGGGAGGGGGGGGGGGCGTTCGTGACCCGCGTTTGAGCAGGTTACCATGGCGACGGGTGCGATTTTTAAATTGGTTCAGGGAGTTGCACCGATACGACGCGCTGGATGTTTGTTAAGCAATTAGCGTCGAGGCTGCCGTCTATTTTTTTGTGCGTGTTCGCTAGTGAGTCAAGACCTCGGAGGGCCTTTAAATATGAAAATGAAAAAATATGAATACCGCGCGACAACCACGCCGATGACAACGGCGGCGCGTTGAGATAGGAGCGTACTTTGTTCCCGTGGCCACGCTCGCGAGACTTGTACCTCAAATCGTCTATCTCCATTGAAACGAGCGGAAAGCACTTTTATCGGTCACGTTGCATCAATTATGATTTATGATGAATCTCGCATGATGAGCTCAAGGCCGCGCGTGCCTGTGTCGTTTCACCGGCCAATCGAATTGCGGCGGGGCGGGTACTTCCTAGAACACATCATTACATTGCTGCGACTCCTCTCGGAGATCATCGGTACAGCACTAATTTGTCATCCTTCACAGAGGATAAAAATTACGAGCGAGTACTGCTATGGATATTGTCGGTCTACATGTTGTTGCTTCACCAATTCTGTTTAGTCTATTGCTTAAAGGGAATTGGCATAGATTCTAATTTGTGTTAGCGTTAGCGGCAAGCCCGTATTAAATACATGTTTAATTGCGTTGTTTTATGTATTTTAAAGTATTTTTCTCAGCACGGAACGCATGGCCCGCTCCCCCCGTCGCGCGCGAGAGAAAATGGGTCGGTTCCACCCGATGATTTCCGTCGCATAAGCGCAATCGGGTTCCGCTATTTTGCATTCCGCGGGAAACACGCGGTTGCTTTGCGATCGGCGGCCAGGTAACACCGGAGGCGGCGAGTACATGAACATTTTTTGACGGAATGAACTCGTTCGCACGCGGTTTTGTTGTGTAACGAGGGAGGCAATTTGTGTCTGGGAACACGGCGAGCGTACATCACTCAATAGTCGAGCGTGATGTATGTCGGGGGGGGGGGGGCGCGGCGCAGGAGGGGGAAGTACAAAGCATACATTCAAATGAGATGTCGGGAAAGGCACGGAAATGTTGCTGAATGTTGCTCGTGAGGATACCTGCAGGGAAGTTGTACTTTCCCCCTCGCTAATACAGCAATACCTTGAGTTACAAGTATAATTTATTCCCTGACGACATTCGTGATGAAAATCATACGGAGTGACTGTGAACTGTCCTCCGTAGAGGTGAATGGAAATGGCATTCGTCCATTTTCTTTGCCGCTTATCCTCACAAGGGTCACGGGAGTGCTGGAGCCTAGGCAGCAGAGTACGCCCTGAGGTGGTTGCCAGCCAATCACAGGGGACATAGAGACAAACGGTCCCGCTCACAATCACACCTAGGGACAATTTACCCATCCATCCATCCACTTTGTTAGCCGCTTATCCTCACGAGGGTTGCGGAGAGTGCTGGAGCCTATCCCAGCTGTCAACGGGGAGGCAGCAGAGTACGCCCTGAGATGGTTGCCAGCCAATCACAGGGGACATAGAGACAAACGGTCCCGCTCACAATCACACCTAGGGACAATTTATCATCGATCCACTTTGTTAGCCGCTTATCCTCACAAAAGTTGCGGAGAGTGCTGGAGCCTATCCCAGCTGTCATCAGGGAGGAGACCGGGTACACCCTGAACTGATTATCAGCCAATCGCAGGGCACACGTAGACAGACAACAGTCGTACTCACAATCACACCTAGGGGCAATTTATCCATCCATCCATCCACTTTGTTAGCCGCTTATCCTCACGAGGGTTGCGGAGAGTGCTGGAGCCTATCCCAGCTGTCAACGGGGAGGCAGCAGAGTACGCCCTGAGATGGTTGCCAGCCAATCACAGGGGACATAGAGACAAACGGTCCCGCTCACAATCACACCTAGGGACAATTTATCATCGATCCACTTTGTTAGCCGCTTATCCTCACGAAAGTTGCGGAGAGTGCTGGAGCCTATCCCAGCTGTCATCAGGGAGGAGACCGGGTACACCCTGAACTGATTATCAGCCAATCGCAGGGCACACGTAGACAGACAACAGTCGTACTCACAATCACACCTAGGGGCAATTTATCCATCCATCCACTTTCTTAGCCACTTATCCTCATAAGGGTCGCGGGAGTGCTGGAGCCTATCCCAGCTGTCAACGAGGAGGCAGCAGAGTACGCCCTGAGATGGTTGCCAGCCAATCACAGGGGACATAGAGACAAACGGTCCCGCTCACAATCACACCTTGGGACAATTTACCCATCCATCCATCCACTTTGTTAGCCGCTTATCCTCACGAGGGTTGCGGAGAGTGCTGGAGCCTATCCCAGCTGTCAACGGGGAGGCAGCAGAGTACGCCCTGAGATGGTTGCCAGCCAATCACAGGGGACATAGAGACAAACGGTCCCGCTCACAATCACACCTAGGGACAATTTATCATCGATCCACTTTGTTAGCCGCTTATCCTCACAAAAGTTGCGGAGAGTGCTGGAGCCTATCCCAGCTGTCATCAGGGAGGAGACCGGGTACACCCTGAACTGATTATCAGCCAATCGCAGGGCACACGTAGACAGACAACAGTCGTACTCACAATCACACCTAGGGGCAATTTATCCATCCATCCATCCACTTTGTTAGCCGCTTATCCTCACGAGGGTTGCGGAGAGTGCTGGAGCCTATCCCAGCTGTCAACGGGGAGGCAGCAGAGTACGCCCTGAGATGGTTGCCAGCCAATCACAGGGGACATAGAGACAAACGGTCCCGCTCACAATCACACCTAGGGACAATTTATCATCGATCCACTTTGTTAGCCGCTTATCCTCACGAAAGTTGCGGAGAGTGCTGGAGCCTATCCCAGCTGTCATCAGGGAGGAGACCGGGTACACCCTGAACTGATTATCAGCCAATCGCAGGGCACACGTAGACAGACAACAGTCGTACTCACAATCACACCTAGGGGCAATTTATCCATCCATCCACTTTCTTAGCCACTTATCCTCATAAGGGTCGCGGGAGTGCTGGAGCCTATCCCAGCTGTCAACGAGGAGGCAGCAGAGTACGCCCTGAGATGGTTGCCAGCCAATCACAGGGGACATAGAGACAAACGGTCCCGCTCACAATCACACCTTGGGACAATTTACCCATCCATCCATCCACTTTGTTAGCCGCTTATCCTCACGAGGGTTGCGGAGAGTGCTGGAGCCTATCCCAGCTGTCAACGGGGAGGCAGCAGAGTACGCCCTGAGATGGTTGCCAGCCAATCACAGGGGACATAGAGACAAACGGTCCCGCAAATGGCGCTTAAGCGAGCCCCCGATGAGAAGCACCTATCCTCAATAGGTGGGTTACATTGCCAAGATTGTTTTGGTTTTTTTTTAATAAGCTAATCGAAGTTCTCAGCTCAGCTCGGCAAAGAAACGTGAAGTCATCGGATGAGGTCAGCGGGGCACATCAGGAAGTGTTTCACGCGGCTTTAGCGCAGCCCGTCCGGGTCGCGGGCGACTCTTGAGGTCCGCGTGGCGCTCGTCGTTATCGTAATTAGATTTTAGGCAAATCTAAATTGCAATGTCGAGTCGGCGCTAATTCCCATGAATCCAAGCGGGATTTTTATTATGGAACGACCGTTTACTGTACTTTACTACATTTGTCAAGTATTTGTTCGTTAGTTTGTGTTTTATTATATATATATATTAGATTGTATATATTATATCTTTATATTTTACTTTTACTCCCCATGAGTAAAGAGAGGCAACCATGGACAAATTTTATTAATTTACTTTGCTAAAACGCATTGCTCATGTTGCTTCCAAAAATGATTTGTAGCACATGCGTTGTTTTGGGTTATCCTAAAAAAGAAAAAAAAAATACCTTCCACCATTACAGAATTTTCAAATAAAAAAAAACAAAACAAAACAATAACAATAATATTTCCAGGTAAGGGGCTTTTTTTTCCCAATTATTCTATTATTATTATTATTATTTTATGAGTATTTTTTTTTCTTTGTAGCAAGTCATCAAAATACATATTTCATGGGGAGGTCCGCGTCACATTATTTTTTACATCCGAGTCACTCGGAACAGCTGTTCCATATTTGCCCCTCGGGATATGAAAATGGACTCATTGGCCCCGTCTTGCGGTCACGTGATCCGATCGGGATGACACATATTTTATATAACAATAGCCAAGTAGCATAAACAGCTAGCGGTAAGTAGTTTTTAATTTTGTCGCTAAATATCCATCCATCCATCCATTTTCTTAGCCGCTTATCCTCACGAGGGTCGCGGGGAGTGCCTGTGTGGCCTCACAGTTATGCCGCCTGTGTGGAGTTTGGATGTTCTCCACCCGTGCCTGCGTGGGTTTTCTCCGGGTGGGCATTCCGGTTTCCTCCCACATCCCAAAACATGCGACATTTCTTGGACACTCTCAATTGCCCATAGGTGAGATTGTGAGGCTGTTGTCTATCTCTATGTCCCCTGCTGTTGGTTGGTAACCAGTTCAGGGCTCCACCACTCCCACGACCCTTGTGAGGATAACTGGCTAAGAAATAGGATGGATGAATGGATGGATAAATTGTCCCTAGGTGTGATTGCAACTGTCTCTATGTCCCCTGTGATTGGCTGGCAACCATTTCAGGGCGTACTCTGCCGCCTCCTCGTTGACAGCTGGGATAGGCTCCAGCACTCCCGCAACCCTTGTGAGGATAAGCGGCTAAAAAAAGTGGATGGATGGATAAATTGTCCCGAGGTGTGATTGTGAGCGGGACTGTCGTCTGTTTCTATGTGCCCCGCGCTCGGCTGGCAACCAGTTCAGGGTGTACCTTGATAGCTGGGCTAGGCTCCAGCATGCCCCTTGTGAGGATAAGCGGCAAAGAAAACAGATGGATGGATAAATTGTCCCAAGGTGTGATTGTGAGTGCGACTGTTGTCTGTCTCTATGTCCCCTGTGGTTGGTTGGCAACCAGTTCAGGGCTCCAGCTCTCCCGTGACCCTTGTGAGGATAAGCGACTAAGAAAGTGGATGGATGGATGGATGGATGGATAAATTCTCGCTAGGTGTGATTGTGAGCGGGACCATTTGTCTCTATGTCCCCTGTGATTGGCCGGCAACCAGTTCAGGGTGTAACGTTGACAGCTGGGATCGGCACCAGCATGCCCCTTGTGAGGATAAGCGGCAAAGGAAACAGATGGATGGATGGATAAATTGTCCCAAGGTGTGATTGTGAGTGCGACTGTCGTCTGTCTCTATGTC
This sequence comes from Syngnathoides biaculeatus, assembly GCF_019802595.1. Classification (NCBI taxonomy): domain Eukaryota; kingdom Metazoa; phylum Chordata; class Actinopteri; order Syngnathiformes; family Syngnathidae; genus Syngnathoides; species Syngnathoides biaculeatus. The sequence continues at coordinate 19,368,713 of NC_084656.1, forward strand.
CCCTGTGGTTGGTTGGCAACCAGTTCAGGGCTCCAACTCTCCCGTGCCCCTTGTGAGGATAACCGGCAACGGAAACGGACGGCTCCCCGTCCCGAGCGGGAGTCGTCCCTCCGAGCGCTAAGAAGTTGCGCGGGATGCGGCCGCGAGACGCTGAACCCGAACTAAGATGGCGTGTTCATTTCCCAAAGCAGCGCCCCCCCCTCCCCCAAATCTCTCCCCCCGGAAACTCGAGACACATCAGGAACCCGAGCGGCCGCGCTCGAACGCTCCAGAATTATTCCCGTCCCGCGGACCGATTTCCTGTTCCGGACGAGATTTACGGCGCGCGTTCGCGTTCCGATTGCGTCGACCGCGAGTCACGAGGGCGTATTAACGACGTCACGTCGAAAACCGGGTCGAGCGTCTCGCGCGCGCCACGATTTCAGTCGTATTTATGGAAATTAAAAACCAGCGCCGTAAATTTATCGCGTGAGGTTTGCTTTTTTTTTTTTTTTTTCGGCGCGCAGATGTGCGTGAATCGTAAAGCCGCGGACCTCCGAGTTCTGCGCCCGGGGGTCGTTTTCGAGGAACTTATTGCGTCAATCAAAACCTTCCCGTGAGACAGAAAAATAAAATCATAATAATAATTCAGGGCCGGAAGTGAAGCAATGTTTTTTTGTTTTTTTTTTTAACGAGGTGGATTGTTTTTCAGCAAGATGAGCGAGGATTACTTCGCCTGTGAGTGACTCAGTGCAACTCTCTCTAAAAACTTTACTTTAGAATAATATCTCAGTCATAATAATAATAAACAATAATACTAATGTCAGTGTCATTGGAATTAAATTATCTTAATTACAGTGCTTGTCCGTTGACAGCTCGGATCGGCTCCAGCATGCCCTGCGACGCTTGTGAGGATAAGCGGCAAAGAAATTGGATGGATTATTTCAGTGCATCACTTTATGTTGTATCTATTCGCCTATTTTCTGAGCCGCTCATCCTCACGAGGGTCGCGGGAGTGCTGGAGCCTATCCCAGCTGTCATCAGGGAGGAGACCGGGTACACCCTGAACTGATTGTCAGCCAATCGCAGGGCACACGTAGACAGACAGCAGTCGCACTCACAATCACACCTAGGGGCAATTCATCCATCCACTTTCTTAGCCGCTTATCCTCACAAGGGTCGCAGGAGTGCTGGAGCATATCCCAGCTGTCATCAGGGAGGAGACCGGGTACACCCTGAACTGATTGTCAGCCAATCGCAGGGCACACAGAGACAGACAACAGTCGCACTCACAGTCACACCTAGGGACAATTTATCCATCCATCCATGCACTTTCTTAGCTGCTTATCCTCACAAGGGTCGCGGGAGTGCTGGAGCCGATCCCAGCTGTCAACGGGGAGGCGGCAGAGTACGCCCTGAACTGGTTACCAGCCAATCACAGGGGACCTAGAGACAGTCGCACTCGCAATCACACCTCGGGACAATTTATCCATCCATTCATCCATCCACTTTCTTAGCTGCTTATCCTCACAAGGGTCGCGGGAGTGGTGGAGCCCTGAACTGGTTGCCAACCAACCTAGGGACAATTTAGAGCAGGGGTGTCAAACTCGTTTTTGTCGCGGGCCACATTGTAGTTATGGTTTCCCTCGGAGGGCCGTTATGACTGTGAAATCATAAAAATCTTTCACCGCCTAATCATGTTTATGCGCGGAATTTATTCAGTACTTTTGGAATCAGAAATCGAGGCTATGAGTTTTTCAACTATTGTTGATATTTGGCAGCACAAAACATTTAGGATGTGAAAATTGCAAATTTGGGTCCAGATTTTAGCCAAAATCATGGAGGTCAATACACGTGATTTGCCTTCGCGGGCCACGTAAAATCACGCGGGGGGGGGGGCCAGTTCTGGCCCCCGGGCCTTGAGTTGGACACCTGTGATTTTCGAGCGTCCGATTAATGTCGCGTGCCGGAGTGCCCGGAGAAAAGCCACGCGGGCACGGGAGGAACACGCAAAGTCCACACAGGCGAGGCCGGGATCGAACCCTCGGCCTCGGAACTGTGAGGCCAACGCTTTGCCGCCCATTCTATATCTCGGATATAATTATGATCTGTAGTATTATTTTCTTTTGATTATATGTCAATTTTTTTTTATTTCATTTGATGGCTTTTACCAATCCATTTTCTTAATCATATCGTGACTCATAATTTATAGTTGTAAGTTTTATTGCACACTTTAGGCGTGGTACTTTGCATTTGGAAAAAAAAAAACCACACGTCAGAAGAGTAAAATCATGTATTTTTGAACAAGAAATGGACACGAGACGGCTATAAATGGCAAAGCGTCGCCCCGGTGCGGTTTTGGCGCCGCTGATGAGAGGGTTCGGTCTGAGTTTGCGAATCCAAATAGCGTCGGCGTCCTAAAATTGCGGCTTGCGATGGCACAGGCTGGTAATGCCGCCGTGACGGAGTGCGGGCAAATGTTGCTGCATTTGCACAAAAAAAAAAATTGAAAAAAATTGGAACGTCGCCCTGTGAGGCTTGCGGGAAACTTCGCAGCAAATGGATGGATGGATGGATCACTTTTTGTTGGATCCATCTATTTTCTGAGACGCTCATCCTCACAAGGGTCGCAGGAGTGCTGGAGCATATCCCAGCTGTCATCAGGGAGGAGACCGGGTACGCCCTGAACTGATTATCAGCCAATCGCAGGGCACACGTAGACAGACAGCAGTCGTACTCACAATCACACCTAGGGGCAATTTATCCATCCATCCACTTTCTTAGCCGCTTATCCTCATAAGGGTTGCGGGAGTGCTGGAGCCTATCCCAGCTGTCAACGAGGAGGCAGCAGAGTACGCCCTGAGATGGTTGCCAGCCAATCACAGGGGACGTAGAGACAAACGGTCCCGCTCACAATCACACCTAGGGACAATTTACCCATCCATCCATCCACTTTTTTAGCCGCTTATCCTCATAAGGGTTGCGGGAGTGCTGGAGCCTATCCCAGCTGTCATCAGGGAGGCGGCTTTAGTTTTTTTTCCCCATCTCGTTTAAACTGAATAATTTGGGTTTGGAGTTTACAGTAGCGGTGGGAAAAGTGCGGTCCATGGGCGCCGCTTCGTTCTTTGAGCCGTCCAACCAAATGTTTACGTCATTAAGGTTAGGGAACATGAGAAATCTTTCGTAAATGTGGCATTAATTTAGTCCATTTTTCCTACAGTTGGAAAATTAAGAAAAATGGACTTTATACTTCAGTTGTCTCATGAAATCATAAATTAGTTGATTTATTTAAAATAAAAATATTTAAATGATTGATTTTAATCATCATTTTTAAATTGATTCGTTATAAATACAATTAAAATGAATTATTTCATTAAAAGAAAATTGTATTTGTCCGTTTATGTATGCGCCTATTCATTTTTTAAAAAAAATTAAATTTTTATTTAATGTTTTTAATTTATACAGCCGGAGTTGCAGTAAAGTAAGTTTAGCCTGGGTCGTAAAATGGAGTTATAGTGTTTTTTTGGGGTTTTTTTGTAATCAAATTTATTTTTGATAGTCATTTTATGCAATATGTTTGCAATATTATTGTTGGTATCATAGTTTGTGGTACAGTTCCAATCAAATCTGTTCATTTAGGGAACGATCAATATAAACGACTGGCTCGGCCCGTTTCCCGATAATGTTTGAAATGATACGAAATGAATGTAAATAAATGCCCCCCCCCCCCCAAAAAAAAAAGAGGTTGGCGATATGCCGGCATTTGTTCGAGGCCCGGCGCCCAGATGAGCGCTAATCAGAGGGGTTAGCAAACGGGATTGTCCTCGGCGTGACCATCCCGATCCCCTCCCCGCGGGACCCTCAAGCTCAATAGTGCGGGTTTTGGATTCCGTGGCCAGATGCGCTCACGCGCAAAGCAGGAAATCCGGGTATTACGTCGGGGTTTCCGGTGCCCGCGTAAACACCTGATTTGGTTCCGTCCCGGCAGGCCTGGTGGTGAGAGAAGCCAGCATCGAGATCACCCGGCAGCAGGTGGAGGAGCTCTTCGGACCCGAGGACTTCTGGTGCCAGTGCGTGGCCTGGAGCTCGGCGGGGACCACCAAGAGCCGCAAAGCCCACGTCCGCATCGCCTGTGAGTATTTTCGGCTCCCCTCCGTCCGGATTTGTGTCCAAAACCCGGTCCGGGTCCGGCGTGAAGCCTTTCCCAGTGGTGGCCGCCGTGACCCGAGCTGTCAGAATTTTTGGATTACATTTTTGTTGTTTTTTTTTTTTACATTTTTTTTTTTTTTTAATTTGTGTTCCGTTGGGCAGAATTTCTTTTTTTTTGTTTTAGGTCCCAGGAATTTAAGTGGCTAAAAAATGTTAACATCATCGTATTTATTTATGATTTTTTTTTTTTTTAATTTGTGTTCCGGTGGCACAAATATGGTTTCTGGGCAGAATTTCTTTCTTTTTTTTTTTTTTTTTTTAGGTCCCAGGAATTTAAGTGGCTAAAATTGTTAACATCATCGTATTTATTTATGATTTTTTTTTTTTTTTTAAATTTGTGTTCCGGTGGCACAAATATGGTTTCTGGGCAGAATTTCTTTTGTTTTGTTTTTTTAGGTCCCCGGATATTAAGTGGCTAATGTGTTAACATCATTGTAATTATTTAGATTTTTTTTTTTAACTTGTGTTCCGGTAGCACAAATATGGTTTCCGGGCAGATTTTTTTTTTTTTTTTTTTTTTTGGTTGCAGGAATTTCAATGGCTAAAAAATGTGTTTTCATCATCATATTTATTTATGATTTTTTTTTTTTTTTTTTTGGTGTTCCAGTGGCACAAATATGGTTTCCGGGCAAATTTATTATTTATTTTTAGGTCCTTGGAATTAAGTGGCTAAAGAATGTTTAACATCATCGTATTTATTTATGATTTTATTTTTTTTTTTATTTGTGTTCCGGTGGCACAAATATGGTTTGGCTGGGCAGAATTTCTTTTGTTTTGTTTTTTTAGGTCCCCGGATATAAGTGGCTAATGTGTTAACATCATTGTAATTATTTAGATTTTTTTTTTTAACTTGTGTTCCGTAGCACAAATATGGTTTCCGGGCAGATTTTTTTTTTTTTTTTTTTTTTTTTGGTTGCAGGAATTTCATGGCTAAAAAATGTGTTTTCATCATCATATTTATTTACGATTTTTTTTTTTTTTTTTTGGGTGTTCCAGTGGCACAAATATGGTTTCCGGGCAAATTTATTTATTTATTTTTAGGTCCTTGGAATTTAAGTGGCTAAAGAATGTGTTAACATCATCGTATTTATTTATGATTTTATTTTATTTTTTATTTGTGTTCCGGTGGCACAAATATGGTTTCTGGGCAGAATTTCTTTTGTTTTGTTTTTTTAGGTCCCCGGATATTAAGTGGCTAATGTGTTAACATCATTGTAATTATTTAGATTTTTTTTTTTTAACTTGTGTTCCGGTAGCACAAATATGGTTTCCGGGCAGATTTTTTTTTTTTTTTTTTTTTTTTGGTTGCAGGAATTTCAATGGCTAAAAAATGTGTTTTCATCATCATATTTATTTATTTTTTTTTTTTTTTTTTTTTTTGGTGTTCCAGTGGCACAAATATGGTTTCCGGGCAAATTTATTTATTTATTTTTAGGTCCTTGGAATTTAAGTGGCTAAAGAATGTGTTAACATCATCGTATTTATTTATGATTTTATTTTATTTTTTATTTGTGTTCCAGTGGCACAAATATGGTTTCCAGGCAGAATTTCTTTTTTTTTTTTTTTAGATCCCAAAAAATTAAGTGGCTAAAGAAAGTGTTAACGTGTTAACATCATCATATTTATTTCTGATTTTTATTTTTAGTTATTTTTTTTTAATGTCCCGGTTTGACCAGTGTCTGTACGGTACATTGGTGGCTAAAGCGGGCCGGGGGTCGTCGGACCACCGTGAACGTCAGACCCCTGCTGGCTCCTGAGGAAACGTGGCACACTCGGGTTGGTAAATTGAGGAGCTCCTCCCAGATGTGCGACTGAAACGTCCCTTGAAACAGAATTTTGCGTGACTTTCTTGTGTACAGTAGAGCATAAACAGGGAAGTCCGCTCGCGTATACACAGAAAAGAGGCCACGTCGCATGTTTATGCGCTCGCATTTTCCCCACTGAAGGCCTTGATTGTGTTTTCTCCACCCACTCGGAAGCTTCGCAAAATAGTTTCCGAACAACGAGAGCCGTTCCGCCGTTCTCCCTTTTCTTCCTTCAAAAACAACCTGCCAGTCAAAGAATGACGAAAAAGCCCGGAAGAGTTGACAGTTCTAGCTCCAGTTGCGGCATCGAGGCGGCGGCGTTGCAGCACAAAGCGCGTTACGTAACGCGACGGCGAGCGTTGTCGTTGTCGGGATCGCACCTGAAGGGACGTCGGCTTGCGCTCTCGACTCCCGCGGGACGCTGATGGTGCCGTACGACCGACTCGGTCCCCGTCCTGGTCTTGGCTTGTGCTGAGAAGATTACTTTGGAAATGTCCTTGGTTACAATTACAAGTTACCCTTGTTGAAAATGTCATTTTAGATTATTGATTACATTTGGTTTGCGCACCGGATTACAACCCTCACCCAGTGCCTTTGTCAAGGAAATACCATTTGGTACATACATAAACCGCACCTGTGTAAAAGCCGCAAGTGCCCGCATTGAAACCCGCATTGAAACACGAGATATTTACAAAGAAAGATGATACGCAGGAAGAGTTTTTGAAGTTTTAATACCTTAGCTTAGCTGAACATAGCAACAACACGGTAGCATGAACAGGCCCGGTAAAGAAAATAAAATCACCCACGTAGCTACACAGTAGTAACACGGCAACACAGCATTAACAGAACCAGTTAAAACAAAAAACATACCGGTAAAAATCACTGAGACATGCTAGCACCGCGCTAATGCTAGCGCAACTATAACAGAGCCGGTTTGAAAAAAAAAAAAACCTAAATCACGGAAACGCGGCACTAACACAGCAGAAAACACGCTAGCGTGACGCTAGCAGGGCCGGTTTAAAAAAAAAAACATACCGGTAAAAATCACTGAGACGCGGCAGCAACATGCTAGCACAGCGCTAACGCTAGCGCAGTACTAACAGAGCCGGTTAAAAAAAAAAAAAATACCTCAATCACTGAAATGCAGCACTAACACAGCAGAAATACGCTAGCGCAGTGCTAACTAAGGGCCGGTTTGAAAAAAAAAAACATACCTAAATCACTGAAATGCGGCACTAACACAGAAGAAACTCGCTAGCGCGGCGCTAACAGTGCCGGTTTAAACAAATATACCGGTAAAAATCACTGAGACATGCAGTAACACGTTAGCGCAGCGCTGACAATGCCGGACAGCTAAAAGTCACAAAAAAAAAGTACCACAATAGAAACGCCCTAGTGCGGCGCTAACAGGGCCGGTTAAAAAAACAAAAACATCCCAGTAAAAATCAGAGACACGGCGTAACACAGCAGCATCATGCTAGCACAGTGCTAGCGCAGCGCTAACAGAGCCAGTTTAAAAAACAAACAAAAACATACCTAAATCACTGAAACGCGGCACTAACGCAGCAGAAACACGCGAACGGTAGTGCGGCGCTAACAGGGCCGGTTTGAAAAAAACATACCGGTAAAAATCACTGCAGTAACACGCTAGCGCAGCACTGATGCAGCAGTAACACAACAGAAACGCGCTAGTGCGGCGCTAACAGGGGTTAAAAAAAACACACCAGTAAAAATCACTGAGACGCGGCAGCAACACGTTAGCACTGTGCTAATGCTAGCGCAGCACTAAAAGGGCCGTTTAAAAAAAAAAACATACCTGTAAAAGTCACTTCCACGGCACATATATTCCACCGTCTCACTCTTCCCTTTTCCTCTCGAGTGCCCCCTTGCGGCCGTTGAAAAAAAAATGCACAAATTAAACGCATCACCGCATAAGCCGCAGGGTTGAAATCGTGTGAAAAAAAGTCGCGGCTCATAGGTCGGAAATTACGGTAGTCGTTTTTACCTGGAATTCTTAAAAAAAAATAAAAATGTGCAGTGGAAGCGTGGGTGTTGCTTCAAGGTCATATTTTGGGAAAAATTTGTCATGTTTGAGCCTGCGGCAGAATGGCAAGTGGCCAGTGAGCCAATCACAAGCATCGGTTTTGCAAGGAGGATGCGGTGTGTGTGTGTGTTTGGAGTTTCCTGAAGCAACTTTTTAACTCCATATTTTGTCTCAGTAATCCAATGAATTATAATTAGAGACATTTTGTAAATTTATTGCATATAATTTCTTTCTATATGCCTCACGTACAATACAGTCACTGTGATTTGACGGCCGCGTAAGCCTCGTTACGGGTAGAACTAGAATTTTGTGTAGTCTTGACGAATGTTCCCTCTAAGCTGCGCAACTGCGCAATTGCGCATTTATCGCACTCTCTCGGCGCACACGAAAACCGATCCAGCGTAGTGAACCACAACATGACATCTTTTTTTTTTCTTTTTTTTTTTAACACGGAAACACACGGGAGCTGCTGCTCAGCCGACTTCTACTTCCTAGCTTACCTGACACCACCCCCCTCCGCTCTTAAAGGGGTACACTCGTAATTACAAACGGAACACACGCCCGCAACTTTATATCTGCGGGCATGACCGGTGGACCACACCTGTAAATTCATATCTGCGGGCATGACAGACCACACCCGTAACTTTATATCTGCGGGCGTGACCGGTGGACCACACCTGTAAATTCATATCTGCGGGCATGACAGACCACACCCGTAACTTTATATCCGCGGGCATGACTGACCACACCCGTACATTTTTCTGAGCGATATGCAGATACAGAGTTCATGTCAGTAACGGAAACTGAATGGAAATTAACTTTTAAAATGCGTTTTGTTTTTTTTGATTGCGGAGGCCTGGAGAATATGTACTACAGAAAAATATAAAAAAAATAAATAAAATAAGTGTACATGTAGATTTTTACAAGCCATCCGGTACCCACACAAAGTTGCGCCACGGCCCACTTTTGGGTCCTGAGCCACCGGTTGGGAAACGCTCCCACGTTGACTCTACTTGGTAGCAAGTCTATGACATTTGCTATTATGTATTATTATAGGACTGTGCTAAATACATAAGTTGTAATTCTCTTTGTTTTGTTTATTATAACAGTAAACGGGAATAAACGGCTTGAAGGCTCTTTTATTCAAAAGCGGTTGACGATTTGAAATATTGCTGCTTCTTGTAAGTTGAAATGAGTACGCCGGCACCGCGTAGCGCTCGCATCTCAAATTTTTGCTCGCAAGCCCAAAGCAAAACATCGGCCGAGTGTCGTCGGGGGATCTGGAAAAAGCTGGTGTGGCTTTTCCGTTGGTGCGATTTGGTAAAACGGCTTCAACTTGGGAGAGGAGCGACGGATAGACGGGAGCGTCTCACCCCGACTCGCGGAAAAGCGAAACGAGGTCACGCGATGCGGCTACCGCTTGGACCCCGAAAGCGCCTACCGCTGCTATTCCAGCACGGAGAGCCCGATCCGCGGCTGTCGGTGCCGCCACCCGCTGAGCCGTCTCCCGCTGCTCCGCCTCCGCTAATCGCCCATGATGAGCAGCCTGCCGGCGCTAACCTATGCCTCAAATCACAACGGAAACCCGTCCCATTAGCTCCCGCTGAATGGATTAGCTCCTCGACTGGGCTTTTCGCAGCCGTTAGCGAGTCACATCCGGCGCTGGCGTGTTACGAGCGGGGTTGTGCTCCCCCCCCCCCAAAAAAAAATAGATTTTTTTTTTTTTTACCCATCCTCACGTCTCCACCGTCGGATAAACAAACGTGTGAATTTCTTTCGGTGGCCTTGCTCGGCGGATTACTTAAGAGAGCCGCGGCGTGTTTTATTTTCCACACACGCAGATGACATAAAGTGAATCGAATCGATGCCTTTGAAAAGACGAAACGAAAGCAAATTGCTCGGGCTGAATCGTTTGTGTTTTATGAGCAAAACAAAATGCTTTCACGCTTCCCGAGAGTATCGGCGAATTGCTTGCGGAGGAGAACAAAAAAAAAAAAAAAAAAACATCCCCTAAACCCCCCCCCCAAAAAAAAAAAATGCTCCCAAAGGCACGATAGAAGGTATTGAGTGAAGTAGTCCAACAGTTTTTTCACAGTTCATGGTCGACTCGAGTAAGGTAGCGAAGACGTTTCACCCCCCCCCCCACCCCAAAAAAAACCCTTCTTTTGCTCGTGGGTCATTAGCACGACGCTGAAGCAGCAGTTAACGGGCCCTCGCATCTGCTTTATCGTGACGAATGCTTGAAATGATCATCAAACTGTGACACGGTATTGGATATTGTAAGCAAAAATAGGCCTAGGGCAGGGGTGTCAAAAACTCAATTTTCTCACGGCCCACGTTCGGTTCCGGTTTCCCTCAGAGGGCGTTATGACTGGAACAAAAAATCTTTAATCATCTCATCATATTTACACCATCAATTTATGATTTGGAATTATGTTTTAGAATTATAAATCAAGGGTGATGTGTTTTTCAACTATTCACGTTTACTAACACAAAAATGCTCGTAATATCTCAACTTTATCATTTTCGATATATGACAAATTGAAATTTTGGTACAGATTTTTACAACAACCGTGGACATTGACACCCTAGACTTGACTTCGCGGGCCACCTAAAATCATGTGGCGGACCAGATCCGGCCCCCGGGCCCTGAGTTTGACACCTTTGGCTTAGAGAATCTGCAAAAAATAAAAACTTCTGATGCGGGCGAAAACTAGTAGCTCAACGGTTGTTCTCCTGCTTCACCCAATACTTAAAAAAAAAAACATATTGTACTAAGAAGTTAAATACAACCAAACAGTACTGAGGTAGTTGTTCTTTGGTCTGCCACCAGGTGGAGCCCACGTACGGCAAAGACTCTTGCGCCGAATGTCGCCGGACAAACATCTCTGATCCTTTTCCCCCTTGGTGAAATAAGAGTTCTTCATTTATTCCAAATATCCTAAAATATGATTATTATTTTTTTCTGCGTTGCAGACTTGAGAAAGACTTTTGACCAAGAACCGCTCGGGAAGGAAGTCTCACTGGAGCAGGAAGTGTTGCTCCAGTGCCGCCCACCCGAAGGCATCCCATTGGCTGAGGTAAGCTGTGCGTCGAAAATAATTATTAGTGGAATATTTCCATACATTTTTAAGAGTTGCTTATCCTCACAAGGGTCGCGGGAATGCTGGAGTTTATCATTGGGCAGGAGGGGCGGGTGGGGTTGGCGGAGAATTGCCGACCAATCGCAGGGTACGTAGAGACAGGGGCAATTTAGAGTCCGGGTTTTGGGATTTGGGAGGAAACCGGAGTCCCCGGAGAAAACCCACGCAGGCACGGGGAGAACATGCAAAACTCCACACTGGCAAGGCAGGGATTTGATCCCCGGTCATCAGAACCATTTTCCCCACCGTGCCGCCTTATTCTAATTTAATTTTTTTCTCACTGTTCAAAGTACGCTTTCTGGGTTATTTCATGTTTGGTTTTACACAGCTAATAATTTTTTTTTTTTTTTTTGGGGGGGGGGGTTTGAAGATGTGGGTGGGGGGGGGGCAAATGGGAATCAAACCAGCCGTGTCCTCGTGTTACTTCCTCGCGTGCTACAGTAGAACATTATTCAAGTGCATTTGAAAAGCCTCACTTGAGATTGCAGGAACATAAGCCTACTTCTACTTCCTAGCTTATGACACCACCCCCCTCCGCTCTTAAAGGGGTACACTCGTAATTACAAACGGAACACGCACCCGCAACTTTATATCTGCGGGCATGACCGGTGGACCACACCCGCAAGTTTATATCTGCGGGCATGACCGGCGGACCACACCCGTAACTTTATATCCGCGGGCATGACAGACCACACCCGTAACTTTATATCTGCGGGCATGACTGACTACACCCACAACTTTATTTCTGCGGGCATGACCGGTGGACCACACCCGCAACTTTATATCCGCGGGCATGACAGACCACATCCGTAACTTTATATCTGCGGGCATGACAGACCACACCCGCACATTTTTCTGAGTGATATCTCGATACAGAGTTCATGTCAGTAATGGAAACTGATTGGAAATTAACTTTTAAAATGCGTTTGTTTTTTGATTGCGGGGGCCTGGAGAATATGTACTACAGAAAAATAGTAAAAAAAACAAAATAAGTGTTCATGTAGATTTTTACGAGCCATCCGGTACCCACACAAAATCGCGCCACGGCCCACTTTTGGGTCCTGAGCCACCGGTTGGGAAACGCTCCCATGTTGACTCTATTGGGTAGCAAGTCTATGACATTTGCTATGATGTATTTTTATATGACTGTGCTAAATCCATAAGTCGTAATTCTCTTTGTTTTGTTGATTATAACAATAAACTTTAACTGGGAGCGGGACTAAACGGCTTAAAGGCTCTTTTATTCAAAAGCGGTTCACGATTTGAAATATTGCTTTGCAAGACCGGCAATATGGCGACGGAAAAAGACAAAGGTTCCACTGTCTCGTTTATTTTTCCGAGCCTAAATTCAAACACAGCTGGACACAAGCGAACGTTGTATTGAGGACGGGAAGGGGGGAGGGGGGGGGGGGGAACAGATGTGCAAGCGTCTTCGGTTTCATCTCGATCTCGAGAAATACGTTGCAGACACCGCGAAGGAAAGATCTGTCATATTTCACCCGCCGACAAAGAAAAACACGCCGCGGAGAAGATGAGACGTCGAGACCGAGCGCGGCTCCTCGGAAAAAAAAAAAAAAAAAAAAAAACCCAAACGGTGGTAACAATTTTCTTATTAAATCGCGCTGACTGCTGACTTTGGCGGACTTTGGCGGCGTTCCCGCGTCGTCCGACTTTGGAGGTGCTTCAAAACGGGATTGTTGGTGGGGATCGACGTGATGACTCGGGTTACGGATTTTTCTGCGGAAAGTCATGAACTGGCTGGCTGGCTTACCATAAGACGTTTTACAACCCGAGCTAGTCATTAAGCAGCGGAGTACGTTACTGTCAAATGAGATTGGAGTAATTTTGAGGTCATCCAACAACGACTGCCGAACGCTAGCGCAGCAAAAACAAGCAATCCCGAAAGCAATTACCGTAATTTCCAGTTTACAAATGGCAAATTTTTTCCACACGCTATCAACCCTGCGGATTATGCGGCGATGCGGCTAATTTGCGCATCTTTTCTAACGCCCGCGAGGGGGGACTCGAGCGGAAAAGGTAAGAGTGAGACCGATGGAATATATGTGCCGAGGAAGTGACTTTTACCGGTATGTTGTTTTTTTAACCGCCCCTTTTAGCACTGCGCCAGCGTTAGCGCTGTGCTAGTATGTTGCTGCTGTGTTACTGCCGCGTCTGTGATTTTTACCAGTATGTTTTTTTTTTTTTAAACCGGCCCTGTTCGCGTCGCGCAAGCGTAAGCGCCGCACTAGCGTGTTTCTGTTGTGTTATTGCCGCATCTCAATGATTTAGGTATGTTTTTTTTTTATAGTGACTGGCCCTGTCAATGCTGCGCTAGCGTGTTAATGCGTGTCTCAGTGATTTTTACCGGTATGTTTTTTTTTAACTGGCCCTGTTAGCCTGGTGCCAGCGTTAGCACTGCACTAGCGTATTTCTGTTGAGTTATTGCCGCGTCTCACTTATTTAGCTATTATTTTTTTGTTTTGTTTTGTTTTTTTAGACTTTTGGCTGTCCGGTCCTGTCAGCGCTGTTTGTTTTTTTTTTTTAACCGGCCCTGTTAGCGCGGTGCTAGCATGAGCGTGTTTCTGTTGTGTTACTGCTGCGTCTCAGTGATTTAGGTATATAGATATATATTTTTGTGTGTGACTTTTAGCTGTCCGCGCTCCACTTGCGTGTTATTGCGTGTCTCAGTGATTTTTACCGGTATGTTTTTTTTTTTTTTTTAACCAGCCACGTTAGCGCGGCGCTAGCGTTAGCTCGTGTTAAGCTCTCTGTGTACCATCTTTCCCTGTAAATATCTCTTGTTTCAATGTGGGCACTTGCGGCTTTTAACTGCGGCGTATGTATGTACCAAATGGTATTTCCTTTACAAATGTACTGGGTGAGTCTGATTACCAGGTGCGCTCTGTAGGCCGGGAATTACAGTACTTAAAACCTACTACAATGTACATTTTTCTCGTGAAATCATATGCGATGCGACGCGTTGACAGTCAACCAACGGCTCTGCCGCAAAACCGGAACCTAAACCGGGTTTCACCTGTCGGGTTTTTGATCCACACGGCCGCTTTTGAACTGCTCTCTAATCACGAGGAAGACTGTGAAGCGGGGAGGTTATCGTGGGAGGAACAAAAAGCGCGGCTGATTTGGGCAGGCGGCTGCTTTCGCGCGCTATCTCTGAAACGTGGGACTTATTGCCGAGAGCGACCGAAAGACGGAGTAATAAAGATGAAGGCGAGGACGCGACGCGGGCGCGTCACGCCGAACTGTTCCTTTGAGATCCTCGGCCAGACTCTTTCATTCAGATCTTAAAAGCCTCCTCGCGAGTAATGCTTTTGACTCTTTTCATACGTGATCGTGCTCGGCAGCCTCATAAAACAGACTCAAATCTGCTCGGCGGAAGAATGCGGTTTTATTGTTCCCTTTTCTTGGACCGTGTCCTCCGCCGCCTCGCCCCGGTGCCGAGAGAAAGACGAGGGTTCAGAGCTGAGCGCGGCGCTCCGAGCTGCCGCTGCGCCTCGTTTCCATAGGAGCCGGACGTTAAGTCGGGCATCTCCTCGGTCAGTCGGGGTCCTTGGCGCGTTGTCGCGGGTAACGAGTCATTGATGCGCCGCGGGGATGGCGGGGGAAAAGGGGGCTCCCGCTGCCACGATTAAGTCCGCCGGCATTGCTGCGAAGAAAAAGGATTCATCAAAGTCTTGTCGACTGTAGTCTAGATCAAATCTGACGTCCAGGAGAAGCCGGAGAATAAACGCGTTCACATGGACATTTAGGCTTAAGTGCAACAAAGTCCCTCCTATATGATATTTACATATATATAAAAATATTTGAGGAAGTCAGGAAACGTATCCTCGAACCTTTTGGGCCCAGGGACCACTTACAGACATTTTTCTGAAGTAAAGATAACTATTAGGAATTATTTTCTTTCTCCCCCCCCCCCCTTAACATTCAGAATCTAAATATTTGTGGCCTTTTTAATCGAAAGTTCAATTAAATATTCATACTTTTATTTTCAGGCGCCATGACCGTAACAACAGGGCGACCAAAGTATTGGGGCTAGTTTACAATAGCGTGTTCACTGTTAACCTTTCAGCAATTTGGACATATTACATAAGTACAAAGGTACCAATTACTTTCTTTTGTGCTGCAATCGAGTCAAGTCACTTAATTTTCGAGTTGTCGGGCGATACCGAGTCGAAGCTGATCCCAGTATTAGGAAGTTTATCCGTCGATTTAACAAATGTCCATTAATTTGACGCACTTTTTGTCATTACTTCAAAGCAGAGTATCATACTAAAATTATTGTAAATGAAAAAAATTT
Organism: Syngnathoides biaculeatus; assembly: GCF_019802595.1. Taxonomy (NCBI): domain Eukaryota; kingdom Metazoa; phylum Chordata; class Actinopteri; order Syngnathiformes; family Syngnathidae; genus Syngnathoides; species Syngnathoides biaculeatus. The sequence continues at coordinate 19,384,208 of NC_084656.1, forward strand.
GAGACGTTTTAAAGTGGACCTAAACATACCTTTCAAGATTGACCGCGATCGTCTACGAGGGACGATAATGAGAAAGAAATTGTCGTCGCGGCTTTTAATGAGCCGCGAGATTAGCGCGCATCCTTTTTCCCACCTCCGTTCCGATTGGATGCCATAAAAAAAGAGCTTGACAAATCACAACTGTATATAATATACTCAGTATATTATATTTGAAAGATGAGACGAGCTAACGACAGAAGTAGATATGAATAAGTAGCAACTTTTGTGCTGCGCGGCTATGGCGACGCTAAGGTTAAGGTCCTGTGATGGGGAACTTTGCCCCTACCAATATGGCCGCAACGTTGGTTAGCCACATTTAGCATCAATATCTGTGACGACAGCAGCAAAACCCGGGAATACGGCTCGGGTTCTAGTCGCTGTCGAACAAATTACTTTATCCGCTTTAAAAAAAAACAAAATTTGGAACTCTGATGATGTTTATGTTTCAGATCAATTCAATTTGTACTTCTTTGTATCTTTTGGCTCGCCCTGACTGACCTGTGTTAGCTGTGCCCCAAAAAAAAAAAATTCCACATCTTCGCTCTGTACTTCATTTTTAAAAAATATATATTTCAGACATGAGTTTCAGGGATATTGGCAGATACTAGATACTTTTCCAGAAAATTAGGTGATCGGCCACGATTTCCGATCGCAACGGTTCAACTCGCTAACTTTTCGCGAGGAACTAGCTTCGTTCCTGCGGACGTCGCCGTAGGGGTCGACGGCCGCCGCGGTTTTAACGTTTGACCGAGGTTCCAGATGTCGCACACGCGTCCGACCGTTTTTCGCGCCTCCCGGCAAACCTTTCACTGTGGTAGGTCACCTTGTCAGGGGCTAAAGTGATTTCTCCGCCTCGAAGCGACGACGGCTACGCTTGTCAAGAAGAAGGCGGCTTTGAGGAGCTCGTAAAAGGCGACGTGTGTTCATTAAAGTCACCCCTACCCCTCGGGGGGAGGGGGGGGTGTCAGGAGGCCACTCGGAGGCCGAGTCCAGATCGCTCGCTTGTCAATCACGTCGGAACTGAAGTCCTCCGTAAATGATTATTTTTTTTTTTACCTGCGGGGACGCGTTCGGAACAGAAGGAGCCGACGTTTCTCAAGCCGAGCCTTTCCCTTGTTTACGTTTTCCCGAATAAAGCAAGAGAAAAATGGTTTCTCCCGGCAATCTGGAACCGCTGCGAAGGTGAATTGCTTTGTGCCAGGTGGTTGTTGTTGTATTTTTTTTTCTTCTTCTTCTTCTTTCAATTCAACATGGAAATGAGCTTTTAATGAGCAACGTCTTGCATTTTAAGCCAAACACTTTCCTAATCACCCCGAAATGCGTCGGAGGGGGTTTTCGCTCTTGAACTTGAGTCGATCTGCTTATTTATATCTTTGCTGCTCCTCAAATGACATCCACGCTTTAATATGACTCACTTGGAAAAAATGCAACTTTGTATTCTTTGTTCACATTCATATTGAGTGTATAAATCTCACAAATTGTTTTAATACAATGTGATGAATAGGCTTTAGCTAATGTAGCCTAGCATTCGCTAGTTATGGTATGATCCGCTTAGGGCCCGCAGACAATTCCCAAAAAACACAAAACCAGAACGATACAATCATAACCACCCAAAATCTTCAAATCATTCATAATCACACCCGGTGGTCCATCTTCAAAAGCTCTGTTGAACAAACGGTAAGAAAACAATGTAATAAACATGTAATAAACACAATTATTGAGTGTATAAATCTCACAAACTGTTTTAAAACAATGTGATGAATTGGCATTAGCTAATGTAGCCTAGCATTCGCTAGTTATGGTATGATCTGCTTAAGGCCCGCAGACAATTCCCAAAAACATAAAACAAAAACAATACAATCATAAATAACCACCAAATCTTTAAATCATTCATAATCACACCCACCGGGTTCACCTTCAACAGCTCTGTTGAACAAACGGTAAGAAAACAAACAATGTAATAAACATGTAATAAACACAATTATTGAGTGTATAAATCTCACTCATTGTTTTAACACAAGGTGATGAATTGGTGTTAGCTAATGTAGCCTAGGATTCGCTAGTTATGGTATGATCTGCTTAGGGCCCGTAGACTATTCCCAAAAAACATAAAACAAGAACGATAGAATCATAAATAACCACCAAGATCTTCAAACGGTAAGAAAACAATGTAATAAACATGTAATAAACACAATTACACTTAAAATGTAATATAATCATTCAAAAGTCACGCCAAGCCAATCAACACGCAAGACTAACGGGTTAGCAAAAGCTACACTCTCATTCGCTGACGCCCACGTCACTCACCGGCCCGACCCGCGCCCTTTAAAGCCATACACACTCAAAATACATAAAAAGATGCGCCTCACATCGATGAAATAACTCAATTCCAAGTTTGACAGGTGCAGCTTCAACGTCAAAAGTAGTCGTATTGAATTCAAAAATGTAAAAAAAAATGATGACTAAGTGTCAGTGTCATGGGGGTAACCTTTACACCCCCCCCCCCACCAAAAAAAAAAATGCGTCGTCGTATAAAGCAACCGTTTTATCATCACGCACGGCGCCTCGGCACCTTTTTGTGCTAATATTTTCCCAGCTTGACATTTCCATACTTGTCACGCGGGCAGATGCGCCACATATGGTCCCCGTTACCTTGCCGTGAAAAATTGCATAATTAGCTTGTAACTTTTTGGGGGGGGCTCGTCCTGCAGGTTTGTCATTTAAGGCGCCCTCAGGCAGATATATGCAGCTCGAACTGCGGGAAGGGTCTTGCTCCGCTGCAAATGCCCCCCCCCCCTCCCACCCCCCGCGAACAACCCCACTTTGCGCTTCGTGTTCTATTTCCGACAGAACACTGATGATCAATGAATGGCTCATTTACATATACATATCTATATACATATATATATAAATATATATCGGGTTTGTTCCGTTAGCGTGCAAAATTCTGTGCAACGGGGGCCCCTCGTGACCTTAAAAAAAGAAAATATGGGTGGTCAACAAAGCGGAACCTTGATAAATACCCTCGACATCAATAGTCTGACATTTTGGTCGTAAAATAAAGCCTTATTAATCTCAACGTGAGCCTTAAAGCGGGCATACGCGCCACGTGCGCCTTGAAATTAGCATTCGTTCAAGAGTCGGCTTCCTTGTTGCCGCGGCGGTCCAAATGTAGCAACGTTCAACAGCGGGACAAGCCGACACGCCGCTGGGTCAACGTGCTGAAATGTTGCGCAAACCGTTGTAACGAGTTGCGTGGTTTTGCAGTTTATTGTGTATTGCTGGCGGCACGGTGGGGGCAGTTCCGAGGTCCCGGGTTCGATCCCGGCCGCGCCTGCGCGGAGTTTGCGTGTTCCTGCGTGGGTTTCCTCCCACATTTCAAAAACATGCAACATTAATTGGACACTCTAAATTGCCCGTAGGTGTGATTGTGAGTGCGGCTGTTTGTCTCGATGTGCCCTGCGATTGGCTGGCGACCAGTTCGGGGTGTACCCCCGCCTCCTGCCCGTTGACAGCTGGGATAGGCTCCGGCACTCCCCGCGACCCTTGTGAGGATAAGCGGCTAAGAAAATGGATAGACGGTGATGATTGTGTATTACTGCGATATTCACACTATCAAACGTTTGCAGTCTAACAAGCATAAAATTTTCATGAAAATAATCGTATAATAATATCTTGGAGACAAAAAACATCATTTTCTAAAAGGTCATAATTTTATGGGAATTAAGTATTTAAAAAAGGAACATTGACTTCATTTTTGTGTTAATTGGGGGACCCAACTTGATTTGAAAAATGACAATTAACGTCGCTTATTTCTGTGTACTTCATATATCAGGTACACTATTTTCAACCGCAACACTGTCTGAGAAAGGCGTGTCTGGTTTTTATTTCGGTGCATGGCGTCGAAAATAGTCGAGGAAATGTGATTTAATATGCCAGTCGCTTGTTAATATTGCTTCAATTCAGCATATGTCTATGGTCTAAATCTAAAGATAAATTGCTAGCTAATGCTTTTTTGAGCTGTTTTTTGGACTTGAAAATTCTACAGCGTGCACATGGTAATAAGCCTCACCCAGTACATTTGTAAAGGAAATACCATTTGGTACATGCACACTCCGCAGCTGTGTAAAAGCCGCAAGTGCCCACATTGATACACAAGATATTTACAAAGAAAGACGGCAAACAGAGTGTAACACGAATGCTAGCGCCGCGCTAACAGCGGCGGTTAAAATCACTGAGACACGGCAGTAACACGCTAGCACAGCAGGGCCGGACGGGTAAAAGTCCCTTCCTCGGCATATCTATTCCACCGGTCTCACTCTTAGCGGCCGTTAGAAAAAATGCACGCATCACCGCATAAACCGCAGGGTTAAATTATTGCACATTGCCGTCTGCAGACTTTCTAACAGAGAGTGTAACGCTAACGCCAGCACCGCGCTAACGCCAGCACCGCGCTAACGCCAGCACCGCGCTAACGCGAGCGGCGCGGTGACAGCGCCGGTTAAAATCACTGAGACACGGCAGTAACACGCTAGCACAGCAGGGTCGGACGGGTAAAAGTCACTTCCTCGGCACATCTATTCCACCGGTCTCACTCTTACCTTTTTCGCTCGAGTGCCCCCTTGGGGCGGTTAGGAAAAAAAAATGCACGCATCACCGCATAAACCAGCAGGGTTAAATTATTGCACATTGCCGTTGAGCAAACTTAAGTCTGCAGACTTTCTAACAGAGAGTGTAACGCTAACGCTAGCACCGTGCTAACGTAACGCTAACACTAGCACTGCGCTAACGCTAGCACCGCGCTAATGCTAGCGCCATGCTAACAGCGCCGGTTAAAATCACTGAGAGACAGCAGTAACAAGCTAGCACAGCAGGGCCGGGCCGGTAAAAGTCACTTCCTCGGCACATCTATTCCGCCGGTCTCACTCTTACCTTTTCCGCTCGAGTGCCCGTTAGGAAAAAAAAAAATGCACAAATTAGCTGCATCACCGCATACACCGCAGGGTTAAATTATTGCATATTGCCGTTGAGCAATCTTAAGTCTGCAGACTTTGGACTAGATATTTCTTCTCAAGCACTTTGTGTACGTCTTTGTACTTGCTATGTAGCGGCTGATTTGCATCTTCCTCCTCCACATTTCACAGCCATTTTTATCATATTTTCTTTCCTTTTCCCGACGTCCACTCCGTCACGACGCGTCTCCCTCCTCTCAAACTCGCGTTTAACTCGCTTTTCTCTCACTTGCGATAGCCGACCTGTGGCAGTTTCCTCTCGGTTAACGACGAGAAACGTGCCAATTACCTCTTCCAGAAGTTCCAGTGCCAATCGGCAGCTAATGAGGGGGGGGGGGGAATAAAAAAAAAAGTTACGGGATTTGAGGAGAAATGTGACGTCGGGTCAGGCGTACCTTCTCATCTCTGCTTTTATTAATGAGTCCTAATTATAGTCGGACGAGGAAAAATGTAAGGAGTGCACCGTTTCTCTCTTTTTCGCCCTATCACCCCCCCCCTACTTCCTCCCCACCCCTCCACCCAAAAGCTCTTTTGTTCAATTTTTAATCACCCCGCCCCCGTATCAAAGCGCTCTTGATATCCGAACGTGTCGCGTCTGCAGAGGCTGTCGCTGTGAAAAAAAAAAAGAAAAGAAAGAAAAATGGACCAAAAAAAAACTATGTAATTACTTATTTATTTACTTATTTGTTGCGCGGGCTGGCTGTCTCGTTTCGGACGACACGTCACGCAAAAATGATAATCATAATGTTATCGTTCGTAATCACACTGTCCTCGCCGCAGTGTCGCCCGCTCGAACCAATTATGATTGAATATTAACCAGTTTAATGATGATGGTAAACATCTTGGGATGGAGTTAGTGATAGTTCATTGGCACCGAGATGGCACCAAAGCGCTACTTTTATGTGAGGCGGGGCTTCGGCGCCAACTTGTGGGACCTGAGGCTGTTTCAGAAAAGGCACAAAAAAAAAAGCAAATAACAGAGTTTTAAATATGCACAAATACATAAAAATATGTACCATAATTTCCGCCCACAAGCCGCAGGTTTTTTCACACGCCGTCAACCCTGCGGTTTATGCGGCTAATTTGTGCATTTTTTTTCTCACGGCGGCAAGGGGGCACTTGAGCGGAATAGGTAAGAATGAGACCGGCGGAATACATGTGCCGAGGATGTGAGTTTTACCGGCCCTGTTGCTGCTGTATTACTGGCGTGTCTCAGTGATATTTAGTATATTATTTAGTATATTAAGTTCTATTTTAACTGGCCCTGTTAGCATTAGCGCTGGTGTTAGCGCTAGCGTGAGCATTAAACTCTTTCTGTGTACCGTCTTTCTTTGTAAATATCTCGTGTTTCAATGTGGGCACTTGCGGCTTTTACACAGCTGCGGCGTATGGTTGTACCAAATGGTATTTCCTTTACAAGTGTACTCGATGAGGCTTGTAACCAGGTGCGCTTTGTAGGCCGGGAATGACGGTACACATGTGACCGTCGGACTTCTGCGTTGTGGAGATTTAAAGACCACGCCGTGACAACAGGATTCATCTCGGAGGCAATCTCCATTTGTTTGACGCAGCTGCCATGAACAAGGCGAAATAATTTGTAGTATACTGTATGTAGCATTAAGCTAGGACCAAAACTAAGATCATCGAAAAGAGCTACCCGAGATATTGACAAACGTACCTGCCGTGAACAAGGCGAAACAAACACTTACGTAGCATCAAGCTAGGACCAAACCATACATCATCGAAAAGAGCTACCCGACATATGAATAAACGTAGCTGCCGTGAACCAGGCGAAACAAACACTTACGTAGCATCAAGCTAGGACCAAAACATACATCGTCGAAAAGAGCTACCCGACATATGAATAAACGTAGCTGCCGTGAACAAGGCGAAACAAACACTTACGTAGCATCAAGCTAGGACCAAACCATACATCGTCGAAAAGAGCTACCCGACATATGAATAAACGTAGCTGCCGTGAACCAGGCGAAACAAACACTTACGTAGCATCAAGCTAGGACCAAAACATACATCGTCGAAAAGAGCTACCCGACATATTAATAAACGTAGCTGCTGTGAACAAGGCGAAACAAACACTTACGTAGCATCAAGCTAGGACCAAAACATACATCGTCAAAAAGAGCGACCCGACATATGAATAAACGTAGCTGCCGTGAACAAGGCGAAACAAACACTTACGTAGCATCAAGCTAGGACCAAAACATACATCGTCGAAAAGAGCTACCCGACATATGAATAAACGTAGCTGCCGTGAACAAGGCGAAACAAACACTTACGTAGCATCAAGCTAGGACCAAAACATACATCGTCGAAAAGAGCTACCCGACATATTAATAAACGTAGCTGCCGTGAACAAGGCGAAACAAACACTTAGTAGCATCAAGCTAGGACCAAAACATACATCATCGAAAAGAGCTACCCGACATATTAATAAACGTAGCTGCCGTGAACCAGGCGAAACAAACACTTACGTAGCATCAAGCTAGGACCAAAACATACATCGTCGAAAAGAGCTACCCGACATATTAATAAACGTAGCTGCCGTGAACCAGGCGAAACAAACACTTAGTAGCATCAAGCTAGGACCAAAACATACATCGTCGAAAAGAGCTACCCGACATATTAATAAACGTAGCTGCCGTGAACAAGGCGAAACAAACACTTAGTAGCATCAAGCTAGGACCAAAGCATACATCATCGAAAAGAGCTACCCGACATATTAATAAACGTAGCTGCCGTGAACCAGGCGAAACAAACACTTACGTAGCATCAAGCTAGGACCAAAACATACATCGTCGAAAAGAGCTACCCGACATATTAATAAACGTAGCTGCCGTGAACAAGGCGAAACAAACACTTAGTAGCATCAAGCTAGGACCAAAACATACATCATCGAAAAGAGCTACCCGACATATGAATAAACGTAGCTGCCGTGAACCAGGCGAAACAAACACTTACGTAGCATCAAGCTAGGACCAAAACATACATCGTCAAAAAGAGCTACCCGACATATTAATAAACGTAGCTGGCGTGAACCAGGCGAAACAAACACTTACGTAGCATCAAGCTAGGACCAAAACATACATCGTCGAAAAGAGCTACTCGACATATTAACAAACGTAGCTGCCGTGAACCAGGCGAAACAAACAATTTGTAGTGTATCGGAAGTAGCATTAAGCTAGGACCTGGACAAGGGAAACAAATATATTATCCTTTATACATACTATAAAGTGCGAATACCCCTCAAACACGATGCAGCTTACCAAAACATACATCGTCGAAAAGAGGAGGTGTGAAGACGGTCGCAGTGCTTATTACGGGAGGGTGTGTCCCATCCAAGTATACGTGGGGGGGCCAAGGGCAACTATTTACAAATTTTGTGTGATTATAAACATAAACCAAACATATATATACTTTGTACTCTGTTCCACATACATTCTGCCCAACACTGAAAAAGAAACTTATACAACCGCAGAGTCAGTGGCGGATGTCCAACATCGAGGCCACGAAGAGAAAATGGTCGCTTGGGAGTTTGTCACGGCGTCATCGTTTTGAATCAGACGACGACAGCTAGCCGTGGACTACGGAAGAAAGCGGGACGCCGCTTGGGAGGTTCTGCTGGCGCTGACTTGCAAACCAACTTTGTCCCCCAATCATTTCATCTTCTCCTTTGAGAGACGTCAAACAATACCCGTTTTGTTGTTTGTTTTGTTTTGTTTTTTTACAACAATGGCCACAGCTTTGTACCTCGGCAGAAATAACAGCGAGCCCTGGCGTTCTTTTCGCCCCGCCACTTCATCTCATCTTTTTATCAACATCCTGCTTATCTCGACCTGCCCTGCTTGTTGGTGTCTTATCTGGCAAACCGTAGTTTTGGTGGTGGGGGGGGGGGGGGGGGGCTCCCTGCCGGCGTGGGACACGACAACAAGCGCGAAGTCGGCCGGCCTGGCGGGGGCCCCCTCGTTGCTCGACTGCGCTCTTTGAAGATGAGGAAATATTTGGAATCAAAGTGTCTGCGGGGTTCTTTTCCGACATCAAAAAAAAAAAAAAAAAAGGTCAGTTTTTGTGATTTAAAGGCAAACAAAGATTCGAAATGTTTCCCCGGTTCTGTTGAGGGAGCTTAAAATCCGCGTCAGTTGGAGCACGGGTGTCAAACTCAAGGCCCGGGGGGGCGGATGCGGCCCGCCACATGATTTTATGTGGCCCGTGAAGGCAAATCACGTGCGTCCGTGATTTTTGTTCCAATTCGAAACGAAAATTTCAAACCGTCCTATCGTAAATGATGACGTTGAGATATTGCAAGCATTTTTGTGTTACCAAACATCAACAATAGTTGGAAAAACCCGTTAACCTTGATTTCTGATTCCAAAACTAGCGTAATTCCCGGCCTACAAGCTGCGACTTTTTTCATAACCGCCGTGCTTGTTAGCTTTAGCACTGCTGCGTTAGCGTTATCACGACCGCACTAGCGTTAGCACTGCGGTGTTGGTGTTAGCGCCGCCGTGTTACAGTTAGCGCGACTTTCTGTGTAGCAAGGCTTATCGGCAGGTGCGGTCGGTAGGCCGGGAATTACGCTAGTTAATAAATATTTGCTCAATTAAAGTTTTTCGTGGTTTCAGTCGTGATGGCCCTCTGACAGAAACCGTAACGACAATGCGGCCCGCGCTAAAAATCAGATTGAGAAATGAGCTTGCGAGATGTATGGTTAAAAAGCCTCTCAGACTCACTTGCGGTCTCATAAAAAACACATGAGCTGAAATCTTGTCCTTGGCGAGGGAGCTGACAAAAACCTTTTTCGCGCGACATGATTGTGCGCACGCAAGTTGCGGGGGGCGGGGGTGGGGGTGTTTAGCTAGCTTGGGTTTTGCGCAACATGATGCGGTTGAGGAAGTCCTGCATGTAAGAGGAGCTACGAGTTTTTGTTCCCCGACTTCATTTTAAGGAACGTTCAAAAGCTTCTCAGACTCTCGTAAAAGACGCATTCCTTGAAATTTCGTCCTTGCGGGGGTCGCGACAAAAATGTTTTTGTTTTGTTTTTTGTTTTTTTTTCCCCTTGCAAAGTGATCGCGCGCACTCAAGTCACAGAACGTCAACGCACCCAACTCCAGATAAATATTTGATGTTTTACTTTAGCCGGCTCGGGTTTTGCTAAAAACATGATATGGTTGAGGGACTTCGACATATATTCATTGTGCTAATGCTAAAGCTACAAGGACGTGTTCACCAGGGTGGTTTAATCGGTCTCAGTTATTCTATTTTTTATTCGCACAAACCTTAATTGAGGTTTTCCTCTTTACATGACAAATTTCTGTTCCCAGTTTGTGGACTTTTTGTCTGATTTCCGGACATAATTTTCTCTAAATTTAGAATAAAATAGATGATGATCATTGCTGACTGTTTGTGTTCTCATGCAAATCAAATCTTATAAGATTAAAACAATGTGTAGGAGTATTAACATATGCATCTTGAATATTTTATGGGGTCATCCTGGCGCTTTTCCAGGAAATGTAATTGCTAGCCGTACGCGGCCACGAAACATTGTCGAGCAGGCGTGTCAAACATTTTTGTCACAGGCCACATTGTAGTTCGGGTTTCCCTCACAGGGCCGTTATGACTGTGAAACCATAAAAATTGTTTATCGCCTCGTCGTATTCCCACGTGAAATTTATGAATTACTTTTGGTATCAGAAATCAAGGGAAATGGGTTTTTCAGCTATGATGTTTGGTAGCAAAAACACTTGCAATACCTTAACATTATGATTTATGATATAACAATTTGAAGTTTTGGTACAGATTTGAACAAGAATCACGGACGTTGACGTACAAGATTTGCCTTCGGGGGCCACATAAAATCATGTGGTGGGCCAGATTTGGCCCCACGGGCCTTGAGTTTGACACCTATGTTGTAGAGCAATTATCCCAGAAAGAAATTCCATATTAATCCGTCTCAAAATAATACGTTAATTTCATCCATCATATTTTGCTGCTGTGATTTAATGTTTCTAGCTATCGATCCATCGATTGTCTTATCTGTGAGGTAAAGATCTTAAATCAGATAAAATTTTAGTTCATTTATTCTAATAAATATTTAATAAAAATTTGCTAGTTTAAACGGGATTATTTTTATCTATTGAGTCACGTTATTGTGATGGTTATTATTATTATTAAAAAATATTTTATTTTACATCCAGTTTTGAGGGAATGTACAGCAATTTGTTTCAGCTGCAGTTATTTAATAAAGTTGTCACTTTTTACTATTTATTTTTTATATCTAAAAATATTGTTATTGCATGTTTTTTCATTTATTTTTTTATTTTGTTAGAGTTGTATCGAGGGTTAGACTCTCCGATCCCCAGGAGGAGACGGCAATTTGATTCCGACCGTTCCTCTTTCTCGGTCGCAGGTGGAGTGGCTGAAGAACGAGGAGGTGATCGACCCCGCCGACGACCGGAACTTCTACATCACCATCGACCACAATCTGATCATCAAGCAGGCGCGACTCTCTGACACGGCCAACTACACGTGCGTGGCCAAGAACATCGTGGCCAAGCGACGCAGCACCACCGCCACGGTTATTGTCTACGGTGAGCTGCTCTCTTATTTCTACTGGGGCAGTAGCTTCAAGGCCCCGCCACACCGTGACGTTCTGGTCAACGTTCTCTGAACATTTCAATCCTTCTATTTTTCAGCGTTCTCAAACGCGGATGACACATCTGGCGTGTGAATTACGTGCATCTAATCCATGACTAACGTGTGTCTAACGCACGAGAAGCGTGTAACAGCGACCAAATAAGATACCCCTAAAAACCATTAGCATGCGCTAACGTGTCACTGGCGCGCGACGAGCGATTTTGTCAACGTTAGACGAGCGTGTCGAGCGCGTGACTAAACGGGTGAATAACGTGTGTCTAACGCACGAGAAGCGTGTAACAGCGACCAAATAAGATACCCCTAAAAACCATTAGCATGCGCTAACGTGTCACTGGCGCGCGACGAGCGATTTTGTCAACGTTAGACGAGCGTGTCGAGCGCGTGACTAAACGGGTGAATAACGTGTGTCTAACGCACGAGAAGCGTGTAACAGCGACCAAATAAGATACCCCTAAAAACCATTAGCATGCGCTAACGTGTCACTGGCGCGCGATGAGCGATTTTGTCAACGTTAGACGAGCGTGTCGAGCGCGTGACTAAACGGGTGAATAACGTGTGTCTAACGCACGAGAACCGTGTAACAGCGACCAAATAAGATACCCCTAAAAACCATTAGCATGTGCTAACGTGCCACTGGCGCGCGACGATCGATTTTGTCAACGTTAGACGAGCGTGTCGAGCGCGTGACTAAACGGGTGAATAACGTGTGTCTAACGCACGAGAACCGTGTAACAGCGACCAAATAAGATACCCCTAAAAACCATTAGCATGTGCTAACGTGTCACTGGCGGGCGACGAGCGATCTTGTCAACATTAGACGAGCGTGTCGAGCGCGTGACTAAACGGGTGAATAACGTTTGTCTAACGCACGAGAAGCGTGTAACAGCGACCAAATAAAATACCCCTAAAAACCATTAGCATGCGCTAACGTGTCACTGGCGCGCAACGAGCGATTTTGTCAACGTTAGACTAGCGTGTTGAGCGCGTGATTAAACGGGTGAATAACGTGTGTCTAACGCACGAGAAGCGTGTAACAGCGACCAAATAAGATACCCCTAAAAACCATTAGCATGCGCTAACGTGTCACTGGCGCGCAACGAGCGATTTTGTCAACGTTAGACTAGCGTGTTGAGCGCGTGATTAAACGGGTGAATAACGTGTGTCTAACGCACGAGAAGCGTGTAACAGCGACCAAATAAAATACCCCTAAAAACCATTAGCATGCGCTAACGTGTCACTGGCGCGCAACGAGCGATTTTGTCAACGTTAGACTAGCGTGTTGAGCGCGTGATTAAACGGGTGAATAACGTGTGTCTAACGCACGAGAAGCGTGTAACAGCGACCAAATAAGATACCCCTAAAAACCATTAGCATGCGCTAACGTGTCACTGGCGCGCGATGAGCGATTTTGTCAACGTTAGACGAGCGTGTGACTAAACGGGTGAATAACGACAGAATAGCGTTTTGCTGGCGTGTAATTTTTACAGTGGAACGGGAACGAAAACGGTGGAAATTTCATATTCGCTTCAGTTGTTCTCGGGAGTTTGAACAGTCAGCATCATGCCGCCTAGACGAAAAAATGGGGGGTGTGGACTTCAGCAACTAGCGCTGCGAGTCAGAATGCAAAGCCTCCTTCACTAGCAATGTCTTTGGAGGAAGAAGAACACCCCTTGGAGACCCTAAACACCATGAAAATCCCAGCGATGACGGTCCGACGGGAACAAACGATAAGTAACAACCAAGTAACGCTTTAGCAACGACTGACTAACGATAGCCAAACGCTTGCAATGCTCGGCGAACGTTAGCAAAACGTTCCACGAATGTTCTTGAACGTTCTGCAGCGTTTAAAATTTAACATTGATCAACGCTGGTCTCAGTGAGAACTTTTGTGCATGTTCAAAACATTTTTTTGTCCGGACCGGCGTTCTCCGCCGATTCCCAGCGACGATTGACGTTCGCTCGCGTTCAAACGACGCTCTTCTGGCGCAATCCCGGCGACCGTGGGCGACTACCGACGTTTCCTCAAACGCTTCAGAACGCTGACCAGAACGTCATGGTGTGACGGGGCCTTTAGCAGGGATACCCGGACTTCCCTCTCCCTGGCGGCTTTGTTCCGGGGAGATCCCGAAGCGTTCCTTGGCCAACCGGGATGTGTAGTCTCTCCAGCGTCTCCTGGGTCGTCCCCGAATTCTCCTCCTGGCAGGACGAATTCCGGAACACCTCACCAGGGGACCATCCAAGAGGCGTCCTGATCAGATTTCCCAACCGCCTCATCTGGCTCCAACCAATATCCCTCCCCAGATGACCGAGCTTCTCACCTCATCTGTGGAGGAAACTTATCTTGACTGCTCGGTTCCGGGATCTTGTTCTTTTCGTCACGACCCCCCAGCTCGTGACCGTAAGGGGGACTGGGAGGAATCTAGATCGCCCGGTAAATTAAGAGCTTTGCCTTTCTGGTTAGCTCCTTAGACCAGACTGATACAAAGTCCGCATCAGTGCAGATTCTGTACCGGTCAGCCTGTCGATCCCCCGTTCCAAGATTATTTCAACTCCTCCACTTGGCAGGATCTCACCTCGGATCCGGAGAGGGGACGCCTCCCTTTTCCGACCGAAGACCGAGGTGCTGTACTCTTCCCAGCCGCTTCACACTCGATTTCGCTGTCGCTTCCGTCCACCGACGGGATCGCCGCCGTGACCTCGGACTCCCAACGGCGTCTCGGGGCTTAGCGGGAGGCGGCGCGGGTGAATTTCCAGACCCGGGTTCATCCTGGGGCTGATCGGCACTGAATGTGTGTAAGAACAATGCGAGGACGCGCTATGAATCCTGGCAAACACATTTTACGACTCGGCAAGGATTTCCCTGTCACCGACACGGGGGTGAAGGCGGGGGGGCGGGGGGGGGGGTGAACTCCTTTAATGTCAGCTTAATGTACTCGAATGTCACTTGGGCTGCTTGTCACCAAAACGCAACGCGGTACAAATATGTACGCTTAATTGTGTCGCGTGTGAAAGCGCCGCGCGCGCAAGTGCGCCCGTGTCAAAATATGCCAAAAGAAAAGATGATTCACATTTCGGGGGTGGGGGGGGGGCTGTGGGGAGTTCCGGCGGTTCAAGTAAGGGAAGAAAAACAAATAAATACCACAAGACTGAAGTACATCTGACACAAGGACAAAAAGACATTCTCCTGTTACCGTGTGAATTTAAATTTGTAACATTAAAAAAAAAAAACATTTTCACTTTTGCATGCACGATTGAAGGGAATAAAGTTACAAAATTATAAGATTTAATTTTCAATTTTTTATAATGTTCTATGTATATGAAAACAGTACTTTCTACCTGTAAGTAGGTGTATTAATTTTATTTTATTGCAATAGAAAACCACAATTTTACTAAAAATAGCAGTTGAGTTATAATACTGCTTAAAAATTTGTGTAATTTTTACATGGATGAAGCAAATTTGTTCAGTCGTACACATTATTACTCCATGTCTGACACAAGGACAAAAAGACATTCTCCTGTTACCGTGTGAATTTAAATTTGTAACATTAAAAAAAAAAACATTTTCACTTTTGCATGCACTATTGAAGGGAATAAAGTTACAATATTATTAGATTTAATTTTCCATTTTTTTATAATGTTCTATGTATACGAAAACAGTACTTTCTACCTGTAAGTAGGTGTATTAATTTTATTTTATTGCAATAGAAAACCACAATTTTACTAAAAATAGCAGTTGAGTTATAATACTGCTTAAAAATTTGTGTAATTTTTACATGGATGAAGCAAATTTGTTCAGTCGTACACATTATTACTCCATGTCTGACACAAGGACAAAAAGACATTCTCCTGTTACCGTGTGAATTTAAATTTGTAACATTAAAAAAAAAAACATTTTCACTTTTGCATGCACTATTGAAGGGAATAAAGTTACAATATTATTAGATTTAATTTTCCATTTTTTTATAATGTTCTATGTATACGAAAACAGTACTTTCTACCTGTAAGTAGGTGTATTAATTTTATTTTATTGCAATAGAAAAAAACAATTTTACTAAAAATAGCAGTTGAGTTATAATACTGCTTAAAAATTTGTGTAATTTTTACATGGATGAAGCAAATTTGTTCAGTCGTACACATTATTACTCCATGTCTGACACAAGGACAAAAAGACATTCTCCTGTTACCGTGTGAATTTAAATTTGTAACATTAAAAAAAAAACATTTTCACTTTTGCATGCACTATTGAAGAGAATAAAGTTACAATATTATAAGATTTAATTTTACATTTTTTATAACTTTCTATGTATACGAAAACAGTACTTTCTACCTTTAAGTACGTGTATTAATTTTATTTTATTGCAATAGAAAACCACAATTTTACTAAAAAATAGCAGTTGAGTTATAATACTGCTTAAAAATTTGTGTAATTTTTACATGGATGATGCAAATTTGTTCCGTAGTAGACATCATTACTGCGTGTTTTTATAACACGTGTTAATTTTCAAGTTATATTTTTCTCACCGTGAAACTGATTAAATTCTTATCAAACTGGGTTACGAGAAAAATAGTCATTAAATAATTAATTGCAAATTAATTAATTAAACATATTTTGGTACATATTCCCGACAGAATAAAGTCATAGCACTGTGAGGATAAAATTCCAACGCTACGACTCAATCGTCCACGCGACCGTTTCGTTTTTCCTCATCCGATGTGGGGAAAGCGAAGGTCTCGGCGGCCGGTCCGGCGGCGTCGCGTGTTGTCGATTTTCGGAGGTTGACAAAGACGGATGAGAGAGCGACGAGAAGCATTAAGAGGAATCGCCGACTGGAAAGGCGCCACTGTCTGGCTGCGTGGAAAAAAAAAAAAGTCCTGGCCCGAGATTGCCGGGTCAAATAAACAAAAGTTCGACACGCTCCGCGCGTTCGTATCTATGTAGCGCCGCCTTGACTTCAGCACAGAATTGAAAATATTAAATAAATGTTTCTCTTTTAAGTCAAATTAATTTGTAACTCACTGATAAAAAGCATTAAAAAACAATGAATAAATGATACATCAATTTGTTTTTGTGTTGTCATAAATCATTGTTCCCCATTGAAATGAATGGAAATGAGATTAATCTGTTCCTCACACGCATGTTCTTGTGTTTAATAACGGAAAATAAATTTGTATATAGTGATTCAATTACTCAATAGGATAATCGGTAAAATACTTCATTTTTTCCAAGTATTTCCACTTCCATTTTTATCTGTGACTCTTCCGGTTTCTCTGTACCGTCCGATTTGAATCGAAGTCCCGCGGTTTTAAACATTTTGCTCATTGTTTCGTTTTGTTTTTGTTTTTTCTCTCTCCACCCCCAGTAAATGGCGGCTGGTCGACATGGACGGAGTGGTCGGTGTGCAACAGCCGCTGCGGGCGGGGCTACCAGAAACGCACGCGCAGCTGCACCAACCCGGCGCCGCTCAACGGCGGCGCCATCTGCGAGGGGCAAGGCATCCAGAAGCTGCCGTGCAATCCTCTCTGCCCGGGTAAAGCTATTTTCCAACTCCGTGACGGTGGTTTGCGAGATGCATCCCCCCCCCCCGCGTGAATTCCCGTGGGATGTTCCTACCTTTTTGAAAATCCCCGGAACTTTTGCAACCACTCCATTTTCACGTTCACGCCCATCGTCACCCACGCGTCGGGCGGCGCCTCACGCGTGTTGTCTTGTTGTGTGGTGTAGTGGATGGCCTGTGGACCGAGTGGAGTAAGTGGTCCACCTGTGGGACCGAGTGCACCCACTGGAGGAGGCGGGAATGCGGCGCGCCGGCACCCAAAAACGGTGGCAAGGACTGCGAGGGCACGGTGCTGCAGTCCAAGAACTGCACGGACGGCCTTTGCATGCAGAGTGAGTATCTCGACCCGGAAGTGTCGGCGTCTGCTCGTTCGCTCGCCCGCCATCTCTCACGCAAATCCGTCTTTCATCTCGCTAATCGCTATCTTTCGCCAACGTCTGCATCTCAAACTTGCTTTTCACGACACGCGACTCGACCCCGGAGTTGAGTCCTACGCGGCGCTCGATCCGGAACAAATTTTTCCGAGCCAATTTTCCTCAAACGTCCCGATTTGTTCCGTTGACCAAAAGCTGTTTTTTCCTTCGTCCGGTTCCCTGAGTTGAGTTCTACGCGGCACTCGAGGGGTTATTGTTTTTCTTTGCAAATTTTCTGATATGAACAATCCATATGAAAATAATGATTGAACAGGATTCTTCAATTTTGGCTAATGCAGCTCAAGTTCTGTTTCTGTCCTGTTGTGAGATCAAAACACGGGCAATTCCTTCAATTTGGGTGAAATTCTGAATTTCTTTTTTCCCCTCACTCACGACCCATCAGAATGGAGGTAGGATCCAAACGCAGGATTACACGGGAGACGCAGAGGTAATTTGGGAAAAACGTTTATTAATCCGAGGTCGGGGATCGGGCAGACAGTCAGGTATAGCGGCGGTAATTGGGACGTCGGGCGGAGAGATCAGATCAGCGGGCAGGCAGGAGTCGGTACACGTGAGATCGATCAAGGTAGGCAGAAGTGTCAAAGGAGTCAGGCTTACGGGGTCGGTCGGAGAACAGGAATACCATCAGAGATACGGGGGTGCCGGAACGGGGCATGAACCTCAACGATCTGGCGCCAGGCCAGTCGTCCCCATGGTCCTATATACACTGGCACGACTAGCTAAGGTCAGAAATCATGGACACCCCCCCCCCCACCCCCAGAAGAATTGTATCAATCGTTAGTCCGTGAAAAATTGTACCTCCACATTCCGTTCTACAAATTACCTTCGATAATTATTCCATATCAACATACGTAGACAGACATTAGCACAAAGGTTGTAAAGCTTGTCTCGATCAATGGGCGTCGACTAGCTAAAGTCAGAAATCATGCTCCGCACGCTTCCCGGCAATCCCCCCACAGAAGAATTATGTTAGTCGTAAGTCCGTGAACTACAAATGCGAAGAAACCTTTATTTTTTATTTTTTGCCCATCTTTTTTAATTGTGTCACAGTCCGAAAATTGTACCTCCTCGTTCCGTTCTATCAGAGCAAAGGTGCTAATTTTGGTAGCGATGTAATTCTAGTCTGCGTTTGCGTCACTGCCAATCAGCGTCCTAGCGGCATGTTATAATACACGAAAAGTGGACGTATACTTTATGATTAAAAATAGGCACTCCTCCTATTTGCTTTTTACAACGGCGATTATATTATATGGTAATCCCGCAACGAGCAGCCTCCTCTGATTGCTACCTTTTTTATCTTTATTTTTTATTTTTAAAATATCCGCTCGCCTCCGACCCGACAGGCGGGGAGACCCGAGGCGGCGAAGTCGGGCGAGCTCGACCTGCCGAGTTCCGCGTCTCTTCGGGTGGGGGGGTGGGGGTGGGGGGGGCAATTATATGCGGTAAATGGCTCTCGATCGCTCTCCCGACGGCTTTAAAGTTCACAAACGGCTTTTCGTAACTGGCGTTTTCGCTCTTTTGACGGGATAAGTGTGTGGGCCGCGTGTCGGGGGTTGCAGTTTGTTGTTTCCTGAGGCGCCGCGTTGTTTCAAGCTTTTGCGTCTTTGATCGCAACGGTTGCCAAACGTGCTGCCAAGCTCTCCGGTGGAAAACGACATCGATTTACACTTGTTGGCGTCGGAACGTCGCAACCCCGCCGTACAGCTTAGCTTCTGTGATATTGTTTTGTGTGTGTGTGTGTTTTTTTTTTCCAGTTTTTATTTTTGAGTTTTGTTATCGTTTCAACCTTGGCAGCGGTGTAACAAATGGTTGCCATTTGATGCGCATGTACTGTGTCACTAATATATCTACAGATGTAAATCAGTGCCACCGAGATTTGAATTTGAAATGTAAAGTGATCACATTTTCAATAGTTGCCACAATTCGCTGTCTGAAATTCACCGTCCGCGCCACCAGGCAGGGTTACTTCAGGTTGGAACAAAACAGCCACCCAATCCAGTTACGCTTTCTTGCCATGGGACGTTACGTGACTAAGAAAGCGTAACTGCGATTGGCTGGGTGTTCGGTGCAGTTTATTAGCAGGAAAATCTAAAAAAAAATGCTTTAAAACAACGATTTTTTTAGGCTTGGAACGCATTATTTCATTTTCCATTCATTGTAATGGGAAAATGTGCTTCGGTTTTCGAACGTTGCGGTTTTCAACCGGCCTTCTACAACGGATTATGTTTGAGAACCGAGGCACCACTGTATATGTACGTTTGCTGTGTCCGTCTTTCCGAGACGTTTATAGCGTACATGCTAAAACACTTTTTTTAAAAAAAATTTAGGCTTGGAACCCATTATTTCATTTTCCATTCATTTTAATGGGAAAACGCGCTTCGGTTTTGGAACGTTTCGGTTTTCAAGCGGCCTCCTGGAACGGATTGCGTTCAAGAACTGAGGCACCACTGCATGTCTACGTTCGCTGTGTTCGTTGTTCTGAGATGTCCGTAGCGTACATGAACACTCAGCGACAAGTTGTCGAATGGCAGTTACGCTTTCTTAGTATGTGACATCACATGACTAAGAAAGCTTAACTGCGATTGGCTGGGTGTTCGGTGCACTTTATTAGCAGGAAAAGCAAAAATATATATATATTTAGGCTTGGAACGCATTATTTCATTTTCCATTAATTTCAATGGGAAAACATGCTTTGGTTTTCAAACGTTTCGGTTTTCAACCGGCCTCCTGGAACGGATTGTGTTGTGTGGCACTAACGGGACAAGTTTAAACAAATATACTCGTAAAAATCACTGAGACACGCAGCAACGCCTTGCGCAGCGCTGACAGGGCCGGACAGCTAAAAGTCACCAAAAAAAAACATGGTAGCGACACGCTATTGTGGCGCTAACAGGGCCAGTTAAAAAAACCCGATAAAAATCACTGAGGCATGGCACTAACACAGCAGAAACACGCTAGCGTGGCGCTAACGGTACCAGTTTAAACAAATATACTGGTAAAAATCACTGAGACACACAGTAACACGCTAGCGCAGCGCTAACAGGGCCGGACAGGTAAAACTCACCAAAAAAAAAAAAAAAACATACCTAAATCACTGAGACGCGGCAGTAGCACAGTAGCAACACGCTAGCAAAGCGCTAACAGGGCTGGTTAAAAAAAAAAACTACCGGTAAAAGTCACTTTCTCGGCACATATATTCCACCAGTCTCACTCTTCCCTTTTCCGCTCGAGTGCCCCCTTGCGGCCGTTGGAAAAAAAATGCACAGATTAGCCGCACCTCCGCATAAACAGAAGTTATGGTAATAATAAACAGCTGAGATAATGTTTCACAAGTGGGCACACCCTCTATAAAATTAATTAATAAACTAACACTATTTGGAACGGTTTATAATTCCCTCTACCTTGACTAAGGACTCCTTCCTGCTGAAGTAAAACGCTTTTTTTTTTTTTTTTTTTGCGTTACACTCCTGAAATAAAATACATTTTCCACCACATCCTTGTTTATTGTATTGCATGAATCGGTATATGGAAAAAAAAATGGTGTCAATTGAACCGTGGAATGTAAATCCAGCCTAAAACTCGCAGGTCAGCGAGTCGGACCGTCTCACATCTATCTTCGCCCCCTCGTCCGTTCCGGCGTTGTTTTTTTCCGAGCTCGCTCATTTCCGGACGTGACATTTTCCTGACGTTGACTCGGGGGAGCCGACGGCGGCGGAGTCAAACCCATCACCGCTGTCAAATACCCGCGAGCCGACTGCCGCCGCTGTGCTCTGACTTTCCGTGACGTTTCTTCTCGTACGATTTTAACCGATTGTCAATTGACACGCAATTAAAGTTGGGAGTTTGCCCGCTTTTTGTCATATTTTCGAACCGTGTGACCCGACAGTAGAATGTCATTAAAACGTTTCCGCCGCGTTCTGCCTGAAATTTGTATTAAAGTTGGGAATTTGCCCATTTTTTTTGTCATATTTTGGAACCGTGCGACCCGACAGTAGAATGTCATTAAAACGTTTCCGCCGTGTTCTGCCTGAAATTTGTATTAAAGTTGGGAATTTGCCCATTTTTTTTGTCATATTTTGGAACCGTGCGACCCGACAGTAGAATGTCATTAAAACGTTTCCGCCGCGTTCTGCCTGAAATTTGTATTAAAGTTGGGAATTTGCCCATTTTTTTTGTCATATTTTGGAACCGTGCGACCCGACAGTAGAATGTCATTAAAACGTTTCCGCCGTGTTCTGCCTGAAATTTGTATTAAAGTTGGGAATTTGCCCATTTTTTTTGTCATATTTTGGAACCGTGCGACCCGACAGTAGAATGTCATTAAAACGTTTCCGCCGTGTTCTGCCTGAAATTTGAATTAAAGTTGGGAGTTTGCCCATTTTCTGTCATATTTTCGAACCGTGCGACCCGACAGTAGAATATCATTGAAACGTTTCCGAATGGTATGTCAATCATATTCCCGGCCACACTCACCTGCAACCTCGTATCGAAATTTTTTTTATATCAGGAAAACTCAGCTGTGATGGACTCGCGCTCTCCCTTTTGGCCGGGCTCCACGTTTGCCACCGTCGCCAACAAGCGGTTCATCTATCACCTCGTTGATTATTCCGGTGGCCGCTCGCCCGCCTGTGGCTCTCCGCCTTGTTTATAGGGACAGCATTGTTTGTGTAGTGGGTTATGGAAGCCCCCCCCCCCGTCGAATATTACGTGTCGTGGCGCACTATGCTCTCTTTTGCTGGATTTATCTCTGGCGGGCTTCCTTCCGTCTTTGGAGTTTTCCCGAGTTAGCTCGTGTCGTCGCAGATCCGATTGACTCGGGCAGGATTTGCGCCGCGGGCCGTCGGTGGCACAATTCCGATAATAAGCGGCACAATTGGGATTATCCCTCGCCGCGCCGTCAGGAGAAGAAATCGACGCCGTTCAGATACCTTCAGATTGGAATCGGGTATTAAGAGCAATCAATCTCCTCGAAGAGTTATATCTGGAACGTAATCTTGTGTCGATATACTCACAAATGTACAAAATATGAAATCGAGGCCTATTGTACGAAATAAATGACAGGGATTCATTTCATATCGGGGCGACGCTCCTGCCGCAAATGGCGAACATCCAAGAGTCACTGACACCTCCACAAAAAGATTTGGAATTACCGTAATTCCCGGCCTACAGAGCGCAACTCCCTCGCTACACAAAAAGAGTTTAATGCTAGCATTAGCGCGGCGCTAGCATTAGCGCACCTGGTTATAAGCCTCGGTATACAGAAAGCGATTAACTCTTAACTCTAAACTCTTTCCGTGTACCGAGGCTTATAACCAGGTTCCCTAACGCTAGCGGTGTTTACACAGAGTTTAACGCTAGCTTTAGCGTGGCGGTAACGTTAGCGGACCTGGTTATAAGCCTCAGTACACAGAAAGAGTTTAACTCTTAACTCTAAACTCTTTCCGTGTACCGAGGCTTATAACCAGGTTCCCTAACGCTAGCGGTGTTTACACAAGAGTTTAACGCTAGCTTTAGCGCGGCGCTAACGTTAGCACACCTGGTTATAAGCCTCAGTACACAGAAAGAGTTTAACTCTTAACTCTAAACTCTTTCTGTATACCGAAGCTTATAACCAGGTGCGCTAATGCTAGCGGTGCGTTACTGCACCTGGTTATAAGCATCGGTACACGGAAAGAGTTTAACGCTAGCATTAGCGTAGCGCTAGCGTTAGCGCGTCTGGTTATAAGCCTCGGTACACAGAAAGAGTTTAACTTAACTCTAAACTCTTGTTGGCATCATTGGCAAAGAGTTTAACTCTTAACTCTAAACTCTTTCTGTGCGCTAACGCTAGCGGTGCGTTATTGCAACTGGTTATTAGCCTCGGTACACAGAGTTTAACGTTAGCATCAGCGGGGCGCGAGCATTAGTGCATCTAGTTATAAGCCTCGGTAGATAGAAAGAGTTTAACTCTAGCATTAGCGCGCCACTAGCGTTTCTGTACCTGGTTGTAAGCCTCGGTTCCCAGGATATAGTTTAACGCTAGTATTAGCGCGGCGCTAACGTTAGCGCACCTGGTTATAAGCCTCGGTACATAGAAAGAGTTTAACACTAGTATTAGCGCCGCGCTATTGCTAGCGTTAAAGTCTATGTACCGAGGCTTATAACCAGATGCGCTAACGCACCGCTAGTGGTAGCGCACCTGGTTATAAGCCTCGGTACAGATAAAGAGTTTAGAGTTAAGAGTTAAACTCTTTCTGTGTACCGAGGCTTATTACCAAGTGCGCTAACGCTAGCGCCGCGCTAATGCTAGCGTTAAACTCTGTCTATGTACCGAGGCTTCTAACCAGATGCGCTAACACTAGCGCCGCACTAATGTTAGTGTTAAACTTTCTGTGTACCGAGACTTATCACTAGGTGCGCTAATGCGAGCGGTGCGCTAACGCTAGCGCCACATCACCGCATAAACCGCAGGGTTGAAAGCGGGGAAAAAAAGTCGCGGCTTGTAGGCCGGAAATTACGGTACATACAGATGCCGCCAGATGGCGCCAAATCAACACTTTTCTTTTAGACAAAGCTATGAGCTGGGAAAAAAAATGAAGCTCCTCCAATCAGTTCAACTCACATTAAATCAGAAATGCGCACAACTTTGACTTCTTTGGGTCCTCAAACGTTCCGGTTCTTTCTCCCGCCGGGCCGGCCCGCTTCCTTTTCTAACGCGGCCCGGCTCCCGTCGCGCTCCGGAGCCGGCTTGACGGATGGCGCCGGTCCCTCGGCCGAGCCGCCCGCGGTTTCCCCCTCATCCGTCTCCGCCGGCGGGGGAAGGGGAGGGGCCAAATCAAGAAAGATGGCTTCCCCCTGCGTCATTACTCCCACTCATGACTGTCTCGTTTGTTGCGTTTGTTTTTCTGTTGGTTTAAATTTGATTTTCATCATCCCTCTCTCCCCCGCCATCTTCCACCCCCCCCCAACCCCCTCCCGCTATCCACCCATTTCCTCCCCCTCTCTCCCACAAGGTTCCTTATATCAGAAGTCAGCTGACGCTAAAGGAAAGCTTGATTTGGGAAATACATGTGAGTTGTTTATTTAATTTCATTTTTTAAAATTTATGATTTTCATTCTTTTATTTCGACATACTCACCGTCCAATTACAGTACACCGTTAAAGAAAGATAAAAATCAATAGAATCTATTTTAAAACCATTTGACAGTGACCGGCGTCGGACTCCCGGCTGGCCGCCGAGCACGCGTAGCCGTTTTTTTTCGCATGGGTGTCGCGTTTGCGCAAACGTACGCCCGGGAACGCGTCACGCCCGGCCGTAACGTCCGCGATAAACGCGAATGGAGTCTGCAGTGTCGTTAAAAAAAAAAAAAAAAAAAAGTACGCTTTTGCAACTGACTTAATTGTGGGTTTTGCCGGTTCTGGCGTTGTCGTGCTGGATTTCCACGTCGTTCTGCGGGTTTTCTCGGGTTTTTAGCCTCCTTTTGTGCGTTTGTCGCGTCATTCAACCCTTGAAAGGTCCGTTCGGGCGCACGTTTGCTGCCATCTACTGGCCGGTTTGCATTCGACATAGTACAGTATATACTGTTTGCGCAGGGATTTTTCAATATGCTAACTAGATGAAAAATATGCCGTTTTTTTTGCGATAATCACATCATCACGGCAGCGGTGACAACATCACAACCTCCGTTGTGTTATTGCTTTCATCCAACAGATAAACAAAACGGTTTTATTTGTAAACATGAACGACCGTAGCGCGGACAGCGGGCTTTGCTAGAGTTAGCCGTTAGCGTGTCATGCTAACCGGCCGAGAACGTGCCGTTTGTTGAAAGTTTCGCTTTCGCAGAGCGATTTGAGCGATTCGTACGCTTGACAAGTTGTCGCGTTCAGCAAAATTCACAAGAACTAACGTGAAGAGAAGCCAAATGATGCGGCGGTACACTCGTTAGTCATGCTAGCATCACGGGAGCTCACCTGGAGGTTTGCGGTGACGTCGCCGGGCTTTTCTATCCTCCGCGTCGTTTTGGCCGGACTTTCTAATCCCAGAGATTTCCTCCGGCTGGAAAACGGCCGTTTTCGCAAGGGTTTGTGCAAACGTACGCCCGGAAACGCGTCACGCGCGGCCGTAACGTCCGCGATAAACACGGATCGAAAAGGCCGATTGGAGTGAAAAGATGTCTCTCCCCCCCCACCGCGTGTCGATCGATAAAACTGCTGACGGGGGTTTTTACGCGCCCCGATAAAAAAAAAAAAAAACGACCCGAGCGGCGGCGCGGCGTTTGGCGGAGGCTGCCGTTTGATTGTTTTTCCAAATGATGTCGTTTTATTGCCGTGGAAAAGTCGATATAGGGCAGCGCTTGACAACGTGCGTTCATACTCAACTTGGACTTGCTTAAAAGGGGGCTAATTATGGAACATAGACTTTAACAGCTCTGGAGTGCCCGTCCTCCCGTTAAGTGTGAAATTGCTTGACCAGATGAATCTTTTGTGAGGTGCCATCTATCCATCCATTATCTATCTTTCTGGGTCGGGTCGCGGGGGAAGTAGCTTCAGCAGGGATACCCAGACTTCCCTTTCCCCAGCCACTTCTTCCACCTCTTCCGGAAGGATCTCGAGGCGTTCCCAAGCCAGCCCAGAGACGTAGTCTCTCCGACGTGTCCCGGGTCGTTCTCGGGGTCTCTTTCCGGTGGGGCGTGCCCAGGGAGGCGTCTTGGAGGCGTCCGGTTCAGATGCCCCAGGCCACCTCACCTGGCTCCTCTCAATGCGGATGACACGACCCTTCGAGACGGAGGTAGGACCCAAATGCAGGAGGACACGGGAGACGCAGAAGTAATTTGGGAAAAACGTTTATTAATCCAAGGTCGGGGATCGGGCAGGCAGTCAGGTACAGCAGCGGTAATCAGGACGTCGGGCGTAGAGAGCAGGTAAGTGGGCAGGCAGGAGTCGGTACACGGGAGTAGGATCAAAGCAGGGAGGACTATCAAGGGAGTCGGGCTTACGGGGTCGGTCGGAGAACAGGCGAAGGTCGGTACACACGGGTTGACGATCAGGGATACGGGAGTGCTGGAACGGGACATGAACCTCAAAGATCTGGCGGAGGACCAATCGTCACCGGGTCCTATAAGTACCGGGCGTAATCAGCCGAAACAAGGTGCAGGTGTGTGCCGACTTATTGGCTGGCCACGCCAAGCCTGGGCAGGATGCCAGGAGCATGACAGCAGAAGAGTAGTGGCTCGACACTGAGCCCCTCCCTGATGACCGAGCTTCTCACCAGTTCTCGAAGGGAGATCCCGGACACCCTGCGGAGGAAACTCACTTCAGCCGCTTGTATCCGGGATCTTGTTCTTTAGGTCACGACCCACAGTTCATAAGTGAGGGTAGGAACGTAGGTCTTTGGACTCAGCTCCCTCTTTACCACACCCGATTGATCCAAAATCTGCATCACTGCAAACGCTACACCGATCAGTCTGTCGATCTCCCGCTCCGTTCTTCCCTCACTCGTGAACAAGACCCCGACATACCCGAACTCCTCCACTTGAGGAAGGATCTCATCCCCGACCCGGAGAGGGCACGCCACCCTTTTCCAACAGAGTACCGTAGTCTCGGATTCGGACGTGCCGATTCTCACCCCAGCCGCTTCACACTCGGCTGCAAAGCTGGAGATCGCGGCTTGATAAAGCCAACAGAACCACATCATCTGCAAAGACCAGAGTCGGATGCTGAGGCCACCAAACCGGACACCGTCTACACCTCGGCTGCGCCTAGAAATTCTGAACAAAATAATTTTTTTGGGGGGGTGATGCCGCTTTCTGAAAATGTGTCTGGTATTAATCCGCTCATAATTTTGCCATATTGGTACGTCGCAGTGACCCCATTTTACATCCTTGTTCACTCGTGACCCGGAAGCTAAGCCGTGCCAAGGTGTGCCATTTTCAAGCGACAGACTACACGGGCGGGGGAAAAAATGAAATCAAATAATCTCAATGCCGAAAGCGACGCAGACCCGCAGCGTTAGATCATTCGTCACGGCAATGAAATCCATATCGGCTTTGGCCCAGAAGTACCAATCAAGACGCACAGTTATTGTTATGACTGAATAACTGTCAGAGGCCATTTTAAAATAATCCAAGATTTAAAAAAAAAAGCCTTTGTGATGGCTACTATGAAAATAGTGTTCCCTCGCATACTTGTCGGCATATTTTCTTTTGTATTCATTGAAAAAACTACTAATTAATAATTTTTGTGCTTAAACCAGAGCCCTGTCCAATATAAAAGTGTTGCTTTGGCGCCATCTTGTGACAGCTTGGTGACAAGTCATTTCGATATGTTGAAGTGAGGGGAAAAGCATCCCCCCCCGTCTAATGCAAAAGTACTGCTTTGCCGCCATCTTGTGGCCTCTATTGGCAAATGTAATCCTTGCCGAACTTGAATACAGTAATACAGTAAAAAAATAAAAACTGTATTTAAAAAAAAAAAACTTTTAAAGTATGGAAAGAAAAGGAGCAAGCAGCGAATACGCCATGCCGTGTCATCCCCCTATACACCCCCCCCCCCCCCCCCGGACACGCCGCGCGTTATCTTTAAAAAAAAATTCCATATTTCTGCATTTTACGCCTTGTTGTGTCACAACCGAGTTAGCCGATCGTCCCGTTACCTCGTCAGGCAACTCGTTGGCATATTTTCTTGAAAAACTCATAATTTTTGTGCTTAGGCCAGAGCCCTGTCCAATATAAAAGCACTGCTTTGGCGCCATCTTGTGGCCTCCATTGGCAAATGTAAACGTTGCCGAGCTTGAATACAGTAATACAGTAAAAAAAAAACTTTTAAAGTATGAAAAAGTCTTTAAGACGTGGAAAGGAGCGAGGAGCGAATCCGCCATGCCCCCGAACACTCCGCGGGTTATCTTTTTAAAAAAAAATTCCATATTTCAGCATTTTACGCCTTATTGTGTCACAACCGAGTTAGTCGATCGTCCCGTTACCTCGTCGGGCTCGGCAGGTCGTTAGTTCATCCAAAAAAAAAGTTAATTCTGATGTCTGCGTCTTCATAATAATAATAATAATAATAATCCTTTTCACATTTCCACTACATTTTTCCCCCCCCGCGCACTGGAAATGACTCATGTTCAAAGGAATGTATTCATCTAAGTGATACATTTTAATACGTACACTTAGCAGGTCGCCGGCTTTATCTTCAAAGCGCGGATGGAAGATTGTTCCACGGTAGGTTGCGGAGTGGGGGGGGGGGGTGTGTGCACATTAAATAACCGCAGGGAAGCTCAGGAAGTGAAATTACATTCTCGCGCTTTCATCACTCGGCTCCCCGGTTGCCTCGCCGCGGCGGCGGAAGGATTATCGGGGGCCCGACGTTGAGGATGAGGACGTCATCCTGACACTCCAGACTTACGAGTCTACAGTGTCGTTAAAAAAAAATAAAAAGAAATAAAATAAACCCAAAAAATTGTACGCTTAGACTTAATTGTGGGGTTTGTCCTCGTCGTGTCGGTTCTGCAGTTGTCACGCCGGATTTCCACGTCGCCGCGAGGCTGATCTACTTCGTTCTGCGGGTTTTCTCGGGTTTTTAGCCTCCTTTTGTGCGTTTGTCGTGTCATTCAACCCTTGAAAGGTCCGTTCGGGGTGCACGTTTGCTGCCATCTACTGGCCGGTTTGCATTCGACATAGACTTAGTACAGTATATTTGGATGTCCTGTATGCATACTGTTCGCTTTTATTTGTAAAGATTAGCGAGCCTACCGCGGACAGCGGGCTTTGCTAGAGTTAGCCGTTAGCGTGTCATGGTAACCGGCCAAGAACGTGCCGTTGGCTTTAATGTTTCGCTTTCAAAAAGTGATTTGAAAGATTCGTACACTTGACAAGTTGTCGCGTTCAGCAAAATTCACGAGAACTAACGTGAAGTGAAGTCAAATGATGCGACGGTACGCTCGTTAGTCATGCTAGCATCACGGGAGCACACCTGGAGGTTTGTGGGGACGTCGCCGGGTTTTTCTGTCCTCCGCGTAGTCTTAGTCTTTTTCCTTGACAAATGTACTGGGTGAGTCTTATACACAGGTGCGGCTTACATATGTACAAACTGTTTTTTCCTTGAAAAATGTACTGGGTGAGGCTTATACACAGGTGCGGCTTATAGTCCAGAAATTACGTTACTTTAACTACGCGGCGGAAGCTGGGCTTTTCACGATTCATCCATTCCACAAAGTCCAACTAAAAACTGGGTCGGTCCGAAAACAGACGCAATATTTCACATGGGAAATCACGTAAATCCAGTTCGACGATTCCAGACGCCCAAAAATGCTTTTCAAAGAGTTTATCTATAAATTAATGTACAGAAAGGTGAAAGGGATATCAGTGACTAACAAAATGGATAAATAAACATTAAACATTTTTTTTTACGTGTATTAAAGACTCTTGATGGAATATTAAAGGTCAGTGAAGGAGGGCGATTGGGGGGGGGGGGGCATGGATATTGCCAGAGAGAGGAATCTGACATTTTCATACTTCGATACAAATTTTGTTTCTTCAATTCGATCGTGTTTCTGCGCATCTCCATCAAAGGGACGCAATACTTTAATATCATCTCCCTTATCATGTGTGACAATTAAACAATCGCAGCGTGCAAAATGAAGAAGGGAGGGGGGAAAAAAGCATATTTTGTTCATTTTTTTCGATGCATATTAATATCCGGCTGCATCCTAGCCAGGATATTAGTTTGCTTTTAGCAGCTCCGCGTACCGAAGTAACTTTTATTTGTGCCCGAATGTGTTTTCTCGTGATTAATTTTGCCTTTTTTGGGAAAGTGGAACATTAAAAATGAAATTGAACAGGAAGTCAGCCATTTTGGATCGAAGAAGCCATTTTGAGCAAATTTTAGGCCAAGTACTGAACATTTAATAAGGGGCGGAGCTTGGAATGAAGAATTCCTTCCCGACTGCTTGCAGCTCTCCTGACAATTTCCTTCCCCGTGTGTTTTGTCCCTCGCACAGTGGCCCCCAGCACGGACGACGTGGCGCTCTACGTGGGCATCGTCATCGCCGTGATCATGTGCCTGGTCATCTCCGTGGTGGTGGCGCTCTTCATCTACCGGAAGAACCACCGCGACTTCGACTCGGACATCACGGACTCGTCGGCCCTCAACGGAGGCTTCCAGCCGGTCAGCATCAAGACGGCGCGAAAAGGTTTGGCCCCTCCCCGTCGCTTCCCGTTCGGATGCAACCGCTTCGTCGTCATTTGGTTGTTCGGAACGAGCCGAAATGATGACGGAAAGTGTCGCGATTCCCGCGGGAAGTTCGTTTTTTTTTCCCCGACCGATTCCGTTCCGTCCCTACCGGAACCAAATCTTAAAACGTAACCGTCACAAGGTGGCACTGAAGGCTCTCGTGGCTTAGCGGCGTGTCGTCTCCAACCCGGACGAGGAACCATCCATCCTTGTACCTGGCGGCTAAACGGAGCCTTTGCGCTGCCATCTGGCGCTCGTGAATCCCAGCTGTGCCTTTAGCTCCTCAGACTGAGTAATGTTGTGTTGTGGCGGAGTTGACTTCCCTAATGAGTAAAAAGCCAGCGAGCGGCGGGTCCTGCTGATTGAGGCCTCCATTTCCTCGAGGTCCTTCTGATTTTTTTGCCGCCGGAACAAATGTTCTCTCCTCGTCTCTTTTGGCTTCCAGCCGACCTCCTGACGGCGCCCCCCGACTTGACCTCGGCGGCCGCGATGTACCGGGGCCCCGTCTACGCCCTGCACGACGTGGCCGACAAAATCCCCATGACCAACTCCCCGCTGCTGGACCCTCTCCCCAACCTCAAGATCAAGGTGTACAACTCCTCCGGCCTGGTGACTCCGCAGGACGACCTGGGGGGCGAGCTGTCCTCCAAGCTCTCGCCCAAGCTGCCGCACTGCCTGCTGGACAACGTCGACGGCACCATCGGCCGCCGGACCCAGACCCTGCTGCGCTCCAGGGACCCCTCCTGCACCGCGGTGGGCTCCTTCAGCTCGCAGGGCGGGCACCTCATTGTCCCCAACTCAGGTACAACATACACTTAATAAGTACTTCACCCTTTGGTTGTGTTTCGCTTTAATTTACTGGACTGGACAGTCGGTTGCTACCGTGTTCCTCTAGTGTTTAATCCGACCACCTGCCAACGAACATCTTCTTAAAGGTCTCCACAACATCCAAACATTTTCGCCCCCAAACCAACCGTCCACCAACCTAGACAACCAATCATCTACCCAACCGTCCACCGACTGAGACAGCCAATAATCTACCCAACCGTCCACCAACCTAGACAAGCCAATCATCTACCCAACCGTCCACCAATGTAGACAAGCCAATCATCTACCAACCGTCCACCGACCGAGACAGCCAATCGTCCACCCAACATCTAGCTAGTACAGTGATGAAACTCCTCCGGATTTTTACATTTTCATGAAAATTGCTCTGGAAAACTGAGGAAAAATTTGCCTAAAATGAATCCGGATATTAGTTGACAACATTGGACGAACATGCGTTGGAGTCTGTTTGTTTTGCTTTCACGAGCGTAGCCACGTTGAGGCACTAACACTAGCAACAGTAACGCTTCTCCCCTCGGATTCTCTCAAGGCGTCACTTATTTTGTGTGGTCTTGACATTCATAAACGTTTTTTAACTAAACAAGCCTGCTCCAAAACAACCAGTATTTACCTGGAAACAGGAAATGCAAGTTAACCGTACGGTGCATGTACGAAAGCGCCTCTTCAGAACTGCTAATGCGAGCGCATTTACGTCGAAAGTCGTCAGCATCATGAGCCATGTCGAAGGAATTTGGTGCTCGTGGCAGGGTGACGGCGTTAAAAAAAAAAACCCCAACAACATTAGACTATGATCCGGCTCGTCGCTTGATTCAGGTGTGGTCAATACGTCGAGCGCGTGCACATAAAGGCCCCTTCTAGCAAGCCGGCCTCCTATTTTCGGCAATCCCGTGGCGGATCTGCTGTACCACCCATCCGTCGGCCTTCCCACTTTCTCCACATCCAACCATTTAGGTCAACTTCCCACCTGGACAAACCAACCCACCCATCCGCCGGTGCAACAAACCGCTCACGACCAACACCGCCAACCCGTCCGTCTGGAACATCCGGTACGGTGGTGCCGCGAAAGGTCTAGCGTACCACACCGGTTGTGCGACTCCATCCGGATTCACCTTTTGAATGACCCGCTGTGGCATACGCAGTGCATCCACGCAACTCCGCCGCCGCAGCCGTGACGTTGACTGATAGCGAAGGTGCTCGGCGTGGAAGTGAAGGATCAGAGGCGCGCCCCAGCGAGCCGCTTATTCCTGTGCGCTTGCCTCCAATCCGTTCAGACACGGGCTGTCTGGTTTTTGGTTTTTTTTGGGGGCGTGGAGGACACGGGACAAACGAGCCGCGACATTAAAGGATACAGCGTCTCCTCCGGTTTCTCAGCGTTGTCCGTTTTGTTTCCCGCTAAATTGTTCTCGGGCGTGTTTCGGGAAAGCCGTCTCGTCGTGTTAACGCACGCACACAAGGGGAGGAAGGCGCATGTCTGATTTGTTCATGCGGTTCTCAACCTGAGTTCCCCGGCCCCCCTGAGGGTCCACGAACCTTCGCTCGAGGCCCCACAAAATAAATAGTTTTCATGCTGTAGCATTTTTAAATAGTACATTGCTACATTTGGAGCCAATAAAGCTAATATATTAGATCAAATATTAGCTTCGGGCCAAATTGTTTTGACATGCCCGTGACGTAACATCACATAAGTTTGACATCCCTGCACAAATAATTGTTTTTGTTGTTTATTTTCGAGCAAAAAAAACCTGAATTTTAGCAAAAGAATGAATTCCTCTTTTTTTTTTTAAATAAAAAAAATCATATTTTTCCACAATTGCTGCTCTCGTTCAAACACACCGAGGACCCTAGTTTTTGAACAACTGACCTCGACACGTGAAAAGATCAAACAGTTTGCGGCTTTTTGGAATGGAGTATATTACCGATTATCCCAACAAATGATTTTTATCCAATACGCCAGACAAATATAAGCGTTCATCTGAGATGACGGGACAAGCCGAAAGAAACTCCCTCTCTCGCCAAACACAGTCTTGACACGCTCGCGAGGCGCAATCATTATTTTTGTCCACTTGAGGTCGCCATCGTCACATCGTCACGTAGTATGCGTGACTTTGAACGTGTGCGGCGGCGACGGTGCGCGACGTGAGCGTCAACAAATAACCGTGTCGAGTTGCCCGCCTCCACGTGATGGTTTTCACAAAATATTGACTTTTGTTGTTATTATTATTATGATTGTTATTCATCTTATTTGTGCCGTTCCCGTGGCTGAGTTGTGGTGAATTTTGCAGGCCGGAATGAGAAACTGTCCCATCACTTTTCTTTTTCTTTTTTTTTTGTTCATTTCAAGGACAGTTGGGGGGGGGGGCGAGGGGGGGGGGAATCGATGCGCCCTCCGACGCGGTCGCGTGCGCGCGAGGGAATCCTTTCAAAGGCCTTTTGACAAGACATCACACGAAATCAATGGGAGACGGAAAAATGTAAATCAAGGTGCGAGCAGCAATATGAGAATCCTCCGTCGAGGGGGGGGAGATCATTGATTTTCAAATGAAATGCCACATCCCTTCCAAATGCCGATATGGGGGGGGGGGGGGGGGGGGAATATGACGGCCTATGGTTCAGATATGCTGTATATGTTTTTTTTTTTTTTTTTCAGGTTTTTCAAAATATGTAGTTCCCAAATTCAAGCGACGTCGAGTATGTCGGTCTGATCACGTTTCAGGAACTCACCCATTTGCTGTTTATCCTTAACGACCTATTTGCGTATTTTTGGAATCTTTCTGGGACCCGAACCTCGTGGAATAGGAAAGGCGTGATCGGTGTCAAGGACATATATTTTGGTGATACATACCCAGCGGATGTAAAGCGCTGAAATAAATAAAAATAAAGCAGATCACGTCATAACGTAGAGCATATCTTGGTATAACATGAAACTTTTCACACTATAACATCAAAGGAATTACGTTATAATGTGAAACTTTTCACATTATATCATGAAACCTTTCACATTATAACATGAAATGATTGACATTATAACGTAAGTAACCACACTATAATGTGAAACATATGTTATAACATGAAACATCCACATTATAATGTGATACATATCACGTTATAACGTGATAGTGACGTTTTTTGTTTTTTTTTGGGTGTGGCAGCAATACGCTTCTGTAGTTTTATCCCAAACAAAAAAAAAAACCCACTAGCAAAAAACATTATGTGATATGTTTTCCTGACTAGGAAAATAGCAAGATGGCACCTCTGTGGCGTTTGCATGTTCTCCGGCGCCGAGAACGGTGAGCGTGACGCGTCGTCCCAATCGGACCTCTAACGTTTTTCTTTCCGTTGCGTCTTTTTTTTAAGGTTGGATTTCCGCTCCAGGTCCAAGTACCCCATTCAATTTGTTTGTTTATTAACGTGATACGAATCTACGTTAAATCGTATAACGGATCACGTTATAACGTCGAGGATATCATGTTATGACGTGAAACTTTCACGCTATAACGTGAAATGAATTACGTTATAATGTGAAACTTTTCACATTATATCATGAAACTTTTCACGTTATAACATGTAATGATTCACATTATAACGTAATTAACCACATTATAATGTGAAACATATGTTATAACATGAAACATCCCCATTATAACATTGTAACGTGATAGTGACCTTTTTTTTTTGTGAGTGTGGCAGCAATACGCTTCCGTAGTTTTATATCAAACAAATCCTGGTAATGCCCAAAAATGGCGCTCTGGAGAGCCCTAAATGGCAAATATGGAGTCATACAAATATAGAATCCTATATGACAGGATGCCAGTCGCTCCTCATGTTTCTATATAGCGGCACAGTGGCTCAGCTGGTAAAGCGTTGGGCTCACAGTTCCGAGGTCCCGGGTTCAATCCCGGCCCCGCCTGTATGGATTTTGCGTGTTCTCCCCCGTGCCTGCAGTGGGCTTTCTCCGGGTGGGCACTCCGGTTTCCTCCCACATCCCAAAAATATGCAACATTAATTGGACACTCTAAATTGCCCCAAGGTGTGATGGTGAGTGCGGCTGTTCGTCTCGATGTGCCCTGCGATTGGCTGGGATAGGCTCCAGCACTCCACCGCGACCCTCGTGAGGATAAGCGGCTAAAAAATTGGATGGATGGATCTCCTCTAACATATTTGTATGATGGGAGGAGCAAAGTGTCGCCTGGGTCGTTAGCGGAAGTTACAGAGGTTTTTTTTTTTTTGGTCACATGTGAGTTATACTGCATTTTTTTCAAAATCAAATCATATCCGAGAGATTTATTGAAAAGGGTAATATTCGAAGCTGAGTTTGAATACTAAAGTTTTATAAAGTTTTCGTGAACATTTTTGAGCGAATTGGGATACAAACAAAACACACGGGCAAATTCAGGATCGGGCCCTGGTCGTCATGGTAACAAAAACTGGTCTTTCCATTGGTCTGCCACTATAATGGGCTGCCTCACTTGCACTACAAACTGATTTCAGGAAGACACAGAAATGGGGTGTCACTCTTGAAGTATTTTGACAACGTGTTTGGGAACTACTATCGGATTTTTTAAATTAACGCATAATCTTTTGCGGCGGCCGCGTTGCAGGTGTGAGTCTGCTCATCCCGGCAGGAGCCATCCCACAAGGTCGTGTGTACGAAATGTACGTGACCGTCCAGAGGAAAGAAACCTTGAGGTAGGATTCCCGGACCCCGGAAGTCAGACACGAATACACAACGGAGGGCTTTAGGCGTTAGCGTATCATTCCTTCACCAACGGGTTCACCACTAGGCCCTCGGTGGAGGACGGGCAAGCGGTTTTGAGCCCCGTGGTGAGCTGCGGCCCGCCGGGGGCCCTCCTGACCCGGCCCCTGGTCCTCACCATGCACCACTGCGCCGTGTCCGACGGACAGCAGGACTGGCTGATCCAGCTCAAGAGCCAGTCGCCGCAGAACATGTGGGAGGTGAGACGCGGGACAAAGTACAGTATTTCATATACCGTAATTCCCGGCCTACAAAGCGCGCCTGCTTATAAGCCTCACCGGGTACATTTGTTAAGGAAATACCGTTTGGTACATGCATACGCCGCATCTGTGTAAAAGTCGCAGATGCCCACATTGAAACACGAGATCTTTACAAAGAAAGACGGAATACATAGAGTTTAACGTTAGCACCGCTGCGCTAACACTAGCGCCGCACTAACGCCAAGACTAACGCTAGCGCCGCGCTAACAGGGCCGGTTAAAAAAAACATACCGGTAAAAATCCCTGAGACACGGCAGCAACACGCTAGCGCAGCGCTAACAGTAAGTAAAAGTCACTACCTCGGGACATATATTCCACTTTTACCTTTTCCGCTCAAGCGCCCCCTTGCGGCTGTTACAAAAAAATGCACAAATTAGCTACATCGCCGCATAAACCGCAGGGTTGAATGCGGATGAATAAGTCGCGGCTTATAGGCCGGAAATTACGGTAGTTTGGAGTGTTTCAGGAAAATTAGCGTTCAAAATCATTTCTGTTTGAAGCGTCAGTTTTGTGCAAGCCCCTGCACAACACAATCCCGCAGTTGAGCACCGTTTTTTGTGAAATCCAGTCAGTCGGCGCATCCGTCCGTTTATCACGCTCATTTTGACCCCTGCGGCGCAATTAAAAGATGAAACGCGTTCATTTGGCGTCCCGGTCAAGCCGGCCGTCCTTGTGCCGTTTCCGAGCGCGTCGGTATTGTGAGTTGGCGTTGAGCCGTCTGCTTTCGGGCTGCATCGTTAACGTTGCCGCCGCGGCCGAGGTGGGTCGTCAAGGACGGCGGGGCGAAGTTTTTGAACACATATGCACGGCCCGCCCCCCTCCCCACCGTATCTCCGACTTTGATGAATTACTCAGGAGGCAGCCAATAACGGGAGTATTCTTAAGGAAGTCATAACCGTTGATCAAATCTCGGACCTGTCGGGAATGCAGATGCCACGAATGCCATCAAAAGTATTGCTCGTGGGCTCCTCTTCGTCTTCCCATCGGGGGTTCAAAACTCAGACATTAAAGTAAGTAAGTTTCTTTCGGCTTGTCCCTTTCGGGGTCGCCACAGCGTGTCATCTCAGATGAACGCACATATGTTTGGCACAATTTTTACGCCGGATGCCCTTCCTGACGCAACCCTTCTCAGGGAGTGGAGGCCCCAGTGGGATACGAACCCACAACCCCTGGTTTATCAAACCAGTGCTCTAACCACTGAGCTACAGGGCCTCTTCAAAACTCAGACATTAATCGTCGAAAAGTGTTTTGGTCACACAAGCGCCACAGAAGAGGTGGTCGCATTTTTGAAAAAATATCAAGATGTAAATCGGGGATTTCAACCCTAAAATGACTGAACTGATATTTATTAAATGATCGTAGTTTCAGGATTCATTATTTTATTTAGCGTCTGGGATTGTCATCTTTTATCAATTTTGTTTTTAAAGTGATGACACGTATATTATTTTTTATCTAATTAGTTTGTGTATTTTAATGTTTTTTGGGGAAAAAAACGACTATGTAAGGCGTTTTTTTTGCAAAAAAAAACAACCATGTATACTAAGGCGGGGTTTTTTTGCAAAAACAAAAAAAAAAACGACCATTTTTACTCAGGTGTGGGTTTTTTTTGAAAAAAAAAAATATATATATATATATATACACATGGTCATTCACAAAAAAAAACGCCTTACTATACATGGTCGTTTTTTCGCAAAAAAAACGCCTTACTATACATGGACGTTTTTTCGCAAAAAAACGCCTTACTATACATGGACGTTTTTTCGCAAAAAAACGCCTTACTATACATGGACGTTTTTTCGCAAAAAAAACGCCTTACTATACATGGACGTTTTTCGCAAAAAAAACGCCTTACTATGCATGGTCGTTTGTTTCGCAAAAAAACGCCATATTATACATGGACGTTTTTTCGCAAAAAAACGCCTTACTATACATGGACGTTTTTCGCAAAAAAAACGCCTTACTATACATGGACGTTTTTTCGCAAAAAAACGCCTTACTATACATGGACGTTTTTTCGCAAAAAAAACGCCTTACTATACATGGTCGTTTTTTCGCAAAAAAAAACGCCTTACTATACATGGTCGTTTTTTCGCAAAAAAAACGCCTTACTATACATGGACGTTTTTTCCAAAAAAAACGCCTTACTATACATGGACGTTTTTTCGCAAAAAAAAACGCCTTACTATACATGGACGTTTTTTCGCAAAAAAACGCCTTACTATGCATGGTCGTTTTTTCGCAAAAAAACGCCATATTATACATGGACGTTTTTTCGCAAAAAAACGCCTTACTATACATGGACGTTTTTTCGCAAAAAAAACGCCTTACTATACATGGTCGTTTTTTCGCAAAAAAAAACGCCTTACTATACATGGTCGTTTTTTCGCAAAAAAAAACGCCTTACTATACATGGTCGTTTTTTCGCAAAAAAAAAACGCCTTACTATACATGGACGTTTTTTCGCAAAAAAAACGCCTTACTATACATGGTCGTTTTTACGCAAAAAAACGCCATACTATACATGGACGTTTTTTCGCAAAAAAAAACGCCTTACTATACATGGTCGTTTTTTCGCAAAAAAAACGCCTTACTATACATGGTCGTTTTTTCGCAAAAAAACGCCTTACTATACATGGACGTTTTTTCGCAAAAAAAAAGCCTTACTATACATGGACGTTTTTTCGCAAAAAAAACGCCTTACTATACATGGACGTTTTTTCGCAAAAAAAACGCCTTACTTTACATGGGCGTTTTTCGCAAAAAAAAACGCCTTACTATACATGGACGTTTTTTCGCAAAAAAAACGCCTTACTATACATGGACGTTTTTCGCAAAAAAACGCCTTACTATACATGGACGTTTTTTCGCAAAAAAACGCCTTACTATACATGGACGTTTTTTCGCAAAAAAAACGCCTTACTATACATGGACGTTTTTTCGCAAAAAAACGCCTTACTATACATGGACGTTTTTTCGCAAAAAAACGCCTTACTATACATGGACGTTTTTTCGCAAAAAAAACGCCTTACTATACATGGTCGTTTTTTCGCAAAAAAAAACGCCTTACTATACATGGACGTTTTTTCGCAAAAAAAAACGCCTTACTATACATGGACGTTTTTTCGCAAAAAAACGCCTTACTATACATGGACGTTTTTTCGCAAAAAAAACGCCTTACTATACATGGACGTTTTTTCGCAAAAAAAACGCCTTACTATACATGGACGTTTTTTCGCAAAAAAACGCCTTACTATACATGGACGTTTTTTTGCAAAAAAAACGCCTTACTATACATGGACGTTTTTTCGCAAAAAAAACGCCTTACTATACATGGAGTTTTTTCGCAAAAAAAAACGCCTTACTATACATGGACGTTTTTTCGCAAAAAAAAACGCCTTACTATACATGGACGTTTTTTCGCAAAAAAAACGCCTTACTACTATAATGGACGTTTTTCGCAAAAAAACGCCTACTATACATGGACGTTTTTCGCAAAAAACGAACGCCTACTATACATGGTCGTTTTTTCGCAAAAAAAACGCCACACTATACATGGACGTTTTTTCGCGAAAAAACGCCTTACTATACATGGTGGTTTTTCGCAAAAAAAAAGCCTTACTATACATGGTCGTTTTTTTCGCAAAAAAAACGCCTTACTATACATGGTCGTTTTTTCGCAAAAAAAACGCCTTACTATACATGGTCGTTTTTTCGCAAAAAAAACGCCATACTATACATGGACGTTTTTCCGCAAAAAAACGCCTTACTATACATGGTCGTTTTTTCGCAAAAAAACATCTTACTATGCATGGTCGTTTTTTCGCAAAAAAACGCCTTACTATACATGGTCGTTTTTTCGCAAAAAAAAACGCCTTACTATACATGGTCGTTTTTTTCGCAAAAAAACGCCTTCGTATACATGGTCGTTTTTTCGCAAAAAAAACGCCTTCGTATACATGGTCGTTTTTTCGCAAAAAAACGCCTTACTATACGTGGTCGTTTTTTCGCAAAAAAACGCCTTACTATACATGGTCGTTTTTTCGCAAAAAAAACGCCTTACTATACATGGTCGTTTTTTCGCAAAAAAACGCCTTACTATACATGGTCGTTTTTTCGCAAAAAAACGCCATACTATACATGGACGTTTTTTCGCAAAAAAAAACGCCTTACTATACAAGGTCGTTTTTTCGCAAAAAAAACGCCATACTATACATGGACGTTTTTCCGCAAAAAAACGCCTTACTATACATGGTCGTTTTTTCGCAAAAAAACATCTTACTATGCATGGTCGTTTTTCGCAAAAAAACGCCTTACTATACGTGGTCGTTTTTTCGCAAAAACGCCTTACTCGCCTTACTATACATGGACGTTTTTTCGCAAAAAAACGCCTTCCTCTATACATGGTCGTTTTTCGCAAAAAAACGACCATGTATACGAAGAAGGCGTTTTTTTCGCAAAAAAACGCCTTCTATACATGGTCGTTTTTTTCGCAAAAAAAACGCCTTCGTATACATGGTCGTTTTTTCGCAAAAAAAACGCCTTACTATACATGGTCGTTTTTTCGCAAAAAAAGCCCCTTACTATACATGGTCGTTTTTTTCGCAAAAAAACGCCTTCGTATACATGGTCGTTTTTTCGCAAAAAAAAAAACGCCTTCGTATACATGGTCGTTTTTCGCAAAAAAACGCCTTACTATACATGGTCGTTTTTTCAAAAAAAAAAACGCCATACTATACATGGACGTTTTTTCGCAAAAAAAAAAACAAAAAAACGCCTTACTATACATGGTCGTTTTTCGCAAAAAAAACGCCCTTACTATACATGGTCGTTTTTTCGCAAAAAAAACGCCTACTATACATGGTCGTTTTTTCGCAAAAAAACGCCATACTATACATGGACGTTTTTCGCAAAAAAACGCCTTACTATACATGGTCGTTTTTTC